>NC_066581.1:400441048-401063548 GCF_024323335.1 Lathyrus oleraceus | reverse complement strand
GCACCAGTTTATCTTATGCTTCAAAATCACTTATTAGATTATGGATCTCGAACCTAAAGCGGTGTATAATAGAGCGCCCGTTTTCAATGGAAAAAACTATGGTTATTTGAAGGATTGTATGGGTGTCCATATTAATTCTATTGATATGGAATTATGGAATACCATCCAAAATAATCCTGTTGAAATTACTATGACCAATGTAGATGGTGGTGTTGTACCTAAATCGGAAGCACAATGGACCATGGATGATGATGATAAAAAATGGTCATATGATTGGAAAGAAAGGAATACTTTCATATCCTCTTTCGGAATTGTCATACCCCAATTTCATCCGGGTAAGAAAATCTTTCACCAACATTCATAACTAGATATTATAAGGCATAAACTCTATCTTAGGGTTTCTCAGCTCTAAGCTACTCCAAACTCCCCATCATTCCTAAAGGCACATTCAATAGTCACATGTTCATTCTAAAGAAAACTCTCAGTGTCATCAAAACTTTCAATAATTCTTTCAGTGGCGTTTCATCTATTAAGTTCCTTGTTCATGACCCAAAAAATTTGTTGTGTTTATCTCTTATCACTATTACTAAGGCATGGGATGGTATGCGCATTTTTTAGGCTTGTTGGTTATAAAAGGCCCATTTTGGTTATCCATGAGACCTTTTGGTTTAAAAGCCCACTCCCATCAACATGTACACAATTAATATTGCAAGTTCAAGGTGTGGTTCAAATCTTTTTTACACGTACTAGTCCAAGCCCACTCTCTTATTAGCAAGTATTAAAAGCCATTTTATTTGTGATGATCACTTGATTAGCCCAAGTTTGCAAGCCCATTTTTACATCCCAAATATTTGTGCCAAGTCTCGATCCTTCATAACTGTCTAAATTCAAGTTGCATTTTTGAAGCATGTATATGTTTGTTTTAATCTAAGGTTAATTATGGGAAGTAACTGTTATGATGGATAACGTTTTAAGGCTCTCGTATTCAGACCTACGCGCCATAATCTTTTGTTGGCTTCATGTTGGAGTTAAGTTTTCAATGCTTTGACGTGTGTTTCATTTTATTTCTTTGGTTATGTTTTTTATTTGGCTGATAATAGTATACTGAAGGCAACCATTTTTGGAACAATCACTCTTTTATTATTGTGGCCAAAACAAATTTTCAAATGAAATATCACTCTAAGACTTGAGTGTTTAAAAATTGATTACGCAAACAAAGTTTTAAGCTAGGACCGTAAGATGTTACAAGGTAGTCCAAAAGCATCACACATTAATAAAAAATACAAAGCATTACATCCTATCCTAATGTATGAATAATCAAGGTTATGCTGTAAATTCAGCTGTTGAAAACGAATTGCCAAAAACCATCCTTTGGATTGAAGCACCCTAATTCCAACTCCCTCATGGAGCTGGTACAACGGACTGTCCTTCCCAATTGGACTTAAGTCAAAATTCTCATCTCCATAAGCACTTAAAAGCTGAAAAATAATTAATAATTTAATCAGGTAAACACTTTGCACAGGGGACCACAAGGAATGCCAAAAAATGTATTCGCTACAGACAACAAGTTCATTCGTAACGAATCCACAAAATCTGGATCCCCTAGAAATATGGGATGAACAAAAGATATCCGGACAGATTTATCTTAGGATTTACTAGCTCATTATTAAGAGGATAGACTTCACAATCTCACTATAAGTACCCAACTATAACACTGAGTGAAAGAACACTACCAAAACTCTGCTGAAATCTCTAAAACCCTTTGTCACTAAAAGCTCAAGAATCCTTAGGTTAAAGCAAAAGTTTCACATAGAAGCTTTAGCCTAAACGAGCCTAAACCCAGAAACATAGTAAAAGAAAAGAGCAAGAAGGGGAGTATTTAATACAAAGAAAGAGACTTATCTGAGTTTCGTCGGAGGAGACCTCGTCGTCGAATCGCTCCGATCAAGTAGCCCTCTTTTCCTTTCATTGCTTACAATTTTCATACCATCTCATTCGTTTTTGTGAACTAAGTAAAAACCCTTTGATAATTTCAACAAAACGCGACTGTTGAGGACATAATTTCGGAATTAGGGTTTTGTTGGAACTGTTTTTTTTTTCTCTTGCTTTGTTTCCTTTGATTTGGTTAGGAGAAATTTATGGTTTGTTTGTTTGTTTGAGTTTTTGTATGGGTGAATTTTGAGTTTGTTCGTCTCGATCCGGTTGATTGAGGATGATTTAGGGAAGAGAAAGGCCAGATTTGGATTCCCCGGACAAAAAGAGAGGGAGTTAGTATTTGTATTTTGGGTTTTGGACGTGGGTTGGCCGGAGAAGAAGGTGGCGCCGCCGTGGGTGGCCGGGTACCACCGTCTTCTCCGATGAAGCTTGGCCGGCGGTGGGTGGTTTCACTTGCAGAGCGTTAGAGCTCTGAAGTGAAGAGAGAGAAACCACATGGACAAATGAATTCATTTCTTCTGAATTTGATTTTAAATGGGCACTTCTGGGTGGGCGCATGCGCGCCATGTGGCTCCTTCTTAGAAGGCCACGCCTGGGTTTGACTTTGGTCAACCAAGCTATTCCATGGAAGCGCCCCCATCATTCCTTATTGTGTACTAGCATCAAGTCCACCCATTTGGTTGAATGATTTAGACTCACGGATTTGACGGCCAGGAGTTTTTTTGTTTAGGAGTCAACAGAGTTGACTGGGGCTCCATGGTCCGCCCCCTTGGATTCGGGCCTCTGGTTTGGGCCATAGACCATTTCGGGCCACCAACACCTTTTTTTTTGCTCTGATGTTAAGTCTGTTTTTTTATTTTGTTTCTATTGTTTAGTTTGGGCCTTGTATGCCTATTAATGTGTACATGAAAAATAAATAACAATAAAATACCCATATATACATAGGTAGATGTTAATATTATGAAAATAATAATATTTCCTTTTTATAAAAAAGAAAACTTTATTTATAAAATTAAGATTCATGTAATTTATTTAATTGTCATTTTGTATGCTCTTGATTGAATTAATGTGTGTAATTTATAGTGTTGATTAGAGGTTTGTTTCAATATGTATATTTTTATAATAACCTCCACTTCCTGATTACCTTGAGTCTTACACCTCTATTAAAATCATTTAAAAATCAATGAATTCTCGATTCAAAGTCGAGCCCAATTGTTTGAATACGAGTTCCCTTGCTCGGTCGCTTTTAAAGCATCGTCATCAACCTCACATAGCTTACTCTTGGGCTTTCTTACAATGAGACCTAGTCGATTATTAATTGATCGATTATATGAACGACTCACTAAATAAACTTCAATTCATTCATAAACACAAATTTAAAACCTCGATCCAACATTGAGTTTTCTTTATGAAAATTAAATTAAAATGCCTAATCACAATTAAATACTATTTCATTTGGAAATGAAAAAGGGGATGGTTTTGAGTTTTCAACTCCTCTCTGTCGCATCCGCGAAAAACAACCGGCGGGCTAAAACAAAACAACACAGAGCCGCCACCGTGCGTTATTTATCCCAAAAGAGGGAAAGGAAACGCTCGAAGTAAACCTGGGAAAGACATGGTCTCGCGACCAAAGAGAATGGGATCGGGAGTCGGTTATGCGAAGGGAAGGTATTAGCACCCCTACGCATCCGTCGTACTCGACGGGATCCACGCTCAGAAATATAGAACAAGGTTGCTAAAACAAACATCACACACACACACAACACAGGTGGGAGAAGAGGGGAGAGGGCTCGCTAGGATATCGCATCCTATGCCTACGTATCTCATCTGGAATGAGAATCAGAGCTACCGTAGTTCGGCTCACACATGCCGAAACAAAACAAAACACAAAAAGGCAAACATGGAACCCGAACGCCAATTGCTGGACTTACATCAGCTTCCGAACCAAACAAACCCACACTGGAAACCAGATGCCACTTGATGGACTTATACCGGACTCCAAGCACACAACAATAGGATACGGAATGCCAATGGCTGGGCTTACATCCGTCTCCTAACACACAAAAGAAGAAACAAGCAACAAGTTACTAAGGAGTCGGGAACTCGAGCCTAGCAACTGTCAAGCAAACACACACAAAAGAAAAAGGGTGCCCGGAGAGATCTCGTGCGACCTCCTGCCTACGTACCTCATCTGGTATGAGGATCAGGGCAACGTAGTTCCCCTGAACAGGGGAGAAACTTTCTCCTAACCAAAGACTGGGAAATGACCAACTAGAAGGGAGACTGACTCGAGCCTAATAGTAATCATGTATTCCACAATGGTCCTAGGTTGAGTTTTCTATCTATCTTGCACAAGCAGCAAGCTAATCCTAAGCAGGCAAAGCAAAGCATGCAAGCACAATCAAAACAAAGCAAACATACACAATTAGCACACACTATATACAGACAAAGGTGGGCTCACACAAGGGTTAGGCTGCAAAAGCAAGCCAACTGTATCAGGGTGATGTTAGCTCTTAACCTTAACATTGAGAGTTAGGGTGAAGCAGATGAAATAGGAAGTGAGGGGTGTGCCTCACAGCTCTTATCCCTGGCCTGGGAGTGCTTCAGACAAAGGAAGTGTGTGTCCAGAAAGTGGGAACCCTTCTACACTTATGACTGACTCAACTGTACAACTGTACAAGGATCTTGGGTTACTATCCTCAATGCATCAACACCAGTTGTGTGAGCAAAGGGATGACTCAACTGAATAGTAGGAGATGGATTGCACATCTCTTGTGTCTGCCAATTGCCTTATCAAAGGTCTTTTCCTGCTTGGGGACAAAGATAAACAATCACAAGCATTGCCTCTTAAGGAGGACTTCAGACAAGTGCCTGGCCAAGTAACAAGCCAGGTCTTCCAGACTACATGGAGTTAGTGATGCTATACCTCAATTGGTTAAGCAACCAAGCAACAGCAAAAGCAAGTTCACAATGAACTATAGCAACTAATGTACCTGAAATCAATCTAACACAATTAGTATTCAACTCAAACAGTCAAACAGACAAGCTAAAAGTCAACAGTTAAATGTACACAAGCAATGCATCAAGCAAAGCATAAGCCAATGCTCAACACAAATGACTTAGAAGCCACCTACAAAACAAACTCAAGATTAGTTCAACATTTACCAATTGGTCAACTCAAGCCAAGTGAATTAATTCCTCCATGCCATATGCTTTTTGTCCTGAAACAAAGCTCAAACATTAAGCACTAACCACTTGGACAAGGCCTAGGGTCAAAATGGGAGCAATAAACCAAAATAGAACATGAAAATCATCAAAAATCAAGTTCAATCAAATAAGAAACAAATCCAAGTGGTCTCACATTCATATCACCAACCGATTTCATTTCATGAAGCATTTAAGGCAAAGTGTGCAATTTCAAAGCTCATTGGACCAAACAGAATGAATCAATCCAAATTCAATCCAAAATAACTCAATAAATCTTAAGAAAAATCAAGGCTAAACCGAACTCATTACATGATCATCACACCAAATTTGAAGTCATTTGGACAATTGGAAGCAAGTCAATTAAAATCCCTAAGTCAAGGAAAGGAAAAACAAGCTCATACAAGGCACAAAATCATGCATCAACTTCAAGCAAGCATAAAACAGAGTAGGAACATGATAAATGCACCAAACCCAAGCCATGGAAAACTTCAATGTGTCTAGAATCACTCCACAAAATTTCAAGTCCATCCAATACATATCAAGAATTTCACAAATCAAATAAGATCATGACTCACAAAAGGTCCACAATTGGTCAAACAGAAAGGAAATTCACAAACAAATTGGAAATGCACTCAAAAATTCCATAAATATTCACAAGTGAACCTAACATCCAGAAGAGTCAACATTCAAAAATTCACATCAATTCAAGTTCCTATGGCATGGCAAATAAAATCAGGAAGTTAAGCAAGAAATGGTGTGACACAAATTGTCACACCTAGATTCAACAACTCATATCTCACAAACCAGGAAAGAAAAAATCACAAACTCTATACCCAAATGTTCATTGAGATGTCTACTTTACACATGCAAAATTTCAAGAATTTTGGATCAAGCATCATCATTTCACAACCAAAATAGTAACCAATGTGCAAGCAATCACATGTATGAACAAACCCTAGGCCATTCAAAAATCCACACGTGCACAATTTTAATAAAAATCATCATAAAATAGTAGAGGTCTTAAGGAACATGGCACAAAAAATCTCACATCAATTGGACAAATGATCATGGAGATATGGATTTTCTAATGTGGAAAAAAATGAAAAATCATGAATGAAGGCATGTGAAATATGTGTAGCATGATGAATTAAAAGCCAAGGCCACAAGGAGAAAAGCTCTAGCCAGGTATCGAACCATGGCGTTATTTGAATCCCAGCGCGCGCCTCATGAAACTCACCGTTTCATTAAAGGAGGTGGCGTGCTGCTATTGGCTTCCTGGTACACAAACACAAGATCCATGCAGAACACGGCCTGGCAAGATAAAATAAGGATTTCTGGAAAAAATTCTTAGGGTTCTTCAATGTTCATCCACGCGTTCATCACTCAAGAACACTTCTTCACCAAAATTGACAAACCTTATACCATTAGAACCGTCCTTCCACGTACATTAACAAACTAACACTAATTTAACCTAATTCATCCTGGATAAAAAGATTCGAAGAGAAACATATTTGTACATGAAACTTCCAATCCATGTAACTTTCTCATTTCTGCATGAAAATCAATGATTCCAATTGCAGTTTACTCACATGAAAAGATCTATCAAACACATATCCTAATTGCACGAATTGTGAGGTTCTAAATCTTACCTTCAAGAGATGGCAGAAGTTGATTAGCTTGTTTCAAAGCCTGGAAGATCAAAACAGATGCTCTAAAACACTTGAATGGATGAATGGATGAAGGATCTTAGCTCAACAACACTTGATCTTGATGAAATCTCCAACTGCCATGGAAGTGTGCAATCTTCAACAGTCACGATTCAACTTGAATTCTGCTAGTTCTTGCTTCAATCCACTTCAATTATGCATGTAGATGATGAATAGATCAAAGATGATGCAAGGTTTATGAAGAAAATTGCAGAAAAAGTGAGAGAGAAAAAATAAAAAGTTTTAGATCTAGATCTCAATTTCCAAATTCTGTTATGATTAGTAATGAAACAGTTATGGTTTAGCTTTTATATGTGATGTTAATGATGTTGCTAATCATGTTTAGTGCTAATGCAAGTGTTTAAGTGATGTCAAGTTTTATGCTAAATTGCAAATTGGCCAATTCACCCTCACATGTGAAAACCAATGTAACAGTACCAAATTCACTTGGAGCAATTCAGAAATGTTGTTTAGAGGCCAAGGCAAGTGGAATTAAGTGAATGCCATGCTTACTTTGCAAAATGACTTTTTCCCTCCACTTTTCAAAATAAGTTCAAGTGAAAAATGCACTTTTTGTATGATGAGTTTTAATGTGATGCATGAATTGAATAGAGGAGATCAAAAGAAATTTGCTCCAAAAAGTCCCACTTCATTTGGCCATTTGGTGTGAAAGTTATGCAAGCTTGAACTTCAACATTTCTTGACAATGATTTGGTCATAACTTGCCAACCACAAATGAGAAATCCATGTTCTTGGACTTTTGTTGACTGATAGATGAATTGGCTATGCACTGATGAACTTGAGCTTCAAACTCCTGATGAAATGGCTCCAAAGTGAAACCCTAGCTTCCATAAGCTCAATGAAACCCTAGAATGATCCCCCATATCAATGACGACCTCATCTCCTTGACAAGCCCTGATTGGCACAATTCAGATGATTAGGGTTGACCAGAGGTCAAAACCCTAATCTCAAGGTATCTGATCAAGCATACTGAATCTCTTGGTGATGATAAAACCATGATGATGATGATGTACCATTTCAACCAAGATAAAGCTCAACCCCCTTGAGGAATCAAGAAACCCTAATTTGAAGCACAAACCCTCAGATGGTTAGTGATCCATTCTTAAAACCCTCAGGCTTGAATATGTTAACCTCTTTATCTTCTGATCAAGACTTAGGAGGATGACTTGTTTGTTGTCGCCATATGATATGCAAATATGCCATGCCTAATGACCTAAGAAATGAAATGCAATATGCTAAGCTAGTCCCAAGAGAGGAGGGCAAATTTTGAGGTGTTACAGCTGCCCCTATTCAATCCACTATGAACCTGTCGATATGAACAGCCTCGGCTTTCAGATGATCAGGATGAAGAGTGATTGAATACCAAGAACAGACGAACAATTTGCACTCTGATGGGAAAATAATTAACAATGCCAGTCAGAATCGGCAAAGAAACAATCTTGAAGAAAAATCCGTCTGGCACGGAGAAAGTCGGTCTGAATACCGTACAGAAATATTGGTCTGGATACCAAAAGAATGGCCTGAAAGCCGCTCATCAGTCTGCATACTGAGCATCGGAATATGAGAGTATTGATATCAGTCTGGACATTGGGGAATTAGCCTGAACGCCACTTGGGTCTGAACACCACCTCGGTCTGGATATCGCCTTGGTCTGGATACCGCCTCGGTTTGGATACCGCCTCGGTCTGGATACCGCCTCGGTCTGGATACCGCCTCGGTCTGGATACCGGGAAACTGGCTTGAATGCCGCAAGCTGCGTCGATCTGAACTTCGGAAGCTTCTTCGATCTGAAAATCGGAAAATTGGCCTGAGTGCCGCTTCGGTCTGAATACCCGCCTCGGTCTGGACACCGAAAGATTGGCCTGGATGCCATAAGTACTTCAACATGATCTGTTGGCAACTTCTTCGATCTGGAAACCGGAAACTGGCCTGAGTGCCACAAGTTCTTCATCCTGATTGTTGAGAACTTCTTCGATCTGGAAATCGGAAGCTGGTCTGGATACCATCAACTGGCCTGAGCGCCACTTCGGTCTGGATACCGGATAATTCTTCATGCCTATCAGCGTCGGAAGAGATAACAAAACACTGATACATAAGACGGCACGCATGCCGACGACCCATGCTGGGGATAATAAGCCACGAGCCGGCTATTCTCTGTTCAATCCCTAACAGACGAACAATTTACGCTCCGCCGGGGATTATCTCTTTCTCATTTTTCTTTCTGGACCCCGAAAATTCTTGATTAACATTCCCATCTCTGCTCGACAGAAATCCTTCCTCCAATATCGCACTACTGGGGAATAACTGCTGATTAAAACACGGTGCCGAACTCCTCGGAGTAACACCTTCACCTTCGGGCAAAAACCATCTCTCAAACGATAACCACGGTTTGAGACTAGCTTATGCTTGCAATATTGATGCATGAATGATTTTTTTAGTGTAATGCTCCATAATCATGGAAATGCTACGCGATTTATTATGCAATATGCTATGCTTTCCTACATGATGAATGCATAAAAAGTATCCCCCTCAAGGGACTCTTCTGGGGAACTCGAGACACTCTACTGAGGAACTCGCCAATACTCCGATTTCCACCCTGCTGGGGAATAGCGCTGCTGCTGGGAAAAGGTAACCCTTGCTGGGGAACAACCTCCTTTGCACCTGGTCCGCTTGGGGACATTGCTGGGGAAAACCACCAACACACTCTGTGGGGATAACAACAGTCTTCGACTTGCTGGGGATATAAATCCCAACTCTGCTTGGGAACCAACCCCCCACAGATACCTCAGCTGGGAAATAGCAACCTTCAGACCATGGCTACTGGAGAATCATCAATCTAAAACCTGCTGGGGATAACCATCCTGACCCTGCTAGGGAATCCACAGACCTTGAATCTGCTGGGGAATTAGTCATTCCGACTCTGTTTGGGGAGGAGGACAGTCTGGTACTGAACACCCGACGACTCGTCGAACCATGGTATTCATATCCAACTCCCATGTCAGCTTTCCAATTTTGAGAACTCCCAGACTCGACTGGACTTTTCTGATTCATCACCTTGTATTCCCGACCGCTCCGTACTCGACGGAGAGCAACCTCCTGGGATTTATACAGACTTTTTAATTTTCAGACTTTGAAGAGTCTTCTTGATTAATTCTCAAGGATCTTCGTACGTCCTTTCGCAGTCTTTCACCGTTCTTCCATTCACTCGTCCCTGACCGGACTCCGTGAGGATTGTCTTGTCAATGGTTTCCACATCACAACCTGCAAGTGAGTGAAAATATCTAACAGTACCTGCAAAAGAGATCGTTAGATAAAACCGTGCCCCAGGCGTGTCAAGATTTCAACACTTGGGTCACTCAACCTTCCGAATAAGATTTCAAGTTTTCAATCTTATAAACATGCATTGGAAGGGACCTGTATGTCCTAAAATGCAAGATTCTTTATTAAAAATAATTGGATGTTTCTGCAATCAAAGCGGTAATGAAAAAACAAAAACAAAATTATTTGACTGAATATGCATTTTATTGATTGAAGAAATGTGTGGCTCAAATTGAGCAATACAAAGGAAGCAATTCCTGAAAAGAGGTAATTGCGCTCAAAAGGAAAAATCTATCCTAATGGCACCGTGAAACCCGTGATCTCATTGAGTTCCAACTCGGTTACACCCCATATGTCCTCAGACTCTCCGTGCTTTCTGCCTTCTGAACAAGACGCTTCTGATTGATCCCTACCGGGTATTATCCATGATGCTTTAACCAAATCGATAAACGATCATGCCAGACGCTGTTGTTCGTTTCAATCCCTCTTTTGCCTGGACCGCCCTTTCGGGTTTTCAGTCCACCGGGATACCCTTTTTTGCCCAAGTCGCCTTTTCAGGTTTTCGACTTGCCGGGTGTACATTTTTCATTTTATCCCTAATTTTTGCCCGAACCTTTTCTTTTTGTTTCTTGGTTCGCCGGGATGCCCATTTTTGCCTGGACTATTTTATTCTTTTCGTCCAGCGGGTCTCTTTATACGAAGTATTTTTTAACTGCGTCCGCATTCACAGGGGATGGAAAATCCTCGCCATCCATGGTCGTCACCAACAAGTCTCCGCCAGAGAAAACCTTCTTGACCACAAACGGACCTTCATAATTGGGTGTCCGCTTGCCCCTTCGATCGTTTTGAGGAGGAAGGATCCTTTTCAGCACCATATCACCGACGTGATATACCCGAGGTCGTACCTTTCGGTCAAAAGCACGTTTCATCTGTTGTTGGTACATCTGCCCATGACAGATGGTCGCCAGCCTCTTTTCTTCAATCAGACTTAACTCCTCATACCGGGTCCTTACCCATTCCGCCTCTTGCAATTTCACGTCCATCAGGACTCTCAAAGAGGGAATCTGGACCTCAACCGGTAACACCGCTTCCATTCCGTACACGAGTGAGAAAGGCGTTGCCCCAGTAGATGTACGCATCGAAGTTTAGTACCCAGGATACAAGCTTCGTACTCAGCCACCATGTCTTTGGTGCATTCAAATGTCAGTCGGGCAGCACAAGGAATGTAGGATCCTTTTGGCGTAACCAAAGCAGCACCAACTCCTCTTCCATTCACGTTAACGGCCCCATCAAACATCAGAATCCATTCAGATTCAGGGTCTGGCCCCTCCTCCGGGATTGGTTCCTCGCAATCCTTCGATTTGAGAAACATGATGTCCTCATCAGGGAATTCAAACTTCATTGGTTGATAATCCTCAATGGGTTGCTGAGCGAGGTAATCAAACAATACACTCCCCTTGATTGCTTTCTGAGAGGTATACTGGATATCATATTCAATAAAAAACATTTGCCCTCTCGCAACCCGTCCGGTCACTGCTGGCTTCTCAGATATGTACTTGATCAGACCCATCTCGGAAATCCACAAAATGGTATGAACCAGCATACACTGTCTCAGTCGGGGAGCAGCCTATGCCAAAGTACAGCAAGTTCTCTCGAGCAGTGAATGTATTGTTTCACAGTCGGTAAACTTTTTGCTAAGGTAAATTGCATGCTCTTTTCGACAAGACTCGTCATGCTGCCCCAGTACGCACCTCATAGACCCCTCGAAGGCCGTCAAGTACAGAATTGATGGTCGTCCCTCCACATGAGGCATCAGAATCGGAGGCTTCTGCAAATATTCTTTTATCTTTTCAAATGCCGCTTGGAAATCATTATTCCACCTGACCGTTTGATTTTTTCTTAATAATTTGAATATCGGTTCACACGTGGCTGTTAGGTGGGATATGAACCGTGAAATGTAGTTCAATCTACCTAAGAAACCACGAACCTCCTTCTCTGTTCTCGGTTCAGGCATTTCTCTTATTGCTTTTACTTTCGCAGGATCAACCTCGATTCCTTTCTCGCTTACAATGAACCCCAGCAATTTACTGGACCGCACTCCGAAAGTGCACTTATTCGGATTCAACCTCAGTCTGAACTGTCTCAGCCGGTCGAACAACTTGGCCAGATCTACCAAATGCCCCTCTTCTGTCTGGGACTTTGCTATCATGTCATCAACATAGCATCCAATTTCATGATGAATCATATCATGGAACAAAGACACCATGGCTCTCTGATAAGTAGCACCGGGGTTTTTGAGACCGAATGGCATCACTTTGTAACAAAAAGTGCCCCACGGTGTAATGAACGTTGTTTTCTCCATATCATCCGGCGACATTTTGATTTTATTATAGCCAGAAAAGCCATCCATGAAGGAAAACACCGAGAATTGAGCTGTATTATCTACCAACACGTCAATGTGAGGTAGTGGAAAATCATCTTTCGGACTAGCTCTATTCAGATCTCGGTAGTCCACACACATTCTCACTTTTCCATCTTTCTTCGGCACCGGCACAATGTTTGCGACCCACGGCGGATAGTTAGTGACAGCAAGGAATCCAGCATCCCACTGCTTCTACACTTCCTCTTTAATTTTCATCGCCATGTCAGGTCGAGTTCTGCGCAACTTCTGCTTCACTGGAGGACAATCTGCTCTCAATGGTAGCTTGTGCACAACAATATCGGTATCCAACCCTGGCATATCTTGATAAGACCAGGCAAAGATGTCGACATACTCTTTCAACAATGCCACCATTTTGCTCTTAACACTTTCCTCCAAAGCAGCCCCGATTTTCACTTCTTTCCTGATCTCGTCGGTACCCAAATTCACAATTTCAACCTACTCTTCGTGCGGCTGAATCACCTTCTCTTCTTATTTTAACAACCTGGCTAATTCCCCTGGCAGTTCACAATCTTCTTCGCCTTCTTCTTCGGCATGATCGATCGGATTGTCGAAGTCATACGAGGGTGTAACAGGATTGTTATCAATGAGATCCGGAGAAAAATCGCATCTGCATGAATGTGGATTCATGCATTGCTTTAGAACCGGTGCGAGACAAATTGAAAAGAAAAAATGAAAGCATTGCCATTTTTATTTGTTGTTTTTATTTTTAAACTGCAAAAATAAATGAAAAACAGGGAACACCGTTTTTATCTGAAAAACATCCTTTTATTAATGATGCAAAAGTTTGCAAAATTTAGACATGAGGTGGCCCTTACAATGAACCATTACGTGTCGGCAACACGTATGGCTTTCATGCAGATAAAATTGAAAACAGAAATTATTACTCTTCGAGCAGAGTGACCGTGATGATCTTTTCAGCCTTCCAGTTCTGGACCCCCATCCCTGGCGCGCACGGCTTTATCCATTGATCCAATTCGCAGTCACTATCAGCTTCATCACCCACCATGCAGATGTGATTCGGATCCAGCATTCCGGCACTAGTGAATGTGACTGACGTACGGCGTCTTCTGCCTTGTCCTGAAGAGCCTCTGACTGGCTGATAACCCACTCCAAAACGGTCTTTCTTGGCGGAGATATCCATCATCCTACCCCAACCAGGAGCCTCTCCATTCTTCACCACCTCAGCAGCCTGCTTGTACGAAGATATGGACGGTTTCTCCTCCTCTTTAGCAAAAAGAGAATTCTCCACCTTAACGGTTTCGAATGCATGACTCGGCGTCTCCCAAATCTCACCGTCCATCTCCACATACTTGAAAGATGAAAGGTGGCTGACAAAGATATCCTCTTCTCCGCAGACGGTGACGACTTGTCCTTCCCAAATATATTTCAGCTTTTGGTGCAAAGTCGAGGTAACTGCCCCAGCAGCATGAATCCATGGGCAACCCAACAGGCAATTGTATGCCGGCTGAATATCCATGACGTAGAAAGTCGACTTAAACACCTCAGGGCCTATCTTCACCGGAAGCTCCACTTCTCCAAATACGGCCCGTTTCGATCCATCAAAAGCCCGCACTATCAGGTCAGTAGCGTCAGGATCAATCCTTCGCAATTCAGCTTTGCCAGAGCTTTCTTCGGCAACACATTCAAAGAGGAGCCGGTATCAACTAGCACATGCGAAAGCACAGCCCTTTTACATTCCATTGCGATGTGCAAAGCCCGGTTATGATTTCTTCCATCTACAGTCAGATCCATGTCGGTGAAACCCAGCCCATGGCTGGCATGAACATTGGACACCACCGTCTCCAGTTGATTAATCGTTATCTCTTGAGGAACATAGGCCTTCTTCAGAACTTTCATCAAAGCTTCTCTATGACCCTCAGAGCTCAGCAGCAACGATAGAATTGATATTTTGGATGGAGTCTGTTGCAGATGGTCCACAAGTTTGTACTCAGACTTCTTGATGATTCTAAGGAATTCTTCTGCATCATCATCAAGTTCTCTCTTCGACCCTCCAGGCGCCGGTGTCACCACGGGAGTACCATCAGTTACCACTGCTTGCTTTCCTTTTGCCCTGGCTAAAGCCTCGGCCTTTTCTCTTTTCTCTTTTTCTCCCTCTCCACCCCTCAAGGCATCAGGAGCAAATAGTCTTCCACTGCAGGTGAAACCACTAGGTCCGGCGTTATCCACCTTTGAAACGGTGGTTTCACTAGCAGTCTGATCCTTTACCTTCTCTCTATTACAATAGACTTCCCCACCATAATGCCACGGCACGATATCATCTTTGTCATAGGGAATTGGTCCAGGTACCGTGATGGTAACTGGAGCCGCCTCAGCTAGAGTAGACGAATCAACCGGGTCAAAGTAAATCGTTATGGTGGAGACTTCATCTTTCCCCAAACCAGCCTTCTCAACCCGAATACTTCCTTTGTCCATCAGCCTTTGGACAACCTCTCTCAAGAGTATACACCCATCAACAGCAATAGTGCACTCAGCACAGCCAACATTACAGCCCGGATAAACCCCATTCAACAACAACTGCCTCTTGACCTCAACCAGAGGAGTCTTCAACTGATCAACAGTCAACAGTCCGATTCGACCCTCCTCGGAGATTGCATTCACCCCCCTTTGACCATGCGCGGGCATGGGATTAGCATTCACATTGGGAGACGGAGCAAAGTTGATAGCTTTCGAATCCACCAGGTCTTGGACTACGTGCTTAAAAGCTTTGCAGTCCTCTACATTGTGCCCAGGAGCACCTGAATGGAATTCACATTTTGCATTCTCATCAAAATTGGTTGGCCTCTGCTCGGGTCTCAAAGGTGCCAAAGTTCTCAACTAGACCAACCCCAGATCTTTAAGCTTTTTCAATAGGAAAGAATAGGTCACAGGTGGCCTATCAAAATGCCGATCATTCATCCTGCCCCTGACCTGATATCCAGCCCTCTGCGGCCTTTGCTGAAATGGTTGTCTTTGTTGCTACGGTTGTTGCTGTTGTTGTTGTGCAGGCTGGTTGTCAGCAGGAATACTTACCGCAGCATTGTGCTGGAAGTAACGATCCCTACTGGGTCCTCTTTGGGCGTACACCGCACTTGTATCACCCTCTTTCTTCCTCTGTCCACTCCCGAAAGGCTTCTTCGAACCTGATGACGAAGCGTTACCCTGAATCTTTCTGAGCTTCAGCCAACTCTCAATCCTCTCTCCAGCCACCACTATGTCTGCGAAGTTTGTCACCGGACAACCGACCATTCTCTCAGCAAACGCCCCTTGCAGGGTACCCATAAAGAGATCAGACATCTCTCTGTCCACTAACGGAGGTTGCACTCTGGCAGCCAACTCTCTCCATTTTTGAGCGTATTCTTTAAACCCTTCGCTTGACTTCTGAGACATACCCTGCAGCTGGGTACGACTAGGAGCCATGTCAGCGTTGAATTGATACTGTTTAAAGAAGGCATCACCAAGATCTTGCCAGCTCTTGATGTCTGAAGACTTCAGCTTGGTGTACCACTCCAAGGATCCTCCGGACAGACTGTCCTGGAAGAAGTACATCCACAGCTTTTGGTCCATAGTATACGCAGAGATCTTGTGGACAAAAGCTTGAAGGTGAGTTTCTGGGCAAGAACTCCCATTATATTTATCAAACGCAGGCGCTTTGAACTTTTGTGGGATCACAATCCCCTCTACCAGCCCCATGTTCGACATATTGACAACCCCCGGAGTAGCATGGCTTTCCAGAGCCCTGATCTTTTCTACCAGCACCTGAATTTCCTTGTTTGGCGGTTGGGCACCGTACTGGCCGAATGGCTCATTATGCATGGAGAACTGATTTGCTTCTCTGTCTTCCTCCCTATCATCATCAACCCCAAAGAATGGAGGGAACAGACTGTCCTTCATATTATTGCCCATCGGACCAGGTTGACCACCTGCAGCAGCACCAAAACCACCAGCATTGTTCACCACTCCTACAGTTGTTCTTTTTACGCCATCTCGAGAACCACCCAGCCCCTGGTTGGAGACACCATCCAGGTTGACACCGTTATTGGCAGCTGAAGCCCGCTCGAGCTTCTCAACTTTATCAGCCAATGCCTTCTGACCAACTGCAAAACCCTGCATGATGTTGATCAGTTCGTTCATCTTATCTTTCAGCTCGAGAACATCTGAATTAGGGAGATCCATCAGTCTGGGAGTATTGCGTCGGGTGAAGTATCTGTGAGGACGTGTTGAATGCAAAGGTACAACTCTACGAGCACGAGCAATGATTCCTGAAACAATCAAGCACGTTAAAACCCGACACCTGCAAAACAGCAAACAAGTTAATATGCATGAATGCAACGTCTATCCATACGAGGAAGCTTCTATCTTTCGACCCTGGTTTCATCGAGACAGATAATATTTCGACAATAACATTCTGACATCAGGATGTCTCTCAACCAGAGTCTCAATCGAGAATGTACCCTGAGTATGGATAGACATGAGTTAGATACCAATGAATGCAAAATGTGGATGATGCTGATGCGTGAATGCAATGCACTGTGCCATCCTCCAAGTCATCTGAACATTTACTGCGCTGAGTTACGGCCTCTGAACTGATCACAACCATCTGAAGGAATATGTAACCACAAATCCGATTCAGGGTTCCGAAATAAACGGAACTGAAAGATACATCACCATCATCACCAGACAATCTCTGAGCAGATAACCACGACAATCTCTGAATCGGCCCGGGGAATCCTGAAATAAACGGTTCCCCACTGATAAATATCACGGACAGCACTCCGACGTCTCAGAAATAAATGCCCATAAGTCCGACTTATAAATAGGACTCTGATCAACGGAACCATTAGTCACCATCAAAGTCACCATCTGAACATGCATCTGTAAGAATCACCCTCCCCTCACAGGTAAATTCTAATCAGGTCATCCTAAGGCGGATAATAGTCTCGACAATCGGGCAGAGATACTCAATGGGTTTGCCCTTTCGGATGTGCCATTGTAGCTCTCCTGAGATCGTCTAAACCAAAGATCCGGGAAAGAACGGTAACCGAAGTCAATAGCTCAAAAGAGGTAACCCAACCATAGTGGAAAACCCCACTGAGGAAGAGCACTCTCAGATGAACCTCGTCCGGCTTGTGGTATGTCACGTCGCAACAACATGCCCAACCAGCATGTGAGGAACGTGAGACCACACTAATCCTAGGTGTATACTCGGGCTTGGGTTTTAGCCCCACTCAGAACACCCACCCCAAAACAGCGGAATCACCTGTACAGAGGACAACAACATGATAGTATGATGCATGCAAGTATCTATGCAAATATATACACAACAGAATAATAAATGCAATAAATAGCAGCACAAGCAACCTAAACTATCCTAGAACGCTAGGAGAGACTCGCTTAGGGAAGATGGACCAGCTATAGGTCAACTTCTTTTAGATCCCCAGGAGAGTCGCCAGCTGTCGCATCCGCGAAAAACAACCGGCAGGCTAAAACAAAACAACACAGAGCCGCCACCGTGCGTTATTTATCCCAAAAGAGGGAAAGGAAACGCTCGAAGTAAACCTGGGAAAGACATGGTCTCGCGACCAAAGAGAATGGGATCGGGAGTCGGTTATGTGAAGGGAAGGTATTAGCACCCCTACGCATCTGTCGTACTCGACGGGATCCATGCTCAGAAAGATAGAACAAGGTTGCTAAAACAAACATCACACACACACACAACACAGGTGGGAGAAGAGGGGAGAGGGCTCGCTAGGATATCGCATCCTATGCCTACGTATCTCATCTGGATTGAGAATTAGAGCAACCGTAGTTCGGCTCACACACGCCGAAACAAAACAAAACACAGAAAGGCAAACATGGAACCCGAACGCCAATTGCTGGACTTACATCAGCTTCCGAACCAAACAAACCCGCACTGGAAACCAGATGCCACTTGATGGACTTATACCGGACTCCAAGCACACAACAATAGGATACGGAATGCCAATGGTTGGGCTTACATCCGTCTCCTAACACACACAAGAAGAAACAAGCAACAAGTTACTAAGGAGTCGGGAACTCGAGCCTAGCAACTGTCAAGCAAACATACACAAAAGAAAAAGGGCGCCCGGAGAGATCTCGTGCGACCTCCTTCCTACGTACCTCATCTGGTATGAGGATCAGGGCAACGTAGTTCCCCTGAACAGGGGAGAAACTTTCTCCTAACCAGAGACTGGGAAATAACCAACTAGAAGGGAGACTGACTCGAGCCTAATAGTTATCATGTATTCCACAATGGTCCTAGGTTGAGTTTTCTATCTATCTTGCACAAGCAGCAAGCTAATCCTAACCAAGCAAAGCAAAGCATGCAAGCACAATCAAAACAAAGCAAACATACACAATTAGCACACACTATATACAGACAAAGGTGGGCTCACACAAGGGTTAGGCTGCAAAAGCAAGCCAACTGTATCAGGGTGATGTTAGCTCTTAACCCTAACATTGAGAGTTAGGGTGAAGCAGATGAAATAGGAAGTGAGGGGTGTGCCTCACAGCTCTTATCCCTGGCCTGGGAGAGCTTCAGACAAAGGAAGTGTGGGTCCAGAAAGTGGGAACCCTTCTACACTTATGACTGACTCAACTGTACAACTGTACAAGGATCTTGGGTTACTATCCTCAATGCATCAACACCAGTTGTGTGAGCAAAGGGATGACTCAACTGAATAGCAGGAGATGGATTGCACATCTCTTGTGTCTGCCAATTGCCTTATCAAAGGTCTTTTCCTGCTTGGGGACAAAGATAAACAATCACAAGCATTGCCTCTTTAGGAGGACTTCAGACAGGTGCCTGGCCAAGTAACAGGCCAGGTCTTCCAGACTACATTGAGTTAGTGATGCTATACCTCAATTGGTTAAGCAACCAAGAAACAGCAAAAGCAATTTCACAATGAACTATAGCAACTAATGTACCTGAAATCAATCTAACACAATTAGTATTCAACTCAAACAGTCAAACAGACAAGCTAAAAGTCAACAGTTAACTCTACACAAGCAATGCATCAAGCAAAGCATAAGCCAATGCTCAACACAAATGACTTAGAAGCCACCTACAAAACAAACTCAAGATTAGTTCAACATTGACCAATTGGTCAACTCAAGCCAAGTGAATTAATTCCTCCATGCCATATGCTTTTTGTCCTGAAACAAAGCTCAAACATTAAACACTAACCACTAGGACAAGGCCTAGGGTCAAAATGGGAGAAATAAACTAAAACAAAACATGAAAATTATCAAAAATCAAGTCCAATCAAATAAGAAACAAATCCAAGTGGTCTCACATTCATATCACCAACCAATTTCATTTCATGAAGCATTTAAGGCAAAGTGTGCAATTTCAAAGCTCATTGGACCAAACAGAATGAATCAATCCAAATCCAATCCAAAATAACTCAATAAATCTTAAGAAAACTCAAGACTAAACAACACTCATTACATGATCATCACAACAAATTTCAAGTCATTTGGACAATTATAAGTAAGTCAATTAAAATCCCTAAGTCAAGGCAAGGCAAAACAAGCTCATACAAGGCACAAAATCATGCATCAACTTCAAGCAAGCATAAAACAGAGTAGGAACATGATAAATGCACCAAACCAAAGCCATGGCAAGCTTCAATGTGTCTAGAATCACTCCACAACATTTCAAGTCCATCCAATACATATCAAGAATTTCACAAATCAAATAAGATCATGACTCACAAAAGGTCCACAATTGGTCAAATAGAAAGGAAATTCTCAAACAAATTGGAAATGCACTCAAAAATTCCATACAAATTCACAAGTGAACCTAACATCCAGAAGAGTCAACATGCAAAAATTCACATCAATTCAAGTTCCTATGGCATGGAAAATAAAATCAGAAAGTCAAGCAAGAAATGGTGTGACACAAATTGTCACACCTAGATTCAACAGCTCATATCTCACAAACCAGGAAAGAAAAAATCACAAACTCTATACCAAAATGTTCATTGAGATGTCTATTTTACACATGCAAAATTTCAAGAATTTTGGATCAAGCATCATCATTTCACAACCAAAATAGTAACCGATGTGCAAGCAATTACATGTATGAACAAACCCTAGGCCATTCAAAAATCCACACGTGCACAATTTTAATAAAAATCATCATAAAATAGTAGAGGTCTTAAGGAACATGGCACAAAAAATCTCACATCAATTGGACAAATGATCATGGAGATATGGATTTTCTAATGTGAAAAAAAAATGAAAAAACATGAATGAAGCCATGTGAAATATGTGTAGCATGATGAATTAAAAGCCAAGGCCACAAGGAGAAAAGCTCTAGCCAGGTATCTGTTAGACGGTGTGGCTAGTGATCGAGAGGGGGGTGAATAGATCACCTCTTTGTAATTTAACGGATTTAAAGTTTTATCAGAGTTTTTAAAGTTGGCGGAAAATATCAGTCCCGAATCGACTTCCGTCTATTCTGAACCGCTACTAGAAAACCGGACACACGAGTTTAATGCTGGATTTGAATAAGAATGACAAAAACAATCAACACCAAAATTTTAGCTAATTGAATGCACTTAACATTAAAGTCTATTTCCAATGAATAAAACCTAGCTAACAATTTTGTCAAACAATTGGTGTGTATGTGATCAATGATGAACAGCAGTAGAGTTTAATTAAAAAGGTTTTGTTGCCACTGCTGTCTTGCAAAAGGAACAATCACAACACACTAACTGAAATTGCGAAAACTGTTTTAAACGTAAAGAGGAGTAAGGTAAGAATACGATACGCAGAGATTTGGTAAGGAAGTTCCCCACGTCGTCCTCGCGTGTGGGTACGTCTCCCTCTCAATTTCAAATGAAATTGAGAACTTTGATTATCAATTATTACCGAATTCGTTGATACAAGGTTATGATACAAAGACAGAATTCTAACTTCCAAGAACTTCTTCTCGTATGAACCTTCACTTGATCTGAGCACGATCAAGAATTTCCTGCACGAAATTGCAAACAATTCACCGGTTCCACGACCTGCTTGCGAAATCCCCCGGTCTCCAAGCGCAACGCTGCGGCTGAATCTGTTCTGCAAACGTGACTCACAAACCCTCAAGAACACTCCAGTTCTTGAAGGATAAACCAGTAGGTTTTTCTTCGAAACCCCCTTCAATCTTCAACTCAGCTAGATCCTTGATCGTTCCACTGAAAACCACAGCTAGATCCTTGATCGTACCACTGAACGTTATCTCGATAATCCTTTAATCCCGAGAACAAGAATGGTTATGTGTTGATGTTCTTGAAGAAAAGTGATTGAGAAGATGAAGAAGATGAAGTCTCTTTCAGGTTTCTATGTGCTCTCAAACAATTGCTGGTACACTGCTTTTGATCTTGTGTTCAATTGTTTTTCCCTCAAAGAATTTGTGTTCATACACTGCTGTCATAACATCTTTTATATATGCTGAAAAACAGAAACTGTTAGAGCACAAAACAACTTTATGCATTGATACATGAGAGTATGCATCGATGCATACTGTAAGATAAGTGAGTTTTTGGTGAATTGAATTAAGCATGTATCGATGCATAATTCGTATGTATTGATGCATATGACCTTTCCACTAACATGTATCGATGCCTAATACGTATGCATTGATACACAGGCTGTTTCAACTGATCATGTATCGATGCAAGGATCGTATGGATCGATCCATAGAGCCTTTTGCCTTTCATGTGTTGATACATGGCTCGTATGCATCGATGCATACTGAACAAAAAGAGTTTTGTGATATACCACATGCTGTATGGATCGATGCATAGGCTTATGTGTTGATGCATACTGACACAAAATGGATTTTATGTGTTATTTTAAGAGATGTATCAATGTAGGTCTTTATGTACAGTTATGCAACAATAGAATGGGATAAAAACACAATAAAAACACAAATGTATCATGTAATGTAATGCACAACCAACATTTGGATGATGATCACACAATTTGCTATCATTCAAAATTAATTCAAAGTAAAGAATTTTCTCACAAACTCCCCCTTTTTGATGATGGCAAATTCTTGGCAAGATGTGTGATACTCCCCCTGAGTTTGTGCATATCTGCATTTTCTCCCCCTTTGTCAACATCAAAAAGAGGAAGAAACAGGTTTATCAAGGTAGCATGTTGTAGCAGGGCATGGCAAAAATATTGATAAAAAGGCTATCATTCACAAAGTAAAGAATCATTCACAAAGAATGACGAAGAAGGGCAATAACCATAGAGATAAATAGAAATTGAAAAGCATTTAAGGATTCGAACGAGTTTAAGAATTACATAAGCTAAACCATATATTGTGCAACAAAAATAAAAACTTGAGCAATAGGAGATGAAATGCAGTGAGATGAAATGATGGTGGGTTAATTGGGATTTTGGCCACCACAGGACTCTTCATCATCTCTGGCAGGATCTCTGTAGCTTGGTGGAGGCGGAGGAGGAGGCATTGTGTCTGGATTTTGGCCCATGAAGGAGTATTGCCTAAATCGGTTCTGAACTTCAATGCTTCTAAACCTGTCCATAATACCAGGATTTTCGCGGCAGTCGTCCATAAAGCCAGACATTTCATTGTAGAAAACTTGGTGCCACTTAACCAAGTCTTGGTGCCAAGAGTGTTGATTCTGATACATCCGTGTATGCTCATCATGCCAGTCGCGATGCTCCTGATGCCACTCATTTTGTTGGACATGCCAATACCGTGCCTCTTCATGACGCTCTTTGTTGGCAAGTTCCATTTGTTGAAGCATATGAGTGATATCCGCAGAAGGTGTTGAGGTTGAAGTGCCACCGGAGAACGGAGGAGCCGTAGGTTCAGGCACATAGTTGGTTGGGGACCACCTTCGTGGCACCCAATCACCCCAACCGGCATTGGCCTCAGCTGGAGGCACATCTGTTTCAGGCACATCTGTTTCAGGCGCATCCTGCATTTCTTCATCAGGCTGATCTTCAGCAACATGGATTCGTTCCGAAGGCACGTCAAAGTTGTAGATTCTGGTTTTGGATTTTCTTTCAAAGAAGTAGAAACATTTGCGGTCCTTGTCCCACCGATATCCCATATGCGACAGAGTGGAAGAGTCAAACTCTTGAGCAGCAAATGGAGATAGGAGAGGAACAATAGGTATTGCAACTTTCCAAAACTTAAGAATTTTCATTATTTGAGAAGCATAACCTAGAGCCACATTCTTGGAGCTGTCTCGCACGAAAAATAGACGTTTTACAAAGTAGTTTGCCCAATTTAAGAGAACCTTATTTTGCAGAATGTAGAGAAGATGTATGCTTGGCCTATCCAACCGAGAATGTCCACTGTTTGTTGGACGCAGAATGTGTGTGATAATCCAGTGAAGAATACGCGGAGTTTGCTTAATCATACCGGACGTGACGTGTTCATCCTCACTCAGCGGTCTGTCTATCTTTAGGATAGATGGAGTAAAGTCCTTCATGTCAAATTCAGTATCAAAATGCACGTCATGCCAGGACTTGACATTCATTGACGGATGCGGAATTTGAAACACCGTTTCCCAATCAGAGGCTTCAAAGGTATATGTTCTGACACCGATAGAACACCGGAACATATAGCCTCTACCAGTTTGTAAGCCAGCATAAAAGGCCCGGATGAAATCCTCATGGTAATCATCCTTTGTAGACAGAAATGACCCGAGTCTTTGTGCATGTAGGAGTTCAACCACCTCATTTAGATGCAGGTGAATAACATCTGTTTTATCAAAGACATGGGGTTTCATAACTAACCTTGTCTTGAAGGATTCCTCAAATTCAGCAGCAATAGCAGGATGAAGTAAGTCTAAGGCATTTGAAGGAACATCTGGTGGTTGCTGAGAAGTACCAGCTGTTTCCTTTCCTTTTCCTTTTCCTTTTGCTCTGGCTGGAATAGTGCGTGGAGGCATGGTGATGTGAGATTTAGGGTTTTAGAGAGAGTGAAGATGAGGAAGATTAGGGTTAGCCACTGGTTTTGGGGTTTTGAGGACAAATGATATGAAGTCTTGAGATAGGAAGTGATAGGATTTCCTGATGTGTCGATGCATGAGAGAGAAAAAAATGTATTTAAATCAAATAACATCAGTATGTGTCGATGCAAATGGCCATGGATCGATGCCTATCATTCACATTTGTTTATAACAGGCCTGTGTATCGATACATGCGATGGATGCATCGATGCATCCTGAACCAGTTCGTTAAAAGAAATTGAAATCCAGAATATAGGGATCGATGCATACATGTTTTGTGTCGATGCATACTGATGCTAAACCAGATTTTAATGAATTTTGATGCAGTATGGATATGCATTATGCACTATGTCATGATGGTTATGCCCAAGAAAGATTCATAAGTCATATTTTTAATGTGCAAGCAATATAGGCAAACAATATATGCAATCAAATTTATATGAACGAGAGTAAGAACATCTATTCTAACATACACAACCACTTAGCAGTAAGAGAATTGTAGAAAGGATTGATATTACCTCTGTTGGCGTAATCTTGTGATGGATAAGTGTCATCTAAAACGAATCTTATTAACCAAGGTGAGGCATAATATAATTAAGAGGCAACATGCTTAAGACATCAAATGAGAAAGATCTAAGATCCCTAATTCACGACGAATGTTGAAGAAAGGTTTCGTTGCCAAAGGTTTAGTGAAAATATCAGCAAGCTGATTTTTGGAGTCAACGTGCTCAAATACAACGTCTTCTTTTTCAACATGGTCGCGAAGAAAGTGATGTCTAATCTCTATGTGTTTAGTGCGTGAGTGTAAAACAGGGTTTTTAGTAAGGTTTATGGCACTAGTGTTGTCACATTTTATAGGAATACATTTGAGTTGAATGTTGAAGTCTTGTAGTTGCTGCTTCAGCCATAAAATCTGAGCGCAACAACTACCGGCTGCAACGTATTCTGCCTCTGCAGTTGACAAAGCCACAAAAACCTGCTTTTTGCTATGCCAACTTACCAAGGAATTTGAAAACAGGTGACATGTACCACTTGTGCTTTTCCTATCTGATTTGCAGCCACCAAAATCAGAATCGGAGTACCCTACTAAACTACAATCACTTCCTTTGGAATACCAAAGCCCATATTTAGGTGTTCCGTGAAGATATCTAAATATGCGCTTCACCGCTTTTAGGTGCGATTCCTTAGGATTTGATTGATAGCATGCACACATACAAACACTAAACATGATGTCAG
This sequence comes from Lathyrus oleraceus, assembly GCF_024323335.1. Lineage (NCBI taxonomy): Eukaryota > Viridiplantae > Streptophyta > Magnoliopsida > Fabales > Fabaceae > Lathyrus > Lathyrus oleraceus. The sequence continues at coordinate 401,037,680 of NC_066581.1, read as the reverse complement.
GTCTAGAAGCAGAAAGATACAAGAGAGATCCAATCATACCTCTGAACTTTTTGACATCTACACACTTACCATGCTCATCCTTATCTAGATTTCTGTTAGTAGGCATTGGGGTGTCAATTGATTTTGAGTCATTCACTCCAAAGCGCTTGAGTAGTTCTCTGCAGTATTTTGTTTGACATACTGCTGTACCCTCATCAAGTTGCTTTATTTGCAGTCCTAGGAAGTAGTTCAGCTCCCCCATTAGACTCATCTCAAATTCACCCTGCATAACCTTAGAAAATTCTTCGACCAAGTGTATGTTAGTTGAACCAAATATTATATCGTCGACATAAACTTGAACTAAAAGAATGTGCTTCCCTTTGTGTTTAATAAAGAGAGTATTGTCCACCTTACCTCTTGAATATCCATGATCAATTAGGAATTTGCTAAGCCTTTCATACCAAACCCGAGGGGCTTGTTTAAGACCATACAAAGCTCGTTTTAATTTGTAAACATGATCTGGATTTTCAGCATTTTCAAAACCAGGAGGTTGTGAAACATATACTTCTTCATTTATGACACCATTAAGAAAAGCACTCTTTACGTCCATTTGGTAAAGCTTAAAATCCTTAGAACACGCATAGGCAAGAAAAAGACGTATAGCTTCAAGGCGAGCAACTGGAGCATAAGTTTCCTCATAGTCTATGCCCTCCTCTTGGTTATACCCTTGTGCTACTAAACGTGCCTTGTTCCTAGTAATCACTCCGTTTTCATCAAGCTTATTTCTAAAAACCCACTTAGTGCCTATGATATTATGATCTCGTGGACGAGGGACAAGTTCCCAAACGTCATTTCTTTTAAATTGATTAAGCTCTTCTTGCATGGCCATTAGCCAAAATTCATCAATCAAGGCCTCTTTGGCATTTTTAGGTTCTACTTGTGAAACAAACGCGAAGTGAGAACAAAAATTACTTATCTTAGAACGGGTCATTACTCCCTTTGAAATGTCTCCCAAGATGTTGTCAATGGGATGGTCTTTTGAGGATTTTCAAGCTGTTGGAAGATCCTTCACTTCAGCTGTCTTTTCTTCCTCATTTTCTTCATGACTAGTATCTTCCTCCTTCTCATGGGCAGCTGTTTTGGATTGATCAGTTTCCTCAATAGCTTCCTTGAGTATGTCTTCTGTAGATACACCTGCGTCATCAAAAGAAATACCTTTTCCGACATTTTTCGGATAAGACTCATCAAAAGAAACATGAACAGATTCTTCAACAGTAAGTAAACGCTTATTATACACTCTATATGCTTTACTTGACAGTGAGTAACCAAGAAAGATACCTTCATCCGCTTTTGCATCAAACTTCCCAATATTTTCCTTACCGTTATTCAAAACAAAACACTTACAACCGAATACGTGAAGATGTGACAAGTTTGGTTTTCTTCCTTTCAAAAGTTCATAAGGAGTTTTATTTAAAATAGGGCGAATTAAGATTCTATTTAAAACATAACAGGCTGTGCTGACAGCATCAGCCCAAAAGTATTTTGGTAATCCACCCTCATTAAGCATTGTTCTTGCCAACTCCTCTAAAACACGATTTTTACGCTCCACAACGCCATTTTGTTGTGGAGTTCGAGGAGCTGAAAAATTATGCTCAATACCATACTTGTCACAGAACTTCTCAAAGTGATAATTTTGAAACTCACCACCATGATCGCTACGAATTGTAACTATTTTGGAATTCATTTTGTTTTGGGACAGATTTGCCAAATTCTTAAAAGCAGAAAAAGTTTCATCTTTGCTATGAAGGAATATAGTCCAAGTAAATCTAGAGTAGTCATCAACTATTACAAAGCCATAGTAATTTCCACCTAGGCTCTTTGTCCTAGAAGGTCCAAAGAGATCCATATGGAGAAGCTCAAGGGGTCGTGAAGTTGAAATTACGGTTTTAGATTTAAAAGAGACCCTCGTTTGCTTTCCCATTTGGCACGCGTCACATAGGTGGTCTTTTGAGAATTTTATTTTTGGTAGACCGACTACTAGATCCTTAGATACAACCTTATTAAGCAAATCGAAATTAACATGCGCTAAACGTCTATGTCAAAGCCAAGAATCATCATTCAAGGTGACTAGACATTTAGTACTTGTCAAAGGTACATCAAACAGGTCAAGCATATAGATATTGTTTACTCTTACACCCTTAAACACAATGTTCTGTTCAGCATGTTCAATTATGCAGCAAGTTTTTGTGAACGAAACTTTATAGCCCATGTCGCATAGTTGACTTATGCTTAACAAATTGTGTTTAAGTCCCTCTACTAGATGGACATTTGAAATAGTAGTGGTGGAGGGATTACCTACACTACCTTTGCCGAGTATAGCTCCTTTGTTATTGTCTCCATAAGTAACATATCCCTTCTTCTTTGCCTTGAAGTCTATAAAAAGCGATATGTCACCGGTCATGTGCCTCGAGCAGCCGCTGTCAAGAAACCACCTTCTATCTGCGGAGGCAAGGCACTCATCCTACAATATCGAAAGAGAGACGTTGGTACCCAATTTTCATTGGGTCCAAGTGGGTAAGTGCTAACATGGTTGCCTTTTGGCTTCCATTGATAAATACCTTTAGGGACAAGAAATCTCCTAAACTTGCATTTCTCAATGGTATGGCCAGCATGACAACAATAATGACATAAACCATGATGATGTGTTTGTTGTTTCTTGTTCATTGAATCCTTTAGAATAAAAGAGTATTTTGCATATGGAGGATTTAATGACTTCTTAAACAACCTAGAGTCAACGGCATAAATAACATTAGGTTGTAGCGCCTTCTTTAATTTGACCTTAAGAGTGTTTACCTCTTTTTGCCAAATATAACAAGCGTCACAATACCTAACTCTACTACATCCATCAATGTCAATATTTTTTGAATTTTCTGCAATACTAGCTTTCAACGCTTCTAAATCAATTTTAGCTTTGTTTACTTTACCTTCCAAAAATGAAAAAATATGTTTGTCGGAAGATAGTCTTTTAAAAGCATCTACAACTTCGTTATGCAGTTTTTCAAAAGCTATTTTTAGTTCCGAAAACGACATAGAAGAGAAATTATTGTAATAGGCTTGTTTTACCTTTTTGTCATTGTTTTTCTTCTTGTGGCAGGACAAATTTTTTGTGTGAGCCATAAGGCACAGATTTGCGGCTTCATCACCATCACTTGAGCTTTGTGTGCTTGATGAATCACTATCACTTTCCCATGCAATGTACGCTCTTCTTTGTTTGCTGTACCCTTTTGGTGAATCTTTTATTTGATCCTTATACTTCATAGGGTAGTCCGTTTTATAATGTCCAGATTTACCACAATTAAAACAGGATCCTCTTCCTCTACTCTTCTTATTCTCTTCTTGTTTCGAATTTGTAGATTGTCTTCGAAACTTCATGAGATTTTTGTCGGAATGCTTGACTCCATTATTTCGAATGAATCTATTATATCTCCTTACAAACAGTCCCATTTCCTCATCATCCGAGTCTTTGTCACTACTTGAATCATTGTCGCTTTTCTCTTTTCGTGAGGACTTAGAGCTAGAGGCCACAAGAGCTATTGGCTTCTTCTCTCCCTCTTTGTCTCTTTTCTTCTCCTTTTCCTTCTTACTTTTGTTCTCATATTTTTCAAGACTTTCCAATGCTTGCTGATGTTCTTCCAGCTTTCCAAACAGAGTTGTAATCGTAAGTCTTGTTAGATCGTTGGCTTCCTTAATTGCTGTTACTTTAGGTTGCCACTCCCTGCTAAGACACCTGAGAATTTTATTAGTAGCAATTTCATTGGAAATAGGTTTTCCAAGCGCATTCAATCGGTTAGTTAGATGAGTGAATCTCTTTTGCATGTCGGAGATAGATTCTCCTTGTTTCATGCGAAAGAGCTCAAACTCTTGATTGAGTGTGTTAATGCGGGACTATTTTACTTCAGTAGTACCCTCATGGGCAACTTCTAAAGCATCCCACATTTCTTTAGCTGTCGTGCAATGGGATACTCGATAATACTCATCAACACCAAGTGCCGAAATTAGCATGTTTCGAGCTTTCCAATCACACGACCACTTTTTCTCATCTTTCTCATTCCAATCATCTTCTGGTTTAGGTACTATGGCGCCAGCCGCATTTGTCATAGTAATTTGAAACGGACCATTTTCAATGGCAGCCCATACTAGCCTATCCACAGAATTTATATGAACTCGCATGCAGTCTTTCTAGTAGCCGTAATTTTCACCGTTGAAAATAGGCGCTCTATTATACGCCCCCTTTGGTTCAGAATCCATACTGTTACAGGCAGCCACAGAGCACCAGTGAACCGGCGCTCTGATACCACTTGTTAGACGGTGTGGCTAGTGATCGAGAGGGGGGTGAATAGATCACCTCTTTGTAATTTAACGGATTTAAAGTTTTATCAGAGTTTTTAAAGTTGGCGGAAAATATCAGTCCCAAATCGACTTCCGTCTATTCTGAACCGCTACTAGAAAACCGGACACACGAGTTTAATGCTGGATTTGAATAAGAATAACAGAAACAATCAACACCAGAATTTTAGCTAATTGAATGCACTTAACATTAAAGTCTATTTCCAATGAATAAAACCTAGCTAACAATTTTGTCAAACAGTTGGTGTGTATCTGATCAATGATGAACAACAGTAGAGTTTAATTAAAAAGGTTTTGTTGCCACTGCTGTCTTGCAAAAGGAACAATCACAACACACTAATTGAAATTGCGAAAACTGTTTTAAACGTAAAGAGGAGTAAGGTAAGAATACGATAGGCAAAGATTTGGTAAGGAAGTTCCCCACGTCGTCCTCGCGTGTGGGTACGTCTCCCTCTCAATTTCAAATGAAATTGAGAACTTTGATTATCAATTATTGCCGAATTCGTTGATACAAGGTTATGATACAAAGACAGAATTCTAACTTCCAAGAACTTCTTCTTGTATGAACCTTCACTTGATCTGAGCACGATCAAGAATTTCCTGCACGAAATTGCAAACAATTCACCGGTTCCACGACCTGCTTGCGAAATCCCCCGATCTCCAAACGCAACGCTGCGGCTGAATCTGTTCTGCAAACGTGACTCACAAACCCTCAAGAACACTCCAGTTCTTGAAGGATAAACCAGTAGGTTTTTCTTCGAAACCCCCTTCAATCTTCAACTCAGCTAGATCCTTGATCGTTCCACTGAAAACCACAGCTAGATCCTTGATCGTACCACTGAACGTTATCTCGATAATCCTTTAATCCAGAGAACAAGAATGGTTATGTGTTGATGTTCTTGAAGAAAAGTGATTGAGAGGATGAAGAAGATGAAGTCTCTTTCAGGTTTCTATGTGCTCTCAAACAATTGCTGCTACACTGCTTTTGATCTTGTGTTCAATTGTTTTTCCCTCAAAGAATTCGTGTTCATACACTGCTGTCACAACATCTTTTATATATGCTGAAAAACAGAAACTGTTAGAGCACAAAACAGATTTATGCATTGATACATGAGAGTATGCATCGATGCATACTGTAAGATAAGTGAGTTTTTGGTGAATTGAATTAAGCATGTATCGATGCATAATTCGTATGTATTGATGCATATGGCCTTTCCACTAACATGCATCGATGCCTAATACGTATGCATTGATACACAGGCTGTTTCAACTGATCATGTATCGATGCAAGGATCGTATGGATCGATCCATAGAGCCTTTTGCCTTTCATGTGTTGATACATGACTCGTATGCATCGATGCATACTGAACAAAAAGAGTTTTGTGATATACCACATGCTGTATGGATCGATGCACAGGCTTATGTGTTGATGCATACTGACACAAAATGGATTTTATGTGTTATTTTAAGAGATGTATCAATGTAGGTCTTTATGTACAGTTATGCAACAATAGAATGGGATAAAAACACAATAAAAACACAAATGTATCATGTAATGTAATGCACAGCCAACATTTGGATGATGATCACACAATTTGCTATCATTCAAAATTAATTCAAAGTAAAGAATTTTCTCACAGTATCGAACCGTGGCGTTATTTGAATCCCAGCGCGCGCCTCATGAAACTCACCGTTTCATTAAAGGAGGTGGCGCGCTGTTATTGGCTTCCTGGTACACAAACACGAGATCCATGCAGAACACGGCCTGGCAAGATCAAATAAGGATTTCTGGAAAAAATTCTTAGGGTTCTTCAATGTTCATCCGCGCGTTCATCACTCAAGAACACTTCTTCACCAAAATTGACAAACCTTATACCATTAGAACCGTCCTTCCACGTACATTAACAAACTAACACTAATTTAACCTAATTCATCCTGGATAAAAAGTTCGAAGAGAAACATATTTGTACATGAAACTTCCAATCCATGTAACTTTCTCATTTCAGCATGAAAATCAATGATTCCAATTGCAGTTTACTCCACATGAAAAGATCTATCAAACACATATCCTAATTGCACGAATTGTGAGGTTCGAAATCTTACCTTCAAGAGATGGCAGAAGTTGATTAGCTTGTTTCAAGGCCTGGAAGATCAAAACAGATGCTCTACAACACTTGAATGGATGAATGGATGAAGGATCTTAGCTCAACAACACTTGATCTTGATGAAATCTCCAACTGCCATGGAAGCGTGCAATCTTCAACAGTCACGATTCAGCTTGAATTCTGCTAGTTCTTGCTTCAATCCACTTCAATTATGCATGTAGATGATGAATAGATCAAAGATGATGCAAGGTTTGTGAAGAAAAATGCAGAAAAAGTGAGAGAGAAAAAATGAAAAGTTTTAGATCTAGATCTCAATTTCCAAATTCTGTTTATATTAACAATGAAACAGTTATGATTTAGCTTTTATATGTGATGTTAATGATGTTGCTAATCATGTTTAGTGCTAATGCAAGTGTTTAAGTGATGTCAAGTTTTATGCTAAATTGCAAATTGGCCAATTCACCCTCACATGTGCAAGCCAATGTAACAGTACCAAATTCACTTGGAGCAATTCAGAAATGTTGTTTAGAGGCCAAGGCAAGTGGAATTAAGTGAATGCCATGCTTACTTTGCAAAATGACTTTTTCCCTCCACTTTTCAATATAAGTTCAAGTGAAAAATGCACTTTTTGTGTGATGAGTTTTAATGAAATGTGATGCATGAATTGAATAAAGGAGATCAAAAGAAATTTGCTCCAAAAAGTCCCACTTCATTTGGCCATTTGGTGTGAAAGTTATGCAAGCTTGAACTTCAACATTTCTTGACAATGATTTGGTCATAATTTGCCAACCACAAATGAGAAATCCATGTTCTTGGACTTTTTGGAAAGGTGAGAGCAAGATCTTCAACTTTCATGTTGAACAAAATTTCATTTGAAGCATTTTTGGACATGTAATTTTGAAGAGAAAACCTTTCCATTTTTGGCAATTTTGAATTACAAGTCACTTTCTATTTTTGGAAAGTTTTCATCTGACTTTATTTGCTTCATTCTTGATGTTTGAAATGTCAAATGAAACTTGTTTGGACATGAATGAAGTGTATCTAACCCTCTCCCACCTCCAAATCCATCAGTTGACCTTCAGTTGACTTTTGTTGACTGATAGATGAATTGGCTATGCACTGATGAACTTGAGCTTCAAACTCATGATGAAATGGCTCCAAAGTGAAACCCTAGCTTCCATAAGCTCAATGAAACCCTAGAATGATCCCCCATATCAATGAAGACCTCATCTCCTTGACAAGCCCTGATTGGCACAATTCAGATGATTAGGGTTGACCAGAGGTCAAAACCCTAATCTCAAGGTATCTGATCAAGCATACTGAATCTCTTGGTGATGATAAAACCATGATGATGATGATGTACCATTTCAACCAAGATAAAGCTCAACCCCCTTGAGGAATCAAGAAACCCTAATTTGAAGCACAAACCCTCAGATGGTTAGTGATCCATTCATAAAACCCTCAGGCCTGAATATGTTAACCTCTTTATCTTCTGATCAAGACTTAGGAGGATGACTTGTTTGTTGTCGCCATATGATATGCAAATATGCCATGCCTAATGACCTAAGAAATGAAATTCAATATGCTAAGCTAGTCCCAAGAGAGGAGGGCAAATTTTGAGGTGTTACACTCTCCTCGATTATTTGAATACGAGTTCTTTTACTCGGTCAGTCGAATAAACGTCATTTCTAATCCACTTAAGCACAAATAAATCAAATCCTTGTATAATAAGAAACGAAAAGGGAGATGACTTTGAGTCTTCAATTTTTCTCCTCGATCATTTGAATACAAGTTCTCTTACTTGGTTCGTCAAATAATTGTCGTTCCTCTACAAACTTCCAAACCCCGATTAAACCAAATAACTTTCATATTAAGCTAAATGAAAAGGGAGTTGACTTTGAGTTTTCAACTTCTCTCCCCAATTGTTTGAATACGAGTTCCCTTGCTCGGTCAGTCGAACAATTGTCATTTTTCCACAAACATACAACTTAATCAAATCATTTTCATAACAAACTATACAAAAAGGGAGATGGTCTTGATTTTTCAATTCCTCTTCTCAAATGCTTGGATATGAGTTGTCTTACTTAGTCATTCAAGTACTTGTCGTTCATTCTAAAATACACCAACCATACGCAAACTTATTTTCGTAATCACTCAGATGAAAAGGAAAGCGGTCTCGAGTCTTCTATTCCCTTTCCCGATTATTAGGATACGAGTTATCTTACTCGACCATCCGAGTATTCATCATCCATTCAAAATACCTTAATTATTATTAAATCCTTTTATAATTAAGGATGAAAAAGGAAGTGGTCTAGAGTCTTCTATTCCCTTTCTCGACTATTAGGATACGAGTTGTCTTACTCGACTATCCGAGTAATCGTCATCCAACAAAAATATCTTAACACATCAAACCTATCTTTTTTTCACCCTCGTGCAATCATAATCAATCAAACAGAATACCCCACATATTAACTTAACCTGTCACCCCCATGTGACCAAATCACTTTTCAGATAGAACACTATTTAATCCTTTCTAATGCGCACAATAAACTAGTGCTTAAGCCTCCGTCGAGAGTAGACAAGCCAACGTTTAACCTTTAGAACGCGATCTAAACAATTGTTCAGTAAAAGACACCAACCAATCGTAGTTCCCCGAACTACGAATGCTCTGACTTCCTTATTGCACCATAAGGATACGTAGGCACGAGATTGCGAGATCTTGGCGAGCACACTAATAAAAAACCTCCCTTTTCTCCCTTCTGAGGTCTTCACCCATATCTATTATCGACTCTAATTACCCGAAGAAAACAAACAACCTAAGTTAACATTCAAATTGCAACATTGAACTAAAAGGTTCTCGTTGAGTACAATGGACGTGAGGGGTGCTAATACTTTTCCCTTGCGTAATCAACTCCCGAACCCGAATATGGTTGCGACGACCATTATTCAATTTCCTAAAGGTTTTATCGATATTTTCCTATTCCTTCATTGGGATAAATAAGTTTCGGTGGCGACTCTGTTCGAACATAATTTTTCTGCGACCATCGCGAAGAATCATATATTTCGAGATGCGACAGATGGCGACTCTGCTGGGGACTAGCTCCAAGCAAAAGAGAGTAAAGCCTAATTTAGTTCAGTTGATGTATTGTGTGCTAATCTTGTTTATTTGTTTGTTATTTATTCTGTTATCATTATTTTGTCATAATTATTGTCTGGTGTTTTATTGGCTATGTATTATTGGGGTTCTCTGGTTGGTGGTACTTTGTGAGATAGGCTATCCACTCGAGTCTGAGAAAAAACCATAAGATTAAGTTGGTGGTTGCATAGTGGACGCCCACAAGGAGTCTTCCTTGTTGGGAAGATACGAAGACCCCGCCTAGAGGAGATTCTCTTGAGATATTATTGCCCGATGAGTTTTCGTCACGACGATAGTATTCTCAAGTTGGATCAATGACTATAGGGACCTTTTAAACCCACTATAGCTGGCGGTTATGTAGTATTTACCTGAAAAGTCTCAGACTTATTGGGTTAATACGAAAGCCCCAATCAGATGAGGTCCCTTGGGTGTATTACTACCTTATAGTAGTATTCCCAACCTCGATCTATGACTTTGAGAACCTTATTAGAACCTTGGACTCGAGAGTTATGTAGTATGGACCCACTAGGAGTCTTCCTCTTTGGGACCATACGAAGGCCTCACCCAGATAAGACTCTTTTTGGGGATGTTATTGGCGGATGAGTTTTCCTCATGACAATAACCTTCCTAAATAGTGATTGATGACTTTGGGAACCTTTTAACTATAGCATCCTCCCAAAAGGGTTTTGTTTAGTAACCAAGGATACCCACTCTCGCGGCCTGTATGTTAACCTACCTCTGGCATGCATAGCATTATTCATAACATGACATTCATATTATTTTATTTCCAAGGAATACGAGTATCATAAGTTGCAGGAATTCAAGAAGCATGGAATCAAGAAAAAGAAACATTTACTCTTTCAAGTTTAAAGATCCCGATCTAAGAAGCTTACGTGACATGGTCTCTCAAATGCACCCGGTATACAAAATTAACTTTGGGAAGAATTATGGCAATTTGCACAGCATCCTCAACCAACGAGTGAACCATACAACTTTAGTCACTCTGGCCCAATTCTATGACCTACCTTGAAGATGTTTCACATTCCAAGATTTCCAGCTAGCACCAAAGTTGGAAAAATTCTAGCATCTTGTTAGGATTCCTATGAAGAACAAGCCACTATTTGAAGGGATAGATGAATCTTTACCCCTTGAGATCATTGCTAGCATGCTTTACATGGACGAAATGGAAGTAGAGGCTAACGTAGAGACCAAAGGGAATACCAAAGGATTTTCGCTAAGCTTTCTCTTGGAAGATCTTTCTTGGTTATTCCAAAGAATATATCAACATGAACATCATATTTAGCTGTGGAGATTTCCCTAATCTACCACTAAATGGAACTCAAGGATGTGTGAATTCTAACACGGTTCTATCACTAAGACAACTTGGCTACCCAATGGAAGGCCCTCTAGAGGCAAGGTCTTTGGAAGATTTCTTGTTGCTTGGCTTTGGGGTTGAGAATCTTGGTTTGTTCCAGCGAATCAGAGAGGCTTGGAAGAATATCAATCAAAAAGAGAGAGATGATTTGGGGAGAGCTAATGGGATTACAAAAGAACCATATTTTCATTGGGTAAAGGAAAGGGTGGAGATGATCAAAATGCCATTCGTCACTCGGACACCTGTACCTCTTCCCGAACCTAAGCTCACCCATATCCCTATTGAAGAAGTGGATGAACTCAAGACCACCATGGCAAAAGTTAGAAAGAGAGAATGAAGAGTTGAAGTTAAAACTACAACAAGTCATCAATGAGAAAAACACCATGAAGTGGGAGCTTGAGAGAAAGGATGTACAACTTCAAGCACATGTGGAAAAGTTAAACAAAGATGAGTAGAAGAGAAAAATATCAAAGTGGGACTAGAACAAGCTGACCATTGTCTAGATACTCTTAAGGGTCAATTACGACAAGCCTAGAAAGAATGTCAAGACAATGAGCATTGGTGGCATCTGGCCAAAAAGGAAAACAAAACGATAAGAGATACACTTGGGGCTCAGATAAAAGAACTCACAATTTTTGTTCTCCATGCAAAGGCTGAAGCGGATCAAGAACGTCGACTCAAGAATATAGCCACCGAAGCTTCTAAGGTTTCACCCATGATATGGGAGGAGAAGTGTCGAGAAGTGAGAGACGCAAAAGAGTCTGCCAGCTATTGGAAGAACCATCTAGAGTCATTACACCAAGACAACTCCATATGGTTGAAGGAACGAGAGTATGTAATTGAAGATTATGAATCCTTTAAGAAGACCATAAACTTCTTTCAAGGAGATAGGGATAAGTTCTGTGCAAAACTCGATGGGCTGGTAGGGTTCTGTAATTGGGAGGCTAAAGAATTACCATGGAAGTTAAGAGACGCAGTTGAAGAGTTGAAGGAAGATAGCACTCCTCCAGCCATAATCAGTTTCATTTTTCTCTATAGAGGGTTGTTTAAGAGATTCAAGGAAGAACTAGAAGAGCTCCAAGCCAGAAAGCCTGCAGTTTAATTTTCCTATGTCTTATATATTGTTCCTTTGACAATGTATTTTGAACTAGGGCCTTTTGACCCCTACGTTATGAACTTGAATGAATGATGTTTAAAGTTGCTCCATTATTGTTATTCTAAGTATTTCTCGTTTCTTTGAATTGCTAACAACTAATGAAACTCGAACGATTCCCTGAAAATAAAATATAAGATACGAAGCAAATACAAGATGACGTTAGAACAAGTTAAGGCTAACCAAGTTACCATGAGGACATGCATCAATACGATCCAAGAGAAAATGGATCAACTGTTGGAGACAATGCTCGCAATCGCCCAAAGAGAGAGGGTTGTGGATGAAGAATCTGGGGCAAAGAGGAATGATAGCACACCAGGTTTGGTCCACCAAGACGAGAGCTTCGTCCCCGCCAAGAAGAGTCTAGTTCATATACCGGTAGGAAGTAAAGGAGATGGGGATCATGCAGAGACTTTTGATGCATCTGCTCATCATGGATCCGAAATTGGAGATGACCCGTACAATGCTTTCTATGTGCCTGATAAACCGAAGCCTAAGATACTTCCAGATCCTGCTGCAGATAGGCTTCGTGCCTTGGAAAAGAAGATCAAAGCTATAGAGGGGAATAATATCTTCGGCACCTCTTCCATGAACATGCGTTTGGTATCAAATTTCGTCATCCCGGCTAAATTTAAAACTCCTGATTTCAAGAAATACAAAGGCCAGACTTGCCTAAGAAGTGACCTAGTAATGTACTTCAGGAAAATGGCTGCTCATACCGAAAACGAAAAACTGCTTATACACTGTTTCCAGGACAGTCTAAGTGGAGCGTCTCTAAGATGGTACATGAGCTTAGAGCAGGGGCGGATTCAAAACTGGGAGATTTGGCTGACGCATTTCTCCGTCAATACAAATATAACTTAGATATGGCACCCGACCGAATGCAGTTACAAGGGATGGCCATGAAAGAAAGGGAGTCGTTTAAAGAGTACGCCCAGCGATGGAGAGAGTTGGCTGCTCAGGTAGAGCCATCATTGTCTGAAAAGGAAATGACTGGAATATTTGTGGACACGCTGAAAGACCCATTCTTTGATAGATTGGTAAGCAGTGCAACGTCTGACTTTGCGCATCAAGTCACAATCGAAGATCACATAGAAAAAGGGTTGAGGGATGGAAAGATTCCAGAAGTTGTGGCAGCCCCTAGCGCACCGAAAAAGTATTTTGGAGGCTTCAAGAAGAAAAGAGAAGGTGAAATGAACGCTATATCCAGAGGCTATAAGGGGAAGCAACATGTTTCATATGGCCAAGTCGCCGTCGTGGTACCCATACCTTATCAACAACCAATACAGCTGTAGCGGGGTATTCGTTACCATTAGAGATATTAACTAAATCTAAGGTAAGCCATACAAGTCGAGTCGCCACCGCACTTCTATTTATCAAAAGGAATGGTTAGAAAGCGAACAAAAACCTAAAAGTTTTATCAAATCAAAAACTAGTAAAAATGTCAGAGATCGGGGTAAGGGGGTTGGTTATGCAATGGGAAGGTTTTAAGCACCTAAAACTTCCTAGGTACTCCTAGGGAGCCCTTTTCATACTAGTTGTAAGGTTGGTATTTTGTGAAAATTTGTTTGTGCAAACATGATTGAAGAGATGAGAAAAGAATATACAAGTTATTTACATTTTTTGTTTGGATGGATAAACTCATTGCCTACATACCATCTTAAAAAAAGATTAGGATCAAAACCTCGTAGTTCGGGGTAAAAATCTCAAAATGAGTTGGTGAATTGATTGGTCCAAAAGCCTTAAGGTCTTTTGTTATCCAAGGGAGAAAACTCAACCTAAAACCACAAATCCACCATGTGAGGATAGCTTAAACATGCTAGTGAGGGGTTAACCCTATAATAAACATGGAAGGTTCATTGTCCATCACTAAGGATATAGGTGAGTATTACATCTACCTCAAGGATAACTCAAACCTAATAGCTAAAGGTTATGAAAATTTTGCTTAAGAAAGTGGCCATTGAAACCACAAAAAGACATTTGAATGGGTTATATTTACCAATGAAAAGTATGTAAAAAAATATGGTCAAAGTTGACTTAGAAGTTCAATTCAAAATAAGTGTTATGAAAAGAAAGTTTGAAAATCAAAAGCATAAGGCTTAGGTTTCTAATGTTTGAATACAAATGTTAAATGTTTGCACAAAAGTTTTGGCTTGGGTTATAGTGGAGGGAATAAGAAAAATGGCTAAAGTCCTAATCATACAAGAGATAAGGGATAAGAAACAAGACCACAAATGGAGTTCCTCTCTTGAGATCATATTGATGATCCAAGTAGCTCCCATCCTTTGGAATATGCAAGCACAATAATAGTAAGCCCAAGCAACATAGAATTCCCTAGCTCCCATCCTTAATGCATCTTGTGTCTTTCACTTTGGATGAACATGGCAATGGTTCTTCAATTTGAGCTCTCATGGAATTCCCTAGCATAAAAACACACACATATCAAAGAGTCTTATGAAGCAAATCAAGAATGGACAAGAGTGAGTTTAGAGGTTTGGTCCTTCTAATCCATCTTCAACATTAAGATCCTTTTACTCCAATTTGCATAGGGAAAGTCCTAGAAACTAAGTCCATTTGTCCACTTCTTTGCATTTGGTCCACAACAATCAAAACAAAACACAAGCACAATAATATATACACAATTATGTGCTCAAGTGAGCAAAAGGCAAATTGCATTAACATAAACATGTGCTCAAGTGAGCAAAGGGAAAAGAAAATGAATAATATGTACAAGAATAGTAAATTGCATAAAAGTAAAGAGCAAAAAGTAAATGTTAATGGTTAATGGTTAGTATTAGTAGTTAGTATGCCATAAGGCAAATTTAGCATTATGTTAAGCAATCGTAATTGGACTTATGTAGAAGTCACAACTATCTGAGGCCGATCAATAATAATGTAGGCAACAACACAATTTAGAAGTCTTGATTAGTGAACCAAGTTCCAACAACTTGCCATGCCAAAAAGAAGAAGAGAAATGATCTTGTACTGGTTTAAGTTCTTTGCATGATTTAGAAAGCAACTTATCCTTAATGCAAAGCCATTCACTTGATCATTTGATCAAGATGAATTAGATTTGAATCAAGGAAGATTAAACCTCCCTAATCAATGCTAACTTATCAACCTTTAACTCATTGATCAAAAGAAAAAAAGAAGAAGAAGAATGAGAAGATGAATAATGGAAATGAAGAACATAGGGTACATTAAGTAAAATGGAATGTACCAATCCATAAATGTTGACCAAAGATAGGGAAGATCAAGGTCAAACCCTCAAAATTAGAAATGAGATGAAGATTGGAAGTCAAGAAATAAACAAAATATTTTTGGCATTTTTAATATTTGAGAATAAACATGAATTAAAATATTCAAGAAAGGTCAAACTTCAAAATCACTTCAAATCAACTTTGAAAAGTCCAAGTGAATTATCCCAAGTTCAGCATGGTCAAACAAAGTTTGACCAAAAAATTCAGCATTTTTAGAAGTCAGAAACTATTTTTTATCAATTAAAAATGAATAAAAATAACCTAATTGAACTAAAATCTCAAATAAATCTCAAATCAATTGAAAAATTGATGAGAATATTTTCATAGATGCATCATCATTCAAAGAGGTTAGAAAAATATTTTTGTATTTTTTGGACATCAAAAACTATTTAAAATGAATTAAAAATAACCAGAAAAGAAAAAATTCACAAAAAATATCAAATGATGAAATAAAAAATATTAAAATCATTTTTAGAAACTAGAATTAAAAAGAGAAATAATGCAATTGGTCCCATATTTTTTGGAATTAAAATGAAAGAGTTATGAATTTTTGAAGTTAAATGAAATAAAAGAAATAAAATGGAAATTATAAAAATCAGAAAAAACCACAGCGCTTGGATGGAACCTCATTAATTGACGTGTCCAATCTGATGGTCATGAAGCGCGCGTGTACCAGATGCTCAAGTCAAACGCGTCACACAATGCATTTAAAAAAGTCATAACAAACAAAGGCCATGATTCAATCTGGGAAAGAGATCAAACGGTCCTCATGCAATCTGGAAATGAGACGGTGGCCAGCGCCACCGTCTTCTCCGGTGAGCTCCGGCGAGGCTCAAAAAATGCAGAGATTCAAATGTTCACTAAAATGGGCGATCCAGGCACCGTTAGAAAGGTGAGGTGATGTACATCACTCCTATATCACTCACTTCCACTCTAGATTCCTATTAAGAGAGAAATCAGAGATGGAAGTTTGGTGATGTCCAACTGGACTTGCTCGATTTCAAAAATTAAGCATACAACAATGATGTCTCTATAAAGAGGACTTCAGACAACATAATTTCAAGGCCAATGGATCAAAGAATAAGGAGATTCGAAGCAAAAACCAGTTGATCCAAACCTTTGGATTATGAAGATTTGAGTCCCTTTCCTTGGTTCCTTTTGCAAAACAGAACTTCAATGGATCAAATGATGAAGGTTTAGGAACTTTAGATCTGAGAATTCAACCAAATGCAATTGAATTTCAGATCTGAATTTTTGAAGAAAGATGAACTTAGTTCCTTTGGGATGGTTAAGGATTCACTCTTGCATCATTTCAGGCGCCCTTAGGTTGGAAAATTATGAAGCATATCACATGTATTTATAGCTGGAAATGGCTGAGCAAGTGAATTTACTCGTGTGCATGGAAAATGGATTTCTCCTTGCATGGGCTTGTGTGATCATGTGGAAGGCCCAATGAAGACTGAAACAAGCTGCTGAGTTCATGTGAATTGCAATTGGACGTGTACATTAAGTATAAACAGCTCATGCATGGCAATTTGAATGGAATTTCACAAAATGCATTTAATCTTCATGTCTTCGAAAATGGGGCTTCCAAACTCCAAATGCCACGTCATTAGTAATGGTTAGAAAGCTTGTTGCATAAGGAACAAATGATATGTTGATCAAAATCTCAATTGGGCCTTGGAAATTAGTGAATTTTGAGTTTAAAGTGTAAGGTGTAAAACATGCATAAGTGAAGTTTCCAAATTTAGCCAATGTTCAAGCCCTTCTGTCTCAATGATGCAAGCTCCAAATGATAAAAACTTCAACATGAAAGTTGTAGAGCTTCTCAAAAAAATCAATTTAGACTTAAATTTTGAATCATTTGGAATTTTGATGAAGAAGTTATGGGCACTTGAAGATGGACTTTTTTCCATTTCAATGCATTTGGCCCAAGTGACTTATAATGTTTTGCATTATCACATGTATTTATTTTGAGATTTTGAAATTTTTATCAACATAACACTTGAATTAGACACAATAAGATTTCCAATACATTTGGTTCCACCACAAAATCATGAAAAATGAGTGAGTTATGTTCTTGGGAAGTTGACCTAAAATTAGGGTTTCAATCAAATTGACCTATAATGTCTTGGGATGGATGATGATCTTCCAAGCTTCAAATAAATTTTTGATGAACATGAAAGTTGTTCATATTGTTCTTAAGAACATGTTTTCTCTTGGGATCATATCCATTTGACCAACACATAAAACGTTAGGTCTCAGTGTATTTCAAAATAGACAGATCAATTGACTGATCAACTTTTCAAATCCACAACTCATATCTTGATGAATTGATGATTGAGGACACTCAAATAAGTTCAAATATGCATGAAATGATGAATTAAAGAACTTCCCTTGATTATTTTTTGACCATGGGCTAGGGTTGCTTCATGAGCAAGGCACAATTGGTACACAGATGAATTAGGGTTTCCTTGGGACACAACCTCAAACCCTTTGACTTGCTTTGATCAAAATGATGAATTGAGATACTAGGGACGCATATTTCATGTATGATAGCTTTGGGAATAATTTCCATGCTTGCTTTCATCCTCTCTTGGCCTTATTATTGAACAAAGGATCTCCTAGAAGCTTTTAGACCTTGTGATTGCTCAAGCTACAAACAAGAAATGTTAGTGACATATTTTTGTGCTTTTGGTTAATAAATAAAAGGAGAAAAGCAATGATATACAATTCAAGCATGCTTGGTGATCTCAAACCACTCACAAGAGGTCCCACCCAAAGGCAAAGGGAACCAAGATGCTCATGATCCTTGAGGCTTTGCAAATGCAATGTTATGATGCCATGAGGGATCTTAGGGCCAAAATTGGGGTCTTACAACAGCAACAACAAGTGCATCAACCACAACATCAACAACATCGTCAATAGCAAAACACCGCGCCACCAAGACAATTCAGGCCAAGGCCTCCAAGAAGGCAACTTGATCCTCTACCAGTACCTTATAGCCAAATATTCCCATATCTGTAAAAGGAGGGCCTTCTGACATTGAGGGAGCGAAAACCGGCTATTTTCCCATATCCACCCGGATATGATGCTAACGCCCATTACGAGTTTCACATGGGAGCGCCCGGTCATACCTTGGAGAATTGTTTTGCATTTCAAAATCGGGTACAAGACTTGATCGAAGAAAAGACCGTCACCTTCACTCCTAGACGCCCGAACGTGAACACCAATCCCATGCCAACACATGGGGTTGCTTCCATCAGTGCCATTGAGGAGAATGATCAAGGTGAATTTATCCTTAAGGTTGAATAAATTCAAACCCCTATCGCCAGGATAAGAGCATAATTGCTGATAAGTGGTCTAACCCCGGAGGAGCTAGTTGATGAAGAGAACAATAAAAAGTTGAGGAATTTTATACAACAAATGTTGGATCAAGGCGAGTTACAGATAAATCGTCGTGTCAAGAGCAAGGGAGAGGAAGAGATAGCCGTGGTAGACATCCCTTATGTTGAGGTTAATGTGGAAATACCTATAAGCCCATTATTGATAGAGTTTCCAGCATCGTTCGCATATGAAGATGAGAAGGCGGTCCCGTGGATATATCAGCCCAGAGCTTTTAAGCAAGGGAAGGAAGACTAACCCTTGATAATCAACGAACCAAATGTCACCTCGATTGTGGGGCCGACAGGAATGACACGTAGTGGCCGAGTGTTCACACTAAGGAATTCTGATACTTTTGACACGTAGTGGCCAAGTGCTCACACTCGTGAAGAGGCCGAGGAATTTCTGATGTTAATCAAGAAGAGTGGTTATAAAGTGGTGGACCAACTGAATCAAACACCTTCAAAAATCTCCATGTTATCTTTATTTCTCAACTCAGAGGCACACAGGAATTCGTTGTTGAAAGTGTTAAGCGCAACACATATCACGAAAAACATAACGATAAAACAGTTTGACGATGTGGTAGCTTGTGTGACCACTGGAAGTTTTTTGGGTTTTAATGATGATGAACTGCCGGTCGAAGGAAAGAACCATAACAAGGCCCTACATATCTCCTTGAAATGCATAAACACTATATTATCAAGGGTATTAGTAGACACAAGTTCCTCGCTGAACGTCATGCCAAAGACCACTTTGATAAAGCTGCCAATGGAAGGGATGAGTATGAAACCCAACACCCTAATCGTAAAGGTATTTGATGGCTCAAGGTGAGCAGTGATAGGGGAGGTTGACTTACCGACCAAGATAGGCCCAACTATTTTCAATATCACGTTCCAGGTTATGGACATACATCCCGATTATAGTTGCCTACTTGGGAGACCATGGATTCACTCCGCAGGCGCCATCACCTCCACTCTACATCAAAAGCTAAAATTCATTATGAATGATAAGATGATTGCGATTGGAGGAGAGGGGGATATCTTGGTTAGCCACTTAACATCTTTCTGGTATATCGAGGTGGATGGAGAGATAACCGAGACACCATTCGAATCCTTGGAAGTGGTGAACATGATGGCCGTCCAGCAGACATGGGAGATCTCGAAATCAGGACCGTCCATGGCCTCGTGGCTAGGAGCTAAGGCTGTTATGGAAAGTGAAAATGCTCAAGACTGGGGAAAAGTGGTGGAAGTGCGAGAGAAGTGAGACAAGTTTGGGTTAGGGTATGACCCGTCATCAATTGAAACCGGTAACCAACATGACAAAGAGCAGATTCCTTCAGTAGCAAAAACATTCACCAGCGCTGGCCGTATTTTTGGCAAACAGGTGGCGATGATCAATGATGAAGATCGCAAAGAGGGGGTGTCTAGCTGGATACAACGAGCCACACCTAATGAAGAGCTGAGAAACTGGAAGGCTGTGGAAGTCCCCCATTTTTTTCAAAAGTAATTTTATTATTTTAGACAAAACCCTGTGCTCTGCCCAAGGTACAATGGCGTGTTGTAGGGCCTCCTTTATCTTTTTCAAGAGTTTTTATATCATTAATAAAATGGCGATTTGCATTCAAATTTTTGTTCCTTTCCTTTCATTTTTCCATTACAATAAAATGGCATCAATTTTTATGCTCGCACTTTCTAAATAAACTGAATAAATAATAACATGCAGGGACACCACCGAGACCATTGATAACGACACTGCTAGGGTCTGGCATGATTTTGACTGTCCAATCTACCAAGCTGAAGACGAAGTAGGGGAAGATTGTGAACTCCCTGAAGAGTTGGCCAGATTACTCAGACAAGAAGAGAAGGTCATTCAACCACACAAGGAGGACGTCGAAGTTATCAATCTGGGAATAGAAGAAGACAAGAGAGAAGTAAGGGTAGGCATCGCGCTTTAAGATGCAGTGAAGACAAGATTGATAGAGCTCCTCCACAAATATGACGACATGTTTGCATGGTCATACCAAGATATGCCCGGATTAGACACTGATATCGTGACCCACAAGCTTCCCCTTAAAGAAGAATGGTCTGCTGTCAAACAAAAGCTAAGAAGAACTCGACCGGATATGGCTCTCAAGATCAGAGAAGAGGTGAGAAAGCAGTTTGATGCCGGTTTCCTGGAAGTCGCTAAGTACCCACAATGGGTTGCCAACATTGTACCGATACCGAAGAAAGATGGAAAGGTCCGCATGTGCGTAGACTACCGAGACTTAAATAGAGCTTGTCCCAAAGACGATTTCCCATTACCTCACATTGATGTATTGGTGGATAACACAACCTAGTTCTCCGTATTTTCCTTTATGGATGGCTTCTCTGGATACAACCAAATTAAAATGGATCCTGAGGACATGGAGAAGACCACATTCATTACCCTTTGGGGCACCTTTTGTTACAAAGTAATGCCATTTGGATTAAAGAACGTTGGGGCAACATATCAACGTGCTATGGTGAGTCTCTTTCATGACATGATTCATGAAGAGATTGAGGTGTATGTTGACGACATGATTTCCAAATCCTAGACAGAAGAAGAACATATCACTAACCTGGAGAAACTGTTTGCTCGTTTGAGGAAGTTTAGGTTGAGACTTAATCCTAACAAATGCATATTTGGGGTTCGATCTGGGAAGCTTTTAGGCTTTATTGTAAGCCAAAAGGGAATTGAAGTAGATCCCAGCAAGGTTCGAGCCATTCAGAACATGCCCGCACAAAGGACTGAGAAGGAGGTTTGTGGTTTCTTGGGGAGACTGAACTACATCGCCAGGTTTATCTCTCACCTTACTGCCACATGTAAACCAATATTCAAGCTTCTAAGGAAGAATCAAGGCGTGGAGTGGAATGATGAATGCCAAATAGCCTTCGATAAAATCAAAGAATACTTGCGAGAGCCACCGATTCTGATGCCCCCTGCAGAAGAGAGACCTCTCATAATGTATTTAACCGTGCTCGACGAGTCCGTGGCTTATGTATTGGGACAAAAAGATGAAACTGGTAGAAAAGAGCATGCCATATATTATCTGAGAAAAAAGTTTAATGATTGCGAGACCAGATATTCACTACTCGAGAAGACTTGTTGTGCACTCGCATGGGCCGCTAAGTGTCTCAGGCAAAACATGCTAACCCACACGACCTGGTTGGCATCTAAAACGGATCCCATCAAGTACATATTCAAGAAACCAAGTCTTACCGGTAGGATTTCCCGATGGTAGATGTTGTTATCAGAATACGATATTCAATATGTTGTGCAAAAGGCAATCAAATGAAGTGTATTAGCAGACCATCTTGCTCACCAACCGCTAGAGGATTACCAACCTTTGAAGTTTGACTTCTCAGATGAGGACATCATGGCTGTTAAGGATGTTGAAGACTCCGAACTAGAGGAAAGTCTTAAGCCAAAAGCAGGTTGGACGCTCATGTTTGACGGCGCCTCAAATGCAATAGGCCATAGAATTGGGGTAGTGCTGATGTCTCCTAAGAATTTCCATATACCTTTCACCGCAAAGATCTATTTTACCTGCACAAATTACATGGTCGAGTATGAAGCTTGCATACTAGGGTTGGAAGAAGCTATTGTGTTGAATATGAAGATACTAGAAGTATTCGGGTCTTACAGATGCCCCTATTTAAGGTCATTCTAGCTGGAGATATGAAGGTTAAAATCTTTGTCTCGACGAGGTAGAATGGGCTTAAATAATAACAAAGAGACGAATTTTGGTCCCTAAGAGACCTCATGATGCAGATGTGTGTATGCAAAAAGGGTAATACTTCCTGGAGATATATGTCCACAAAGAGAAAAGAAATCAGGAGGGACTAACAATCCATATGAGTAACACACTCAATGGGATAGAGACTCTGAGACTCTTATGGGGATAGAATGGGGATAAATTGCGTGAGCAGGGCACGACTCAAAGCTTGGGGAGCAGAATTCCAAAAGAATAAATCAATGGAGAGACCCGAGCTAACCCAAAGGAACATGTATTGGGGAATATGCCAATACAGCGGAATTATCCACCAAGGACACATCGGATAAAAATTCGGACTCAGATGGGGAGAATCCACTAACGGACCTCACTGGGGAGACATCAGGGTGAGGTATTACCGGTTACTGGGTAATAAGCTCAAAGAGACATGTGATCCGAACACCAGTATAAGGGTGAGAGAACAACATGCTCGGGGAGAATGAATATCTAAGACCGGTATAAAGGTGAGAGATATCAAACATCCGAAATCATCTAAGGAAAACCTAAAAAGGCATATTTCAACTCAAGAAAATCTGACTCCACAGGGGGACCAAAAGTCACAATAGGGATCAGAGAGGAAGGAACACAAGAGATACCAGTTACTGGGCATATAATAGGTGACCGACCAGGGCATGAATTGGGGAATATTCCCAAGACACTCATCATCCAAAAGAGGGCTAACATCAAACTCAACTACAGGATGGGCATTCGACTTCGCAAAGGGGATACGAATCTTACTCGACTGGGGAAGAACAAAGACTTCGACCGAAGAGCGCATGAGATATATTGTCAATTACCGTCAGAACGTAGATAACATATTCGCATGGAGGATTATCCGTAACCCGTTACGGGGTTAATAAAGGATAAATCGACCGAAAAGAAAGGACATTGGGATACCGAGAACCAGGTATAAAATAATGACCAATCAAAGGGAGAAACAATCATTACCGACAAACGGCACATGAAAGGTGACTTGCTAAGGATACATTGACGAAGGCAATGATCCAGGAGATATACTCAAAAGGGGTGAAGGACTATCAATACCGAATATTGGATAATGATAACCGTCAAGGAGGGGATTACACCTACCAGATACTGGGTAGGAAACCACGGAAAAGTAACCGTCATCGGTTAGGATGAACAAAAGGTTAACTCTGCCAAGCGGGATAAACAAAGGATAATCTCCGGAAGCAAAATCTAGGAACAAACTAGAGATGCACAACGAAACAAGACTCATCCCTATGAGGATATAACTCAATGGGGGTTCCATCCCAATATATATGTTGGAAGGAAACAGAAACAAGCATCATCCACGAGGACATAACTCGGTGGGGAATATGGAAGAAAGTGTAGACATTTTCTGCTTATGGAGCTGACTCTTTATGGAGAGATCAGATGCAAACCATCTGCTTGGGGAATATATTACCTTCTAGCAGAAGATATCAAACAAAGATATATGGCAAAGGATGCAACATGAATATCTGAATGTTAAAACTATGCATATATGTATGGTTTATGTATGATGAATGCTGACAAACAGACATTTCTAACACAAAGCGGTCCACTGATTGATTGAGTAAACATCTGGTACTACATCTCGAGAGAGAAAGCCAGGCTCAAAGGAGAACATCCTATCTGCCGGGGATCAGGAGCAAAGATCTCTGCAAGGGAATGAACAACGACCAATCCAACTGGGAACTAGATCACGACACAGATAAGTTCCGCTGGGGGAAGCCGCTCCGCCGGGGAAATTATCAAAGGGGTGATGGATCTTCGTGGTGATACAACCACCAATCAGAAGCTTCCAAGAGCTCACGCCTGCTGAGGAGGAAGGAGGCTGAAATACCTTTACCATACACTCTGCTCGGGAGAGGAAACCACAAAAGGCTCCGGAGGAAGAGGATACAAACACGCCAAGAATATGAACAAACGTCCTACCCTGTTGAGAATTGTACCGTCCTTGGGAGAGCACTGAAGACATCCCGATATCCTTTCATCATTGTGAATGTTCCCTTTGTTTAAAAAACAAGTTATGAAAAGTTTGTTTATTTAAAAATAATGATATTCCTCAATTAAAACATGCAAAACATTTGTTGAATTGGAAGAAATAAGAGTGTAAATAATTGGATAAAGGCTCAAATTCATTTGATGGAATGGTAGTCTCCAAATGGCAAGACTCCATAGATCTTTACAAATTTGAAATTGGTGATATATATTGGAAAAGGGCTACATTGAACATAATGACCATTTCTCCACCAACTCTGAATCCGATGTCTTTGAAGCTTTGGTTGATGATGACTGAGCGAGAATCTCTGCCGGGTGACAGTTTATAGAACGCAGTCTTGTCAGGATGTAGTTACTTGCCAAATCCCTAATTTTTGCCTAGATTTCCCCAGGGTGAGGTACTCAATCTAGAGGGATACATATTCATTTTTTATGTCTCTAACTTTTTCCTGGATCGCCCTTTCGGGTTTTCAATCCACCGAGACGCTCATTTTTTACTAAGTCGCCCTTTCGGGTTTTCAACTTAGCGAGCTATTCTGTTTTAATCTTTAGGTGAAGTATTTCTTGACTGCATCTGAATTCACAGGACGAGTGAAATCCTCCCCATCCATAGTTATAAGTATCAAAGCACCGCATGAAAAGGCTCTCTTGACAACATATGGACCTTTATAGTTTGGAGTCCACTTTCCCCTGGAATCGGGCGCGAAAGACAAGACTTTCTTGAGCACAAGGTCACCCTCTTGGAACACACGAGGCTTGACCTTCTTATCAAAGGCTTTCTTCATCCTTTGCTGATATAACTGACCATGGCACATGGCAGTCAATCTCTTCTATTCTATCAAATTCAGCTGGTCATAGCGACTCTGAACCCATTCAGCATCAGTCAACTTGGCTTCCATCAAAACTCTCATTGATGGGATCTCCACCTTTACTAGGAGTACAGCCTTCATGCCGTAAACAAGAGAGAAAGGGGTTTCCCTTGTTGAAGTGCGAACAGATGTACGATAGCCATGCAAAGCAAATGGCAGCATCTCATGCCAATCCTTGTATGTAACAATCATCTTCTGGATAATCTTCTTGATATTCTTATTAGCAGCTTCAACAGCCCCATTCATCTTGGGTCTGTAAGGAGAGGAATTATGATGTGCAATCTTGAACTCACTACACATCTCTTTCATCATTTTGTTGTTCAAGTTAGATCCATTATCAGTAATGACCTTATCTGGCACACCATACCGGCATATGAGTTGATTTTTGATAAACTTCACGACCACCTGCCTGGTCACGTTTTCATATGATGCCGCTTCAACCCATTTGGTGAAGTAATCAATTGCTACGAGAATGAATCTGTGACCGTTGGACGCTTTTGGCTCTATCATGCCAATCATGTCAATTCCCCACATAGAAAAAGGCCATGGTGATGAAATCACATTCAGAAGTGTTGGAGGAATATGAATCTTATCCGCATAAATCTGACATTTATGGCATTTCTTCACATATTTGCAGCAGTCAGACTCCATTGTCAGCCAATAGTAGCCTGCTCTCAACATTTTTCTAGCCATGGCATGTCCATTGGAATGAGTACCAAATGAACCCTCATGGACCTCAGTCATTAACAGGTCTGCTTCGTGTCTATCCACGCATCTGAGCAGAACCATGTCAAAATTTCTCTTATAAAGCACATCGCCATTGAGGTAGAAACTGCCTGACAATCTCCTCAAAGTCTTCCTATCTTTCACCGATGTCCCAGGTGGGTAAATTTGGCTCTGAAGGAAACACTTGATATCATAATACCATGGCTTACCATCTTGCACCTCCAATACTGCGAATACATGAGCTGGTCTGTCCAAGCGCATCACAATGATATTGGGGACTTCGTTCCAGAGTCTTACCACAATCATCGAAGCTAGTGTAGCCAGAGCATCTGCCATCCGATTCTCATCTCGAGGAATATGATGGAAGTCAACCTCAGTAAAGAATGTTGAAATCCTCCTCGCATAATCTCTATATGGGATGAGGCCAGGCTGATTCGTTTCCCACTCACCCTTGATCTGATTAACAACAACGGCCGAATCACCATAAACATCAAGATGTTTAATCCTAAGATCAATCCATTCTTCCAATCCCATGATACAAGCCTCATATTCAGCCATATTATTCGTGCATTTGAAAGTTAGCCTTGCTGTGAACGGAAGGTGTTTGCCCAGAGGAGTAATAATCACTGCCCCAATACCATTTCTGTACTGATTTATAGCGCCATCAAACACCATACTCCATCTGGAACCAGGTTCTGGCCCTTCATCGAGCGTAGGTTCATCGCAATCTTTCATTTTCAAATACAGAATCTCCTCATCTGGGAAGTCATACTGAACCGACTGATAATCCTCAATTGGTTGATGTGCCAAGTGGTCAGCCAAGATACTACCTTTTATCGCCTTCTGAGCTCGATACTCAATATCGTACTCATATAACAACATCTGCCAACGGGCAATCCTCCCAGTTAAAGCAGGCTTCTCAAAGATATACTTGATTGGATCCATTTTGGATATCAACCAACTCGTATGATTCAACATATACTGGCATAAGCGCTTAGCAGACCAAGCCAAAGCACAGTATGTCTTCTCAAGCATTGAGTATCGAGACTCACAATCAGTGAACTTCTTACTTAGGTAGTAGATAGCATATTCTTTCTTCCCAGATTCATCTTGCTGACCAAGGACGCAACCCATTGAGTCTTCAAGGACTGTCAGATACATAATCAATGGTCTCCCTTCCACCGGTGGAGACAGAATTGGAGGTTCAGACAAATATTCTTTAATGCTATCGAAAGCTTTTTGGCAATCCTCTGTCCAATCATGAGACTGATCTTTCCGGAGGAGCTTGAATATTGGTGCACATGTGGCAGTCATGTGGGATATGAATCTGGAAATATAATTCAAGCGGCCAAGAAAACCTCGGACTTACTTTTCAGTTTTGGGCGCAGGCATCTCTTGTATTGCTTTGACCTTTGCAAGGTCAACCTCAATACCTCTTTCACTAACAATAAAGCCCAATAACTTGCCGGAACGGACTCCAAATGTACACTTGTTGGGATTCAGACGAAGCCTATACTTCCTCAAGCGCTGAAAAAGCTTCAACAAGTGCTCTACATGTTCAACTTCCGTTCTTGACTTTGCAATCATATCATCAACATATACCTCAATATCTTTGTGCATCATATCGTGAAACAAGGTAGTCATAGCCTGTTGATACGTGGCTTCGGCGTTCTTTAAACCGGAGGGCATCACTCGATAACAGAATGTTCCCTAAGGTGTGATGAATGTTGTCTTCTCCATATCCTCGGGTGCCATCTTAATCTAATTATATCCGGAAAATCCATCCATAATTGAGAAGACATTGAATTTAGCTGTATTGTCTACCAACATATCAATGTGTGGTAGAGGGAAATCATCTTTCAGACTAGCTTTATTCAAGTCTCTATAATCCACACACATTCGGACTTTTCCATCTTTCTTAGGCACGGGCACAATATTGGACACCCATTGAGGATATGTAGAAGTCACCAGAAACCCCGCATCAATTTGCTTCTGAACTTCTTCTTTGATCTTTACTGCCATATCGGGATGAGTTCTTCTGAGTTTCTGCTTCACAGGCACACACTCAGGCTTCAAAGGCAGGTAATGTTGCACAATATCTGTATCTAGACCAGGCATGTCTTCATATGACCAAGCGAAGACGTCAACATATTCTCGTAGCAAATCAATCAACCCCTTCTTAACAGATTCTTCCAGGAGTGCCCCAATCTTCACTTCTCGCACACAATCTTCAGACCCCAAGTTGACTGTTTCCAGATTCTCAAGATGTGGTTGAATGATCTTATCTTCATGCTCAAGTAGACGGGTAATTTCGTCAGGAATCTCTTCAACATCATCTTCTTCCCCCTCAAACACAGGGAATTCAAAGTTGGAAGATCGTGTTGGATCATTATGTTCAATGGGTTTGATCAACCTGCATAATGATTTTGGATATAAAAGAGATTTTAGAATTCAAACAAAGAAAATCATTATGCAGATGAAAAAATTGAATTTATTCTTATTTTTGGGGTTTTATGTGATCACCAATTTCATGCAAAAGCGAAAAGGGAAAATAATTGGAAAAACAAACATTTAACATGAATTTATTGAATGAAAATATCATTGTATTTATGTGCCGACAATGTAATCACTTCTCCTTTTGGCATGGGAGAAGGGTTTTTAAACACAATGAACATTACTTTGATGTATGGACAACTGTCGGAATATCAACAACGACCCAATTATTGCAGATCCCTCCAGGGATGATGAAATTGCCAGAATCTTCTTCCTCTTCTTCCAGAATAGCAGCAGTCTCTTCATTTTGACTAGTGTGGATGAAACCACCACTCTTGAACAACCCTTGCTTGTTGAAGACCCCAGAAGAATAGCCTATGCCAACCCGGGATTTATTGTCTTCCAACTCAATCATTTTCCCTAAACCAGCAGTTGCACCATGCTCAATGGCCAACTTCGCATCTTTATAGGAAGCAAATGAAGGAGTTCCCTTCTTAATAGGTTCAGCAATAGATAAAGCTTGGAACGGAGTTCCAACTTCATCCTCAGCATCTATATATGAGAAGGAAGACAAACGGCTAACCAGGAGAGCCTTTTCTCCCCCTACCACCACCAGCTTCTTGTTTTTCACAAACTTCAATTTCTGGTGTAGGGTGGATGTCATGGCGCCAGCCTCGTGAATCTATGGTCTGCCTAAGAGACAGTTATACGGTGGGTGCGAAAGACAAGACTTTCTTGAGCACAAGGTCACCTTCTCGGAACACACGAGGCTTGACCTTCTTATCAAAAGCTTTCTTCCTTGACTCTTTCAAGTCGGGTTGTCTGAAACTGTACTTCTTTGTATTCCTTCTTTGTCTTTCCATGTATGAAAATTTGCAAATAGACCTCTTAAGTTCCTTGAAATTTTTGTTATTATTGATGATATGGATGAAAATGGGTGCATGAATGCATGAATGCAACAATCACACTCAAGGGTCAAGCAAAGCACACCACACAAAGGTCATGGGATGGAACATGTCATCCTTAATATCAATCATCCATTTTACTGGATTATGGTTTACACCTTATCAACACCCAAGTTCCATTGATATTAAGGATACATGAACGGATCAACCACGAATCAAGGGTTTGTTGCAAGTCATGAGCATGGAGTCTCGGTTAAGAACCACCCGAAGGGAGTGTACTAGGGTTTAAACCTGCCAAACATGTTCTACAAGAGGTTCCCATAGTCATCATCCCATCTTTCGGATATTATCGTATAAACAACTACTCGTATTCCAAAAATATTCTCAAGAGAAACTCTTATGAGTGTAGTATCGCGTAACAATCGTATCAAATCTTACACTTGAACGACTTTCGTACTACATCCTAAGAATAGGCCAAGATGGGCTTGGTAAACTAAGGTCCTTGGCTTCTAAGGTCTATTTTGGAAAGAGTAATGTCTAACCACAACTACTTGTGTGACATTATTGATCCCAACATAACCTCCACCAAGTGAATGGACTTGCAAGTCAACTTGCTAAGGAATAACTCCACACAAGTCAACAAGACTAAGCCATTCTCCTATCCTAAGTGTGCTCGAGTTCGGGTATAGAACTCATCTCACAAAGATCACCAAGCATACAAGGAATTAATATTCAAGCAATTCAATCATTACATACAATACAGTAATCCCAAATTGCACAAAAATATGTCACAAAACAATATACAATACAATACAACAAAATATGAAAAGTAGGCAAAACCCACTAGGCAAACCTCCCCAGCAGAGTCGTCACTTTTTTGTAGCGGGGTATTCGTTACCATTAGAGATATTGACTAAATCTAAGGTAAACCATACAAGTCGAGTCGCCACCGCACTTCTATTTATCCAAAGGAATGGTTAGAAAGCGAACAAAAACCTAAAAGTTTTATCAAATCAAAAACTAGTAAAAATGTCAGAGATCGGGGTAAGGGGGTTGGTTATGCAATGGGAAGGTTTTAAGCACCCAAAACATCCTAGGTACTCCTAGGGAGCCCTTTTCATACTTGTTGTAAGGTTGGTATTTTGTGAAAATTTGTTTGTGCAAACATGATTGAAGAGATGAGAAAAGAATATACAAGTTATTTACATTTTGTGTTTGGATGGATAAACCCATTGCCTACGTACCATCTTAAAAAAAAGATTAGGATCAAAACCTCGTAGTTCGGGGTAAAAATCTAAAAATGAGTTGGTGAATTAATTGGTCCAAAAGCCTTAAGGTCTTTTGTTATCCAAGGGAGAAAACTCAACCTAAAACCACAAATCCACCATGTGAGGATAACTTCAACATGCCAGTGAGGGGTTAACCCTATAATAAACACGGAAGGCTAATTGTCCATCACTAAGGATATAGGTGAGTATTACATCTACCTCAAGGATAACTCAAACCTAATAGCTAAAGGTTATGAAAATTTTGCTTAAGAAAGTGGCCATTGAAACCACAAAAAGACATTTGAATGGGTTATATTTACCAATGAAAAGTATGTACAAAAATATGGTCAAAGTTGACTTAGAAGTTCAATTCAAAATAAGTGTTATGAAAAGAAAGTTTGAAAATCAAAAGCATAAGGCTTAAGTTTCTAATGTTTGAAAACAAATGTTAAATGTTTGCACAAAAGTTTTGGCTTGGGTTAGAGTGGAGGGAAGAAGAAGAATGGCTAAAGTCCTAATCATACAAGAGATAAGGGATAAGAAACAAGACCACAAATGGAGTTCCTCTCTTGAGATCATATTGATGATCCAAGTAGCTCCCATCCTTTGGAATATGCAAGCAAAATAATAGTAAGCCCAAGCAACAATCAAACAAGTCTCTTAAGAGATCCTCAATGCATCTTGTGTCTTTCACTTTGAATGAACATGGCAATGGTTCTTCAATTTGAGCTCTCATAGAATTCCCTAGCACAAAAGCACACACATATCAAAGAGTCTTATGAAGCAAATCAAGAATGGACAAGAGTGAGTTTAGAGGTTTGGTCCTTCTAATCCATCTTCAACATTAAGATCCTTTTACTCCAATTTGCATAGGGAAAGTCCTAGAAACTAAGTCCATTTGCCCATTTCTTTGCATTTGGTCCATAACAATCAAAACAAAACACAAGCACAATAATATATACAAAATTATGTGCTCAAGTGAACAAAAGGCAAATTGCATTAACATAAACATGTGCTCAAGTGAGCAAAGGGAAAAGCAAATGAATAATATGTACAAGAATAGTAAATTGCATAAAAGTAAAGAGAAAAAAGTAAATGTTAATGGTTAGTGGTTAGTATTAGTAGTTAGTATGCCATAAGGCAAATTTAGCGCTATGTTAAGCAATCGTAATTGGACTTATGTAGAAGTCACAACTATCTGAGGCCGGTCAATAATAATGTAGGCAACAACACAAGTTAGAAGTCTTGATTAGTGAACCAAGTTCCAACAACTTGCCATGCCAAAAAGAAGAAGAGAAATGATCTTGTATTGGTTTAAGTTCTTTGCATGATTTAGAAAGCAACCTATCCTGAATGCAAAGCCATTCACTTGATCATTTGATCAAGATGAATTAGATTTGAATCAAGGAAGATTAAACCTCCCTAATCAATGTTAACTTATCAATCTTTAACTCATTGATCAAAAGAAAAGAAGAAGAAGAAGAATGAGAAGATGGATAATGGAAATGAAGAACATAAGGTGCATTAAGTAAAATTGAATGTACCAATCCATAAATGTTGACCAAAGATAGGGGAGATCAAGGTCAAACCCTCAAAATCAGAAATGAGATGAAGATTGGAAGTCAAGAAATAAACAAAATATTTTTGGCATTTTTAATATTTAAGAATAAACATGAATTAAAATATTCAAGAAAGGTCAAACTTCAAAATCACTTCAAATCAACTTTGAAAAGTCCAAGTGAATTGTCCCAAGTTCAGCATGATCAAACAAAGTTTGACAAAAAAATTCAGCATTTTTAGAAGTCAGAAACTATTTTTTATCAATTAAAAATGAATAAAGATAACCTAATTGAACTAAAATCTCAAATAAATCTCAAATCAATTGAAAAATTGATGAGAATATTTTCATAGATCCATCATTATTCAAAGAGGTTAGGAAAATATTTTTGTATTATTTGGACATCAAAAACTATTTAAAATGAATTAAAAATAAGCAGAAAAGAGAAAATTCACAAAAAACATCAAATGATGAAATCAAAAATATTAAAAATCATTCTTAGAAACTAGAATTAAAAAGAGAAATAATGGAATTGGTCCCATATTTTTTGGAATTAAAATGAAAGAGTTATGAATTTTTGAAGTTAAATGAAATAAAAGAAATAAAATGGAAATTATAAAAATCAGAAAAAACCACAGCGCTTGGATGGAACCTCATTAATTGACGTGTCCAATCTGATGGTCATGAATCGCGCGCGTACCAAAGGCTCAAGTCAAACGCATCACACAATGCATTTAAAAAAGTCTTAACAAACAAAGGCCATGATTCAATCTGGGAAAGAGATCAAACGGTCCTCATGCAATCTGGCAATGAGACGGTGGCTAGTGCCACCGTCTTCTCCGGTGAGCTCCGGCGAGGCCAAAAAAATGCAGAGATTCAAATGTTCACTAAAATGGGCGATTCAGGCACCGTTCGAAAGGTGAGGTGATGTATATCACTCCTATATCACTCACTTCCACTCTAGATTCCTATTAAGAGAGAAATCAGAGATGGAAGTTTGGTGATGTCCAACTGGACTTGCTCGATTTCAAAAATTAAGCATACAACAATGATGCCTCTATAGAGAGGACTTCAGACAACACAATATCAAGGCCAATGGATCAAAGAATAAGGAGTTCAAAGCAAA
This sequence comes from Lathyrus oleraceus, assembly GCF_024323335.1. Taxonomy (NCBI): domain Eukaryota; kingdom Viridiplantae; phylum Streptophyta; class Magnoliopsida; order Fabales; family Fabaceae; genus Lathyrus; species Lathyrus oleraceus. The sequence continues at coordinate 401,004,139 of NC_066581.1, read as the reverse complement.
AACCAGTTGATCCAAACCTTTGGATTATGAAGATTTGAGTCCTTTTCCTTGGTTCCTTTTGCAAAACAGAACTTCAATGGATCAAATCATGAAGGTTTAGGAACTTTAGATCTGAGAATTCAACCAAATGCAATTGAATTTCAGATCTGAATTTTTGAAGAAAGATGAACTTAGTTCCTTTGGGATGGTTAAGGATTCACTCTTGCATCATTTCAGGCGCCCTTAGGTTGGAAAATTATGAAGCATATCACATGTATTTATAGCTGGAAATGGCTGAGCAAGTGAGTTTACTCGTGTGCATGGCAAATGGATTTCTCCTTGCATGGGCTTGTGTGATCATGTGGAAGGCCCAATGAAGACTGAAACAAGCTGATGAGTTCATGTGAATTGCAATTGGACGTCTACATTAAGTATAAACAGCTCATGCATGGCACCTCATGAGTAATGGTTAGAGAGCTTGTTGCATAAGGAACAAATGATATGTTGATCAAAATCTCAATTGGGCCTTGGAAACTAGTGAATTTTGAGTTTAAAGTGTAAGGTGTAAAACATGCATAAGTGAAGTTTCCAAATTTGGCCAATGTTCAATCCCTTCTGTCTCAGTGATGAAAGCTCCAAATGATAAACACTTCAACATGAAAGTTGTAGATATTTTCAAAAGAATCAATTTGGACTTAAATTTTTCATCATTTGGATTTTTGATGGAGAAGTTATGGGCACTTGAAGTTGGACTTTTTTCCATTTCAATGCATTTGGCCCAAAGTGACCTATAATATTTTGATATTTTGAAAAATTTCTCAACATAACACTTGAATTAGACACAATAATATTTCCAATGCATTTGATCCCACCTCAAAATCATGAAAAATGAGTGAGTTATGTTCTCGGGAAGTTGACCTAAAATTAGGGTTTCAGTCAAAATGATCTATAATGTCTTGGGATGGATGATGATCTTCCAAGCTTCAAATAAAATTTTTATGAACATGAAAGTTGTTCATATTGTTCTTAAGAACATTTTTTCCCTTGGGATCATATCCATTTTAACAACACATAAAATGTTAGGTCTCAGTGTATTTCAAAATAGACAGATGAATTGACTGATCAACTTTTCAAATCCACAACTCATATCTTGATGAATTGATGATTGAGGACACTCAAATAAGTTCAAATATGCATTAAATGATGAATTAAATAACTTCCCTTGATTATTGTTTGACCATGGGCTGGGGTTGCTTCATGAGCAAGGCACACTTGGTACATAGAGGAATTAGGGTTTCCATGGGACACAACCTCAAACCCTTTGACTTGATTTAATCAAAATGATGAATTGAGATACTAGGGAGGCATGTTTGATGTATGAGAGATTTGGGAATCATTGCCATGCTTGCTTTCATCCTCTCTTGGCCTTATCATTGCTCAAAGGATCTCCTAGAAGCTTTTAGACCTTGTGATTTCTCAAGCTACAAACAAGAAATGTTAGTGACATATTTTTGTGCTTTTGGTTAATAAATAAAAGGAGAAAAGCAATGATATACAATTCAAGCATGCTTGGTGATCTCAAACCACTCACAAGAGGTCCCACCCAAAGGCAAAGGGAACCAAGATGCTCATGATCCTTGAGGCTTTGCAAATGCAATGTTATGATGCCATGAGGGATCTTAGGGCCAAAATTGGGGTCTTACAACAGCAACAACAAGTGCATCAACCACAACATCAACAACATCGTCAAAAGAAAAACACCGCGCCACCAAGACAATTAAGGCCAAGGCCTCCAAGAAGGTAACTTGATCCTCTACCAGTTGCCCCTATTCAATCAACTGGGAACCTGAACGGATGAAAGCAACGGCTGTCAGACCTTTAGGGTAAACAGGGATTGAATACCAAAGAACCGTAGAAATTTGCACTCTGCGGGATATGATACAGGATATTTGCAACAGCAACCAGACAAGACGTTTATCGACAACTCTACTGGGGATCTTTATTTTTATCAAAGGACAGGTACATCCAAACGTCAACGAACGAATGGGAAAAGCTCAACGTTTATCGAAACCAACGGAGAGGTGACCAGACATTAACGAATGACAGGGAAAGACTCGACCAGACGTCAACGGACGAAAGGGAAAAGCTCGACGTTTATCGACACCAACGGAGAGGTGACCAGACATTAACGAATGACTGGGAAAGACTCGACCAGGCGTCAACGGACGAAAGGGAGAAGCTCGACGTTTATCGACACCAACAGAGAGGTGACCAGACATTAACGAGTGACTGGGAAAGACTCGACCAGACGTCAACAGACGAACGGGAGAAGCTCGACGTTTATCGACACCAACGGAGACGTGAGCACTTCACTGGGGAAGGAAAAAGGTATTTGCAACCGGAAACCAGATAGGACGTTTACCGACGACTCTACTGGGGATTTCTGGCTGGGGAACAACCAGACATTTACCGATGACTGGGGTGTGACTCGATGTTTACCGACATCGAAAGATGATGTTTACCGACATCAAACAAAGACGACCAGACATTACCGATGACTGGGAAACAAGACACAACCAGACGTCAACGGACGAAAGGGAGAAGCTCGACGTTTATCGACACCAACAGAGAGGTGAACTTACTGGTAAAAGCTAATCACAACCAAACGTCCATGGACGATTGGGAAAAACTCAACGTTTATCGACACCAACGAAGAGGTGACTACTGGGGAAGGGTACAACTAGACGTCAACGGACGAATAGGAAAAACTCATCGTTTATCGACACCAACAGAGAGGTGAACAGACATCACCAGATGACCTGTGGGGAAGATACAACTAGACATCAACGAACGAATAGGAAAAACTCATCGTTTATCGACACCAACAGAGAGGTAAATTCTGCACTAGGAGAAAGATGTTACGAACATCGAAAGATGATGTTTACCGACATCAACAAAGAAGACCAGACATTTACCGATGACTGGGGTAGGACTCGACGTTTACCGATACCGAAAGAATGGTGTTTACCGACACCAAAGAAAGAACACACGCGGGTGCTGACATGACACTTACCGGTATCACATATGTCGAGGCAAGGCTAAACACTTGTTGGGGATCTCACTGGGGAGAATCAAGCTTTCCTTTCACGGACGGGTGAGGAAATAAACCTCTCTGGGAAAATATCAATCCTGAATGTTGTCAGGATCAACTGTAGCAAACGTGCTGTACAGGTGTTGAACAATGATCCGCCTCTGCCGGGGATATGGTCTGACTGGGTTTAACACATGAATGCATATGTTTGAATTTTTCTATGGCGTAATGCTCCATATCGAATGGAAATGCTACGCGATTTGAGGATGCAATGATTACTACATGCAAAATGCAAAATGATGGAAACTCCTGATGGGGAGCAAACTGATTAGATACTCCAACTTTGTGGGGAGACTCTGTCTGAGGAATACTCTGCGGGGAGTAATACCAACTTCTCACTCATGCTGGAGAAAAACACTACTGCTGGGGAAAGGATCCCAATCCACTCGGGGACTCCGCTAGGGAAGCAACCAATAGCGACTTACTGCGGACGACCCATCCACAGGTAGGATAAAACTCTGCTGGAGATAATTTTCCGCCAAACCAGATCCACTCGGGGAACTGCTGGGGAAACCCATCAACACAAACCTCTGCTAGGGAGATCTGCTAGGGGAACACATCACAACCCTGACAGGCATTCACCACTCTGCTAAGGAAAAGCAAAACTCTGTTGGGAAAATAATGTACCAGACCACGCTGGGGACAGACATCCACAACCCTGACAGGAATTCACCACTCTGCTGACACCTTTGTCGGGGATACAACATCTTTCCAACCCAGTGGGGATTAAAAATCTTCAGACTCAGTGAGGAACTGCCAGCTTTCAGACTAGCTGGGGATGAACCCTCTTCCATTCCTGCTGGGGACTTAACAATCCTTTGCTATGCTGGGGATAGAAGGGACTATCCACAGACGTCTCTGCAGGGGGGAAAAATAGTTCTGATAGCCTTCAGACTTGCTTGGGGAAACAGTCAATCCCAAGCCTGCTGGGGAATCATCCTCAATCTGGCTGAGGAATTCCTGATCTTGAATATGCTGGAGAGACAAGTCCTGAACTTGCTTCATCCGCTGGGAAAAGCCCCTCTCACACTTCTGGAAAGTGCTGACAACACCTCTGAACAAACCGTGGCTCATCTACCTTAGCCAGGAACCACAAGTGATAACCTGCAAACAACAAAGCAAACATGCCCCAGGGGATTGCATGGACAAGATACGCTCAAGTGTCCTCAACATTCAAAATGATTTTCAAATGTTTTATCTTTCTGCACGTTATTGTCTAGCCTTCATGTTTTTATATGCAATGCTTATCAAAAGTTCGGACGTTTTTGCAAACAAAACAGTAAAAATAAAAACAAGAGAGCAATTTATCTTAATAACGACTTTTCATTGATTGAAAATGGGCCTGAAAAGGCGAATACATCGGGAAGCAATTCCTAGAAAGAGGTAATTGCGCACAAAAGGAAAAATCTATCCTAATGGCAATGTGAACACGGCATCCACTATTTCCCAATCCTGTTATGACTCACAGATCATCATTTTTCCTCCCAACTTCCTTGCTTTCTGAGAAGAATGATTGGACCGATCCTATCCTTCGGGATGGTAGACGATGAGGAGCGATGAAGTACAAATAACTCAGACTGTAGTCTTCGCTTTAATCCCTCTTTTTCCTGGATCGCCCTTTCGGGTTTTCAATCCACCGGGATACCCATTTTTGCCTAAGCCGCCCTTGCGGGTTTTCGACTTACCGGGTGTACAAATTCTTTTCATTTTTATCCCTAACTTTTGCTCGAACCTTTCTTCTTCTTTTTTTGGTTCGCCGGGATGCCCTTTTTTGCCTGGACTCTTTTATTCTTTTTGTCCAGTGGGTCAATTTATGCGAAGTATTTTTTGACTACATCTTAGTTAACAGGGGACGGAAAATCTTCACCATCCATAGTTGTAAGCATCAAGGCTCCACCGGAGAAAACCTTCTTCACAACATATGGACCTTCATAATTAGGAGTCCACTTGCCCCTGTTATCTGTACCGGGAGGAAGGATCCTCTTCAGAACTAGATCACTAGTTTGATAGCTTCGAGGACGCACTTTCTGATCAAAGGCTCTCTTCATCCTTCTCTGATACAATTGCCCATGGCATACAGCTGCTAACCGTCTCTCTTCGATAAGGCTCAACTCATTAAACCTTGTTCGAATCCACTCAGCTTCATCTAGCTTGACATCCAACAATACTCTCAGAGAAGGAATCTCCACTTCTACAGGTAGGACAACTTCCATACCATACACAAGGGAGTACGGGGTTGCCCCGGTCGATGTACGTACTGAGGTACGGTACCCATGCAAAGCGAAAGGCATTATCTCGTGCCAATCCTTGTACGCCACGACCATCTTCTGCACAATCTTCTTGATATTCTTATTTGCCGCCTCTACAGCACCATTCATCTTCGGTCTGTAAGGAGAAGAATTGTGATGTTCAATCTTGAAATCTCTACAAAGCTCTTTCATCGTCTTGCTATTGAGATTCGAACCATTGTCAGTGATGATTCTCTCGGGAACCCCGTAACGACAGATGATTTCCTTCTTAATGAACCGGGCAACCACTTGCTTGGTAACATTAGCATAGGAAGCTGCTTCCACCCACTTGGTGAAGTAATCAATCGCAACCAGGATGAAGCAATGTCCATTCGAAGCAGTAGGCCCAATCTTCCCAATCATATCAATCCCCCATATCGCGAATGGCCAAGGCGAATTCATGACATTCAGCGGGCTTGGTGGTACATGCACCTTATCAGCATATATTTGACACTTATGGCATTTCCGAGCGTATTTGAAACAATCGGATTCCATAGTCATCCAGTAATAACCGGCTCTCAACAATTTCTTGGAAATTGCATGACCACCAGCATGGGTACAAAAAGATCCTTCATGCACTTCTTGCATCAACATGTCTGCTTCGTGTCTATCCACGCATCTGAGCAGAACCATGTCAAAGTTCCTCTTATACAACACATCATCCTGATTCAAATAAAAGCTTCCAGCTAGCCTTCTCAGGGTTTTCTTGTCATTCTTTGACGCACCTTCAAGATACTCCTGGCTCTTGAGGAAGTTCTTGATATCATAGTACCACGGTTTCTCATCAACAACAGACTCGGCTGCAAACACATACGCAGGCCTCTCGAGTCGATTCACCGCAACATGTGGCACATGATTCCACCAATGAACTTTGATCATAGAAGACAAAGTAGCCAAGGCATCAACCATCTGATTTTCATCCCGGGGGACATGATACAACTTCACCTTCTTTAAGAACGTCAGTATTCTTCTGGTGTAATCTCTGTAAGGAATCAAATGCGGCTGGTTGGTATTCCAATCTCCATTGACCTGATTGATCACTAGAGTGGAATCTCCATAAATGTCAAGAGTCTTGATCCTCAGATCAATGGCTTCTTCTATCCCCATGATGCAAGCCTCATACTCAGCCTCAATGTTGGTTACATCAAAAGTCAGCCTGGCAGAAAAAGGTATATGAGCCCCTTTAGGATTAATAAGCACTGCCCCAACACCGTTACCGTTCACATTCACAGCCCCATCAAACATCAATGTCCACTTGTCATCAGGATCCGGTCCTTCCTCGACAAAAGGCTCTTCACAATCTTTTATTTTCAGATACATGATGTCTTCATCGGGGAATTCAAACATCATCGGCTGATAATCATCAATCGGTTGCTCGACGAGGTAGTCTGACAGAATACTACCTTTGATGGCCTTCTGCGACGTGTATTGGATATCATACTCAGTTAAAATCATCTGCCAACGGGCAACCCGTCCGGTGAGAGTCGGCTTCTCAAAGATGTACTTCACTGGATCCATCTTAGAAATCAACAAAGCGGTATGGTTCAACATATACTGCCTCAGTCGGCGAGCAGCCCAGGCCAAAGCACAGCCAGTTTTCTCGAGCTGCGAATATTTGATTTCACAGTCGGTAAACTTTTTGCTAAGGTAGTATATGGCATGCTCTTTTCGACCAGACACGTCATGTTGTCCCAATACACACCCCATCGAGTTCTCAGTCACTGACAGGTACATTATCAGGGGCCTCCTAGGAACTAGAGGTATAAGGATTGGAGGTTTCTGTAAATACTCTTTTATCTTGTCAAAAGCTTTTTGACATTCATCATTCCACCTGATTGCTTTATTCTTTCTTAGCAATTTGAAAATTGGTTCACAAGTGGCAGTTAGGTGAGATACAAACCTTGCAATGTAGTTCAATCTCCCTAAAAACCCATGAACCTGCTTTTCTGTTTTTGGTTCAGGCATCTCTTGAATAGCTTTGACTTTTGCTAGATCAACCTCAATCCCTTTCTCACTGACAATGAAGCCTAACAGCTTCTCGGATCTCACCCCAAACGTACACTTGTTCGGATTCAACCTCAGTTTGAACTTTCTCAGTCGGTCAAACAACTTCTGCAAATTAACCAGGTGCTCCTCTTCTGTCTGTGACTTCGCAATCATATCATCCACGTACACTTCAATCTCTTTGTGCATCATGTCATGAAAGAGAGTCGTCATATCCCTCTGATAGGTAGCACCGACATTCTTCAGCCCAAATGGCATCACCTTATAGCAGAACGTGCCCCAAGGTGTAATGAATGTCGTCTTTTCCATGTCCTCTGGCGCCATCTTAATCTGATTATAACCAGAGAAACCATCCATGAAAGAGAAAACCGAGGATTGAGCCGTATTATCAACCAGTACATCAATGTGAGGTAATGGGAAATCATCTTCGGACTCGCTCTATTCAAATCCCGGTAATCGACACACATTCTAACTTTGCCATCCTTCTTCGGCACGGGAACAATGTTGGCAACCCACGGGGGATAAGTCGTTACTGACAGGAAACCCACATCAAACTGCTTCTGAACCTCTTCCTTGATCTTAACAGCCATATCAGGGCTAGTTCTCCGAAGCTTCTGCTTGACTGAAGGACACTTTTCTCTGAGAGGTAGCCTATGCACCACAATATCGGTATCCAACCCAGGCATATCTTGATACGACCAGGTGAATATCTCCACGTATTCTCTCAGCATCTCAATCAACCTTCTCTTGACATCTTCCTTCAAAGCAGCCCCGATCTTAATATCTTTTGTGGCGTCCTCAGTACCAAGGTTAATAATCTCCAACTCCTCCTGATGAGGTTGGATGACCCTTTCCTCTTGCTTCAACAATCTGACAAATTCCTTAGGGAGTTCACAGTCTTCTTCACTCTCCTCTTCAGCTTGGTAGATGGGATTATCGAAATCATACTGAGCCATAACAGAATTGTTCATAGTGGAGTCCGTAAGAGCACTTCTGCATGTTTAATGCTTTGTTTTAGAAAAAGATTTCAAGAAAGTCAACAAAACAAAAACATTGCCATTTTTATTTTATTTTAAAAAAAAATGAAAACAAAAATAGAAAGACAGGGATCACAAAATTGTTTGCAAAACGTCCTTTATTAATGATATCATTGAAAAACATGTTGAGGCCCTACAATGAACCACTACGCCTTGGGCAGAACGTAGGGTTTTGTGCAAAATGAAAAACAAAAGAAAATTACTCTGTTTGAAGAGTAACTTGGACCACATCTTCTGTCGTCCAGTTGTTGATCGACTCCCCTGGTGTACGCGGGCGAACCCAGTTGTCTAGATCACAATCACTGTCACCGTCTTCACTACCAGCTGCAAAGACGTCACCGTGATTCATCAGCCCAGCGCTGGTAAAGGTACTCGGACCTGTCTGCACACCCTACTCCGCCTGCAAGGGCTGATAACCAATTCCGAACTTGTCTTCTTTGATAGGCAAATCCACCATCTTGCCCCAACCTTCTAACTTACCAGAGTTGACAACTTCCATAGCTTGCCTATACGATGCAATTGAGGCATTTGGCTTCTTCTGTTCAACAAAAGCCACCCTCTCAAGAGCAACGGTCTCGAATGCCTGGCATAAAGTTTCATGGATCTCACCATCCACCTCCACATACTTGAAAGAGGATAGATGACTCACCAGAATATCTTCTTCACCACATACAGTCACAATCTGACCGTTCCAGACATACTTCAGCTTCTGATGGAGAGTTGACGAAACTGCCCCAGCTGCGTGAATCCAAGGACACCCCAATAAACAACTGTATGCCGGCTGGATGTCCATCACGTAAAAGACGATATCAAATACGTCCGGGCCAATCTTCACCGGCAAGGTGACTTCACCAAAAACAGACCGTTTGGATCCATCAAATGCACGGACAATCAGATCACTCGGAGTGAGCACAACCCCTTCAACATCAATCTTACCCAGAATCTTCTTGGGCAACACGTTCAAAGACGAGCCAGTGTCTACCAACACATGAGACACCACTGCGCCTTTGCACTCCATGGTGATGTGCAAGGCCTTGTTATGGTTGCGACCTTCAGGCGTCAAGCCCAGATCTGTGAACCCCACACCATGCCTGGTACTCACATTGGCAATCACACCTTCCAACTGGTTGACAAAAATCTCCTGAGGCACGTAAGCCAGATTCAGCATCTTCAACAAGGCGTTACGGTGTGCCTCAGAGCACAGGAGCAATGAGAGTATAGAAATTTTGGACGGAGTCTGATTCAGCTGATCTACAATCTTGTAATCACTCTTCTTGATTATTTTCATGAACTCCTCCACATCTTTCTCAAACGAACCATCAGGTGCCTCCTTCTGAGCAGGTTCTTCATCAACCACGGCCTGTTTACCCTTAACCTTAGCGAGTGCCTCAGCATTATTGTCTCTCAACGGTTGCAGAGCAAACAGACGACCGCTTCTGGTGAACCCTCCGGGTCCCCCGACATTGTCCACAACTGGACTTGCAATCACAGGAGTTTTACTAGGCACACCAATAGTCACAGGAGACTGATTCACCGGCCTAGTCTGACTCTCAGCCATTCGATTGCTGCGGTAAGCATTGTCATACTTCCATGACACAACCCTACTATTCTCAACAGGTCTTCTACCAGACACAGCAATAGTAGTTGGAGTACTGACGATTACAAGAGCAGAAATGGTAACAGGAGTACCACTAACTGTAGGCGCATTAACAGTCCTCCGGCCACGTCCCTCAGACGGTTTAAAATAGATAGTGACGGTTGACACCACCCCACGATCTTTAACAGCCCGAGCAAACTGTAAACAACCCTCGTCAATCAAATTCTGAATACCAGCCCTCAACTGATCACAACCATTCTCTGAACCAGCACAATCTGAGCAGTCTCGATCACAACCCGGGAATACTCCCCCATTCAACAAACGGTCTTTCACAACAACCAATGGAGTCTGAATCTCCTCCACACTGACCACCAAGTCTTCAGCTTCTCTATCTTCAACATTGTTCACTCTGTGTACACCATGCTGCGGCATAGGGTTGTTCACAACATTCGGCACAGGAGCAAAATTGATAGTTTTAGCGTCAATTAGGTCCTGGACCTTATAATGAAAAGCCCTGCAGTTTTCAATGTGGTGCCCCGGTGCACCAGAGTGGAAGTCACAACGCACGTTGGCATCATACCCAGGTGGTATCTTTGTCAATGGAGCCATTGTACGCAACTCCACGAATCCCAATCTGAGCAACTCAGGCAGCAACTCAGCATAGGTCATCGGTAACGGGTCAAAACGTCGATCAGGCATCCTCTGTCTAGGCTGATACAGACGTTGCTGTTGTTGTTTTTGTTGTGGCGGTGGTTGTTGACCCCTTTGTTGCTGTTGTTGACGAGGTTGAGGTGCCGGAATGGTTACAACAGCAACCTGGCGATATTGCCCTCTGTTTACATTTCTTCTACCGTGTTGCACAGCATTGGTGTCACCCTCTCTCCGGCGAGGTGCCCCAGCAAATGGTTTCTTTGACGATGAAGACCCAACATCTTGAATTTTTCCAGTTTTAATGAAACTCTCCACAAATAACAACATCTGAGAAACTACCGAATGGGCAACTCCCCATCCGGTCCATGAATACCCCTTGTAAGGTACCAATGAACATATCAGTCAACTCCCTCTCCAGCATAGGGGGTTGTACTCGTGCAGCCAATTCACGCCACCTCTGGGCGTACTCTTTGAAGCTCTCTCCAGATTTTTGACATAGACTCTGCAACTGAGTCCGGCTCGGCGCCATGTCCATATTATGTTTATACTGCCTCAAGAAGGCCTCACCCAGATCTCTCCAGCATCGGATAGAATCTCTCTTAAGCTCCATGTACCAATCCAAGGAAGCCCCAGACAAGCTGTCCTGGAAAAAGTACATCCACATTTTCTCATCATCTGTATAAGCAGAGATCTTCCTGTAATAGGCCTGCACATGGGTGCGAGGACAAGAAGTACCGTTGTATTTGTCAAATGAGGGTGCTTTGAATTTGTAGGGAATTCTCAACCCTTCCACCAAACCCATGTTTGTAACATCAAAACCCAGGGAGTTCTGACATTCCATAGCTCTGATTTTCTCAGCAAGGGCATCCACCTTCCGGTCCCTCTCTTCAACTCTCACAACCTCGTCGTCTTCACTGAGCAAGGTAAACATATCCTCCTGTCGGTCAACCAACGGAGCAGGATGGTGAATCGGAGCCCGGGTAGCTCTGGATTAATAGTCTCTGCAGCAAGAGGCTGTCCGTTGATTCTGATTCCCCTCAATTCATCCCTTACACCGTAGTCATTGCCGGGAGCAGCAGCAACATTCTCATGAACCGGGACACCCACTGGTGAAGCACGGTTGGACGGCGGAATCACAGCTTCCTGTCTCTGGGCTAAGGCACGCAACTCCTCTTGCCCCTGAACGACCCCTTGCATCATTGTCATGAATTGGGCCATGTTAGCCCTCATCTCAGCCAATTCTGCTTGAACCTGGTCCATATTCCTCTGATGATTGAGTCTGGTTGCGTAGCGGTGCGGACGTTGATCAGCTATCCTGCCTGAACACAGGAACCAGAGTGAGAAGTCACGAACAAGAACACCTTTAATGCAAAATGATATGTGTATGATGCTAATGATGCGTATGATGCACATGATATGCTCATTTCTCAGGCATTCAAGAGCCTGATTCATCTTTAAGAAATGGCAACCTGCAGCAAACAACAAAGAAGCAACACAAGATAACTGAGCACCAGGTGAAACGTCAACAACCAACTCATCTAAAGATATGAGCAACAAGGATCATACACCAATGTTAACAAAGATCCAAATAACCGGGGTACAACAAATGAATCCCATCCAACAAGCCTAGAGGTGATTCTCAACATACACAACAGAGATACAAGCTAAGACAAATGGCTTCCAGGAATGAGAGTCTCCAGGTACTGACACTGGTCTATCAACAGGTCACACTCTGAGCATTCTGGCAAAGGAGTGAGCTTCTCCTTCAGTTGTCTTCTGAGCTCCACAACTTCTCCTCCAAGTTGGCTTTCTGAAGCATGCCTCAAGTCTACTTCCTTCTTCAATTGGATGTCTTTCTCTCTGAGTTGCTTCTCTAAGTCTCTTATCTTCTTCTGATAACTGCCCTCAGCTCTCTGCAACCTCAAGCATTCACGATGTTCTGCATTCAACAAGGCCTCCATCTCTTCATAAGATCTCTTCTTACCCTTCAGTCTAGCAACATCTTCACCTTGCATGTCCTTGAGTTGATGAGCCGAGTTCAACTTATCAACTTTGGCTTTGTAGAGCTCCATCTCGGTATCTTGCTCCTTCTCTTTCAACCGGCGATTCTCCATCAGGGCTTGCTTGTACTGCTCAGCAGGCACACTCTCGGCAAGGATCAAAGGTGGTTGTCCTTGCAAGGGCTTCATCCTATCATAGGGCAACAACAAAGTCTCCACTCTCTTCTTGACCCACTCAGTGTAATCAGGCATAGCAACTGCAAATTTCTTCCCTAGGACAGCTCCATCCTTGACACCAATGGTCTTCCAAGCTCTTCCAACTCGCTCCAAACTGACAGGGTCACTCCGCTTCTCAAAATACACACTTTCAGCTATCTCAGCGTCAAGTGGTCTTCCATTCATCACAAACCCCAACTGGCGAAGAGAAAAAACCGGGTTGTAATTGATGCAACCCTTAGTCCCTACAAGTGGCACGTTCCGAAACTCTCCACAACTCATGATGATGTTATGCACATCCATCCGATAAGACTGCCATCTGATATCATAAGAGGTAAGAGACATAACCCTCTGAGTCCACTTATGAGTGCTCTGAGTATCCACAAAAGGTCCACTGACTGGCAGAAGAGACAAGAACCATCTGAGCAATAATGGGAGACAACATCTGATAGCTCCACCCTTACCATGCCTACTGTGAATGGCATAGTAAGTGTCAGCTAACAAGGTAGGAACCGGGTTTCCTCCCAGAAGGATAGTGACTGCAGCATAGTCCATAAAGTTGGGCATACTCGGGAACAAGACAATCCCATAGATCATGATGGCCAACTGAGCATGAAAAGCTTCCCAATTTCCCTTCTCTGCTTCTTCTCTAGCAATCCTCAACAAGAACTTCAAAGGCAAACCCACAACCTCCCCACTGGACTTCCAATTATCACTGACTTCTTTGATACCCAAATGGAGAGCTTTGGAGATAACTCTGAAATCAACCTCCATAGGCACATCCAAAAAAGGAACCTGATACCGGATCGGGACATTCAGCAGAATGGAGTACTCTTCAAGAGTAGGAGCCAACTGATAGTCCTGAAAGGTGAAGCAACGAAGCTCTGAGTCGTAGAACTGTAGAAGAGTCTGCAACGGCACTGGATCTACCACCGTCTTCAATAGTGTCAACAAATCCCCATACTGATCAGCAAACACCTTCTGACTACCGCCGGTCCCCAAGTTGCTCAACTCTATCAAAGAAGTCAAAGGCTCATGGTGAAAACTGTAAGAGCAAGTCTTCCGCTTCAACTCTGGAACGGATGCCATCTCTCACAGTGAATAGACTCCTGAATGAACCTGAGAAATGATATGCATGCAGAGATTAGCTTTTTTCTTTTCTCTTTTTCACTTTTTTTCTTTTTTTTTTTGAAAATAAACATGCTATGATGCAAATGATGCAAACACGACTGGCTGGCTGTGTATTTCGGAGCACAGGATCAAAGCTTCGGCTTGAATTCGGAACCACAAATCATTTGAGATCCAAAAGTCATCTGAGACCCAATCTGTAGAACCAAGTCACCAACAAGTCACCAACAAGTCACCAACGGTACCCGTAATAATGATCATTCCCTCCCCACTCACGGGTGTCATCTAGGCCAGGGTAAGGTCGAGAGAAACGCAGCATAAATAACCCTTTCATAGAATATCACCATATACACACCCGAAGTATGTAACGATAATACCCCATCAGAGTCTGAACTGCTCGTGATATCAAGTTCCGTTAAGTGGCGCAATACCACCCGCTTCCCATGAATCACTCTATTCCTAGGTGTCCTAGATTTCACTCATAGCCTGGGTATTGGGCCTTTTACCTCATGTAACTCCCACCCCAACAGAGAGACAAACACAACACAGCCAGATGAACAGATGATGAATGCAAACATAAATGCAAGCAATAAATAAATGAATGCAATAAATGAAACAGTAAAAGCAACCAAACCCTATCCTACAGAGCGCTAGGAGAGACTCGCTTAGGGAAGATGGACCAGCAAGAGGTCAACTTCTCAAACTCCCCAGCAGAGTCGCCAGCTGTCGCATTACGCGAAAAACCGGCGGGAAACGAAAACAACAGAGCCGCCACCGTGTGTTATTTATCCCAAAAGAGGGAAAGGAAACGCTCGAAGTAAACCTGGAAAAGACATGGTCTCGCGACCAAAGAGAGATGGGATCGGGAGTCGGTTATGCGAAGGGAAGGTATTAGCACCCCTACGCATTCGTCGTACTCGACGGGATCCACGCTCAGAAAGAAAGGATAAGGTTGCTAAAGACTGCTCACAAACTGCACACAAGGCTGGAAGGAAACACAGAAAGACAAGAGAAACTAACTCGGAAGGATATCGCATCCTGGGCCTACGTAGTCTGTCAGGCACAGACATCAGAGTCGACATAGTTCGGGACAGGGGAAACGTGCTCGCTAGGATGTCGCATCCTATGCATACGTATCTTCTTTGACCGGAGAAGAATCAGAGCACTCGTAGCTCGGCTAACGCACGCCAAACAAAACCAACACAGGAAACCGACTGCCAATCGCTGGACTTACGTCAGACTCCACACAAACAGGCAGACATGGAAACCGAATGCCAATCGCTGGACTTACATCAGACTCCGAACCAGCAAACACACACAGGAAACCGACTGCCAATCGCTGGACTTACGTCAGACTCCAACACAACACAAAGGGGTTACAAAAGAAAAAAGGGCGCCCGGAGAGATCAGCTCATCTCCTGCCTACGTACCTCATCTGGTATGAGGATCAGGGCGACGTAGTTCCCCTACACAGGGAAAGAACTTCTAACCTAACCAGAGACTGGGAAATGACAAACTAGAAGGGAGACTGACTCGAGCCTAATAGTTATCATGGAAATTCACCATGGTCCTAGGTTGAGGTTTCTATCTAACTTGCACAGGGAGCAAGCTATCCTAAACAACACAGGCAAATGCATACAAGCACAAAATGCAAGCACACACACTATATGCACACAATTGGGCTCATACAAGGTTAGGCTGTGAAACACAAGCCAACTGGAATCGGGTGTAGTTAGCTCTTAACCCTAACATTGAGAGTTAGGGTGAAGCAGATGAAATGGGAAGTGAGGGTAGGACCTCACAGCTCTTATCCCTGGCCTGGGAGAGCTTCAGACAAATGAAAGTGCGGGAGTTCAGAAAGTAGGAACTCTTCTCCACATATGACTGACACAACAAAGATCTTGGGTTAATATCCACAATGCATCAACACAAGGTGTGAGCAAAGTGAATGACACACTGAGTAGCAGGAGATGGATTACACATCTCTTTTATCTGCCAATTGCCTCATAAGAGGACTTTTCCTTCTTGGCACAAAGATAAACAAACACAAGCATTGCCTTTTAAGGAGGGCTTCAGACAGGTGCCTGCCCACATAACAGGACAGGTCTTCCAGACTACATGAAGTCAGAGGGTTATACCTCAGTGGTTAAGCAACCAAGCAAAGCAAAAGCAAGTTCAAAAGAACTCAAAGCAACTTAAGTACCTGAAAAAAATCTAAACCAATCAGTTTACAAGTCAAACAATCAGACAGACAACAGTCAATCACATAATCAGACAGATAAGGCTTTAGGAAACAATGTGCAAGGCACAAGCTCAATGGAACTTGTTCTCAAAACCTACAAAACAACTCAATATTAGCCAACATCAATCAACTAATCAACTCAAATGAGTGAGCAACTCCAATCATGGCAATGTGCTTCTTAACCTGAAATCCACAACCCAAACAGTGAGTCCAAACCACTAGGTCAAAGCCTAGGGTCAAAAGAGGGTCAAACATTCAAAACAGAACATGAAATTTAACAGGAATCAAATTCACTCAATCAAGAACACATTCCAATAGGTCCCATATCAATATCATTAACCAAAAGCATTTCATGAACCAAACATGGCAAGGTATGCCAATTGTGACCACATTGTGACATCAGAAGCAATAAATGCACATTAAATCAAAAATGATTCAAATAATCTTGGCAAAATTCATGAGTAAACAGGACATACAACATGATCATCACACAAAAAATTAGAAGCATTGGACATCATTAGGCATGGCAATCACATAGCATAAGTCAAGGCAAGCACAACAAGCTCATGTGTGACACAAATTGTCACACCAACTTATCATAGGCATAAACAAGAGATGGATTATGGTAAAGACCTCAAACCAAAGCCAAAACAACACTCAACATGTCTATAAATAGTGTGCAAAATTTCACAAGCATTGGATAAGGAACAAGCATTTCACAATCAAATGAAGTTCAAGGCAATTTGGAAGCTCAAATGTGACCAACCAGAATGAAAAATCTCAATTAAATCAGAAATGATCCCAAAATTTCCAACAAAAATCATGAGCAATCACAACATTCATATCATGCATCATACAAAAAATCAAGGCAATTGGAGATCGTTTGGCATGGCAAACTCATCAATGAAGTTTAACATCACAAGGTGTGACACAAATTGTCACACCTAACTTAACATGATCATAAAACAGCAATGGTAATTGCTAAAAATACCAAATCAACACCAAAATGTCAAGCAATGAGTCTAGTTATAGCATGTAAAATGTCATAATCATTGGATCAAAAACCAGCATTTCACAAATGATATAACATGGCAAGGTCAAGAATGCATAGATGTTCAAGTATCCTAGCACCAAAAAATATTCAGCCATGCACAATTTATGGAAAAATGATCAAAAAATAATAGACAAAATCAGGATCACAATGCCAAAAATCTCATAATTTTTGGATGAATTTTCAATTTGTTGTGAATTTTTGAAGTTGAAAGAAAATTAAAATGGAAATGTGAAGCCAAGGCAAATAATGATGAAGAAATGAGAAAATGCAAAGTAAGGCAATTGTTCTGGCCAAGGATCGAACCAAGTGCACATTTAAACTCACAAACGCGCCAAAGCCAAAACGGCGTCGTATCAGCACACAAACCCTAAGCGCGCGCATGTATGATTTAAAAACATCCGCAGGAAATGCTATGCGTTTCGCAGGTAAATGCTATGCGTTTCGCAACTAATTCCATGAGTAAATCCCCAGCAAAACTGGAAAATGCATGAACATGAAGAACACGATGAAGATCTTCATCGTATTTCCCAGAATTTCTCAAAACGTTCCAGAAATGCAAATCAAACATATCATTCAACTTATCATGCATCATATAACAAGAATCCATGAATCATTCATCAAAAAAACAACATCAAGCGCATGGATCGACGGAAACAAAAATTATCATCCAAACTTTAAATGCACGGATCTTCATGGATATAGCATCATCTTTCTTGATTCAAAGTGCAGATTCATCGCCATTCTAAGATCTACAAGTTAAACATAATGATTTGGAGAATTAAGGAGGTCAAAAAACCTACCTCTTGATGAGCAGATTTGAATTCACGCGTTTCTAAGCTTTGCCACGCCTCAAATCTCTTCCAATAAGCTTCTTGAGATGAATGATGATGAATGCAAGGTTCAAGAACACACAAAACCAGCTCAAGCTTCAACTTCCATGGATGCTTCACCTCTTGAACATGAACTCGAATGCAACGCTTTCCTCTGTTTCCACGTCCAAAAATGCTCAATAATAGCTCAGGATCATGAATGAGTCAAGGAAAAGTGCAAGTGTTTAAAGGATTTTGCAAAAAAGGTGAGAGAGAATTTTTGAGATTTTTGTGATTCTAGATCTAGAATTGGTAATTGTGATGAAACAGTTAGGATTAAGGCTATATAGTCCATGCTAATCATGTTTAGGCAATGGTTTAAGCAAATGCAAATGAGATTAGGGACTTTGTGGTGTTTATGCAAAAAATGGATTTTCATGCTTCATGCACCCCATGCACGTGAACAGTGCATGTTCAAGGCTTAAAATGACTTAAAAACCTTCCATGCACATGTTGGAAATGATTTGGTATGCTCATGTTACACCAAAATGAGTTTATGCAATTTTCCACAAAAATCTTCATGAATGAACCAATGCCATGCAAATGAGATTTCATGCCAAATGATTGTATGCTTGGAAAATACATGTTATAAGGAGCAATATGCAAAAAGAACCACTCAAATTGGCCTTTTGGTTGAGAAGTTATGCCCATTTGAAGTTCAAACCACACTTTGTCAAGTTTCGATCATATCTCGTTAAGCACACATGAGAAATTGATGATCTTGGACTTTTTGGAAATGGGAGAGAAAGATCTACGACTTTCATGTTGGACAAAATTTCATTTGAAGCTTTCTTAATGATGTAATACTGAGTTGAAGTTGGTCTAAAACCTTGCCATTTTTGGAAAGTTCAAATTACAGGTCACTTACTATTTTGGGAAAGTTTTGATCTGACCTCAAAATCTTCAATGTTGATGTTTGAAATGTCAAATGAGACTTATCAACACATGAATGAGGCATCACTAACCATCTCCCACCTCCAAATCCATAGTTGAACTGACAGTTGACTTTTGTTGACTTTTTAGGGTTTCAGATGATTTGCACATGGACTGATGAGTCTGAGCCTTCAATGCTTGGCCAAAACACCTCAAAGTGATCTTTGAATCACATGAACTCATTGTACCAACCCTAGGGCTTTGATCTCATGGAAAATGCACTTGTTGCCTTGCACAGTTGAATTTCTTAACCAGTCTTGCCTGATGAGATATGATGGACTATGCAATTGACAATGCAATGTAAATGACCTAAAATGAAAATGTATATACAAAATGGGAGGTGCAAATTTGAGGTGCTACACCAGTACCTTATAGCCAAATATTCCCATATCTGTAAAAGGAGGGCCTTCTGACATTGAGGGAGCTAAAACCGACTATTTTCCCATATCCACCTGGATATGATGCTAACGCCCATTGTGAGTTTCACATGGGAGCGCCCGGTCATACCTTGGAGAATTGTTTTGCATTTCAAAATCGGGTACAAGACTCGATCGAAGCAAAGACCGTCACCTTCACTCCAACATGCCCGAACGTGAACACCAATCCCATGCCAACACATGGGGTTGCTTCCCTCAGTGCCATTGAGGAGAATGATCAAGGTGAATTGATCCTTAAGGTTGAATAAATTCAAACCCCTATCGCCAGGATAGGAGCATAATTGCTGAAGAGTGGTCTAATCCTGGAGGAGCTAGTTGATGAAGAGAACAATAAAAAGTTGAGGAATTTTATACAACAAATGCTGGATCAAGGCGAGTTATAGATAAATCGTTGTGTCAAGAGCAAGGGAGAGGAAGAGATAGCCGTGGTAGACATCCCTTATGATGAGGTTAATGTGGAAATACCTATAAGCCCATTATTGATAGAGTTTCCAGCATCGTTCGCATATGAAGATGAGAAGGCGGTCCCGTGGATATATCAGCCCAGAGCTTTTAAGCAAGGGAAGGAAGACCAACCCTTGATAATCAACGAACCAAATGTCACCTCGATTGTGGGGCCCGAAGGAATGACACGTAGTGGCCGAGTGTTCACACAAAGGAATGTTGATACTTCTGCAAAGGCTAAAGGGAAGGAAGCTGATGTCCAGATCCCCGTCCCAAACCAAGAAATGCAAGGCATTCACCTGTCTCCTAAAGCTGCAGTCACTCGTGAAGAGGCCGAGGAACTTCTGAGGATAATCAAGAAGAGCGGTTATAAAGTGGTGGACCAACTGAATCAAACACCTTCAAAAATCTCCATGTTACCTTTATTGCTCAACTCAGAGGCACACAGGAATTCATTGTTGAAAGTGTTAAGCGCAACACTTATCACGAAAAACATAACGATAAAACAGTTTGACGATGTGGTAGCTTGTGTGACCACTGGAAATTTTTTGGGTTTTAATGATGATGAACTGCCGGTCGAAGGAAAGAACCATAACAAGGCCCTACATATCTCCTTGAAATGCATAAACACTATACTATCAAGGGTATTAGTAGACACAAGTTCCTCGCTGAACGTCATGCCAAAGACCACTTTGATAAAGCTGCCAATGGAAGGGATGAGGATGAAACCCAACACCCTAATCGTAAAGGCATTTGATGGCTCAAGGTGAGCAGTGATAGGGGAGGTTGACTTATCGACCAATATAGGCCCAACTATTTTCAATATCACATTCCAGGTTATGGACATACATCCTGATTATAGTTGCCTACTTGGGAGACCATGGATTCACTCCGCAGGCGCCGTCACCTCCATTCTACATCAAAAGCTAAAATTCATTATGAATGATAAGATGATTGCGATTGGAGGAGAGGAGGATATCTTGGATAGCCACTTAACATCTTTCTGGTATATCGAGGTGGATGGAGAGATAACCGAGACACCATTCCAATCCTTGGAAGTGGTGAACATGATGGTCGTCCAGCAGACATGGGAGACCTCGAAATCAGGATTGTCCATGGCCTCGTGGCAAGGAGCTAAGGCTGTTATGGAAAGTGAAAATGCTCAAGATTGGGGCAAAGTGGTGGAAGTGCGAGAGAAGCGAGACAAGTTTGGGTTAGGGTATGACCCGTCATCAATTGAAACCGATAACCAGCATGACAAAGAGCAGATTCCTTCGGTAGAAGAAACATTGACTAGCGCTGGCCGCATTTTTGGCAAACAGGTGGCGATGATCAGTGATGAAGATCGCAAAGAGGGGGTGTCTAGCTGGATACAACGAGCCACACCTAATGAAGAGCTGAGAAACTGGAAGGTTGTGGAAGTCCCCCATTTTTTTCAAAAGTAATTTTATTATTTTAGACAAAACCCTGTGCTCTGCCCAAGGTACAATGGCGTGTTGTAGGGCTCCCTTTATCTTTTTCAAGAGTTTTTATATCATTAATAAAATGGAGATTTGCATTCAAATTTTTGTTCCTTTCCTTTCATTTTTCCATTACAATAAAATGGCATCAATTTTTATGCACGCACTTTCTAAATAAATTGCATAAATAATAACATGCAGGGACAACACCGAGACCATTGATAACGACACTGCTAGGGTCTGGCATGATTTTGACTGTCCAATCTACCAAGCTAAAGACAAAGTAGGGGAAGATTGTGAACTGCCTGAAGAGTTGGCCAAATTACTCAGACAAGAAGAGAAGGTCATTCAACCACACAAGGAGGACGTCGTAGTTATCAATCTGGGAATAAAAGAAGACAAGAGAGAAGTAAGGGTAGGCGTCGCGCTTCAAGATGCAGTGAAGACAAGATTGATAGAGCTCCTCCACAAATATGACGACATGTTTGCATGGTCATACCAAGATATGCCCGGATTAGGCACTGATATCGTGATCCACAAGCTTCCCCTTAAAGAAGAATGCTCTGCTGTCAAACAAAAGCTAAGAAGAACTCGACCAGATATGGCTCTCAAGATCAGAGAAGAGGTGAGAAAGCAGTTTGATGCCGGTTCCCTGGAAGTCACTAAGTACCCACAATGGGTTGCCAACATTGTACCGGTACCGAAGAAAGATGGAAAGGTCCGCATGTGCGTAGACTACCGAGACTTAAATAGAGCTTGTCCCAAAGACGATTGCCCATTACCTCACATTGATGTATTGGTGGATAACACAACCTAGTTCTCCGTATTTTCCTTTATGGATAGCTTCTCTGGATACAACCAAATTAAAATGGATGCCGAGGACATGGAGAAGACCACATTCATTACCCTTTGGGGCACCTTTTGTTACAAAGTAATGCCATTTGGATTAAAGAACGTTGGGGCAACATATCAACGTGCTATGGTGACTCTCTTTCATGACATGATTCATGAAGAGATTGAGGTGTATGTTGACGATATAATTTCCAAATCCCAGATAGAAGAAGAACATATCACTAACCTTGAGAAACTGTTTGCTCATTTGAGGTAGTTTAGGTTGAGACTTAATCCTAACAAATGCACATTTGGGGTTCGATCTGGGAAGCTTTTAGGCTTTATTGTAAGCCAAGAGGGAATTGAAGTAGATCCCGACAAGGTTCGAGCCATTCAGAACATGCCCGCACCAAGGACTGAGAAGGAGGTTCGTGGTTTCTTGGGGAGACTGAACTACATCGCCATGTTTATCTCTCACCTTACTGCCACATGTAAACCAATATTCAAGCTTCTAAGGAAGAATCAAGGCGTGGAGTGGAATGATGACTGCCAAATAGCCTTCGATAAAATCGAAGAATACTTGCAAGAGCCGCCGATTCTGATGCCCCCTGCAGAAGGGAGACCTCTCATAATGTATTTAACCGTGCTCGACGAGTCCATGGCTTGTGTATTGGGATAATTCACTTGGACTTTTCAAAGTTGTTTGAAGTGAGTTTGAAGTTTGACCTTTCTTTATTATTTTAATTCAAGTTTTATTTTAAATATTAAAAATGCCAAAAATATTTTATTTGTTTCTTGACTTCTAATTCTCATTTTGCTTCTGTTTTCTATTATTTGACCTTGATCTTCTCTATCTTTGGTCATTGCTTGTTCATTAATACATACCATTTTCATTAATGCACTTTAATTCTTCATATTCTTCTTCTTCTTCTTCTTTTTCTTTTTTGATCAATGAGTTAAAGATTGGTGGTTAGCATTGATTAGGGAGGTTTAGTCTTCCTTGATTCAAATCTAATTCATATTGATCATGGATCAAGTGAATGGCTTTGCATTAAGGATAGATTGCTTCCTAAATCATGCAAAAAACCTAAATCAATACAAGATCATTTCTCATCTTCTTTTTGGCATGGCAAGTTGTTGGAGTTTGATTCACTAATCAAGACCTCTAACTTGTGTTGTTGCCTACATTATTATTGACCGACCTCAGATAGTTGTGACTTCTACATAAGTCCAATTACGATTGCTTAACATAGCGCTAAATTTGCCTTATGGCACACTAACTACTAACACTAACTATTAACTATTAACATTTAATTCTTGCACTTTACATTTATGCAATTTACTATTCTTGTACATATTATTCATTTTCTTTTCCCTTTGCTCACTTGAGCACATGTTTATGTTAATGCAATTTGCCTTTTGCTCACTTGAGCACATAATTGTGTATATATTATTGTGCTTGTGTTTTGTTGTGATTATTGTGAACAAAATGCAAAGAAATGGACAAATGGACTTAGTTTCTAGGACATCCCCTATGCAAATTGGAGTAAAAGGACCTTAATGTGGAAGATGGATTAGAAGGGCCAAACCTCTAAACTCACTCTTGTCCTTTCTTGATTTGCTTCATAAAACTCTTTGATGTGTGTGCTTTTATGCTAGGGAATCCTATGAGAGCTCAAATTGAAGAATCATTGCCATGTTTATCCAAAGTGAAAGATACAAGAGGCATTGGGGATCTTCTAAGAAGCTTGTTTGATTATATTTGATTGCTTGAGTTTACACTTATTTAGCTTGCATATTCCAAAGGATGGGAGCTACTTGGATCATCAATATGATCTTAAGAGACGAACTCCATATGTGGTCTTGTTTCTTATCCCTTCATCTCTTGTATGATTAGGACATTAGCCATTCTTCTTCTTCCCTCCACTCTAACCCAAGCCAAAACTTTTGTGCAAGCATTTAACACTTCTTTTCAAACATTAGAAACCTAAGCCTTATGCTTTTGATTTTAAAACTTTCTTTTCATAACACTTATTTTGAATTGAATCTTTAAGTCAAATTTGACCATATTTTGTAAATACTTTTCATTGGTAAATACCACTCATTCAAATACCTCTTTTTTGTGGTTTCAACGGCCACCCTCTTAATCAAAACTTTTTCATAACCTCTAGCTATTAGGTTTGAGTTATCCTTAAGGTAGATGTAATACTCACCTATATCCTTAGTGATGGATAATGAGTCTTCCATGCTTATTATAAGGTTAACCCCTCACTAGCATGTTGAAGCTATCCTCACATGGTGGATTTGTGGTTTAAGGTTGAGTTTTCTCCCTTGGATAACAAAAGACCTTAAGACTTTTGGACCAATCAATTCACCAATTCATTTTGATATTTTTACCCGAACTACGAGGTTTTGATCCTAATCTTTTTTAAGATGGTACGTAGGCAATGGGTTTATCCATCCAAACACAAAATTGTAAATAACTTGTATATTCTCTTCTCATCTCTTCAATCATGTTTGCACAAACAATTTTTTCATAAAATACCAACCTTACAACAAATGTGAAAAGGGCTCCCTAGGAGTACCAAGGATGTTTTGGGTACTTAAAACCTTCCCATTGCATAACCAACCCCCTTACCCCGATCTCTGAAATTTTTACTAGTTTTTAATTCGATAAAACTTTTTGGTTTTTGTTCGCTTTCTAACCATTCCTTTGGATAAATAGAAGTGCGGTGGCGACTCGACTTGTATGGTTTCCCTTGGATTTAGTCAATATCTCTAATGGTAACGAATACCCCGCTACAGAAAAGTGGCGACTCTGTTGGGGACATTTGCCTAGTGGATTTTGCCTACTTTTCATATTTGTTGTATTGTATTGTATATTATTTTGTGACATATTTTTGTGCAATTTGGGATTACTGTATTGTATGTAATGATTGAATTGCTTGAATATTAATTCCTTGTATGCTTGGTGATCTTTGTGAGATGAGTTCTATACCCGAACTCGAGTGCACTTAGGATAGGAGAATGGCGTAGTCTTGTTGACTTGTGTGGAGTTATTCCTTAGAAAGTTGACTTGCAAGCCCATTCACTTGGTGGAGGTCATGTTGGGATCAATAATGTCACACTAGTAGTTGTGGTTAGACATTACTCTTTCCAATATAGACCTTAGAAGCCAAGGACCTTAGTTTAACAAGCCCATCTTGGCCTATTTTTAGGACGTAGTGCGAAAGTCGTTCAAGTGTAAGATTTGATACGATTGTTACGCGATACTAAACTCATAAGAGTCTCTCTTGAGAATATTTTTGGAATACGAGTATTCGTTTCTCCGATAATATCCGAAAGATGGGATGATGACTATGGGAACCTCTTGTAGAACATGTTTGGCAAGTTTAAACCCTAGTACACTCCTTTTGGGTGGTCCTTAACCGAGACTCCATGCTCGTGACTTGCAACAAACCTTTGATTCATGGTTGATCCGTTCTTGTATCCTTAATATCAATGGAACTTGGGTGTTGATAAGGCGTAAACCATAATCCACCAAAATGGATGATTGATATTAAGGATGACATGATCCATCCCATGACCTTTGTTTGGTGTTCTTTGCTTTATCCTTGAGTGTGTTTGTTGCATCCATGCATCCATGCACCCATTTGCATCCATATCATCAACAATAAGAAAAGTTTCAAGGAACTTAAGAGGTCTATTTGAAAATTTTCAGACATGGAAAGACAAAGAAGGAATACAAAGAAGTACAGTTTCAGACAACCCGACTTGAAAGAGCTAAGGAATTTGACATCCTATGTATTAGATCGCTTGGGTTTCAAGGCTCGTTTTGGGAAGCTTCTATCTGTTCTGACTACTCAAGTGGATGAAGGATTTATGAGTGTATTGGTGCAGTTTTATGATCCCTTGTATCGTTGCTTCACCTTTTCGGATTTTTAGCTTTTTCCGACACATGAGGAGTATGCCTACCTTGTGGGTATACCTATTCTAAACCAGTTGTCGTTCAGTGGCTTAGAGAGTGTTCCTACTTCTCAAGAGATAGCTGATATGTTGCATATAGATGAATCTCTGGTTGGTGCTCATATGACTACCAAAGGTGGAATTCAAGGTCTCCATTCTGAGTTCCTCATTGCTCAAGCTACTATGTATGGGAAGGCCATGAGTGAGGACGCCTTCGAGGCCATATTTGTACTTCTCATCTATGGGCTAGTGTTATTCCCCAACATCGACAAGTTTGTGGATGTGAACGCTATTAGGATTTTCTCTACTCTTAATCCCGTTCCGACTCTGTTGGGTGACACTTACTTTTCTTTGCATATGAGGAATGCAAAGGGTGGTGGTACCATTGTGTGTTGTTTGCCTCTGTTGTACGAGTGGTTTATTTCGCACTTGCCACAGACGGTCGCCTTCAAGGAGAACGAAGGATGTCTACGGTGGTCCACGAGACTTATATCTCTCACTAATGATGATATCTTTTGATACAACCGTGTGTATGATGGTGTACAGATCATTGACTCTTGTGGTGAATTCTCCAATGTGCCTCTTCTTGGTACATGTGGTGGGATTAACTACAACCCTATTTTGGCACATCGTCAGCTTGGGTTCCCCCTAAAGGATAAACCTAATAATATTCTATTAGAGGGTGTGTTCTTTCAGGAGGGTAAAGATCCCCAAGGCTTGAAGGGCAGGATGGTCCGCGCTTAGCGCAAGATCCATAGGAAAGGAAGGAAGGAGCTAGGTCTAAAGAACTATATCTCTTTGGAGCCTTATACCTCTTGGGTTAGGAGGAGAGCTTCCGAGTACCTCATGCCTTACGAGTATCCAAGACCTACACCTTTGGTCGTGGCTGGGCCTTCAACCCTCCCTGACCAAGGAGTAGAGGAGTTGAGAGACGAAGACCGTTCGCGTGCTTGGATCCGTGAACGAGAAGAGTTGCTTCAATAGATCAGAGAGAAGGATGCTTTGATAGAGTTCCTTGAGCACCAGGTTATTGATGATCCTGATGATGCATGGACTTCTCTACTTCCTCAGTCTTCCAAGTTTTGGAAAAGGAAGTATGATCGACTCGCCAAAGAGAAGGCAGACATGGAGGCAGCTTATGAGAGGGAGGTGAAGAGGCTTCGTGCATCTTATCTTCAAGTCTCCAGAGCTTTAGATGATTGTTTCTAGGGTTCCATAGGATGTTCATTTTCCTTCTCTCTTGTATTGTATTTGGTTACCAAGACTGTACTTCTTTGGTGTAAAAATATTTCTAGATATTATTGATATGATATTTCCATATGTGATAAATGTTTAATATTTCCAATATTTGCAAATAGGACTCTAAAGTTCCTCTCATATAAAAATTAAATCATATGCATTGCATGCATCATGTGTATAAGCAGGTTTTGCTCCAGGCTTCTTGTTCTATGGTCTAACTCTGTGTTCTTCATTTATTTTGAAGACAAATTGACTCACCGGTACTACACCCGAGCCAACGCATCAAGACTAATGGATCATTTGGAACAAGAGAACCGTGAGCTTAAGGAGGAAGTAGCCAGATTGACTGCCCTGATGGAGTCATTCATGGCTGCCCAGAGCCAGTCGTCTCCGACACCTCCAACTCCTCCCCAGAGGACAGTCATCTCCGAGATTGTCTCTTCAACTGTGCCTGCGGCCAGCACCCATTTCGCACCAACAGCCACGCCAGGCGGGTTTCCGTGGCGGATGCCTCCCAACTTCATGCCTGAGGGTCCGGCACCCACTTTTGCTTCTCTACCAGCATCTAGCCCAGTCCTAGCTGTTCCTCCTCCTGTCGTGCATACTATGCCCAGAGTAGACGACACCATCTATCATTCTGAGCCGTCTGAGGGCCCAGATGTCTATGAAAAGACGGATGCTATGAATGATCAGTTTCTTGAGCTCCACAAGGAATTGAAAACTCTTAGAGGAAAAGACCTTTTCGGCAAGTCTGCTGCCGAACTCTGCTTGGTCCTTAATGTGAAAATCCCTGTAAAGTTCAAGGTTCCCGACTTTGAAAAGTAAAAGGGAAATACTTGCCCTCTCAGCCACCTAATCATGTATGCCAGGAAAATGTCGACTCAGACCGACAATGACCAACTTCTCATTCACTACTTCCAGGACAGTTTGTCCGGTGCTGCCCTACGTTGGTATATGGGCTTGGATAGCACGAACATTCGATCCTTCAACGACCTTGGCGAGGCCTTCGTCAAGAAATACAAGTATAATGTTGATATGGCTCCCGATAGGGATCAATTGAGAGCCATGTCCAAGAAGGACAAGGAAACTTTCAAAGAATACGCCCAGAGGTTGCGAGAAGTAACAACACAGATTGTGCCCCCGCTGGAAGAGAAAGAAATGACCAAGATCTTTCTGAAGACCTTGAGCTCTTTTTGTTACGAGCGGATGATAGCCAGCGCTCCTTCTGACTTCACTGAGATGGTGAATATGGGGATGCGTCTGGAAGAAGGAGTCAGGGAAGGGCGCCTGACCAGAGAAGAATGCTCTTTTTCCAAACGGTATGGGACGTTTGGAAAGAAGAAAGATGGCGAGGCACATGATGTGACCTCCCATGTGAAACCAAGAAGACCCTCAGTGAGGAGGAAGACCGTGCGTTCTGTCGATAGCCAGCACCAGGTGGCTCACATAGCACCTGTTTTCAGAGATAATCAGCAGACCAGCATCATAACAATAATCAGCAACAACCACATCCGCAATATCAACAACAACAGCACCATCCTCAACACTAGGCCTACCAGCCTCGAAACAGTAATCAAGCCAGTACAAGTTACGAGAGGAAGAGGGTCACCTTCGATCCTATTTCTATGACATATGCAAAATTGTACCCCTCTTTGATAGAGAGTGTCGCATTACGCGAAAAACCGGCGGGAAAACAAGAACAACAGAGCCGCCACCGTGCGTTATTTATCCCAGAAGATGGAAAGGAAACGCTCAGAGTAAACCTAGAAAAAGCATGGTCTCGCGACCAAAGAGAATGGGATCGGGAGTCGGTTATGCGAAGGGAAGGTATTAGGACCCCTACGCATCCGTCGTACTCGACGGGATCCACGCATAATAGGAAGGAAAATGGTTGCTAAAACACTACTCAAATAAACATCTACACAGGCTGAAAGAGACACAAGAAAACAAGCAAGACTAACTCGGCAGGATATCGCATCCTGGGCCTACTTAGTCTATCAAGCATAAACATCAGAGTCGAAGTAGTTCGGACTGGGGAAACGACACATGCTCGCTAGGATATCGCATCCTATGCATACGTATCTTCTTGGACGAAGAAGAATCAGAGCATTCATAGCTCGGCTAACACGCACACAAACAAACACAGGCAAAGGCAAACGTGGAGCCTGAATGTCAATCACTGGACTTACATCAGCATCCGAACCAGAACACACACAAAGAGGCAAACATGGAGCCTGAATGCCAATCACTGGGCTTACATCAGCATCCGAACCAAAACACACACCAACACTGGAACCCGAATGCCACTCGATGGACTTACATCAACTTCCAAGCGCACAACAAGACACAGGATGTGGAATGCCAATCGCTGGGCTTACATCCATCTCCTACACACGAAAGACAAAACAAAGACTTAGGCGCCCGGAGAGATCTGCTCATCTCCTGCCTACATACCTCATCTGGTATGAGGATCAGGGCGACGTAGTTCCCCTACAAAGGGACACAGGACTAGCCTAACCAGATAACAGAGGGAGACACAACTAGGGAGACTAACTCGAGCCTAGATGTTATCATGCAAAGATTGTCCCTAAGTCAAGGTTTCTAGCTAACTTGCACAGGAAGCAAGCCTATCCTATTCAACACAAGTAAACAGCAAATCAAGCATTCACAAGTAGCACACGCTATATGCACACAAAAGGGGCTCAATCAAAGGGTGAGACTGCAAGAGCAAGTCATCTGTACAGGGGTGGTGTTAGCTCTTAACCTTGCTATTGAGGGGCTAAGGTGAAGCTGATGAGAGGAGAGTGAAGATAAGACTTCACAGCTCTTATCCCTGGTCAGGGAGAGCTTCAGACAAAGGAGTGTGGGTTCAGAAAGGAGGAACCCTTCTACACTCAAGACTCTGACACAACTGTACATTGTACAAGATCTTGGGTTTGTGTCCCAATGCATCAACACAGTAGTGTGAGCAGAGGGACGACTCAACAGAATAGCGGGGGATAGATTGCATATCCCTTGGGTTCCGCCAATTGCCTCATTGAGGTCTTTACCTGCTTGGCACAAAAGTAAACAATCACAAACATCGCCTCTTAAGGAGGACTTCAGACAGGTGCCTGGCCAAGTAACAGGCCAGGTCTTCCAGACTACATGGAGACAAGAATGTTATACCTCAGTGCAAATTGCTTATCAAGCAAAGCAAAGCAATATTAGCAACTAATGTACCTGCAATCAATCAAATATCATCAGTATACCAATCACAGAACTAAACAGTAAATGGTTCACAATTAACTATACACAGACAAACACAAGCCAATGCACCGAAGTGCAAACCAACTCAAAGGAGCCAAACATCCTACAAAACAAAACAAGTTAGTGTACAATGTCAAATGATATGTCAATCAAATGTGAATCCACCTCCTTAAGGTATTTTGCTTCATAACCTGAAAATCACATTCAAACATGAGATACAAGACCACTAGGACAAGCCTAGGGTAAAAAAGAAGTGAAAAAGTCAAAACAGCAAGTGAAACATGATCAAAATCAAGATTAACCAAATACAAAGAGAATCCAATTGGTCTCATGTCTAAACCATACACCAAATTAATTTCATGCACAAATTAGATCAAGCTAGGCAATTATGAGTCATATAGGAGCAAACAGAAAGATCACACTCAAACAAATACCTAAACAGCTCAATAAATTCCACAAAAATTCCAGCCTAAACAAGACACGTTCAATAAGCTACATATCAATTTTCATGGCATTTGGACAACAGGAAGTAGGTCAATGAAAATCAAAAAGTCAGAAGACATCCAAACAAGTCAACACCTGGTAACAAGATGAGCATTAACTTCAATCACATGCCAAACAGTGAAAACAATTAAGAAATGGATGGGGCCAAAGCCAAACTACACCTAAACATGTTATGAATCACTCCATCAAATTTCACATTCATATGATATAGTATGAGCATTTCATGAGACATAGAAGTCAAGTAGTCAAGCAAAGACCAAAAAATGCTAAACAGCAATCAAAAATCTCAATTAAATGGAAAATGAATCAACAATTCATGCAAAACTTCATGGTGAAACTAGACACATACAAGACACGGCATGCAAAATTTGAGATCAATTGGAAAAGCCTAGGCATGTCAAATAAATCCATGAAATTGACCTAACCTAGTGTGACACAAATTGTCACACTTTACTTGCACACATCATATCTACCAAACCAGAGATCCAAAATTCACAAACTATACATCAAAATAACCAGCTGAGAGTCAAGAACAAGCATGTGAAATTTCATTCAATTTGGATAAAGTATGAGTATTTCATGTTAAAAATGGTGAAACATACAAAAAATGTACACAAGTCAAAGATCAATAGGCAAAGTCAAAAATCCCCCAAGCACAACTTGAGTTATCATACCTATAAAATTCTAGACAAAATTATGAATCTAAAAAAAAAACTCCCGTCTAA
This sequence comes from Lathyrus oleraceus, assembly GCF_024323335.1. Lineage (NCBI taxonomy): Eukaryota > Viridiplantae > Streptophyta > Magnoliopsida > Fabales > Fabaceae > Lathyrus > Lathyrus oleraceus. The sequence goes on along the minus strand of NC_066581.1, from coordinate 400,972,135 downwards.
TTTGGACTTAAATTGAATTTTCTATGATTTTTTAAGATTTGTTAATTTTTGAAATAATTATTAATGAATTAAGTGGATTAATATTCAGCTAGCGGCAGAACTGTAATTACTCAACCAGTCCAAAACGCGGTACTGTAGCATTTTATTGCGTGGCAGCGCTTCATTGGTGGGAATAGGTGGGAAACACGTTTTGAATGTGGCTAGGCACTTGCACGGATTGAAAGCGGAAAATTTCCAGAATTTGTCACGTTCTTCATGCGTTCTTGGAGTCCATCACCACCAGCTTCGGTTTCGAGCTTTTTTGCACCAAATAACACGAGCCTTATACCAATCTCTTCGTCTTGCAACGTAGATCACGATTATGTCCATGATTTTGGCTAGAGGTTAACGTGTATCAAGATCCGATCGAAAGAAGTTTGGACGCATAAACTTAAATTCATGATATCTCGATGATTACTCGATGAAATTACGCGATTCAAACGGCAAAATGCTCCACATTCAACGCACTACATAAGCCATACATTGATTTCAAGAATTAAAGAAATTGAAAACTCACCTCTTGATGATGCAGCTCGCGGTTCAGCGTGTTATTGGCCTTGATTGATGCAAACAGATCGCGATTGATGATGTATGAGGTGAATGATGAAGAATTATGAGCTCAACCGTGCATGAATCAATGGATTTTCGCAGCTGCCATGGAAGAACTCAAGACTTGGACAGTGTGAATTTGCTCGATTTTTGCCTCCAAATCCTTCAACAGAACTTCAACATTACCTACACATGAAGATTCAAACAAAAACTTGCAAGAACAATGGTGAATTTTTGAGAAATTGAGAAAAAAAGTTTATGAAAAAATGGAGAAAAAGTGAGAGAGTTTTTGATTTTTCTGTTTGGATCTTGAAGAAATGATTAGTGATTAGTGATTACAGTTACAATTAACATTATATACTAATCCATTAGTCCAAAATTAATCATGATTAAGCATAATGGAAAGATTAGTGTTTAGTGTATTTTTCAAGTGTGTGGCCAAAATGCCCTTTCTTAAACCAGCTGATTTTTCTGTCCAAACTTGGTTCAAACAAGTCACAAATGACATTTGGAAGGTGTTGCAAAAAGTCCCATTTCAAAATTCCAAGTAATTTGAAAGTTGGACCATTTTGCCCTTGGATTTTAATTAGTGTACTTGAAAATTGACCTTTTTGTGTGAAGGCTTTTGGCAAAATGTGATGATGGATTATGAAAGTACACATCAAATGTGATTTGCTCAAAGAAAAACCATCCAATTTGGCCATTCCATGTGCAAGTTATGCCACTTTGATTTCGGGCATTTTCTGAAAATGATTGGACCATATCTTGCTAACCACACATGGGAATTTCAAGTTCTTGGACTTTTTGGAATGGTGAAGTCAAGATCTTCAACTTTCATGTTGGACAAAATTCCATTTGAAACTTGTATGATGAAGTAATTTTGGGGAGAAAAACTTTCCATTTTGGGCAGCTGAAATTACAGGTCACCTGCCATTTTAGGAAACTTCTTGTCTGACCTCCAATTCTTCAACCTTGGTCTTTGGTATGTCAAATGAGACTTGTATGGACATGAATGAAGCCTTTCAAACCATCTAACACCTTCCAATCCATAAAATCAGGCACAGTTGACCACAGTTGACTTTCTATGATTCCAGCTGAAATTCAGCTTGACTGATGAGCTTTGATCATCCAATCTTTGGCCAAACCATTTCAAAATCATCCTTAGACCATATGAACTTGATAAATCAACCATAGGGCTTTGTTCTAATGAAAATAGCACATGCTTGCTGGATTGACTGATTCTCCTGACCAGTTTGACCTAATTTGTCAGTGGGCTTGCACTTGGGCAAATGGACAATGCAATGTTATGCAGTGGCCTATGTTATGTTAATGACCTAATATGAAATGCATATACAAAAGGTAGGGTGCAAATTTGAGGTGCTACAGAGAGGAAATTGATTACTCCACAAGACCCACCGGTTATACCTACCAATCCTCAGTGGTGGTATAAGCCCGAATTACACTATGTTTATCATTCCGGTGCTCCCGGACACGACGTGGAAAATTGCTACCCACTGAAGACCAAGGTTCAAGACCTTGCGAGATGTGGTATGCTGTGTTTCGAGGACGTAGGTCCTAATGTAAAGAAGAACCCATTGCCCGAGCATGGGAAATCTGTCAACATGGTCCAGGGCTGCCCTGGTAAATACAAAGTCAAATATGTCAGTCATATTCGACAATCTCTGGTCGAGATGCATAGATTGCTATCTGAGTACAGTCATTGCGAGCACGACCACGATAGATGCCGAGTTTTTTCTGTCAACCAAAGAGGATGTCGCCAAGTGCGCAAAGATGTTCAAGAAATGCTGGATGAAGGAGTCATTGAGATACTTCAGAACAGAAATGTTGACGAAGATGCTGATGAAGTCAATGTAATTTCTCCGGTATTTTGGATCCCTGTGCCTATTATTCTCAAGTACGATGGTAGCAAGCAAAAGGCTTCTCCTTCTTTGACCATTAAACCGGTCGGCCCTGTGCCATATTCTTCTGAGAAAGCGGTCCCCTATCGCTATAATGTTGTGGCATTGGAGGATGGGAGAGAGGTGCCCCCTACCCTCTTCATTTGTTGTTAATATTGACGATGTTAGCGGCCTGACCCGTAACGGTCGTGTCTTCTCGACTCCGCTGAAGCCTCAAGCTGATGTTCAAAGAGCCAATGTTGTTGATTATGCTGAACGCCCGGTTGGGATCGCTGTGAATGCTTCCAATCCGACACTTGTTTCCCAACCTACCTCTACGTTAAGAACTTCTGTCTCTGTTGGCCAGAGTGGCAATGCGAAAGAAGACTGTGATGAGATGCTAAGGCTCATCAAAAGAAGTGAGTACAACGTGGTAGATCAGCTTCTACAGATACCATCCAAGATCTCAGTACTATCCTTGCTGATGAATTCAGAACCACACCGAGAAGCTCTACAGAAGGTGTTGGATGTGGCGTATGTAGATCATGACGTCACCATAGAGCAATTCGACAGTATTGTTGCAAACATCACCACTTGTAACAATTTAAGTTTTTGTGATGCTGATCTCCCCGAGGAGGGAAGAGACCTCAACTTGGCATTACACATATCTATGAGCTGCAAAGATGATGCCATGTCCAATGTGCTGGTCGACACTGGGTCATCATTGAATGTGTTTCCAAAGTCCACTCTGGAGAAATTGTCATATCAAGGGCCTCCCATGAGGCAGAGTGGAGTAGTGGTGAAAGCTTTCGATGGGTCTCGTAAAATTGTGGTTGAAGAGGTTGAACTCCCAGTCAAAATTGGACCAAGTGATTTCCTGATCACCTTCCAGGTCATGGACATTCACCCATCGTATAGCTATCTATTGGGAGACCGTGGATTCACGAGGCAGGCGCCGTGACATCCACCCTACACCAGAAACTGAAGTTTGTCAAAAACAGGAAGCTGGTGGTGGTAGGGGGAGAGAAGGCTCTCCTAGTTAGCCATGTGTCTTCCTTCTCTTATATAGACGCTTTGGATGAAGTTGAAATTCCGTTCCAAGCTTTATCTATTGTTGAACCTATTACGAGGGGAGTTTGTTCATTTGCGTCCTATAAAGATGCGAAGTTGGCCATCGAGCATGGTACAACTGCCGGATTGGGGCAAATGATTAAGCTAGAAGACAAAAAATCTCGGGCTGGAATAGGGTATTCTTTTGGCGTCTTTAACAAGCAAGCGCTGTTCAAGAGTGGTGGATTCATCCACACTGGTCAAGATGAAGAGGCTGCTGCCATTTTGGAAGAGGATGCAGAGGATTCTGGCAACTTTGTCATCCCCAGAGGGGTCTGCAATAACTGGGTCGCTGTTGATGTTCCAACAGTTATCCATAAGTCAAAGTAATGTTCATTGTGTTTAAAAAACCCTCCTCCCATGCCAAAAGGAGGATTGATGACATTGTTGGATCATAAATACAATGATATTTTCATTCAATAAATTCATGTTAAATGTTTGTTTTTCCATTTATTTTCACTTTTCGCTTTTTGCATGAAATTGGTGATCACATAAAACCCTAAAAAAATAGAATAAAAATCAATCTTTTCATTTGCATAATGATTTCCCTTGTTTGAATTCTAAAATCTCTTTATATCCAAAATCATTATGCAGGTTGATCAAACCCATTGAACATAACGATCCAACACCATCTCCCAACTTTGAATTCCCTGTATTTGAGGCGGAAGAAGATGATGTTGAAGAGATTCCTGATGAGATTACCCGCCTACTTGAGCTTGAAGAGAAGATAATTCAGCCGCATCTTGAGAATTTGGAAACAGTCAACTTGGGGTCTGAAGATTGTATTAGAGAAGTGAAGATTGGGGAACTCCTGGAAGAGTCTGTTAAGAAGGGGTTGATTGATTTGCTACGAGAATACATCGACGTCTTTGCCTGGTCGTACAAAGACATGCCTGGTCTAGATACAGATATCGTGCAACATTTCCTGCCTTTGAAGCCTGAGTGCGCGCCTATGAAGCAGAAGCTCAGAAGAACTCATCCCGATATGGCAGTGAAGATCAAAGAAGAAGTTCAAAGGCAAATTGATGCGGGGTTTCTGGTGACTTCTACATATCCTTAATGGGTGGCCAATATTGTGCCCGTGCTTAAGAAAGATGGAAAAGTCCGAATGTGTGTGGACTATAGAGACTTGAATAAAGCTAGTCCAAAAGATGATTTCCCTCTACCACATATTGATATGTTGGTATATAATACAGCTAAATTCAATGTCTTCTCGTTTATGGACGGATTTTCGGGATATAATCAGATTAAAATGGCACCCGAGAATATTGAGAAGACAACATTCATCACACCTTGGGGAACATTCTGTTATCGAGTGATGCCCTTCGGTTTGAAGAACGCCGGAGCCACGTATCAACGAGCTATGACTACCTTATTTCATGCTATGATGCACAAGGAGATCGAAGTGTATGTTGATGATATGATTGCAAAGTCAAGAACGGAAGTTGAGCATGTAGAGCACTTGATGAAGCTTTTTCAGCGTCTGAGGAAGTATAAACTTCGTCTGAGTCCGTATAAACTTTGTCGGAGTCCGTTCCGGCAAGTTATTGGGTTTTATTGTCAGCGAAAGAGGTATTGAGGTTGATCCTGCCAAGGTCAATGCAATACAAGAGATGCTTGCGCCCAGAACTGAGAAGCAAGTCCGAGGTTTTCTTGGCCGCTTGAATTATATTTCCAGGTTTATATCCCATATGACTGCCACATGTGCGCCGATATTCAAGCTCCTCCGGAAAGATCAGTCTTATAATTGGACCGAGGACTGCCAAAAAGCCTTTGACAGTATTAAAGAGTATTTGGCTGAGCCTCCGATTCTGTCTCCGCCTGTGGAAGGGAGACCACTGATTATGTATCTGACAGTTCTTGAAGACTCAATGGGTTGTGTCCTTGGTCAGCAAGATGAGTCGGGGAAGAAAGAATATGATATATACTACCTGAGTAAGAAGTTCACTGTTGTGAGTCTCGATACTCGATGCTTGAGAAAACATGTTGTGCTTTGGATTGGGCTGCTAAGCGCTTATACTAGTATATGTTGAATCATACGAATTGGTTGATATCCAAAATGGATCCAATCAAGTACATCTTTGAGAAGCCTGCTTTAACTGGGAGGATTGCCCGTTGGCAGATGTTGTTATCTGAGTATGATATTGAGTATCGAGCTCAGAAGGCGATAAAAGGTAGTATCTTGGCTGACCACTTGGCACATCAACCAATTGAGGATTATCAATCGATTCAGTATGACTTCCTAGATGAGGAGATTCTGTATTTGAAAATGAAAGACTGTGATGAGCCTACGCTCGATGAAGGGCCAGAGCCTGGTTCCCGATGGAGCATGGTGTTTGATGGCGCTGTAAATCAATATGGAAATGGTATTGGGGCAGTGATTATTACTCCTCAGGGCACACATTTTCCATTTACAGCAAGGCTAACTTTCAAATGCACGAATAATATGGCTGAGTATGAGGCATGTATTATGGGATTGGAAGAGTGTATTGATCTTAGGATCAAGCATCTTGATGTTTATGGTTATTCGGCCCTTGTTGTTAATTAGATTAAGGGTGAATGGGAGACGAATCATCCTGGCCTCATCCCATATAGAGATTATGCGAGGAGGATTTCAACATTCTTTACTGAGGTTGACTTCCATCATATTCCTCGAGATGAGAATCGGATGGCAGATGCTCTTGCTACACTTGCTTCAATGATCGTGGTTAGACTTTGGAATGAAGTTCCCAACATCGTTGTGATGCGCTTGGACAGACCAGCTCATGTATTTGCAGTAGAGGAGGTGCAAGATGATAAGTCGTGGTATTATGATATCAAGTGTTTTCTTCAAAGTCAGATTTACCCACCTGGGGCATCTGTGAAAGATAAGAAGACTTTGAGGAGATTATCAGGTAGTTTCCTCCTCAATGGTGATGTGCTTTACAAGAGAAATTTTGATATGGTTCTGCTCATATGCGTGGATAGACACGAAGCAGACCTGCTAATGACTGAAGTCCATGAGGGTTCATTTGGTACTCATTCCAATGGACATGCCATGGCTAGAAAGATGTTGAGAGCAGGCTACTATTGGCTATCAATGGAGACTGATTGCTGCAAATATGTGAAGAAATGCCATAAGTGTCAGATTTATGCGGATCAGATTCATATTCCCCCGACACTTCTGAATGTGATTTCATCACAATGGCCTTTCTCCATGTGGGGAATTGACATGATTGGCATGATAGAGCCGAAAGCATCCAACGGTCACAGATTTATTCTCGTAGCAATTGATTACTTCACCAAGTGGGTCGAAGCAGCGCCATATGCGAATGTGACCCGACAGGTGGTTGTGAAGTTTATCAAGAATCAACTCATATGCCGTTATGGGGTGCCGGATAAGACCATTACTGACAATGGATCTAACTTGTCCAACAAGATGATGAAAGAGTTGTGTAGCAAATTCAAGATAGCACATCATAATTCTTCTCCTTACAGACCCAAGATGAATGGGGTTGTTGAAGCTGATAATAAGAATATCAAGAAGATTATCCAGAAGATGGTTGTCACGCACAAAGATTGTCATGAGATGCTGCCATTTGCTTTGCATGGGTACCGTACATCTGTCCGCACTTCAACAGGGGCAACCCCTTTCTCTCTTGTTTACGGCATGGAGGTCGTGCTCCCAATAGAGGTGGAGATCCCATCAATGAGAGTCTTGATGGAAGCCAAGTTGACTGATGCTGAATGGGTTCAGAGTCGTTATGACCAACTGAATTTGATAGAAGAGAAGAGATTGACTGCCATGTGCCATGGTCAGTTATATCAGCAAAGGATGAAGAAAGCCTTTGACAAGAAGGTCAAGCCTCGTGTGTTCCGAGAAGGTGATCTTGTGCTCAAGAAAATTTTGTCTTTCGCACCCGATTCCAGGGGCAAGTGGACTCCAAACTATGAAGGTCCATATGTTGTTAAGAAAGCCTTTTCAGGTGGTGCTTTGATACTTACAACTATGGATGGGGAGGATTTCACTCGTCCTGTGAATTCAGATGCAATCAAGAAATACTTCGCCTAAAAATTAAAAAATATATAGCTCGCTAAGTGGAAAACCCGAAAGGGCGGCTTAGGCAAAAAATGAGCATCTCGGTGGATTGAAAACCCGAAAGGGCGATCCAGGCAAAAGTTAGAGACATAAAAAAATAATAAATTTGTATCCTCCTAGATTGAGCACCACACCCTGGGGCAATCTAGGCAAAAATTAGGGATTTGGCAAGTAACTGCATCCTGACAAGACTTTGTTCTACAAGATGTCATCCTTCAGAGATTCTCGCTCAGTCATCATCAACTGAAGCTTCAAATACATCAGATTTAAAGTTGGTGGAGAAATGGTCATTATGTTCAATGTAGCCCTTTTCCAATATATATCACCAATTTCAAACTTGTAAAGATCCATGGAGTCTCGCCATTTGCAGACTACCATTCCATCAAATAAATTTGAACCTTTATCCAATTATTTGCACTCTTATTTGTTTCTATTCAGCAAATTTTTTTCATGTTTTAATGGAGAAATATCGTTGTTTTAAATAAATAAATTTTTCATAATTTGTTTTTAAAAAAAGTGAATATTCACAATGATGAAAGGATACTTGGGATGTCTTCAATGCTCTCCCAAAGATGGTATGATTCCCAACAGGTAAGACATTTGTTCGTATTCCCGGTATGATTGTATCCCCTTCCTTCAGAGCCTGTTTGTGGTTTCCTCCCGGGTAGAGTGGTGATAAGGAGGGTTATCTTTCCTTCAGCGGAGTTATGATTCTTCCTCCTCAGCAGATGCGATGGTGTTGACCCTAGAAGATGTTGTTTGGTGGTTGTTCCCCACAAGAGTTCCATTGTCTCCTCTGATGGTTTCCCCAATAGAGTTGCTTCCACGGTGGATTTTTTCCATGTGTGACCCATATCCCCAACAGGAGTGGCTGATGCTCATTCCCCTGCAGTGATCTTTGTTTCTTGGTATCTCTGGCCCCTATCAGATTGGATGTTCTCTAGTGGGCCTGGCTTCCTCTCTCGAGATGTAGTACCGGATGTTTGTTCATCGATCGTTGGACCTGTTTGTGTTAGATATGTTTGTTTTGTCAGCATTCATCATACGTGAACCACTCATCTATGCATTCAATTTTTGACATTCAAAATATTTATGTTACATTAATCGCCATAAATACCTTTGCTTGTTATCCCCTACTAGTCGGTGATACATATTTCACCAAGCAACTGCTTGTGTCTGATATCCCCATGTAGAGTCAGCCCCATAAGCAGAAAGTGTTTATCCTTATTTCCATATTCCCCACTGAGTTATGCCCTCATGGATGATGGATGTTTCTGTTTTTCCCAACACATATATTGGGATGGAGTTCCCCCTTGAGTTATATCCTCATAGGGATGAGTCTTGTTTCATCGTGCCTCTCTAGTTTGTTCCTAGATTGGCTTCTTGCGATTATCCTTTCACTTCCCCGTAGTTTAGATGAATGATTGCTCAGTAACCAAAAATTGGAAATATTCCCCAATTCACACTTGGTCGGTCACCTATTATATGCCCAGTAACCGGTATCCCTGGTGTTCCTTCCTTCTGCTCCCTATTATGACTTTTGTCCCTTGTGGAGTCAGATTTTCCTGAGTTGAAATATACCTTTTTTTTAGGTTTTCCTCAGATGATTTTGGATGTTTGATATCTCTCACCCTTATACCGGTCTTAGATATTCATTCTCCCCAAGCATGTTATTTCTTCACCCTCTGTAAGACCCCAATTTTGTCCCTAAGATCCCTCATGGCATCATAACATTGCATTGCATAGCCTTAAGGATCATTAGCATCTTGGTTCCCTTTACCTTTGGGTGGGACTCCTTGTGAGTAGTTTGAGATCACCAAGCATGCTCGAATTGTATATCATTGCTTTTATTATTTTGTTCACTAACCAAAAGCACAAAGATATGTCACTAACATCTTTTGTTTGCAGCTTGAGCAGTCACAACATCTAAAAGCTTCTAGGAGATCCTTTGTGCAATGACATGGCCAAGAGGAGATGATAGCAAACATGGTAATGGTTCCCAAAGCTCTCATCCATCAAATATGCCTCCCTAGTACCTCAATGCATCATTTTGATCAAGCAAGTCAAAGGGTTTGAGGTCTTGTTCTTCAGAGAAACCCTAATTCATATGTGCGCCACAATGCCTTGCTCATGAAGCAACCTCAACCCATGGTCAAATAAAATCAAGGGAAGTTATTTAACTCTTAATTTCATGCATATTTAAACTTATTTGAGTTTCCTCAATCATCAATTCATTAAGATATGAGTCATGGACTTGAGAAGTCGATCAGTCAATTCATCTGACCATTTTGAAATACACTGAGACCTAACTTTTTATGTGTTAGTCAAATGGATATGGTTCAAAAAGTAAAAATGTTCTTAAGGACAATATGAACAACTTTCATGTTCATCAAAATTTTATTTGAAGCTTGGAAAACCATTTGCCATTCCAATACATTATAGGTCATTTTGACTGAAACCCTAATTTTAGGTCAACTTCCCAAGGACATAACTCAATCATTTTTTATGATTTTGAGGTGGGATCAAATTCATTGGAAAGCTTAAGATGTCTACTTCAAATGTTATTTTGAACCAAATTTCAAAATCTCAAAGAAAATACATGTGATAATGCAAGACATTATAGGTCCTTTTGGGTTAAAGGCATTAAAAGTCAAAAAAGTCCAACTTCAAGTGCCCATAACTTGTTCATAAATATCCAAATGATGCAAAATTTAAGTCCCTTTTGATTGTATTGAAAAGATATATAACTTTGATCTTGTAGGTTTGTTCATTTGAGGCTTGCATCATCAAAACAGAAGGGCTTGAAAGTTGGCCAATTTTAGAAACCTTGCCTTGACATGTTTTGCACATCACACTTTAAACTCAAATTTCATAAATTTCCACATTCCAAATGAGTTTTTGACCAACATAACAATTGTTCCTTACATCAAGACCTTTCCAACCATTACTCACATGGCTACATTTGGATTTTGAAAATATCATTTTCGAAGAGGAGAACTTTAAGTGCATTTTTTGGAAACTTGATTCAATTACCATGCATGAGCTGATTGCATCAAAATTGCACGTCCATTTCATTCATTCTTGATTTCAGCTTGCCAATCCATGTGGAGTTGGGCCCTCCATGCGCCTGTACAGGCCCATGCATGGAGGCCCCCTTCATTCATGCAAGTTTGAAATCACACTTTCAGCATGGCATTGGCTATAAATACATGGTATGAGAGCCTCCATTTCACACGCCTAATTCAACCTGAAATGCTGCAGAAATCTTTCCCTAACCATCACTAAAGAAGCAATTGCATTTTCTTCAAAAAATTTCAGATCTAGAATTCAACTTCATCTTGTTGTATTCTTATATCTAATGCTTCTAGACCTTCACCACACATCTCATTGAACTTCTGTTTGGATAAAGCAAGCAAGGTTTCAAAAAAAAATCATTAGAACTCAAGCTTACATTCCAACTGGTATTTCCGTCGATTCTCCTAATCCATTGACCTATTGGCTTAGATTTTGTGTTGGCTGAAGTCCTCTCAATAGAGGCATCATGTTTATGCTTTTAATTTTCGCAATTCATTGAGTTCATGATGAACACCAGATTATTCAACTTCTGATTTCTCAAATCCTAGAGATCTAGAATGAAAATGGATGGTACAGGGATGATGTACATCATCCCAGCTTTCTAATGATGTATAGATCACACGTTATTGTTGCCTTTTTTATTTCTGCAATTTGGCCGGAAACTGCAAGCTCACCGGAGAAGACGGTGGCTCCGGTGGCTTCATCATCTCCAATTTAAATCTGGACCGTGTGATGATGTTTCCAGATTCGATCCCAGGCGTCCATTGTTATGACTTCTATTTCTTTTCCATGTGCGTGCTTTGACTTGGATCCATGGTAGGCGCGCGCTTCATGGCCACATGATTTGCCAGCTCAATTAATGAGCTTAGATCAGACGGTCCACGCTTTTTCCAATTTCTATTTTCTGTTTTTATTTCCTTTTATTTTCTTTAATTCCATTTTATTTCAAAAAATCATATCTCTCTCATTTTTAATCCAAAAATTATGGGACCAAATGCATTATTTTCCAAATAAATTCTAGCTTCTATTTCTGATTTTTAATATTTTTTATTTTGTCATTTGATATTTTTTGTGAATTTTCTCTTTTCTGGTTATTTTTAATTCATTTTAAATAGTTTTTGATATTCAAAAAATGCAAAAATATTTTCCTAACCTATTTGAATGATGATGGATCTATGAAAAATATTCTCATCAATTTTTGAATTGATTTGAGATTTATTTGAGATTTTAGTTCAATTAGGATATTTTTATTCATGTTTAATTGATTAAAAATAGTTTCTGACTTTTATAAATGCTGAAATTTTTTGTCAAACTTTGTTTGACCTTGTTGAACTTAGGATAAATCACTTGGACCTTTCAAGGTTGATTTGAAGTGATTTTGAAGTTTGACCTTTCTTTAATATTTTAATTCAAGTTTATTTTTAATATTAAAAAAATGCCAAAAATATTTTATTCTTTTCTTGACTTCCAATCTTCATCTCACTTCTGTTTTTGATTGTTTGACCTTGACCTTCAATGTTGTTGGTCAACATATGAAGATTGGTACATGATGTTTCATTTAATGCACTTTAATTTTGTCATTTCCATTTCTCTTATTCATCTCCTTCTTTTTCTTCTTCTTTCTTTTTGATCAATGAGTTGAAGGTTGATAAGTTAGCATTGATTATGGAGATTTAATCTTCCTTGATTCAAATCTAATTCATCTTGATCAATTGATCAAGTGAATGGCTTTGCATTAAGGATAGGTTGTCTTTTAAATCATGCAAAAGGCTTAAATCAATACAAGATCAATTTTCTTCTCCTTTTTGGCATGGCAAGTTGTTGGGACTTGGTTCACTAATCAAGACTCCTAACTTGTGTTTGTCGCCTACATTATTATTGACCGGCCTCAGATAGTTGTGACTTCTACATAAGTCCAATTACGATTGCTTAACATAGCGTTAAATTTGCCTTATGACACACTAACTACTAACACTAACTATTGACAATTAACATTTACTTTATGCAATTTACTTTAATGCAATTTATTATTCTTGCACATATTATTCATTTGCTTTTCTCTTTGCTCACTTGAGCACATGTTTATGTTAATGTCATTTTCCTTTTGCTCACTTGAGCACATAATTGTGTATATATTATTTTGCTTGTGTTTGTTTTGATTGTGGTGAACCAAATCCAAAGAAATGGACTTAGTTTCTAGGACTTTCCCTATGCATGGAAATGGAGAATTGGACTTAGTTTCTAGGACCTTCCTTATGCAAAATTGGAGTTAAAGGATCTTAATGGTGAAGATGGATTAGAAGAATCAAATCTCTAAACTCACTCTTGTCCATTCTTGTTTTACTTCATGGAACTTTTGATGTGTGTGCTTTTGTGCTGGGATTTTCCATTGGAGCTTAATTGGAGGACCATTGTCATGTTCATCTAAGTGGAAGAGACAAGATACATTGAGGATCTCTTGTGAGACTTGTTTGATTGCTTATACTTTGTGTTTGCTTATTCCAAAGGATGGGAGCTACTTGGATCATCAATATGATCTCAAGAGAGGAACTCCATTGTGGTTTTGATCCCTTTATCCCTTCTCTTTTTGTTTTGCTTAGGATTTAGCCATTCTTCTTCTTCTCTCCACTCTAACCCAAGCCAAAACCTTTTGTGAAAACATTTAATTATTGTTTTCCAACATTAGAATCCTAAGCCTTATGCTTTTGATTTTCAAACTTTCTTTTTTACAACACTTATTTTGAATTGAATCCTTAAGTCAACTTTGACCATTTTTGTACATACTTCTAATTGGTAAATATAACCCATTCAAATGTGCTTTTGTGGTTCCAATAGCCACCTTCTTAATCAAATTTTCCATAACCTTTAGCTATTAGGTTTGAGTTATCTTTGTGGTAGATGTAATACTCACCTATATCCTTAGTGATGGACAATGAGTCTTCCATGCTTATTATAGGGTTAACCCCTCACTAGCATGTTGAAGCTATCCTCACATGGTGGATTTGTGGTTTGGTTGAGTTTTCTCCCTTTGATAACAAAAGACCTTAAGGCTTTTGGACCAATCAATTCACCAATTTACTTTGAGATTTTTACCCCGAACTACGAGGTTTTGATCCTAATCTTTTTATAAGATGGTACGTAGGCAACGGGTTTATCCATCCAAACAAATGTAAATAAACTTGTACATTCTCTCATCATCTCTTCAATCATGTTTGCACAAACAAATTTTTCACAAGACAACAACCTTTGCAACAAGTGTGAAAAGGGCTCCCTAGGAGTACCTATGATGTTTTGGGTGCCTAACACCTTCCCATTGCATAACCAACCCCCTTACTCAGATCTCTGTTTCTTTTACTAGTTTTGTTAAAACTATTAGGTTTTTGTTCGCTTTCTAACCATTCCTTTGGATAAATAGAAGTGCGGTGGCGACTCGACTTGTGTTATTTACCTTGGATTTAGTCAATACCTCTAATGGTAACGAATACCCCGCTACAGAAAAGTGGTGACTCCGCTGGGGAAAAATTTGCCTAGTGGGTTTTGCCTACTTTTCATATCTGTTGTATTGTATTGTTTTGTGACATATTTTTGTGCAATTTGGGATTACTGTATTGTATGTAATGATTGATTTGCTTGATATTAATTTCTTGTATGCTTGGTGATCTTTGTGAGATGAGTTCTATACCCGAACTCGAGTGCACTTAGGATAGGAGAATGGCATAGCCTTGTTGACTTTTGTGGAGTTATTCCTTAGCAAGTTGACTTGCAAGTCTATTCACTTGGTGGAGGTCATGTTGGGATCAATAATGTCACACAAGTAAGTTGTGGTTAGAAATTACTCTTTCCAATATAGACCTTAGAAGCCAAGGACCTTAGTCTACCAAGCCCATCTTGGCCTATTTTTAGGATGTAGTGGGAAAGTCGTTCAAGTGTAAGATTTGATACGATTGTTACGCGATACTACACTCATAAGAGTATCTCTTGAGAATATTTTTGGAATACGAGTAGTCGTTTCTCCGATAATATCCGAAAGATGAGATGATGACTATGGGAACCTCTTGTAGAACATGTTTGGCAGGTTTAAACCGTAGTACACTCCCTTTGGGTGGTTCTTAACCTAAACTCCATGCTCGTGACTTGCAACAAACCCTTGATTCATGGTTGATTCGTTCATATATCCTTAATATCAATGGAACTTGGGTGTTGATAAGGTGTAAACCATAATCCACCAAAATGGATGATTGATATTAAGGATAATATGATCCATCCCATGACCTTTGTCTGGTGTGCTTTGCTTGATCCTTTAGTGTGATTGTTGCATTCATGCATTCATGCATTCATTTGCATCCATATCATCAATAATGAAGAAAATTTTCAAGGGACTTAAGGGGTTTATTTGCAAATTTTCAGACATGGAAAGACAAAGAAGGAATACGAAGAAGTACAGTTTCAGACAACCAGATTTGAAAGAGTTAAGGAATCTAACATCCTATGTACTAGATCCCTTGGGTTTCAAAGCTCGTTTTGGGAAGCTTCTTCCTCTTCTGACTACTCAGGTGGACGAAGGATTGATGAGTGTATTGGTGCAGTTTTATGATCCCCTGTACCGTTGCTTCACGTGTCCGGACTTTCAGATTTTGCCTACCCTTGAGGAGTATGCTTATCTTGTGGGTATACCTATCCTGGATTAGTTGCCATGTAGTGGCTTGGAGAGTATTCCTACTTCTCAAGAGATAGCAGACATGTTGCACATAGATGAATCTCTGGTTGGTGCTCATATGACTACCAAAGGTGGAATTCAAGGTCTCCCTTCTGAGTTCCTCATTGCTCAAGCTACTGTTTATGGGAAGGCCATGAGTGAGGACGCCTTTGAGGCCATATTTGTACTTCTTATCTATGGGTTAGTATTGTTCCCCAACATCGACAAGTTTGTGGATGTAAACGCTATTAGGATCTTTTCTAATCTTAATCCTGTTCCGACTCTGTTGGGTGATACCTATTTCTCTTTGCATATGAGGAATTCAAAGGGTGGTGGCGCCATTGTGTGTTGTTTCCCTCTGTTGTATAAGTGGTTTATTTCTCACTTACCTCAGACGGTCGCTTTCAAGGAGAACAAGGGATGTCTACGGTGGTCCACGAGACTTATGTCTCTCACTAATGATGATATCTCTTGGTACAACCGTGTGTACGATGGTGTGCAGATTATTGACTCTTGTGGTGAATTCTCCAATGTGCCTCTTCTTGGTACATGTGGTGGGATTAACTACAACCCTATTTTGGCACGTCGTCAGCTTGGGTTCCCCCTAAAGGATAAACCTAATAACATTTTGTTAGAGGGTGTGTTCTTTTAGGAAGGTAAAGATCCCCAAGGCTTGAAAGCTTGGGTGGTCCGTGCTTGGCGCAAGATTCATAAGAAAGGAAGGAAGGAGTTGGGTCCTAAGAATTGCATCGCTTTGGAGCCTTATACTGCTTGGGTAAGGAGGAGAGCTTCTGAGTATCTCATGCCTTACGAGTATCCGAGACCTACACCTATGATTTTGGCTGGGCCTTCAACCCTCCCTAATCAAGGAGTAGAGGAGTTGAGAGACGAAGACCTATCACGTGCCTGGATCCGCAAACGTGAAGAGTTGCTTCAGCAGATTAAGGAGAAGGATGCTTTGATAGAGTTCCTTGAGCATCAGGTTATTGATGATCCTAATGATGCATGGACTTCTCTACTTCCTCAGTCTTCCCGGTTTTGGAAGAGGAAGTACGATCGACTCGCCAAAGAGAAGGCGGATATTGAGGCAGCTTACGAGGAGGAAGTAAAGAGGCTTCGTGCATCTTATATTCCTATGTCCCGGGCATTAGATGATTGTTTCTAGGGATCCATAGGATTATTATTTTCCTTTCCTCTTGTACATGATTGACAATGCTGTACTTCTTTTCCCTGATATTATTTTATGAGATATTTCTATATGCGATAAATGTTAAATGATTCCAACCCTAGAGTTCCTTTAAAATATAAAAACAAATCATGTGCACAAGCATTGCATGCATCATGTGCATAAGCAGGTTTTGTTTCCGGCCTCTTGTCCTGTGGTCTAACTTTGTGCTCTTCATTTATTTTGAAGACAAGCTGACTCACCGGTACTACACTAAAGCCAACACTTCAAGACTAATGGATCAATTAGAGCAAGAAAACCGTGAACTCAAAGAGGAAGTGGCCAGACTGAGCGCTTTGATGGAATCATTCTTGGCTACCCAGAGCCAGTCTTCTCCGACGCCTTCAACTCCTCCCCAGAGGACAGTTATCTCTGAGATTGTCTCCTCAACTGTGCCTGCAGCCAGTGCACACTTTGTTCCGACAGCCATGCCAGCCGGATTCCCATGGGGGATGCCTCCTAATTTCATGCCTGAGGGTCCTGCTCCAACTTTTGCTTCTATGCCGACATCTAGCCCGGTCCTTGTCGTTCCTCCTCCTGTCGTGCATACCATGCCTAGGGTAGACGACACCATATATCATTCTGAGCCGTCTGAGGGCCCAGATGTCTATGAGAAGATGGACGCTATGAATGATCAATTTCTTGAGCTTCGCAAGGAATTGAAGACTCTTAGAGGAAAGGATCTCTTCGGCAAGTCTGTTGCCGAACTGTGTTTGGTTCCCAACATGAAGATTCCTGTGAAGTTCAAGGTCCCTGACTTTGAAAAGTACAAAGGAAACACCTGTCCTCTCAGCCACCTGGTCATGTATGCCAGAAAGATGTCGACTCAGACCGACAATGATCAGTTACTCATCCACTACTTTCAGGACAGCTTGTCCGGTGCTGCCCTGAGATGGTACATGGGTCTGGACAGTGCGAACATCCGATCTTTCAATGATCTTGGCGAGGCCTTCGTCAAGCAGTACAAATATAATGTGGATATGGCTCCCGATAGGGATCAATTGAAGGCCATGTCCCAGAAGGACAAAGAAACATTTAAAGAGTACGCCCAGAGGTGGGGAGAGGTGGCAACACAGATTGTGCCTCCGCTAGAAGAGAAGGAAATGACCAAGATCTTTTTGAAGACCTTGAGTTCATTCTATTATCAGCGGATGATTGCTAGCTCCTTCTGATTTCACCGAGATGGTGAATATGGGGATGCGTTTAGAAGAAGGGGTTAGAGAAGGACGTCTAACCAGAGAAGAAGGCTCTTCTGCCAAACCTTATGGGGCGTTTGCAAAGAAGAAAGATGGAGAGGCACATGTTGTGACCTCCCATGTGAAATCAAGAAGACCCTCTGTGAGGAGGAAGACCGTGCGTCCCGCCGGTAACCAGCACCAGGTGGCTCATATAGCACCTGTGTTCAGAGACAATCAACATAGCAACAATCAGCAACCACATCAGCAATATCAGCAACAACAGCACCGACCGCAACAGCAGGCCTACCAGCCTCGAAACAGTAATCAAACCAGCACTAGTTACGAGAGGAAAAGGGTCACTTTTGATCCTATTCCGATGACGTACGCAGAGTTATACCCTTCTTTAATAGAGAGGAAGCTGATTACTCCGAGAGACCCACCGGCTATACCTGCTAACCCTTAGTGGTGGTATAAGCCCGAATTGCATTGTGTATACCATTCTGGTGCTCCCGGCCACGACGTGGAGAATTGTTACCCTTTGAAGATCAAGGTTCAAGACCTTGTGAGGTGTGGAATTTTGTGCTTCGAGGACGTAGGTCCTAATGTGAAGAAGAACTCATTGCCCGAGCATGGGAAATCTGTTAACATGGTCCAGGGCTGCCCTAGCAAATACAAGCTCAAATATGTCAGTCATATCCGACAGTCCCTGGTCGAGATGCATCGTTTGCTATGTGATTATAGTCACTATGAGCACGACCATGATAGGTGTCGAGTCTGCTCTGTTAACCGATTGGGTTGTCGCCAGGTGCGTAAAGATCTTCAGGAAATGCTGGATGAAGGAGTTATTGAGATCCTTCAAAATAGGAATATTGACGAAGATGAGCCAGAGGTCAACGTAATTTCCCCAGTGTTCTGGATGCCCGAGCCTGTTACCATTAAGTATGATGGTAGCAAGCAGAAGGTTTCTCCTGTTCTTATCATTAAGCCTGCCGGTCCAGTACCATATTCTTCCGAAAAAGCAATTCCCTTTCGTTATAACGTTGTTGCTGTAGAAGATGGGAAAGAGGTGACTTTGCCATCCTCCTCTATTGTGAATATTGCTGACGTAAGTGGTTTGACCCGCAGCGGTCGTGTGTTTTCAGCACCACCGAAACCTCAAGCTAATGCTGATTTTGTTGAACGCCCGATTGGGAATGCTGTGAGCACTCCGAATCCGTCACCTGTTATTAAACCCTCCTCTACATTGATAACTCCTACTTCTGTTGGCCCTAGTGGCAAATTGAAAGAAGACTGTGATGAGATGATGAGGCTCATCAAGAAGAGTGAGCACAATGTTGTAGACCAGCTTCTACAAACGCCATCTAAGATATCCGTGTTATCATTACTTCTGAATTCAGAACCACATAGAGAGGCTCTGCAGAAAGTTTTGGATGTGGCATATGTAGATCATGATGTCACAATAGAGCAATTCGATAGCATTGTTGCAAACATTACCGCTTGTAACAATTTGAGTTTCTGTGACTCTGATCTTCCTGAGGAGGGAAGAGACCACAACTTGGCATTACACATCTCTATGAACTGTAAAAACGACGCCATGTCCAATGTGCTGGTGGACATTGGGTCATCCCTGAATGTATTGCCAAAAACCAATCTTTCAAAATTATCATATCAAGGGCCTCCTATGAGGCAGAGTGGGGTAGTTGTGAAAGCTTTCGATGGGTCTCGAAAGACTGTGATTGGGGAAGTTGATCTCCCAATCAAGATCGGACCAAGTGATTTCCAGATCACCTTCCAGGTCATGGACATTCACCCATCGTATAGTTGTCTCTTAGGCAGACCATGGATTCACGAGGCGGGCGCCGTGACATCCACCCTACACCAGAAACTGAAGATTGTGAAGAATAAAAAGCTGGTGGTGGTAGGGGGAGAAAAGGCTCTCCTGGTTAGCCATTTGTCTTCCTTCTCATACATAGATGCTGAGGATGAAGTTGGAACTCCTTTCCAAGCTTTATCTATTGCTGAGCCTATTGAGAAGAGAACTCCTTCATTTACTTCCTATAGAGATGCAAAGTTGGCCATTGAGTGTGGTGCAACTGCTGGTTTAGGAAAAATGATCGAGCTAGAAGACAATAAGTCCCGGGCTGGCATTGGCTTTTCTTCTAGGGTCTTCAACACACAAGGGTTATTCAAAAGTGGAGGTTTTATCCACACTGGTCAGAACGAAGAAGCTGCTGCTGTCTTAGAAGAGGATGCAGAGGACTCTAACAATTTCATCATCCCTGGAGGGATCTGCAACAATTGGGTCGCTGTGGATATTCCTACAGTTATCCACAAGTCAACGTAATGATCCCTCTTTTTAAAAACCCTTCTCCCATGCCAAAAGGAGGAGTGATGACATTGTTGGCAACATAAATACAATGATATTTTCATTCAATAAATTCATGTTAAATGTTCGTTTTTCCAAATTATTTTCCCTTTTCGCTTTTTGCATGAAATTGGTGATCACATAAAACCCTAAAAAATCAATCTTTTCATCTGCAGAATGATTTTCCTTGTTTGGTTTCTAAAGCTTTTCATATCCAAAATCATTATGCAGGTTGATTTCTAGACCCATTGAATATAATGACCCAACGCCATCTCCCAATTTTGAATTCCCCGTATTTGAGGCAGAGGAAGATGATGTTGAAGAGATTCCTGATGAGATCACCCGGTTACTTGAGCATGAAGAGAAGATCATTCAGCCACATCTTGAGAATCTGGAATCAGCCAACTTGGGGTCTGAAGATTGTGTGCGAGAGGTAAAAATTGGGGCACTCCTGGAAGAATCTGTTAAGAAGGGGTTGATTGAATTACTGCGAGAATATGTTGATGTCTTCGCCTGGTCATATGAAGACATGCCTGGTCTAGATACTGATATTGTGGAACATTTCCTGCCTTTAAAACCTGAGTGCGTACCTGTGAAGCAGAAGCTCAAAAGAACTGATCCTGATATGGTAGTAAAGATCAAAGAGGATGTTCAGAAGCAAATTGATGCGAGGTTTCTGGTGACTTCTACATATCCTCAATGGGTCGCCAATATTGTGCCCGTGCCTAAGAAAGATGGAAAAGTCCGGATGTGTGTGGACTATAGAGATTTGAATAAAGTTAGTCCGAAAGATGATTTCCCTCTACCACATATTGATGTGTTGGTAGACAATACAGCTAAATTCAAAGTCTTCTCATTTTTATGGACGGATTTTCCGGATATAATCAGATTAAGATGGCACCTGAGGATATGGAGAAGACAACATTCATCACACCTTGGGGAACATTCTGTTATCGAGTGATGCCCTTCGGTTTAAAGAACGTCGGAGCCACGTATCAACGAGCTATGACTACCTTGTTTCATGATATGATGCACAAGAAGATTGAGGTATATGTTGATGATATGATTGCTAAGTCAAGAACGGAAGTTGAACATGTAAAGCACCTGTTGAAGCTTTTTCAGCATTTGAGGAAGTATAAGCTTCGTCTGAATCCCAACAAGTGTACATTTGGAGTCCGTTCCGGCAAGTTATTGGATTATTTCGTCAGTGAAATAGGTATTGAGGTTGATCCTGTAAAGGTCAAAGCAATACAAGAGATGCCTGCGCCCAAAACTGAGAAGCAAGTCCGAGGTTTTCTTGGTCGCTTGAATTACATTTCCAGGTTCATATCCCACATGATTGCCACATGTGCGCCGATATTCAAGCTCCTTCGGAAAGATCAGTCTCATGATTGGACCGAGGATGGCCAAAAAGCTTTTGATAAAATTAAAGAGTATCTGTCTCAGCCTCCGATCCTGTCTCCGCCTGTGGAAGGAAGACCATTGATTATGTACCTGACTGTTCTTGAAGATTCAATGGGTTGTGTCCTTGGTCAGCAAGATGAATCAGGGAAGAAAGAATATGCTATCTACTACTTGAGTAAGAAGTTCACTGATTGTGAGTCTCGATACTCAATGCTTGAGAAGACATGCTGTGCTTTGGCTTGGGCTGCTAAGCGCTTACGCCAGTATATGATAAATCATACGACTTGGTTGATATCCAGAATGGATCCAATCAAGTATATATTTGAGAAGCCTGCTTTAACTGGGAGGATTGCCCATTGGCAGATGTTGTTGTCTGAGTATGATATTGAGTATCAAGCTCAAAAAGCTATTAAAGGTAGTATCTTGGCTGACCACTTGGCACATCAGCCGATCGAGGATTACCAGTCAGTTTAGTATGACCTCCCAAATGAGGAGATTCTGTATTTGAAAATGAAAGAGTGTGATGAGCCTACACTCGATGAAGGGCCAGAGCCTAGTTCTCGATGGAGTCTGGTGTTTGATGGCGTTGTAAATCAGTATGGGAATGGCATTGGGGCAATGATTATTACTCCTCAGGGCACACATATTCCTTTTACAGCAAGGCTAACTTTCAAATGCACGAATAATATGGCTGAGTACGAGGCCTGTATTATGGGATTGGAGGAATGCATTGATCTAAGGATCAAGCATCTTGATGTTTACGGTGATTCGGCCCTTGTGATTAATCAGATTAAGGGTGAATGGGAGATGAATCAGCCTGGTCTTTTTCCATATAGGGATTATGCGAGGAGGATTTCAACGTTCTTTACTAAGGTTTACTTCCATCATATTCCTCGAGATGAGAATCGGATGGCAGATGCTCTTGCCACGCTTGCTTCAATGATTGTGGTTAAGCTATGGAATGAAGTTCCCAATATCACTGTGATGCGCTTGGACAGACCAGCTCATATATTTGCAGTAGAAGAAGTGAAAGATGATAAGCCGTGGTATTATGATATCAAGTGTTTCCTTCAGAGCTAGATCTACCCGCCTGGGGAATCTCTGAAAGCTAGGAAGATTTTGAGGAGATTGTCAGGAAGTTTCTACGTCAATGGCGAAGTGCTTTACAAAAGAAATTTTGACATGGTTCTGCTCAGATGCGTGGATAGACACGAAGAAGACCTGTTGATGACTGAAGTTCATGAAGGTTCATTTGGTACTCATTCCAATGGACATGCCATGGCTAGAAAGATGTTGAGAGCAGGCTACTATTGGCTGACAATGGAGTCTGACTGCTGCAAATATGTGAAGAAATGCCACAAGTGTCAGATTTACGAGGATAAGATTCATATTCCTCCGACACTTCTAAATGTGATTTCATCACCATGGCCTTTCTCCATGTGGGGAATTGACATGATTGGAATGATAGAGCCGAAAGCGTCCAATGGACACAGATTTATTCTCGTAGGAATTCATTACTTCACCAAGTGGGTTGAAGCGGCATCGTATGCAAATGTGACCAGGCAGGTGGTCGTGAAGTTTATCAAGAATCAACTCATATGCTGGTATGGTGTGCCAGGTAAGATCATTACTGATAATAGATCTAACTTGAATAACAAGATGATGAAAGAGCTGTGTAGTGAGTTCAAGATAGCACATCATAATTCTTCTTCTTATAGACCCAAAATGAATGGGGCTGTTGAAGCTGCTAACAAGAATATCAAGAAAATTATCCAGAAGGTGGTTGTTACGTACAAGGATTGGCATGAGATGCTGCCATTTGCTTTGCATGGATATTGTACATCTGTCCGCACTTCGATAGGGGTAACCCCTTTCTCTCTTGTTTATGGCATGGAAGTTGTACTCCCAGTAGAGGTGGAGATCCCGTCAATGAGAGTCTTGATGGAAGCCAAGTTGACTGATGCTAAATGGGTTCAGAGTCGTTATGACCAGTTGAATTTAATAGAAGAGAAGAGATTGACTGCCATGTGCCATGGTCAGTTATATCCGCAGAGAATGAAGAAAGGTTTTGATAAGAAGGTCAAGCCTCGTGTTTCCGAGAAGGTGACCTTGTGCTCAAGAAAATCTTGTCTTTCGCGCCCGATTCCAGGGGAAAGTGGACTCCAAACTATGAAGGTCCATATGTTATTAAGAGAGCCTTTTCAGGAGGTGCTTTGATACTTACAACTATGGATGGAGAGGATTTCACTTGTCCTGTGAATTCAGATGCAGTCAAGAAATACTTCGCCTAAAGATAAAAATAGAATAGCTCACTAAGTTGAAAACCCGAAAGGGCGACTTAGGCAAAAATGAGCGTCTCGGTGGATTGAAGACCCGAAAGGCGGTCCAGGCAAAAGTTAGAGACATAAAAAATGAATATATGTATCCCGCTAGATTGAGTACCTCATCCTGGGGCAATCTAGGCAAAAATTAGGGATTTGGCAAGTAACTGCATCCTGACAAATGTCATCCATCAGAGACTTTTGTTCTAAGTCCAGCGATGCCCGCTCAGTCATCATCAACTGTCATCCTGACAAATTAGGGATTGGACAAGACTTTTGTTCTACAACTGTCATCCATCAGAGATGCCCGCTCAGTCATCATCAACTGAAGCTTCAAATACATCGGATTCGGAATTGGTGGAGAAATGGTCATTATGTTCAATGTATCCCTTTTCCAATATATATCACCAATTTCAAATTTGTAAAGATCTATGGAGTCTTGCCATTTGCAGACTACCATTCCATCAAATAAATTTGAGCCTTTATCCATTTATTTGCACTCTTATTTGTTTCTATTCAACAAATGTTTTGCATGTTTTAATTAAGAAAATATCATTGTTATAAACAAACAAATTTTTCATAATTGTGTTTTTTTTTTTTTTTTTTTAAAAAAAGTGAACATTCACAAAGACGAAAGGATACTTAAGAGATCCTCAGTGCTCTCCCAAGGGTGGCATGATCTCCAACAGGGTAAGACATTTGTTCATATTCCTGGCATGACTATAATTTCTACCTCCGGAGCCCTGAGTGGTATGATTTTGAGAGGTTCACCAGTTGTCCCTTCAGCAGAGCAGTTGATTCTTTCCTCCTCAGCAGATATGTTCTCTCTAGAAGACTCGATTTTTGGTGGTTGGTCCCCAGAATCCCTTTATCCCTCGGATAGATTCCCAAGTAGAGTGGCTTATGCGACATATTCTACTTGTGCATTAAAATCTTTTCCCCTCAGCTGTGGCTGATAATTTATCCCCCGCAGAGATATTGTTGTTTTCTGGTATCTCTGATCCCCGGCAGATTGGATACTCTCCGGTGATTCTGGCTTTCCCCCCTTGAGATGTAGTACCGGGTGGTTGATTCCTGGATCCGTTTGTGTTAGATATGTATGTTTGTCAGCATTCATCATACATAAACCACGCATAGACATGCATAATCTCAACATTTAGATATTCATGTTGCATTCTTTGCCATATACAGTTGTTTGTTGTCTCCTACTATTTGGTGATGCATATCTCCCCTAGCAGATGTGTGTGTTCGATCTCTCCATGTAGAGTCAGCTCCATAAGCAGAAAGAGTTTATCCTTTCTTCCATATTCCCCACCGAGCTATATCCTCGTGGATGATGGTTGTTTATGTTTCCTCCCAACACATATATTGGGATGGGCTTCCCTATTGAGTTATATCCTCATTAGGACGAGTTTTGATTCAGTTTGCCACTTTGGTTTGATCTTAAATTGGCTCTTTCAACTGTTTCCTTTGCTTCCCCGTGGTATAAATGAATAATTACTCAATAATTAGTAATCATCCATATTATCCCCGGCGGAGTCTGTGGTTTTCTACCCTGATACCGGTAGTTGTAAACCCTATTTTCTCCCCTTTGCAGAGTTAACCTTTGGTTCATCATAATCAATGACGGTTACTTTTCCGTGGTTTCCTACCCAGTATCCGGTAGGTGTAATCCCCTCCTTGGTGGTTATCTTCATCCAATATTCGGTGTTGATATTCCCTCTTTTGCCTGGATAATTTCCCTGTTTACGCAATTTATCCCTAGCGAGTCATCTCTCGTCTACCCTTTGTTGTTGATGACGATTGTTTCTCCCCTGGATTGGTCATCATTGTATACCTAGTTGCGGTATCCCGATGCCTTTTTCTTTTCGGTCGATTTATCCTTTATTAACCCAGTAACCGATTATGGATAATCTTCCATGCGAGTGTATTGTCTACGTTCTGACGATAATAGACAATATATCTCATGCACTCTTTGGTTGAAGCTTTTTGTTCTTCCCCAATTGAGTAAGATTCGTATCCCCTTTACGGAATATAATATCCATCCTGTAATCGTGTTTGCTTTTTAGCCCTCTTTTGGTTGATGAGTGTCTTGGAAACATTCCCCAATTCACGCCTTGGTTGGTCACCTATTATATGCCCAGTAACCGGTATCCCTGGTGTTCCTCCCTTTTCTGCTCCCTATTATGACTTTTGTCCCCTGTGGAGTCAGATTTTCCTGAGTTGAAATATACCTTTTAGGTCTTCCTCAGATGTTTCAAAGTTTTGATATCTCTAACCCTTATACCGGTCTTAGATATTCATTTCTTCCAGGAGCATGTTGTATCTCTCGCCCTTATGTTGGTGTTCAGATCACATGTCTCATTGAGCTTGTTACCCAGTAACCGGTAACACCTCATCTCACTACCTCCCCGGGAGGGTCTCTTTAGACATCCCCAGCGAAGTATCCGTTGTGGATCGTTTTAGCTGTATTGGCATATTCCCCAATACGAGCGTCTTCGAGTTAGCTCGAGTCTTTCCAATGGATTTGTTCCCTTTGGAATCTTGCTCCCCAAACTTTGAGTCGTGCCCTGCTCACGCATTTCTTTCTTATCCCCATAAGAGTCCCCAGCTTTTTGACCCATGGGATGTATCACTCATATGGATTGTCAGTGTCTCCTGATTATCTTTACTCCTTTGTGGACACATATCCCAACAAATTATTATCCTTTTGCATACATACATTTGCATCATGAGGTCTCTTAGGGACCGAAATTCGTCTCTTTGTTATTATTTAAGCCCATTCTACCTCGTCGAGACAAAGATTTTAACCTTCCCTTCTCCCGCTAGAATGACCTTAAATAGGGGCATCTGTAAGACCCCAATTTTGTCCCTAAGCTCCCTCATGGCATCATAACATTGCATTGCATAGCCTCAAGGATCATTAGAATCTTGGTTCCCTTTACCTTTGGGTGGGACTCCTTGTGAGTGGTTTGAGATCACCAAGCATGCTTGAATTGTATATCATTGCTTTTATTATTTTGTTCACAAACCAAAAGCACAAAAATATGTGACTAACATCTTTTGTTTGCAGCTTGAGCAGTCACAAGATCTAAAAGCTTCTAGGAGATCCTTTGTGCAATGACATGGCCAAGAGGAGATGATAGCAAACATGGTAATGGTTCCCAAAGGTCTCAACCATCAAATACGCCTCCCTAGTACCTCAATGCATCATTTTGATCAAGCAAGTCAAAGGGTTTGAGGTCTTGTTCTTCAGAGAAACCCTAATTCATCTGTGCACCACAATGCCTTGCTCATGAAGCAACCTCAGCCCATGGTCAAATAAAATCAAGGGAAGTTCTTTAACTCTTCATTTCATGCATATTTAAACTTATTTGAGTGTCCTCAATCATCAATTCATTAAGATATGAGTCATGGACTTGAGAAGTTGATCAGTCAATTCATCTAACCATTTTGAAATACACTGAGACCTAACTTTTTATGTGTTGGTCAAATGGAGATGTCTCCAAAATCAAAAATGTTCTTAAGGACAATATGAAAAACTTTCATGTTCATCAAAATTTAATTTGAAGCTTGGAAAACCATCTTCCATTCCAATACATTATAGGTCATTTTGACTGAAACCCTAATTTTAGGTCAACTTCCCAAGGACATAACTCATTCATTTTTTATGATTTTGAGGTGGGATAAAATGCATTGGAAAGCTTGAGATGTCTAATTCAAATTTTATGTTGAACCAAATTTCAAAATCTCAAAGGAAATACATGTGATAATGCAAGACATTATAGGTCCTTTTGGGTCAAAGGCATTAAAAGTCAAAAAAGTCCAACTTCAAATGTCCATAACTTCTTCATCAAAAATCCAAATGATGCAAAATATAAGTCCATTTTGATTGTCTTGAAAAGATATATAACTTTGATGTTAGAGGTTTGTTCATTTGAGGCTTTCATCATCAAAACAGAAGGGCTCGAAAGTTGGCCAATTTTAGAAACCTTGCCTTGACATGTTTTGCACATCACACTTTAAACTCAAATTTCCTAAATTTCCACATTCCAAATGAGTTTTTGACCAACATAAAAATTGTTCCTTACATCAAGACCTTTCCAACCATTACTCACATGGCTACATTTGGATTTGGCAAATATCATTTTCGAAGAGGAGAACTTTAAGTGCATTTTTTGGAAACTTGATTCAATTACCATGCATGAGCTGATTACATCAAAATTGCACGTCCATTTCATTCATTCTTGATCTCAGCTTGCCAATCCATGTGGAATTGGGCCCTCCATGCGCCTGTACAGGCCCATGCATGGAGGCCCCCTTCATTCATGCAAGTTTGAAATCACACTTTCAGCATGGCATTGGCTATAAATACATGGCATGAGAGCCTCCATTTCACACGCCTAATTCAACCTGAAATGCTGCAGAAATCTTTCCCTAACCATCACTAAAGAAGCAATTGCATTTTCTTCAAAAAATTTCAGATCTAGAATTCAACTTCATCTGGTTGTATTCTTAGATCTAATGCTTCTAGACTGTCACCACACATCTCATTGAACTTCTGTTTTGATAAAGCAAGCAAGGTTTCAAGCTCAAATCATCAGAACTCAAGCTTACATTCCAACTGGTATTTCCTTCAATTCTCCTAATCCATTGACCTATTGGCTTAGATTTTGTGTTGGCTGAAGTCCTCTCAATAGAGGCATCATGCTTATGCTTTTAATTTTTGCATTTCATTGAGTTCATGATGAACACCAGATTTTTCAACTTCTGATTTCTCAAATCCTAGAGATCTAGAATGAAAATGGATGGTACAGGGATGATGTACATCATCCCAGCTTTCTAATGATGTATAGATCGCACGTTTTGGTTGCCTTTTTTATTTCTGCAATTTGGTCGGAAACTGCAAGCTCACCGGAGAAGACGATGGCTCCGGTGGCTTCATCATCTCCAGTGTAAATCTGGACCGTGTGATGATGTTTCCAGATTCGATCCCAGGCGTCCATTGTTATGACTTCTATTTCTTTTCCATTTGCATGCTTTGACTTGGATCCATGGTAGGCGCGCGCTTCATGGCCACATGATTTGCCAGCTCAATTAATGAGCTTAGATCAAACGGTCCACACTTTTTCCAATTCCTATTTTCTGTTTTTATTTCCTTTTATTTTCTTTAATTCCATTTTATTTAAAAAAATCATATCTCTCTCATTTTTAATCCAAAAATTATGGGAGCAATTGCATTATTTCCCAAATAAATTCTAGTTTCTATTTCTGATTTTTAATATTTTTTATTTTTTCATTTGATATTTTTTGTGAATTTTCTCTTTTCTGGTTATTTTTAATTCATTTTAAATAGTTTTTTATATTCACAAAATGCAAAAATATTTTCCTAACCTATTTGAATGATGATGGATCTATGAAAAATATTCTCATCAATTTTTGAATTGCTTTGAGATTTATTTGAGATTTTAGTTCAATTAGGTTATTTTTATTCATGTTTAATTGATTAAAAATAGTTTCTGACTTTTAAAAATGCTGAAATTTTTTGTCAAACTTTGTTTGACCTTGCTGAACTTAGGATAAATCACTTGGACCTTTCAAGGTTGATTTGAAGTGATTTTGAAGTTTGACCTTTCTTTAATATTTTAATTCAAGTTTATTTTTAATATTAAGAAAATGCCAAAAATGTTTTATTCTTTTCTTGACTTCCAATCTTCATTTCGCTTCTGTTTTTGATTGTTTGACCTTGACCTTCAATGTTATTGGTCAACATATGAGGATTGATACATGATGTTTCATTTAATGCACTTTAATTTTGTCATTTCCATTTCTCTTATTCATCTTCTTCTTCTTTCTTTTTCATCAATGAGTTGAAGGTTGATAAGTTAGCATTGATTATGGAGATTTAATCTTCCTTGATTCAAATCTAATTCATCTTGATCAATTGATCAAGTGAATGGCTTTGCATTAAGGATAAGTTGTCTTTTAAATCATGCAAAAGGCTTAAACCAATACAAGATCAATTTTCTTCTCCTTTTTGGCATGGCAAGTTGTTGGGACTTGGTTCACTAATCAAGACTCCTAACTTGTGTTTGTTGCCTACATTATTATTGACCGGCCTCAGAGAGTTGTGACTTCTACATAAGTCCAATTACGATTGCTTAACATAGCGTTAAATTTGCCTTATGGCACACTAACTACTAACACTAACTATTGACAATTAACATTTACTTTATGCAATTTACTTTAATGCAATTTACTATTCTTGCACGTATTATTCATTTGCTTTTCTCTTTGCTCACTTGAGCACATGTTTATGTTAATGCCATTTGCCTTTTGCTCACTTGAGCACATAATTGTGTATATATTATTTTGCTTGTGTTTGTTTTGATTGTGGTGAACCAAATGCAAAGAAATGGACTTAGTTTCTAGGACTTTCCCTATGCAAAGAAATGGAGAATTGGACATAGTTTCTAGGACCTTCCTTATGCAAAATTGGAGTAAAAGGATCTTAATGGTGAAGATGGATTAGAAGAACCAAATCTTTAAACTCACTCTTGTCTATTCTTGTTTTACTTCATGGAACTTTTGATGTGTGTGCTTTTGTGCTACGAGTTTCCATTAGAGCTTAATTGGAGGACCATTGTCATGTTCATCTAAGTGGAAGAGACAAGATACATTGAGGATCTCTTGTGAGACTTGTTTGATTGCTTATACTTTGTGGTTGCTTATTCCAAAGGATGAGAGCTACTTGGATCATCAATATGATCTCAAGAGAGGAACTCCATTGTGGTTTTGATCCCTTTATCCCTTCTCTTTTTGTTTTGCTTAGGAATTAGCCATTCTTCTTCTTCTCTCCACTCTAACCCAAGCCAAAACCTTTTGTGCAAACATTTAATTATTGTTTTCAAACATTAGAAACCTAAGCCTTATGCTTTTGATTTTCAAACTTTCTTTTTTACAACACTTATTTTGAATTGAATCCTTAAGTCAACTTTGACCATTTTTGTACATACTTCTAATTGGTAAATATAACCCATTCAAGTGTGCTTTAGTGGTTCCAATGGCCACCTTCTTAATCAAATTTTCCATAACCTTTAGCTATTAGGTTTGAGTTATCTTTGTGGTAGATGTAATACTCACCTATATCCTTAGTGATGGACAATGAGTCTTCCATGCTTATTATAGGGTTAACCCCTCACTAGCATGTTGAAGCTATCCTCACATGGTGGATTTGTGGTTTGGTTGAGTTTTCTCCCTTTGATAACAGAAGACCTTAAGGATTTTGGACCAATCAATTCACCAATTTGCTTTGAGATTTTTACCCCGAACTACGAGGTTTTGATCCTAATCTTTTTATAAGATGGTACGTAGGCAATGGGTTTATCCATCCTAACAAATGTAAATAAACTTGTACATTCTCTCCTCATCTCTTCAATCATGTTTGCACAAACAAATTTTTCACAAGACAACAACCTTTGCAACAAGTGTGAAAAGGGCTCCCTAGGAGTACCTAGGATGTTTTGGGTGCCTAACACCTTCCCATTGCATAACCAACCCCCTTACCCAGATCTCTGTTTCTTTTACTAGTTTTGTTAAAACTATTAGGTTTTTGTTCGCTTTCTAACCATTCCTTTGGATAAATAGAAGTACGGTGGCGACTCGGCTTGTATGATTTACCTTGGATTTAGTCAATATCTCTAATGGTAACGAATACCCCGCTACACCCTGATACCGGTGTTTTTAATCACATGTCTCCTTGAGCTTATTACCCAGTAACCGGTAATACCTCATCCTGTTGTTTCCTCAGGTGAGTCCTATTTGGACATTTCCCATCGGAGTCCCTCGGTGGATTTTCCCCATCTGAGTCTGGATTTTCATCCGAAGTATCCTTTATGGATAGTTTTTGGTGTATTGGCATATTCCCCAATACATGCACCTTTGAGTCAGCTTGAGTCGTTCCATTAATTTATTTTCATGGAATTCCCCTCGTGTGTCTCAGCAAGTTCTAAGTCGTGACATGCTCACGCATTTTTTTTCCTTTCTTATCCCCGTTAGAGTCCCCGGAGTCTCTGTCCCATGGAGTGTATTACTCATATGGATTGTCAGTTTCTCCAGATTTCTTTTCTTCTTTGTGGACACATCTCTGGCGCAACGCGAAAAACAATCGGCGGAAAAAAAACAGAAGAGCCGCCACCGTTCGTTATTTATCCCAAAGGAGGGAAAGGAAACGATCGAAGAAAACCTGGAGAGAGGAAAAGACAAGGTCTTGCAACCAAATCTAGGGTTCGGGAGTCGATTATGCAAAGGGAAGGTATTAGCACCCCTACGTATCCGTAGTACTCTACGGTATCCACTATTGTTGTTCTAGGATAAAGGGTGTAGGTATATCTAAGGTTCTATCTACTAAAAGAAGGTCAATAGAAAATGAATCGCAAGGATGTCGCATCCACTGCCTACGTATCTCACCTGAGTATGAGAATCAGAGTCTTCGTAGCTTGGCTACCTATGGGCGAAAGAGAAGTGTGCTCGATAAGACATCGCGTCTTATGCCTACGTATCTCATCTGGAATAAGAATCAGAGCAAAACGTAGTTCAGCTAACTATGGGAACAAGGGTCTCGATTGCAACTAGGGCAAGAGAAAGGGAAGGTCTCAATCGCAACGAGGGCGAGAGAAAAGAATCGCAGCAAGGGCGAAAGCAAGCAAGGATTAGTTGTTAGTCGTCAGTCAAACTCGGCAAGACATCGCGTCTCGTGCCTACGTATCTCATCTAAACAAGAGAATCAGAGTTGCCGTAGTTCGGTTAACTAGGGGTTAAGGATTGCCATCTGAACATGGACTTACAAAAGAGGACACCAGCTGTGTCAAAGGAAAGTGGGCAATGTGTTCAACGTCCTAGTAGTAGGTGTCGCAGCTCGCTGAATCGAGTCTTAGGCAGTTACCTCTTTGCAATAGAACGGACTGACATGCCACAAGAACGGAGATGCACGGAAGGTCTAAAAGTGGGGAAGGTCTGCCCTAGAGTTGTCATGCAATGTGGACCTATGTGGTAGGATTTACAGAGGGGAACATATACCTAATGTTAGCATGCAAAGAATAAGGGAATTCTACCTATGTTATCATACAAAGGGTTCTAGCTAATGGGTACTACCTAAACGGAACAAGAGTCGACGGACGGAGCAAGGAGAGGAGCCACGGTTAAGGGTAGATGGCGATGCCTGAGGCGATCGACTTACAAGAGGATGGATGAATGCGTGCTGGTTCTGTTAAGTTTTGAAAATGATTACTCGACGTTGGATCGAGCTTTTGATCTTGTTTTGAAATGATTATCTGATGTTCGTTTTAATTCTTGTGTTAACAGATGAATAATGAATGAAAGAATAAATATTATACACTTTATGGGATAGGGGTACATTTGTTACGAATGGGGATGGTTCATGGCAAACAAACAATAAGGATATATGCCTCAATCATCATACAAGTAGGTGTCGCATTACGCGAAAAACCGGCCCGGAAAACGAAACAACAGAGCCGCCACCGTGCGTTATTTATCCCAAAGGAGGGAAAGGAACCGCTCGAAGTAAACCTGGAAAAGACATGGTCTCGCGACCAGAGAGAGATGGGATCGGGAGTCGGTTATGCGAAGGGAAGGTATTAGCACCCCTACGCATCTGTCGTACTCGACGGGATCCACGCACAAAAGGAAGGATAAGGTTGCTAGAAAACTGCTCACAAACTGCACACAAGGCTGAAAAGAGACACAGGAAAGACAAAAGAAACTAACTCGGCAGGATATCGCATCCTGGGCCTACGTAGTCTGTCAGGCACAGACATCAGAGTCGACGTAGTTCGGGACAGGGGGAAACGTGCTCGCTAGGATGTCGCATCCTATGCATACGTATCTTCTCGGACTAAAGAAGAATTAGAGCACTCGTAGCTCGGCTAACGCACGCCAAACAAAACCACACAGGAAATCGACTGCCAATCGCTGGACTTACGTCAGACTCCACACAAACAGGAAAACATGGAAACCGAATGCCAATCGCTGGACTTACATCAGACTCCGAACCAAGAAATACACACACAGGAAACCAACTGCCAATCGCTGGACTTATGTCAGACTCCAACAAGCAAACAAGACACAGGAAACCGACTGCCAATCGCTGGACTTATGTCAGACTCCAACTCAACACAAAGGGGTTGAAGAAGAAAAAGGGCGCCCGGAGAGATCAGCTCATCTCCTGCCTACGTACCTCATCTGGTATGAGGATCAGGGCGACGTAGTTCCCCTACGCAGGGAAAGAACTTCTAACCTAACCAGAGACTGGGAAATGACAAACTAGAAGGGAGACTGACTCGAGCCTAATAGTTATCATATAAATTCACCATGGTCCTAGGTTGAGGTTTCTATCTAACTTGCACGGGGAGCAAGCTATCCTAAACAGCACAAGCAAAGCAAACATACACACAAATAGCACACACTATATACAAACAAAGTGGGCTCACACAAGGTTAGGCTGTGAAACACAAGCCAACTGGAATCGGGTGTGATTAGCTCTTAACCCTAACATTGAGAGTTAGGGTGAAGCAGATGAAATGGGAAGTGAGGGTAAGACCTCACAGCTCTTATCCCTGGCCTGGGAGAGCTTCAGAGAAATGAAAGTGGGAGTTCAGAAAATTGGAACTCTTTTCCACATATGACTGACACAACAAAGATCTTGGGTTACTATCCACAATGCATCAACACAAGGTATGTGAGCAAAGTGGATGACACACTGAGTAGCAGGAGATGGATTGCACATCTCTTTTATCTGCCAATTGCCTTATCAAAGGACTTTTCCTGCTTGGCACAAAAGTAAACAAACACAAGCATTGCCTCTTAAGGAGGGCTTCAGACAGGTGCCTGCCCAAGTAACAGGACAGGTCTTCCAGACTACATGAAGTCAGAGAGTTATACCTCAAATGGTTAAGCAACCAAGCAAAGCAAAAGCAAGTTCAAAAGAAATTAAGCAACTTATGTACCTGAAAAAAATCTAACTCAATCAGTATACAAGTCAAACAGTCAAACAGACAGTCAATCATACAATCAGACAGATAAGCAAGCAATGCAACAGTGTGCAAGGCCACAAGCCAATGGGCATAACACAAGCATCAACCTACAAAACAACTCAAGGTTAGTAAACATCAACCAATTAGTCAACTCAAGAGAGTGAATCAATCCCATCATGGCAATGTACTTCTTAACCTGAAAT
Organism: Lathyrus oleraceus; assembly: GCF_024323335.1. NCBI lineage: Eukaryota > Viridiplantae > Streptophyta > Magnoliopsida > Fabales > Fabaceae > Lathyrus > Lathyrus oleraceus. Next base: position 400,936,943 of record NC_066581.1, on the reverse strand, counting down.
CAAAGCTCAACTGTGAGTCACCAACCACTAGGTCAAGGCCTAGGGTCAAAGATGGAGAAATATTCCAAAACAGAACATGAAATTCAACATGAATCAACCTCAATCAATTAATAACACAATCCAAAAAGTCCTACATCAATATCATTCACCAAATTCATTTCACAAATCAAACATGGCAAGGTATGCAAGTTGAAAGCACGTTGTGACATCAAAATGAACAAATGCACAATAATTCAAAAATTACCCCAATAATCTCAAGAAAATTCATGAGTAAACAGAACATATAACATGGTCAACACACAAACAATTAGGGCAATTGGACCATAATAGGCATGGTAATCAAATTGTATAAGGCAAGCAATCAAAACAAGCTCAAATATGACACCAACTGTTACACCAACTTAGCACAAGCCTAAAACAGAAATGAATCAAGGTAAAAACGTCAAATCAAAGCCAAAATAACCTTTAATATGTCTAGAAACAATGTGCAAAATTTCACATCCATAGGATAAAGAACAAGCATTTCACAAACACATGAAAATCAAGACTATTCAAAAGCTCACACATGGAAGTCCAGAAAGAAAAATCTCAATCAAATCAGAAATCAATTCAAAAGTTCCACAATAAATCATGAGTATTCACAACATCCACAAGAAGCATCATACAAAAAATCACATCAATGGGAATTCATTTGGCATGGCAAATCAATTAATCAAGCTGGACATCACAAGGTGTGACACCAATTGTCACACCTACCTTCACATGATCATAAAACAGAAACCACAAATGGTAAAAATACCAAATCAAAACCAAAATGTCAAGCCAAGAGTCTACTTTCACCATGTAAAATTTCATGAGCATTAGATAAACAACCATCATTTCACAAATGAAATAGTAAGGCAAGGTCAAGAAAACATGCATGTACACAGACCCTAGGCAAAATAATTTTTCAGCCAAGCACAATTTATGAAAAAATAACCAAAAAAAACTAGAGAGAAAATGCGACCTAATGCAAAAATCCTCATATTTTTTGAAGCATTATTTAATCATTTATGAATTTTGGAAGTGAAAGAAAAAATAAAAAAAAAACATGAAACAAGGTATATGAACACATGTGGAGGGAAAGAAATAATGTGAAGCCTTTTGAAATAATGTGCCACAGCCAGAATCGAACTCAAGGCAATTTTGAATGGAATAGGCGCACTGAGTGAAACGCACCGTTTCACTTATGCGTTGGCCAGGCGCAGCCAATCAGCCGCGTGCATGGAGATCACATGCACCAATCAGAAGCCAGCGTTTCACAAACACATGCAACACGCGGGGCAAGGGTTTATGAAGATCAAAACACGTTATGGAAAATATTTTGCATCAGCTTCATCATGTTCATCGTGTACAGTACATGGCTCAAGAACATTTTTCTCAGATTTTAAAAACAAGCATATCAACATGTTCATCTTCCATCACTCATCACGAATCCAGCATGGATATAGCATGAATCAACATATATTCATAGAATCGAGCAAATGAATGATCACACATCAAACTTTAAATCACTATAACTAATTCAATTCTCCATGGAATTTTGTGATTCGAAGCTCAGTTTCACCAGCGTTCAAAGATCTATAACAACATCCTAATCATTTCAAGAATTGAGACATTCGATTTTTAACCTCTTGGAGAAGCAGCTTTGGAATTCAGCAGACCCAGGCCTTGCAATGCTCAAACAGATCCTCCAAATCACTTGTATGGATGAATGGATGAAGACTTGAGGCTTAATCATGCTTGATCTCATCCAAATATGAATCCACCATTGTAGCTTCCATCTTCAACAATGCTCCAAAACTGCACGAATTCCTTTGATTCTTGGTTCAATAATGCTCAATAATCCTTCTAGATGATGATTTGATCAAGAAAAATGCAATGTGTTTGAAGAAAATTGATGAAAGTTTGAGAGAAAAATTTCAAGAAAATGGATCTAGATCTGAAAAAGTGATTATCATTCTGCAAAAACAGTTATGCTTTGTCCTTTATACTCCCTCCTAATCATGCTGTTAATCATGTTTAATCATTTGGTAATTGGAATTAGGGAAATGAGAGTGTAAGTGCAAATTTGATAATCTCACCCTATGCATGGAATGATGATGAACAGTGCACGTGTTAGGGTTCAAGTTCACTTAAAAAACCATTTTGGAGCTAATGCAAGTGTTGGAATGATCAAATAATGCATCATTTTTAAATTTGAATTTTCCCTCCAAAATTTATATGAAAATGCAAATGATTATGTAATGAGAATTCATGGCAAGTGATGTATGGTTTGGATAGTAGAGTTCAAAATATGAATGTTGCAAAAAGAACCACTCCATTTGGCCTTTTGGTTTAAAAGTTATGCATGTTTGAAGTTCAAGTTCACTTGGCCATGATTGATCCATATCTCTTCAACCATACATGATAAATTCATGATCTTGGACTTTTTGGAAATGGGAGAGAAAGATCTTCAACTTTCATGTTGGACAAAATTTTATTTGAGGCTTTCTTGATGATGTAATCTTGAGTTGAAAACCTTTCCATTTTTGGCAAATTCAAATTACAGGTCACCTACTATTTTTGGAAAATTTTGATCTGACCTCAAATTCTCCATTGTTGATGTTTGAAATGTCAAATGAGACTTGTATGGACATGAATGAGGCATCTCTAACCATCTCCCACCTCCAAATCCATGGTTGAACTGACAGTTGACTTTTGTTAACTTTCTAGGGTTTCAGATGAATTGATCATTGACTGATGAGCTTTGAGCCTTCAATTCCTTGCCAAACCACTTCAAAATGATCCTTGGGTCACGTGAACTCATTGCACCAACCCTAGGGCTTTGATTCCATAAAAAAATGCACTTGCTTGCTTGCACAACTGAATCTCCTGACCAGTCTGACTGATGACATGTGATGGACTATGCAAATGAAATGCAATGTTAATGACCTAAAATGAAAATGTATGTACAAAATGAGAGGTGCAAATTTGAGGTGCTACAGCTTCCCCTTTTCAATCAACTGGGAACCTGAACGGATGAGAGCAGTGGCTGTCAGACCTTCAAGGTACACAGGGATTGAATACCAAAGAACCTTAGAAATTTGCACTCTGCGGGGATTCAAGAAAGGAAAATTCACCAACGGGCGCTTCCACTGGGATCTGATATTTGTCACTGAATCAGTCAAGATGTCTACCAACGACTTTACTGGGGGTTTTGATTTTTATCAAAAGAAAGGAACCACAACCCGTCATCGAAGGATGATGGATGGGAACGAAGAAATCAAAACTAGGCGCCAACGAACGACTAGGAAAAACTCGACGTTTACCGAAAGCAACGGAGAGGTGACCAGACATCAACGGATGAATGGGAGAAAGGTACAACCAGACGTCATCGGACGAATGGGAAAAACTCAACGTTTACCGAAACCAACGGAGAGGTGACCAGACATCAACGGATGAATGGGAGAAACTCGACCAGACGTCAACGGACGCAAGGGAGAAGCTCGACGTTTATCGACACCAACGGAGAAAGGTGATCAGACATCAACGGATGAATGGGAAAGACTCGACCAGACGTCAACGGACGAACGGGAGAAGCTCGACGTTTATCGACACCAACGGAGAAAGGTGACCAGACATCAACGGATGAATGGGAAAGACTCGACCAGACGTCAACGGACGAACGGGAGAAGCTCGACGTTTATCGACACCAACGGAGAAAGGTGACCAGACATCAACGGATGAATGGGAAAGACTCGACCAGACGTCAACGGACGAACGGGAGAAGCTCGACGTTTATCGACACCAACGGAGAAAGGTGACCAGACATCAACGGATGAATGGGAAAGATTCGACCAGACGTCAACGGACGAATGGGAGAAGCTCGATGTTTATCGACACCAACGGAGAAAGGTGACCCTACTGGGGAAAAGCTAATCACAACCAAACGTCAACGGACGGTTGGGAAAAACTCAACGTTTATCGAAACCAACGGAGAGGTGAACAAACATCAACGGATGACCTGTGGGGAAAATACAACTAGATGTCAACGGACAACTAGGAAAAACTTGACGTTTATCGAAACCAACGGAGAGGTGACCAGACATCGACGGATGAATGGGAGAAAGGTACAACCAAACATCAACGGACGAATGGGAAAAACTCAACGTTTATCGAAACCAACGGAGAGGTGACTCCTGGGGAAAGAATATATATTACGAACATCGGACGATGATGTTTACCGACATTAATAAAGGGACGACCAGACATTTACCAATGACTAGGGTGAGACACGATGTTTACCGACACCGAAAGAATGGTGTTTACCGACACCAAAGAAAGGACACACGCGGGTACTGACATGACACTTATTGGTATCACGGGTACGACATCTACATATGTCAGGGCAAGGCTAAACACTTGCTGGGGATCTCCCTGGGGAGAATCAAGCTTTCCTTCCACGAACGGGTGAGGAAATAAACCTCTCTGGAGAGTTATCAATCCTGAATGTTGTCAGAAGCAACTGTAGCAAACGTGCCGTACAGATGTAGAACAAAGATCCGCCTCTGCCGGGGATACGGTCCAATTAGGTTTGACATATGAATGCATATGTTTGAATTTTTCTATGGCGTAATGCTCCATATTGAATGGAAATGCTACGCGATTTGAGGATGCAATGATTACTACATGCAATATTGCAAAATGATGAAAACTCCTGTTGGGGAGCAAAACTGATCAAATACTCCAACTCTGTGGGGGAGACTCTGTCTAAGGAATTCTCTGCGGGGAGTAACACCGACTTCTCACTCCTGCTGGAGAATAGCACTGCTGTTGGAGAAAGGATCCCAATCCACTCGGGGACTCTGCTTGGGACACAATCAAAGTAACTTCTCTGGGGAGAGCTGCTAATCCACATGTAGGATAAACTCTGCTGAAGACAATTTTCCGGACCTGATCCACTCGGGGAACCTGCTGGGGAAAACCATCAACACAGACCTCTGCTCGGGAGATCTGCTAGGGGAAACCTTCACAACTCTGATGGGGACAGGCATGCACCACTCTGTTGAGGAAAAGCAACCCTGGTGGGTGTAACACCTCAAAATTTGCCCTCCTCTCTTGGGACTAGCTTAGCATATTGCATTTCATTTTGTAGGTCATTAGTCATTGCATATTTGCATATCATGTGGAAACAATAAGCAAGTCATCCTCCTAGGTCTTGCTCAGAAGATAAAGAGGTTAAAAGATTCAAGCTTGAGGGTCTCATGAATTGATCACTAATCATCTGAGGTTTGTGCTTCAATTAGGGTTTCTTGGTTTCTCAAGGAGATTGGGTATTATCTTGGTTGAAGTGGTACATCACCATCATCATGGTCTTATCATCACCAAGAGGTTCATTGTGCCTGATCATGTTCCTTGGGATTAGGGTTTTAACCTCTGGTCAACCCTAATCATCTGCATTGTGCCAATCAGGGTTTGTCAAGGAGAGGAGGTCTTCATGGAGATGGGGATCATTATATGCTTTTATTGAGCTTTTATAAGCTAGGGTTTCATTTTGGAGCCATTCCATCAGGAGATTGAGGCTCAAATTCATCTATGCATGATCCAGTCATCTAGCAATTGAAAAAGTCAACCACTAGTCAACTGATGGATTTGGAGGTGGGAGATGGTTAGAGAGGCTTCATTCATGTCCATACAAGTCTCATTTGACATTTCAAACATCAACAATGGAGAATTTGAGGTCAGATGAAAAGTTTCCAAAAATAGAAAGTGACTTATAATTCAAAATTGCCAAAAATGGAAAGGTTTTTTCCTCAAGATTAGATCATCAAGAAAGCTTCAAATGAAATTTTGTTGAACATTAAAGTTGTAGGTCTTGTTCTCCCATTTCCAAAAAGTCCAAGATCATGAATTTCTCATGTATGGTTGAAGAGATATGGTCAAATATTGGTCAAATGAACATGGAACTTCAAAGGAGCATAACTTTCAAACCATAAGTCCAAATCATGTGGCTCTTTTTGCAACATTCTCCTTTTAACCTCTAGTTTCCAAAATTGGTATTACATGGCATGCATTCCATTCACATAAATATTGGAAAATTCAATGCATTTTTGGAGGGAAAAATAAAATTTAAAAATAATGCATTGTTTTCACATTTTAACATATCCATTAGTCTTAAAATAATATTTTGAGAGGAAATACAAGGCAAATTCGTGCACTATTCACATGCATCCCATGCATAAGGTGAAAAAATAATTTTTGCAAAACACCTCCAAAATTAACCATTTTTCATTAGCATTTGATTAGAACTTAATTAATCATGATTAGTGAAGCATATAAATAGAAAATCATAACAGTATTTTCACACTTTCCAATTCTAGATCTAGAAATTCTCAAAGTCTCTCAAAATTCTCTCTCATTTTTTCTCCAAATTTCTTCACATCTCATGCATTTTTCTTGATTAATTCATCATTATTAAGCATTATGGAGCAAGATTGAAGCAAGAATCACATGAATTCGTGGAGTTTGGAAGCATATATGAAGCTTGAGCAACAATGGTGAATTTCAAATTCTGTAGATTCGAGCTCAATTGAACATCAAGATCTCTTCCAATTCACTCCACAAGCTTGCTAGAGGAAGATCTAAGCACTACAAGGCCTGGAACACGTGAATCAAAGAATTGCACTTCAAGAGGTCACTTTTCGATCTCTCTAATTCATGAATTTGTTATGTGAATCTTGTAGATATTGAAATGCTTGTGATTCTGAGCTTTGAACCACTGAATTCCATGCAATATTTGTTGAGTTATGGTGATTTAAAGTTTTGTGCATGAAACTTAAATTGATTGATTCTCATTGTTTTAGATGTTTTAAGTTTAGCTATTAGTTGATTTGGAATGTATGTTGAAAGATCTACCAATACTTGTGATTAATTTCAAAAATGGAGAAATTTGTTCTTGAATTCGTGATGTCGTTACTGTTCCTGTTTCTGCATCTCGAAGAAGGTGATGAACAATTTTTAGCCACGGTTTTTTTTGCATGTGAAAGTGTTGCCTTAGGTCTGGTAGGGTTTGCATGTTACTATTTGCATGGGACGCACATGCAAGCTTCCTGATTGGCCCAGGCGGGCGCGCGCCCAATCTCATTTGGAAAGGGGCCAGGTTCGAATCCTGGCAGCGTGTGGTTTTCACATGTTCTTTTTCTTTATTCCATGCTATGATCATACATGTTCCTTCATGCTTTTTAATTTTTTTCCTCACTTTCAAAATTCATAATAAATAGAAAAATGATCCAAAAAATATGGTTGTTTGTGCATTGTGTCACATTTTGTGTCTAGAATTTTATGAATATTTTTTCACAAATTGTGCATGGCTGTATAATTTTTTGTGCGACAGAATGTTAACATGTGTGCATTTTGGACATTGCTTTGCTATATCATTTGTGAAATGCTCAATTTTCATCCAATGCTCATGAAATTTTACATGTAGAAACTAGACATCTTGCTGGACATTTTGGTGTTGAGTTTGCATTTTTATCAATTGCCATTGCTGAGTCATGATTTTTCTAAGTTAAGTGTGACAATTTGCGTCACACCTTGTGTTGTCCAGTTTGATTGATGCATTTAACTTGGCAAATGAATTCCAATTGTTCTGATGTTTTGTATGGTGCTTGATATGCATGTTGTGAATGCTCATGATTTTGTGTGGAATTTTTGGAATCATTTCTGATTTGATTGAGATTTTTCTTTCTGGATGGTCATATGTGAGCTTTTGAAGTGTCTTGAACTTAAATGATTTGTGAAATGCTGGTTGTTTATCATATGTATGTGAAATTTTGCACATTGTTTATAGACATATTGAAGTTTGTTTTGGCTTTGGTTTGAAGTGTTTATCATTTGTCAATTCTGTTTTAGGCTTGTGCTAAGTTGATGTACCATTTGGTGTCTCATTTGAGTTTGTTTTAATTGCCTTGACTTGATGAATTTGATTACCATGCTTAGACTTGTCCAAATGCCTTGATTTTTGGTGTGTTGATCATGTTGTGTGTTCTGTTTAGCCATGATTTTTCTTGAGATTAATTGAAGCATTTTTGATTTATTGTGCATTTGTTCATTCTGTTGCTTCAATGTGATTCCATCTTGCATGCCTTGCCTTATTTGATTTGTGAAATGAATTTGGTGCATGATATGAATGTGGAACTTTTTGGATGATGTTCTAATTTGATTGAACTTGATGCTTGTCAATTTTCATGTTCTGTTTTGAATTATTTCTCCCTCTTTGACCCTAGGCCTTGTCCTAGTGGTTTGCTTCTCATGTTTGAGCTTGGTTTGCAGGTTAAGAAGCACATGGCCATGAGGAATTGATTCACATTGCTTGAGTTGACTATTTGGTTGATGTTGACTAACCTTGACTTGTTTTGTAGGTGGCTTTAGCTCATTTGAGTTGAGCTTGTGCCTTGCACATTGTTGTCTTGCTTGTTTGACTTTGTACAGTTAACTGTTGACTATTGAACTGTCTGTTTGACTTTTTGAGTTGTATACTGATTGAGTTAGATTGTTTTCAGGTACATTAGTTGCTTAAGTTCATTTTGAACTTGCTTTTGCTGTTGCTTGGTTGCTTAACCAATTGAGGTATAACTCACTGACTCCATGTAGTCTGGAAGACCTGTCCTGTTACTTGGGCAGGCACCTGTTTGAAGTCCTCCTTAAGAGGCAATGCTTGTGTTTGTTTATCTTTGTGCCAAGCAGGAGAAGACCTTTGAAAAGGCAATTGGCAGACACAAGAGATATGCAATCCATCTCCTGCTATTCAGTTGAGTCATCCCTTTGCTCACACAACTGGTGTTGATGCATTGTGGATATTAACCCAAGATCTTTGTTGAGTCAGTCATAAGTGTAGAAGGGTTCCCACTTTCTGAACCCACACTTTCATTTGTCTGAAGCTCTCCCAGGCCAGGGATAAGAGCTGTGAGGCACACCCCTCACTTCCCATTTCATCTGCTTCATCCTAACTCTCAATGTTAGGGTTAAGAGCTAACATCACCCGATTACAGTTGGCTTGTGTTTCACAGCCTAACCCTTGTGTGAGCCCACTTTGCTTGTATATAGTGTGTGCTAATTGTGTGTATGTTGGCTTTGTTTTGCTTGTATGCTTTGCTTTGCCTGTTTAGGATAGCTTGCTGCCTATGCAAGTTAGATAGAAAACTCAACCTAGGACCATTGTGGAATACATGATAACTATTAGGCTCGAGTCAGACTCCCTTCTAGTTGGTCATTTCCCAGTCTCTGGTTAGGAGAAATTTTCTCCCCTATTAAGGGGAACTACGTTGCCCTGATCCTCATACCAGATGAGGTACGTAGGCAGGAGATCGTACGAGGTCTCTCCGGGCACCTTTTTTTCTTTTGTGTGTGTTTGCTTGACAGTTACTAGGCTCGAGTGCCAGACTCCTTGGTAACTTGTTGTGTGTTAACCTTCTTGTGGGTTAGGAGATGGATATAAGACCAGCGATTGGTAGTCCGTATCCTATTGGTGTTTGTTTGTGTGGAGTCCGACGTAAGTCCAGCGATTGGCAGTCGGTTTCCTGTGTGGTTTTGTTTGGCGTGCGTTAGCCGAGCTACGAGTGCTCTGGTTCTTCTTTAGTCCGAGAAGATACGTATGCATAGGATGCGACATCCTAGCGAGCACGTTTCCTCTAGTCCCGAACTACGTTGACTCTGATGTCTATGCCTGATAGACTACGTAGGCCCAGGATGCGATATCCTGCCGAGTTAGTTTCTTTTGTCTTCCTGTGTCTCTTTCAGCCAGTTTGTGTTCGTGAGCAGTGTTCTAGCACCCTTTTTCCTTCCTTTTGTGCGTGGATCCCGTCGAGTACGACGGATGCGTAGGGGTGCTAATACCTTCCCTTCGCATAACCGACTCCCGATCCCATCTCTCTTTGGTCGCGAGACCATGTATTTTCCAGGTTTACTTCGAGCGTTTCCTTTCCCTCTTTTGGGATAAATAACGCACGGTGGCGGCTCTGTTTGTTTTGTTTTAGCCCGCCGGTTGTTTTTCGCGGATGCGACAGCTGGCGACTCTGTTGGGGATCTAAGAAGTTGACCTATTGCTGGTCCATCTTCCCTAAGCGAGTCTCTCCTAGCGTTCTAGGATAGTTTAGGTTGCTTATGTTGCTCTATTTATTGCATTTATGATTATTTTGTTGTGTATATATTTGCATAAATATTTGCATGCATCATACTATCATTTTGCTGTCCTCTATACAGGTGGTTCCTCTGTTTGGGGGGGGGGTGTTCTGAGTGGGGCTAAAACCCAGGCCCGAGTATACACCTAGGATTAGTGTGGTCTCACGTTTCCTCACTTGCTTTATCAGCATGATGTTGCGACGTGACATACCACAAGCCGGACGAGGTTCATCTGAGAGAGCTCTTCCATTGTGGAGTACTCCACTTTGGTCTAGTTACCTCTTTTGAGATGTTGACTTCGGTGACCGATCTTTCCTGGATCTTTGGTTTAGACGATCTTAAGAGAGCTACAACGGCACACCCGAAAGGGCAAACCCGTTGAGTATCTTTGCCCGATTGTCGAGACCATTATCCGCCTTAGGATAACTTGATTAGAATTTACCTGTGAGGGGAGGATGATTCTTACAGATGCATGATCTGATGGTGACTTTGATGGTGACTAATGGTTCCGTTGATCAGAGTTCTACTTATAAGTCGGATTTATGGACATTTATTTCCGAGACGCCGGAGTTCCGTTCGTGGTATTTATTAGTGGGGATCCGTTTATTTCAGGATTCCCTGGGCTGGTTCAGATGATTTTGTGGTTATCAGATCAGTGGATCTCAGGTGATGATGGTGATGTATCATTCCGTTCCGTTTATTTCGGAACCCCAAGTCGGATTTATGGTTACATATTCCTTCAGATGGTTGTGATCAGTTCAGAGATCAAGGCTTCAGTACAGTGGTTATTCCGATGACTTGGAGGATGGCACAATGCATTGCATTCATTCATCAGCATCATAACATTTTGCATTTATCTGCATCTAACACATGTTTATCCATATGCAGGGACATTTTGATTGAGATCCTGGTTGAGAGACTTCTTTGCTCACACATGAGGACCGGTTTGAAAGACGATGTTGTCTACAGTTTCTTTGACCCAGAGATCAGTGTGTTGAGAGATATGATAGCATTGATTACACCTGACCATGTGGGGATGTTCCGTGAGGCATACATTGGTATTCTAAAGTTGGTTTTCAGGCTCATAGACAGCGATAGGAGCGCCATCCATACTCTTCTCCAGTTTTATGACCCTGGTTTGAGATGTTTCGTCTTTCCAGATTACTTGTTGGGGCCCTTGATGGAGGATTATGCCAGTATCCTGGGTATTCAGATCCGAGATCAGATTCCTTTCTTTGCCACTAGGGTGGAGCCGGATGTTGCTGAGATTTCTCGTGCTCTTTATTTGAGCCTGGAGGTGACAAAGGGGGGTTTGAAGGAGAAGGGAAAGTTACCCGGTTTTCATCTGAGTTTTCTGGAGGCTAAGGCCAAGGAGCATGCTGCTGTGGGTAATTGGAAGACTGTCTGTGCTTTGATTGCTGTGAGCATTTATGGGACCATCCTGTTTCCTAATCAGAAGAATTTTGTGGACATTAATGCTATCAGGTTGTTTATACAGAGAAATCCTGTTCCTACTCTGGTTGGAGATGTTTATTACTCGGTCCATAATCGGAACGAGAAGCGGCGTGGGGGACTGATCAGAGGTTGTGCTCAACTGTTGCACAAGTGGTTTATGGGTTATTTGCCTTCCAGAAGTGCCTTTGTCGCTCTTGATCCTACTGTCAAGTGGTCGGTCAGGTTGATAGGTTTGCGGGCCAAGGACATAGCTTGGACTCATAATGGTGTGGCCGGACGAGATTTCATCTACAGTTGTGGGAATTTTCCCAATGTGCCTCTCATAGGAGTTCAGGGTTGCATTAATCACAACTCGATGCTTCTTAGGAGACAGATGGGGTTTGCTATGGAGGTTCCTCCTCTCGAGCGCGAGATTCAGGAGTCTTTCTATTTCCCGGCTGAGGGTAATTTGACACGGTTGAGGCAAGTGTCTGGGGCATGGCGCAACATTAAGAGAAAAGGCAAGGTTCCTTTTGGCAAGGTTAACAACAGGTCTTTTCCTCCATTTGATGATTGGCTTAGGAAGAGGATTGAGCTCACCCATCTACCATTTCCTGGAGGTGATCCTTGGTGTCCTATGATTGAGGGGCCGCGTTCTTCTGTCAGTATGGAAGAGTTCCTCGAGATGAAGAAAGCCAGAGATCAGCTGCAAGCAGAGAAGACCGAGTTGGAGATGAGTGTTGTTCGGATTCAGATGGCTAATCAGGAGATCAGAGTGAGGATGGAAGATCAAGATAAGAGACATGCCATTGAGGTGAAGCGCTTCGAGATAGACACTGCCTATTACCGCAAGATCAGCCAAGCATTGGAGTCATCTACAAAGGAGCATGACATCACCAAGGAAAGGTTATCCAGAGCTTCAAAGGTCATTGAAGATGAGAAGAGGAGGCAAATCCTTGTGAGGGATCAGAGGGAAGACAGAGTCAAAATCCTCGTCGCTGAATGGGAAGCAAAGATGAAGACCAAGGAAGCAGAGAACGTGAAGATCATTGCTGAGAGAGATCATTATATCGCCGAGAGAGATCACTACATTGCTGAGAGAGATCATTACTTCAGGCAGATGAAAATTCACCAGAAGGAGGTGGGGAGATTGCAGCAGGAGAACACCGAGCTCAGGTTCGCCGCAGAGTTTACCAAGATGGTAGATGATGCAGAGCCTTCTGTGGGACCTTCATCAGTTTAGACCTTTCTTTTGTATGGATTACCGTCAGGCCTGTTGACGGAATTCACTTGCTTGTATTTCTTTCCGATTCCGGAGAATTGTATTTGACTTGTATCAGTTGGATGTATTACTCTTTCACTTATTGTGCACTTTTGGTATACAATGTTTGTTTTCATTCAGTGATCGATCTTCAAGCTTTATTTGCTTTCCTGTATGTATTCACACCGCACACACATGGTTGGGTGATATCTTTGCTAAATCATATATCTCTGATCCGTACGATGAATCAAATGATGAATGTCTGAATGTTGCTGCCGGGTTATTATCTGTCTCGATGAAGCCAGAATCGAAAGACAGAATATTCCTCATATGGATAGACATTGCATTCATGCATGTATCATAATAACTTGTCTTCTATTTTGCAGGTGTCAGTGTCTAACCTGTTTGATTGACACAGGAATGATGAATTTCCCCAACGCTGACATTCTCGAATTGAAAGAGATGATGAGGGAGTTATTCAATGTTGTGCAAGGGCTTGCTTTGGGGCAGAAAGCGATCGCCGAGAAGGTGGAGAGGATTGAAAACTGGCTGAGAACGGAGAAAACTCAGGGAAAGGCTCCGTCATCCGTAGTAAAGAAACCCCCTGGCAGTGGTCAACTCAGGGTGGAGGTGGAATCAGGTGGGGTGCAGGCAAAAAGAGAACGTGGTAAAGATCGTTATCACCCGTATGTTGCCACTGTAACCATTCCTGTTGATAATTCACCTGCACCACAACGACAACGGTCACCTCAACAGATAACACAGAAAGCTGGGTGCCAAGTGAGAAGAAGGACGACAAATCGTCATTTTGATAAGCCGCCCGTGACTTATGCCTCTCTGTTTAAAAGGTTGAAGGATCTTGGGTTGGTGCAGCCAAGGACATTGGTTCCAGGGAAACCGGATCAGAGGCTTGCAAGTTATGATGAGAATGTCAGGTGCGAGTTCCATGCTGGTGCACCCGGACATCACATTGAGGGGTGTAAAGCTTTTAAGCATGTCGTTCAAGATTTGGTGGATTCTAAAGCCATCAATTTTGCACCGATGCCAGATGTTAACGCTAACTCCGTGCCGATACATGGTCCTGTGGGGGTAAATGTGATGACAGAGGATAAGAGAAAATTAGAGGTGATGGATGTGAACTAGTTGAGGACTCCAATGTCTGTGATCAAGAGACATCTGATGAAGAGTGGAGTTTTCCCTGGTTGTGATAATCGTTGTGCTGCCTGCGCCGTCACTACAAATGGGTGTATAATGCTGAGGGAGACGATCCAGAGAATGATGGATGAAGGACGTCTCCAATTTGAGAAAGTTGATTGGGGGAAGGAGGACATCTTTATCAGCCACTTGTGATCATTCAAGCAGGTAGAAATGGACAGTGAAATATTCGAAGCACCCAGTCTGGCAATTGAAACCGTCAAGGTGGAAAACGCCATTCTTGCTGAGAAAGAGAAGAAGCTGTCCATTTCTTCTTACAAACAGGCCATGGAAGTGGTGAGAAATGGAGGGATCCCAGGCTGGGGAAAGATCATGGACATTATGGTGAAGGCGGATATGTTCGGGGTTGGCTATCAGCCTGATCAAGAGTTCTCTAGACAGAATAAAGGGCGTCGTCCACCATTCACATTCGTCAGGGTTGGAATGTTGGATCCAGGTCACGCCTGTACAGTAGGTGGAGAGATTGACAGTGACTCTGAACTGGACTCGTGGATAAAAGCGTGCGTAACAGGGAACTGGAAGGCCTCAAAGATCATCACTGTCACTCATCCGGAAGAGTAATATTTTCTGTTTTCAATTCTGTTTGCATGAAAACCATACGTTTTGCCCGAAACGTAATGCTTCATTGTAAGGGCCATCTCATGTGTTTCATTTTGCAACATTTTGCATCATTAATAAATGGATGTTTTTTTTACACTGAAAGCGGTGTTCCCTGTTTTTCATTTATTTTTGCAGTTTAAAAAAATAAAACAAATAAAAATGGCAATGTTTGTTTTCATTTTTTTCCTTTTTGATTTGTCTCGTTCCGACTTCGAAAAATAATTCTCCGGATCTCATTGATAACAATTTGGTTACACCTCATATGACTTCGACAATCCGATCTATCATGCCAAAGAAGAAGGCGAAGAAGATTGTGATCTGCTGGAATTAGCCAGGTTGTTGAAATAAGAGGAGAAGGTGATTCAGTTGCACGAAGAGCAAGTTGAGCTTGTTAACCTGTATACCGTCGAGGTCAGAAAGGAAATGAAAATTGGGGCCGCTGCAAAGGCGAGTCGAGAGAAGAATGGTAGCCCTGTTGAAAGAGCATGTGGATACCTTCGCCTGGTCGTGTCAGGATATGCCAGGGTCGGATACCGACGTCGTTGTGCACAAGCTACCATGGAGAGAAGACTGTCCTCTAGAGAAGCAGAACGCCGGTGCCACTTATCAGAGAGCCATGGTGACTTTGTTTCATGATATGATTCATCATGAAATCGAATGCTATGTTGATGACATGATAGAAAAGTCCCAAACAGAAGAGGGGCATTTGGTAGATCTGGCCAAGTTGTTTGACCGGCTGAGACAGTTCAGACTGAGGTTGAATCCGAATAAGTGCACTTTCAGAGTGCGGTCCGGTAAGCTGCTGGGGTTCATTGTAAGAGAGGAATCGAGGTTGATCCTGCTAAAAAAAAAAAGAAGAAAGAAATAAAAAAGTAATACAAGAAATGCCTGAACCGAGAACAAAGAAAGAGGTTCGTGGTTTCTTAGGTAGATTGAACTACATTTCATGGTTCACATCTCACCTAACAGCCACGTGTGAACCCATTCAAGCCGTGAAAAAAAATCAAACGGTCAGGTGGAATAATGGTTGCCAAGGGGCACTGAAAGATAAAAGAATAAGTTGCAGGAATCTCTGATTCAAGGAGCAATTGTTACTCTGGTACTTGACAGCCCTCGAGGAGTCTATGAGGTGCGTATTGTGTCAGCATGACGAGTCCGGTCGAAAAGAGCATGCAATTTACCTTAGCAAAAAGTTTACCGACTGTGAAACAATACATTCACTGCTCGAGAAAACTTGCTGTACTTTGGCATAGGCTGCTCGCCGACTGAGACAGTGTATGCTGGTTCATACCACTTTGTGGATTTCGAGATGGATCTGATCAAGTAGATTTTTGAAGAGCCATCAATGACCGGACGGGTTGCAAAAGGGCAAATGATTTTGATTGAATACGATATTCAGCATACTTCCTAGAAAGCAATCAAGGGGAGTGTATTGTCTGATTACCTCGCCCAGTAACCCGTAGAGGATTATCGACCGAGGAAGTTTGAGTTCCCTAATGAGGACATCTCGAGGTGCTCAAATCGAAAGATTGTGAGGAACCGATCCCGTAGGAGGGGCCTGACCCTGAATCCGAACGGATTCTGATGTCTGATGGGGGCTATTGACGTGAATAGTATGAATGGAGCTGTTTTGGTTAAGCCAAAAAGATCCCCAATCCTTTTGTTGCCCGGATAACATTTGAATGCACCGACAGTATGATTGAGTATGAAGCTGGTATACTGGGTATCGAACCTCGGTGCGCCTACTGGGGCAAAGCCTTTCCAGCGGTGTATGGGATGGAAGTTGTACTACCGATTGAGGTTCAAATTCTCTCTTTGAGAGTCCTGATGGACGTAAAGTTGCAAGAGGCGGAATGGGTAAAAACTCGGTATGAAGTGTTAAGCCTAACTGAGAAAAAGAGGCTGGCAGCCATCTGTCATGGGCAGTTGTACCAGCAATGGATGAAGCGTGCTTTTGACCAAAAGGTGCGACCTCGGGTTTATCATGTGGGTGATATGGTGTTGAAAAGGATCCTTCGTCCTCAAAACGATCGTAGGGGCAAGTGGACACCCAATTATGAAGGTCCATTCGTGGTCAAGAAGGTTTTCTCTGGCGGAGCCTTGTTGTTAACGACCATGGATGGCGAGGATTTTCCATCCCCTGTGAATGCGGACGCAGTTAAAAAATACTTCGTATAAAGAAACCCGCTGGACGAAAAGAATAAAATAGTCCAGGCAAAAAAGGGCATCCCGGCGAATAAAAAAAACAAAAAGAAAAGGTTCTGGAAAAAGTTAGGGATAACAAGGAAAAAATGTACACCCGGCAAGTCGAAAACCTGAAAAGGCGACTTGGGCAAAAAAGGGTATCCCGGTGGACTGAAAACCCGAAAGGGCGGTCCAGGCAAAAGAGGGATTGAAACGAACAACTGCGTCTGGCATGATCGTTTGTACTTCGGATATGACATGGATAATACCCGGTAGGGATCAGTCGGAAGCGTCTTGTTCAGAAGGCAGAAAGCACGGAGTGTCTTGAGGACATATGGGGTGTAACCGAGTTGGAACTCGATGAGATCGCGGTTTCACATTGCCATTAGGATAGATTTTTCTTTTTGTGCGCAATTACCTCTTTTCAGGAATTGCTTCCTTTGTATTGCTCAGTTTTGAGCCACACTTTTTCAGTCAATAAAATGCATGTTCAGTCAAATAAATTTTGTTTTTGTTTTTCATTACCGCTTTGATTGCAAAAACATCCAGTTATTTTTGATAAAGAATCTTTGCATTTTTAGACATACAGGTCCCTTCCAATACATGTGTATAAGATTGAAGACTTGAAATCTTATTCGGAAGGTTGAGTGACCCAAGTGTTGCAATCTTGACACGCCTGGCGCACGATTTTATCTAACGATCTCTTTTGCATGTACTGTTAGATATTTTCACTCACTTGCAGGTTGTGATGTGGAAGCTTTTGATAAAAGATCCCCGTGGAGTCCAATCAGGGACGAATGAGTGGGAGAATGGTGAAAAGACGGCGAAGACGAACGACGATCCTGGATATTAATCAAGAAGACTCTTCAAAGTCTGAAGATTAGAAAGCTTGTACAAATCCCAGGATTTCGCTCTTCGTAGAGGACAGAACAGTCGAGAATACAAGGTGATGAATCAAAAAAGGCCAGACGAGTCTGGGAGTTCTCAAAATTGGAAAGCTGACATTAGGATTTGGATGTTGAATGTCGTGGTTCGACGAGTCGACGGGTGTTCTATACCAGACTTTCCTCATCTCCCCAAGCAGAGTCGGGATGACTAATTCCCCAGCAAATTCAAGGTTTTTGTCTTCCCTAGCATGGTTAGGATGGTTATATCCCTAGCATGATTCGAGAATCGGTGTTTCCTCAGCAGCCAGGCCCGAAGGTTGCCGTTCCCCAGCGGAGGTATCTGTGGGTGGTGGTTTCCCTAAACAGAGTCGGGATTGTTATATCCCCAGCAAGTCAAAGACTGTTGTTTCCCCACAGAGTGAGTTGGTGGTTCTTTCCCCAGCGATGTCCCCGAGCGGGTCGGGTGCAGAGGAGGTTATCCTTGGTGGGGGTTGTCCTTTTCCCAGCAGCAGTGCTACTCCCTAGCAGAGTGGAGGTTGGAGTGTTGACGAGTTCCTCAGTAGAGTGCCTCGAGCTCCTCAGAAGAGTCCCTTGAGGGGGATACTTTTTCATGCATTCATCATGTAGATAAGCATAGCATATTGCATAATAAATCGCGTAGCATTTCCATAATTGTGGAGCATTACGCTAAAAAAAATCATGCATCATCATTGCAAGCATAGGCTAGTCTCAAGCCGTGGTTACCATTTGAGATTTGGTTTCACCAAGGTGAAGATGCTGCTCAAGCCGTGGTTACCGTTTGAGAAGTGGTTTCGCTAGTTGGAAGATCAGTATCAGCATTGCAAGCATCAGTTACTCGAGCCGTGGTTACCGCTTGAGGTTTGGTTTCGCCGGATGGTGAAGATGTGGCTTTGAGGAGTTCGGCATCATGATTTTGAATCAACAATGTTCCCCAGTAGTACGATACTGGAGGAAACTTTTCCGTCGGACAGAGATGGAAATGAAGATCGCGATTAGCGCGACTCGAGTCGTGGTTACCGCTTGAGATTTGGTTTCGCCGGATGGTGAAGATGTTACTCTGAGGAGTTTAGCATCATGACGTCAGATCAGCAATGTTCCCTAGTAGTACGATACTGGAGGAAACTTTTCCGTCGGATAGAGATGGAAATGAAGATCGCGATCAGCGCGACTCGAGCCGTGGTTACCGCTTGAGATTTGGTTTCGCCGGATGGTGAAGATGTTACTCTGAGAAATTTAGCATCATGACGTCAGATCAGCAATGTTCCCCAGTAGTACGATACTGGAGGAAACTTTTCCGTCGGACAGAGATGGAAATGAAGATCGCGATCAGCGCGACTCGAGCCGTGGTTACCGCTTGAGATTTGGTTTCGCCGGATGGTGAAGATGTTACTCTGAGGAGTTTAGCATCATGACGTCAGATCAGCAATGTTCCCCAGTAGTACGATACTGGAGGAAACGTTTCCGTCAGACAGAGATGGAAATGAATATCGCGATCAGCGCGACTCGAGCCGTGGTTACCGCTTGAGATTTGGTTTCGCCGGATGGTGAAGATGTTACTCTGAGGAGTTTAGCATCATGACGTCAGATCAACAATGTTCCCCAGTAGTACGATACTGGAGGAAACTTTTCCGTCGGACAGAGATGGAAATGAAGATCGCGATCAGCGCGACTCGAGCTGTGGTTACCGCTTGAGATTTGGTTTCGCCGGATGGTGAAGATGTTACTCTGAGGAGTTTAGCATCATGACGTCAGATCAACAATGTTCCCCAGTAGTACGATACTGGAGGAAACTTTTCCGTCGGCCAGAGATGGAAATGAAGATCGCGATCAGCGCGACTCGAGCCGTGGTTACCGCTTGAGATTTGGTTTCGCCGGATGGTGAAGATGTTACTCTGAGGAGTTTAGCATCATAACGTCAGATCAGCAATGTTCCCCAGTAGTACGATACTGGAGGAAACTTTTCCGTCAGGCAGGGGTGGAAATAAAATCAAAGGACGTTACGTGATCAGCGCGAAAGGGGGTTTCAATTGGAGAAAGGGAAGTGTTGAGGCATTTTCTGGAGAACGGGGTTCAAATGGAGATTGGAGTTGAAGATTATATCCGGGATGAGGTCCTCAGGATTATCTTCTGTTCATGTGTCACCTTAGACTTTGGCTGAGGTCAACAGAGGTCGTTATGGGTGTCTTCTGAGGAAGAATTGCACATGTTACCTTCTTTTTGTGAAGGTGTACCCTCTGATATGTCGCCATCAGAGTGGTGTTTTGGTGTTATTTCCGACGTTGCCAACGGAATTATCACAAGAAAGCGGAGAACGGGGTCCAAATGGAGAAAAGGAAGTGTTGAGGCATTTTCTGGAGAACGGGGTTCAAAGGGAGAAAGGGAGACACGGGGTGTTTTCTGGAGGACGAGGTTCACAATGGCGATCGCAAGTTATCGTCAGGCGACTGGGGTTCAAAATGGAGAGCGGGGTTCATTATTTGGCAAACGAGAATACTACGAAGTTTCGGGGTTCAAGAAAAGCAAAAAAGGATTATCAATCATAAAGTTCGGGGTTCAAGAAAAAGTAAAAAAAATAATAATCCCCAGCGGATGTGGTGTTCAGGCCATGGTTATCCCTGTGTTACCATTTATTTTGGTATCCGGGTCGACATTCAGTTTCGGTATTCAGGCCGACTTTCTCCGTACCAGACGGGTTCTTCTTTCAAGATTATTTCTTCGCCGATTCTGACAAGCATTGTTAATTATTTCCCATCAGAGTGCAAATTGTTCGTATGTTCTTGGTATTCAATCACTCTTCACCCTGATCATCTGAAAGCCGAGGCTATTCATATCGACAGGTTCATAGTGGATTGAATAGGGGCAGCTGTAACACCTCAAAATTTGCCCTCCTCTCTTGAGACAAGCTTAGCATATTGCATTTCATTTTGTAGGTCATTAGTCATTGCATATTTGCATATCATGTGGAAACAATAAGCAAGTCATCCTCCTAGGTCTTGCTCATAAGATAAAGAGGTTAAAAGATTCAAGCTTGAGGGTCTCATGAATTGATCACTAATCATCTGAGGTTTGTGCTTCAATTAGGGTTTCTTGGTTTCTCAAGGAGATTGGGTATTATCTTGGTTGAAGTGGTACATCACCATCATCATGGTCTTATCATCACCAAGAGGTTCATTGTGCCTAATCATGTTCCTTGGGATTAGGGTTTTAACCTCTGGTCAACCCTAATCATCTGCATTGTGCCAATCAGGGTTTGTCAAGGAGAGGAGGTCTTCATGGAGATGGGGATCATTATATGCTTTTATTGAGCTTGTATAAGCTAGGGTTTCATTTTGGAGCCATTCCATCAGGAGATTGAGGCTCAAATTCATCTATGCATGATCCAGTCATCTATCAATTGAAAAAGTCAAGCACTAGTCAACTGATGGATTTGGAGGTGGGAGATGGTTAGAGAGGCTTCATTCATGTCCATACCAGTCTCATTTGACATTTCAAACATCAACAATGGAGAATTTGAGGTCAGATGAAAAGTTTCCAAAAATAGAAAGTGACTTATAATTCAAAATTGCCAAAAAAGGAAAGGTTTTCTCCTCAAGATTAGATCATCAATAAAGCTTCAAATGAAATTTTGTTGAACATGAAAGTTTTAGGTCTTGTTCTCCCATTTCTAAAAAGTCCAAGATCATGAATTTCTCATGTATGGTTGAAGAGATATGGTCAAATCTTGGTCAAATGAACATGGAACTTCAAAGGAGCATAACTTTCAAACCATAAGTCCAAATCATGTGGCTCTTTTTGCAACATTCTCCTTTTAACCTCTAGTTTCCAAAATTGGTATTACATGGCATGCATTCCATTCACATAAATATTAGAAAATTCAATGCATTTTTGGAGGGAAAAATAAAATTTAAAAATAATGCATTGTTTTCACATTTTAACATTTCCATTGGTCTTAAAATAATATTTTGAGAGGAAATACAAGGCAAATTCGTGCACTATTCACATGCATCCCATGCATAAGGTGAAAAAACAATTTTTGCAAAACACCTCCAAAATTAACCATTTTTCATTAGCATTTGATTAGAACTTAATTAATCATGATTAGTGAAGCATATAAATAGAAAATCATAACAGAATTTTCACACTTTCCAATTCTAGATCTAGAAATTCTCAAAGTCTCTCAAAATTCTCTCTCATTTTTTCTCCAAATTTCTTCACATCTCATGCATTTTTCTTGATTAATTCATCATTATTAAGCATTATGGAGCAAGATTGAAGCAAGAATCACATGAATTCGTGGAGTTTGGAAGCATATATGAAGCTTGAGCAACAATGGTGAATTTCAAATTCTGTAGATTCGAGCTCAATTGAACATCAAGATCTCTTCCAATTCACTCCACAAGCTTGCTAGAGGAAGATCTAAGCACTACAAGGCCTGGAACACGTGAATCAAAGAATTGCACTTCAAGAGGTCACTTTTTCGATCTCTCTAATTCATGAATTTGTTATGTGAATTTTGTAGATCTTAAAATGCTTGTGATTCTGAGCTTTGAACCACTGAATTCCATGCAATATTCGTTGAGTTATGGTGATTTAAAGTTTTGTGCATGAAACTTAAATTGATTGATTCTCATTGTTTATGATGTTTTAAGTTTAGCTATTAGTTGATTTGGAATGTATGTTGAAAGATCTACCAATACTTGTGATTAATTTCAAAAATGGAGAAATTTGTTCTTGAATTCATGATGCCGTTATTGTTCTTGTTTCTGCGTTTCGAAGAAGGTGATGAACAGTTTTTAGCCACGGTTTTTTTTGCATGTGAAAGTGTTGCCTTAGGTTTGGTAGGTTTTGCATGTTACTATTTGCATGGGACGCACATGCAAGCTTCCTGATTAGCCCAGGCGGGCGCGCGCCCAATCTCATTTGAAAAGGGGCCAGGTTCAAATCCTGTCAGCGTGTGGTTTTCACATGTTCTTTTTCTTTATTCCATGCTATGATCATACATGTTCCTTCATGTTTTTTAATTTTTTTCCTCACCTTCAAAATTCATAATAAATAGAAAAATGATCCAAAAAATATGGTTGTTTTTGCATTGTGTCACATTTTGTGTCTAGAATTTTATGAATATTTTTTCACAAAATGTGCATGGCTGTATAACCTTTTGTGCGACAGAATTTTAACATGTGTGCATTTTGGACATTGCTTTGCTATATCATTTGTGAAATGCTCAATTTTCATCCAATGCTCATGAAATTTTACATGTAGAAACTAGACATCTTGCTGGACATTTTGGTGTTGAGTTTGCATTTTTATCAATTGCCATTGCTGAGTTATGATTTTTCTAAGTTAAGTGTGACAATTTGTGCCACACCTTGTTATGTCCAGTTTGATTGATGCATTTGACTTGGCAAATGAATTCCAATAATTCTGATTTTATTTATGGTGCTTGATATGCATGTTTTGAATGCTCATGACTTTTTGTGGAAATTTTGGAATCATTTCTGATTTGATTGAGATTTTTCTTTCTGGATGGTCATATGTGAGCTTTTGAAGTGTCTTGAACTTCAATGATTTGTGAAATGCTGGTTGTTTATCATATGGATGTGAAATTTTGCACATTGTTTCTAGACATATTGAAGTTTGTTTTGACTTTGGTTTGAAGTGTTTATCATTTGTCAATTCTGTTTTAGGCTTGTGCTAAATTGATGTACCATTTGGTGTCTCATTTGAGTTTGTTTTAATTGCCTTGACTTGATGAATTTGATTACCATGCTTAGACTTGTCCAAATGCCTTGATTTTTGGTGTGTTGATCATGTTGTGTGTTCTGTTTAGCCATGATTTTGCTTGAGATTCATTGAAGCATTTTTGATTTATTGTGCATTTGTTCATTTTGTTGCTTCAATGTGATTCCATCTTGCATGCCTTGCCTTATTTGATTTATGAAATGAATTTGGTGCATGATATGAATGTGGAACTTTTTGGATGATGTTCTAATTTGATTGAACTTGATTCTTGTCAATTTTCATGTTCTGTTTTGAATTATTTCTCCCTCTTTGACCCTAGGCCTTGTCCTAGTGGTTTGCTTCTCATGTTTGAGCTTGGTTTGCAGGTTAAGAAGCACATGGCCATGAGGAATTGATTCACATTGCTTGAGTTGACTATTTGGTTGATGTTGACTAACCTTGACTTGTTTTGTAGGTGGCTTTAGCTCATTTGAGTTGAGCTTGTGCCTTGCACATTGTTGCCTTGCTTGTTTGACTTTGTATAGTTAACTGTTGACTATTGAACTGTCTGTTTGACTTTTTGAGTTGTATACTGATTGAGTTAGATTGTTTTCAGGTACATTAGTTGCTTAAGTTCATTTTGAACTTGCTTTTGCTGTTGCTTGGTTGCTTAACCAATTGAGGTATAACTCACTGACTCCATGTAGTCTGGAAGACTTGTCCTATTACTTGGGCAGGCACCTGTCTGAAGTCCTCCTTAAGAGGCAATGCTTGTGTTTGTTTATCTTTGTGCCAAGCAGGAGAGGACCTTTGAAAAGGCAATTGGCAGACACAAGAGATGTGCAATCCATCTCCTGCTATTCAGTTGAGTCATCCCTTTGCTCACACAACTGGTGTTGATGCATTGTGGATATTAACCCAAGATCTCTGTTGAGTCAGTCATAAGTGTAGAAGGGTTCCCACTTTCTGAACCCACACTTTCATTTGTCTGAAGCTCTCCCAGGCCAGGGATATGAGCTGTGAGGCACACCCCTCACTTCCCATTTCATCTGCTTCATCCTAACTCTCAATGTTAGGGTTAAGAGCTAACATCACCCGATTACAGTTGGCTTGTGTTTCACAGCCTAACCCTTGTGTGAGCCCACTTTGCTTGTATATAGTGTGTGCTAATTGTGTGTATGTTGGCTTTGTTTTGCTTGTATGCTTTGCTTTGCCTGTTTAGGATAGCTTGCTGCCTATGCAAGTTAGATAGAAAACTCAACCTAGGACCATTGTGGAATACATGATAACTATTAGGCTCGAGTCAGACTCCCTTCTAGTTGGTCATTTCCCAGTCTCTGGTTAGGAGAAATTTTCTCCCCTGTTAAGGGGAACTACGTTGCCCTGATCCTCATACCAGATGAGGTACGTAGGCAGGAGATCGTACGAGGTCTCTCCGGGCACCTTTTTTTCTTTTGTGTGTGTTTGCTTGACAGTTACTAGGCTCGAGTGCCAGACTCCTTGGTAACTTGTTGTGTGTTAACCTTCTTGTGGGTTAGGAGATGGATATAAGACCAGCGATTGGCAGTCCGTATCCTATTGGTGTTTGTTTGTGTGGAGTCCGACGTAAGTCCAGCGATTGGCAGTCGGTTTCCTGTGTGGTTTTATTTGGCGTCCGTTAGCCGAGCTATGAGTGCTCTGATTCTTCTTTAGTCCGAGAAGATACGTATGCATAGGATGCGACATCCTAGCGAGCACGTTTCCCCTAGTCCCGAACTATGTCGACTCTGATGTCTATGCCTGATAGACTACGTAGGCCCAGGATGCGATATCCTGCCGAGTTAGTTTCTTTTGTCTTCCTGTGTCTCTTTCAGCCAGTTTGTAAGCAGTATTCTAGCAACCTTTTTCCTTCCTTTTGTGCGTGGATCCCGTCGAGTACGACGGATGCGTAGGGGTGCTAATACCTTCCCTTCGCATAACCGACTCCCGATCCCATCTCTCTTTGGTCGCGAGACCATGTCTTTTCCAGGTTTACTTCGAGCGTTTCCTTTCCCTCTTTTGGGATAAATAACACACGGTGGCGGCTCTGTTTGTTTTGTTTTAGCCTGCCGGTTGTTTTTCGCGGATGCGACAATGGGGAAATAACATACCAGACCACGCTGGGGACAAGCCCCCACAACCCTGCCGGGGACAAGCGTTCACGACCGCACTGGGGATAATCATTACTTCAAACCAGACTGCTAGGGAATAAAACCACTCCCCTGACACCTCCGCTGGGGATACAACATCCTTCCAACTCAGTGGGGATAATCAATCTTCAGACTCAGCTGGGAACTTGATATCTTTCAAACTAGCTGGGGGTAGAAGGCCTTATCCACAAACGTCTCTGCAGGGGAGAAACATAACTCTGATAGCCTTCAAACTTGCTTGGGGAAAACAACCACTTCCCAACCTGCTGGAAAATTATCCTCAATCCACTAGGAAACCATGATCATGATCTATGCTGGGGAGACAAGTCTCGAACTTGCTTCATCTGCTGGGGAACATCCCCGTCCTCTCATACTGCTGAGGAATCAACCGTGGCTTATCTACTTCAGCCAAGAAATCAAAAGGTAACTACCTGCAAAACAGCACTACACATATGCCCAGGGGATTGCATGGACAAGATACGCTCAAGTGTCCTCAACATTCAAAATGATTTTCAAATGTTCTATCTTTCTGCACATTATTGTCTAGCCTTCATGTTTTTATATGCAATGTTTATAAAAAATTCGGACGTTTTTGCAAACAAAACAGTAAAAATAAAAACAAGAGAGCAATTTATCTGAATAACGACTTTTATTGATTGAAAATGGGCCTGAACAGGCGAGTACATCGGGAAGCAATTCCTAGAAAGAGGTAATTGCGCACAAAAGGAAAAATCTACCCTAATGGCAATGTGAACACGGCATCCACTATTTCCCAATTCTGTTATGACTCACAGATCATCAGTTTTCCTCCCAACTTCCTTGCTTTCTGAGAAAAATGACTGGACCGATCCTATCCTTCGAGATGGCAGACGACGAAGCGCGATGAAGTACAGATAACTCAGACTATAGTCTTCGCTTTAATCCCTCTTTTGGCTGGATCGCCCTTTCGGGTTTTCAATCCACCGGGATACCCATTTTTTCCTAAGTCGCCCTTGCGGGTTTTCGACTTACCGGGTGTACAAATTCTTTTCATTTTTTTATCCCTAACTTTTGCCCGAACCTTTTCTTTCTGTTTTTTGGTTCGCCGGGATGCCCTTTTTTGCCTGGACTCTTTTATTCTTTTTGTCCAGCGGGTCAATTTATGCGAAGTATTTTTTGACTACATCTGAGTTAACAGGGGACGGAAAATCTTCACCATCCATAGTTGTAAGCATCAAGGCTCCACCAGAGAAAACCTTCTTAACAACATATGAACCTTCATAATTAGGAGTCCACTTGCCCCTGTTATCTGTACCGGGAGGAATGATTCTCTTCAAAACTAGCTCACCGATCTGATAGCTCCGAGGATGCACTTTCTGATCAAAGGCTCTCTTCATCCTTCTCTGATACAACTGCCCATGGCACACAGTTGCTAGCCGTCTCTCTTTGATAAGGCTCAACTCATTAAACCTTGTTCGAATCCACTCGGCTTCATCAAGCTTAACATCCAGCAAGACCCTCAGAGAAGGAATCTCCACTTCAACAGGTAGGACAGCTTCCATACCATACACAAGGGAGTACAGGGTTGCCCCAGTCGACGTACGTACTGAAGTATGGTACCCATGCAAAGCGAAAGGCAACATCTCATGCCAATCCTTGTACGTCACGACCATCTTCTGCATAATTTTCTTGATATTCTTGTTTGCCGCCTCTACAGCACCATTCATCTTCGGTCTGTAAGGAGAAGAATTGTGATGTTCAATCTTGAAATCTTTGCAAAGCTCTTTCATCATCTTGTTATTGAGATTCGAACCATTGTCAGTGATGATTCTCTCAGGAACTCCATAACGACAGATGATTTCCTTCTTGATGAACCGGACAACCACTTGTTTGGTAACATTAGCATAAGAAGCTGCTTCCACCCACTTGGTGAAGTAATCAATCGCAACCAAGATGAAGCGATGTCCATTAGAAGTAGTAGGCTCGATCTTCCCAATCATATCAATGCCCCACATGGCAAACGGCCAAGGCGAATTCATGACCTTCAGAGGGCTTGGTGGTACATGCACCTTATCAGCATAAACTTGACACTTATGGCACTTCCGAGCGTATTTGTAACAATCGAATTCCATAGTCATCCAGTAATAACCGGCTCTCAACAATTTCTTGGACATCGCATGACCACCAACATGGGTACCAAACGAACCCTCATGCACTTCCTGCATCAACATGTCTGCTTCGTGTCTATCCATGCATTTGAGCAAAACCATGTCAAAGTTCCTCTTGTACAACACATCATCCTGATTCAAATAAAAGCTTCCAGCTAGCCTTCTCAGGGTTTTCTTGTCATTCTTTGACGCACCTTCAGGATACTCCTGACTCTTGAGGAAATTCTTGATATCATAGTACCACGGCTTCTCATCAACAACAGACTCGGCTGCAAACACAAACGCAGGCCTCTCGAGTCGATTCACTGCAACATGTGGCACATGATTCCACCAATGAACTTTGATCATAGAAGATAAAGTAGCCAAGGCATCAGCCATCTGATTCTCATCCCGGGGGACATGATACAACTTCACCTTCTTGAAGAACGTCAGTATTCTTTTGGTGTAATCTATGTAAGGAATCAGATGCGGCTGATTAGTATTCCAATCCCCATTGACCTGGTTGATTACGAGAGCGGAATCTCCATAAATGTCAAGAGTTTTGATTCTCCGATCAATGGCTTCTTCTATCCCCATGATACAAGCCTCATACTCAGCTTCATTGTTGGTGACATCGAAAGTCAATCTGGCAGAAAAAGGTATATGAGCACCTTTAGGATTGATGAGCACTGCCCCAACACCGTTACCGTTCACGTTCACAGCCCCATCAAACATCATTGTCCACTTGTCATCAGGATCCGGTCCTTCCTCGACAAGAGGCTCTTCACAATCTTTCATCTTCAGATACATGATGTCTTCATCAGGGAATTCAAACATCATCGGCTGATAATCATCGATTGGTTGCTCGGCAAGGTAGTCTGACAGAATACTACCTTTGATGTCCTTCTGCGGCGTGTATTGGATATCATACTCTGGTAAGATCATCTGCCAACGGGAAACACGTCCAGTGAGAGTCGGCTTCTCAAAGATGTACTTTACTGGATCCATCTTAGAAATCAACAAGGTAGTATGGTTCAACATATACTGCCTCAGTCGGCGAGCAGCCCAGGCCAAAGCACAACAAGTTTTCTCGAGCTGTGAATATTTGATTTCCCAGTCGGTAAAATTTTTGCTAAGGTAGTATATGGCATGCTCTTTTCGACCAGACTCGTCATGCTGTCCCAATACACACCCCATTGAGTTCTCAGTCACTGACAGGTACATTATCAGCGGTCTCCCAGGAACTGGAGGAATAAGGATTGGAGGTTTCTGCAAGTACTCTTTTATTTTGTCGAAAGCTTTCTGACAGTCATCATTCCACCTGATTTCTTGATTCTTTCTTAGCAATTTGAATATCGGTTCACACGTGGCAGTTAGGTGAGATACAAACCTTGCAATGTAGTTCAATCTCCCTAAAAACCCACGAACCTACTTTTCTGTTTTCGGTTCAGGCATTTCTTGAATAGCTTTGACTTTTGCTGGATCAACCTCAATCCCTTTCTCACTGACAATGAAACCTAACAGCTTACCAGATCGCACCCCAAACGTACACTTGTTCGGATTCAGCCTCAGTTTGAACTTTCTTAGTCGGTCAAACAACTTCTGCAAATTGACCAGGTGCTCCTCTTCTGTCTGCGACTTCGCAATCATATCATCCACGTACACTTCAATCTCTTTGTGCATCATGTCATGAAAGAGAGTCGTCATAGCCCTCTGATAGGTAGCACCGGCATTCTTCAGCCCAAATGGCATCACCTTATAGAAAAACGTGCCCCAAGGCGTAATGAATGTCGTCTTTTCCATGTCTTCTTGCGCCATCTTAATTTGATTATACCCAGAAAAACCATCCATGAAAGAGAAAACCGAAGATTGAGCCGTATTATCAACCAATACATCAATGTGAGGTAATGGGAAATCATCTTTCGGACTCGCTCTGTTTAGATCCCGGTAATCGACGCACATTCTGACTTTGCCGTCCTTCTTCGGCACGGGAACGATGTTGGCCACCCACGGGGGATAAGTTGTCACTGTCAGGAAACCCGCATCGAACTGCTTCTGAACCTCTTCCTTGATCTTAACAGCCATATCAGGACTCGTTCTCCGAAGCTTCTGCTTGACTGAAGGACACTCTTCTCTGAGAGGTAGCCTATGCACCACAATATCGGTATCCAACCCAGGCATATCTTGATACGACCAGGCGAATATCTCCACATACTCTCTCAGCATCTCAATCAACCTGCTCCTGACATCCGCCTTCAAAGCAGCCCCGATCTTAATATCTTTTCTGGCATCCTCAGTACCAAGATTAATAATCTCTAACTCCTCCTGATGAGGTTGGATGACTCTCTCCTCCTGCTTCAACAATCTGACCAATTCTTTGGGGAGTTCACCGTCTTCCTCACTCTCCTCTTCAGCTTGGTAGATGGGATTATTGAAATCATACTGAGCCATAACAGAATCGTTCATAGTGGAGTCTGTAAGATCACTTCTGCATCTTTAATGCTTTGTTTTAGAAAAAAGAGTTCAAGAAAGTCACAAAAAACAAAAACATTGCCATTTTTATTTTTTTTGAAAAATGAAAACAAAAATAGAAAGACAGGGATCACAAAATTGTTTGCAAAACGTCCTTTATTAATGATATCATTGTAAAAACATGATGAGGCCCTACAATGAACCACTACGCCTTGGGCAGAACGTAGGGTTTTGTGCAAAATGAAAAACAAAAGAAAATTACTCTGTTTGAAGAGTAACTTGGACCACATCTTCTGCTGTCCAGTTGTTGATCAACTCCCCTGGTGCACACGGGCGAACCCAATTGTCGAGATCACAATCACTGTCACCATATTCACTACTGGCTGCAAAGACGTCATCGTGATTCATCAGCCCAGCGCTGGTAAAGGTACTCGGACCTATCTGCACACCCTGCTCCGCTTGCAGAGGTTGATAGCCAATACCGAGTTTATCTTCTTTGATAGGAAAATCCACCATCTTGCCCCAGCCTTCAGCATTGCCAGAGTTGACAACCTCTACCGCCTGCTTATACGACGCAATTGAGGCGCTTGGCTTCTTCTTCTCAGCAAAAGCCACCCTCTCAAGAGAAACAGTCTCGAATGCCTGACATAAAGTTTCATGGATCTCGCCATCCACCTCTACATATTTGAAAGAGGATAGGTGACTCACCAGAATATCTTCTTCACCGCACACGGTCACAATCTGACCGTTCCAGACATATTTCAACTTCTGGTGGAGAGTCGACGACATTGCCCCAGCTGCGTGAATCCAAAGACGCCCCCACAAACAACTATATGCGGGCTGGATGTCCATCACATAGAAGACAATGTCGAACACCTCCGGACCGATCTTCACCGACAATGTGACTTCACCAAAAACAGACCGTTTGGATCCATCAAATGCACGCACAATCAGGTCACTTGGAGTAAGGATAACTCCTTCCACATCAATCTTGCCCAAAGTCTTCTTAGGCAACACATTCAGCGAAGATCCAGTGTCTACCAGCACATGTGACAACACTACACCCTTGCACTCCATGGTGATATGCAAGGCCTTGTTATGGTTACGACCCTCAGGCGTTAAGTCCAGGTCTGTGAACCCCAAACCATGCCTGGTACTCACATTGGCAATCACTCCCTCGAGTTGGTTGACAGAAATCTCTTGAGGCACGTAAGCCAGATTCAGCATCTTTAACAGGGCATTATGGTGTGCCTCAGAGCACAGAAGCAATGAGAGGATAGAAATTTTGGACGGAGTTTGATTCAATTGATCCACAATCTTGTAGTCACTCTTCTTTATTATCTTCTAGAACTCTTCCACGTCTTTCTCAAATGAACCCTCAGGCGCCTCCTTCTGAGCTGGTTCTTCATCAACCACAGCCTGTTTGCCTTTAGCCTTGGCGAGAGCTTCGGCATTATTGTCTCTCAACGGTTGCGGAGCAAACAGACGTCCACTTCTGGTAAACCCTCTCGGTCCTCCAACATTATCCACAACTGGACTCACAACCACAGGAGTTCTACTAGGCAACCCAATAGTCACAGGAGCTTGATTCACCGGTCTAATCTGATTTTCAGCCCTCCATTTACTATGATAAGCATTGTCATATTTCCATGGCACAACCTTACTATCAACAACCCTTCTTCCCGGAGCAACAATAGTAGTCGGAGTACTGACGGTTACAGGAGCGGAAATAGTAACAGGAGTACCACTAACTGCAGGCGCACTAACAACCCTCTGACTACGTCCCTCAGACGGTTTGAAATAGATGGTGACAGTTGACACCATCCCACGATCTCTAACGGCCTGACTGAACTGCAAACAGCCCTCGTCAATCAAACTCTGAATACCAGCCCTCAACTGATCACAACCATTCTCTGACTCTGAGCAGTCTACACAGCCTTCACGGCATCCTGGGAATACTCCCCCATTCAACAAACGGTTCTTTACAACAAACAACGATGTCTGAACATCCTCCACACTGATCACCAAGTCTTCAACCTTTCCCCCTTCAACATTGTTCACTCTGTGTGCACCATGCGGAGGCATAGGGTTATTCACAACATTCGGCACAGGAGTAAAAT
This sequence comes from Lathyrus oleraceus, assembly GCF_024323335.1. Taxonomy (NCBI): domain Eukaryota; kingdom Viridiplantae; phylum Streptophyta; class Magnoliopsida; order Fabales; family Fabaceae; genus Lathyrus; species Lathyrus oleraceus. The sequence continues at coordinate 400,904,534 of NC_066581.1, read as the reverse complement.
TGATAGTTTTAGCGTCAATTAGGTCCTGGACCTTATGATGAAAAGCCCTGCAGTTTTCAATGTGGTGCCCCGGTGCACCAGAGTGGAAATCACAACGCACGTTGGCATCATACCCAGGTGGTATTTTTGTCAACGGAGCCATGGTTCTCAACTCCACGAATCCCAATCTGAGCAACTCAGGTAGCAACTTAGCATAGGTCATTGGTAAAGGATCAAAACGTCGATCAAGCATCCTCTGTCTCGGCTGATACGGGCGTTGCTGTTGTTGTTGTTGTGGCGGTTGTTGAACTCTTTGTTGTTGTTGTGGACGAGGTTGAGGTGCTGGAATTGTCACAGCAGCAACCTGACGATACTGATTTCTGTTTACATTTCTTCGGTGTTGCACCGCATTGGTTTCACCCTCTCTCCGGCGAGGAGCCCAGCAAATCGTTTCTTCGAAGACGAGGACCCTACATCCTGAATTTTACCAGCTTTAATCAAACTTTCTGTCCTCTCCCCACAAATCACGACATCTGAGAAACTACCGAATGAGCAACTTCCCATCCGGTCCACGAAAACACCCTGCAGAGTACCAATGAACATATCAGTGAGTTCCCTCTCCAGCATAGGGGGTTGTACTCTTGCAGCCAATTCACGCCACCTCTGGGCATACTCCTTGAAACTCTCTCCAGATTTTTGGCAAAGACTCTGCAGTTGAGTCCGGCTCGGCGCCATGTCCATGTTGTGTTTATACTGCCTCAAGAAGGCCTCACCTAGATCTTTCCAGCATCGGATAGAATCTCTCTTAAGCTCCATGTACCAATCCAAGGAAGCCCCAGACAAGCTATCCTGGAAGAAGTACATCCACATTTTCTCATCATCGGTGTAAGCAGAGATCTTTCTGTAATAGGCCTGCACGTGAGTACGAGGACAGGAAGTACCGTTGTATTTGTCAAATGAGGGTGCTTTGAATTTGTAAGGGATCCTCAAACCTTCCACCAGACCCATGTTGGTCACATCAAACCCAAGGGAGTTCTGACATTCCATAGCTCGGATCTTTTCAGCAAGGGCATCAACTTTACGGTCCCTCTCCTCAACTCTCACCACATCACCATCATCTTCACTGAGCAGAGTGAACATGTCCTCTTGTCTATCAACAATCGGAGCAGGATGACGAATCGGAGCCCGAGTAGCTCTGGCATTAACAGTCTCTGCAGCAAGAGGTTGTCCGTTGATTATGATACCCCTCAATTCATCCCCTACAGCGTAGTCATTGACGGGAGCAGCAACAACATTCTCATGAACGGGTACACCCACTGATGAAGCACGGTTGGACGGCGGAATCATAGCTTCCTGTCTCTGGGCTAAGGCACGTAGCTCCTCTTGCCCCTGAAGAACCCCTTGCATCATCGTCATAAACTGGGCCATGTTTGTCCTCATCTCAGCCAATTCTGCTTGAACCTGGTCCATGTTCCTCTGATGATTCAATCTGGTTGAGTAACGGTCCGGTCGTTGATCAGCTATCCTGCCTGACACAGGAATTAGAGTGAGAAGTCACGAACAAGAACACCTGTTATGCAAAATGATATGGGTATGATGCGTGTGATGCGTATGCAGGTTAACTGTTCTTTTTCTATGCATTATTATTATTTTTTTTATTTTTTTTTGAAAATAAACATGCTATGATGCAAATGATGGAGCCATGACTGGTTGGCTGAGTATCACGCGGCACGGGATCAAAGCTTCGGCCTGAATTCGGAACCGCAAAGTCATCTGATACCCAAAATCATCTGAACCCATACTTCTGAACCACGTCACCATCTGAGCAAGTACCCTCAAATTCAGCCCAGGGATCCGAAATAAACGGAACACTTTGATCAATACCAGGGTCAAACCTCCGGCGTCCAGAAATAAAGATCCATAAATCCGGCTTAAGGTCACCAACACAGCATCACTGGAAGAAACCTGTACTTGCAAGAATCAAACCCTCCCCTCACATGTGAATTCTAACAAGGTCATCCTAAGACGGACAATGGTCTCGACAATCGGGCAAAGATACTCAACGGGTTTGCCCTTTCGGGTGTGCCGTTGCAGCTCTCTTAAGATCATCTAAACCAAAGATCCGGGAAAGAACAGTCACCGAAGTCAATAGCTCATATGAGATAATCCAACCTGAGTGGAATAACTCCAAACGAAGGACTCTCTCAAATGAACCTCGTCCGGCTGTGGTATGTCACGTCGATACAACATGCTGATAAAGCAAGTGAGGAAACGTGAGACCACAATAATCCTAGGTGTATACTCGGGCCTGAGTTTTAGCCCCACTCAGAACACCCACCCCAAATCGGAGAAACCACCTGTACAGAAGACAGTACAATGATAGTATGATGCATGCAAACATTTATGCAAATATATACCCAACATAATAATCACGAATGCAATAAATGAAACAGCAAAAGCAACCAAACCCTATCCTAGAGAGCGCTAGGAGAGACTCGCTTAGGGAAGATGGACCAGCAAGAGGTCAACTTCTCTTGGTCCCCAGCAGAGTCGCCAACTGTCGCATTACGCGAAAAACCAGCTCGGAAAACGAAACAACAGAGCCGCCACCGTGCGTTATTTATCCCAAAGGAGGGAAAGGAAACGCTCGAAGTAAACCTGGAAAAGACATGGTCTCGCGACCAGAGAGAGATGGGATCGGGAGTCGGTTATGCGAAGGGAAGGTATTAGCACCCCTACGCATCTGTCGTACTCGACGGGATCCACGCACAAAAGGAAGGATAAGGTTGCTAGAAAACTGCTCACAAACTGCACACAAGGCTGAAAAGAGACACAGGAAAGACAAAAGAAACTAACTCGGCAGGATATCGCATCCTGGGCCTACGTAGTCTGTCAGGCACAAACATCAGAGTCGACGTAGTTCGGGACAGGTGGAAACATGCTCGCTAGGATGTCGCATCCTATGCATACGTATCTTCTCGGACTAAAGAATAATCAGAGCACTCGTAGCTCGGCTAACGCACGCCAAACAAAACCACACAGGAAACCGACTGCCAATCGCTGGACTTGCGTCAGACTCCACACAAACAGGCAAACATGGAAACCGAATGCCAATCGCTGGACTTACATTATACTCCGAACCAACAAACACACACACAGGAAACCAACTTCCAATCGCTGGACTTATGTCAGACTCCAACAAGCAAACAAGACACAGGAAACCGACTGCCAATCGCTGGACTTATGTCAGACTCCAACTCAAGACAAAGGGGTTGAAGAAGAAAAAGGGTGCCCGGAGAGATCAGCTCATCTCCTGCCTACGTACCTCATCTGGTATGAGGATTAGGGCGACATAGTTCCCCTACGCAGGGAAAGAACTTCTAACCTAACCAGAGACTGGGAAATGACAAACTAGAAGGGAGACTGACTCGAGCCTAATAGTTATCATGTAAATTCACCATGGTCCTAGGTTGAGGTTTCTATCTAACTTGCACGGGGAGCAAGCTATCCTAAACAGCACAAGCAAAGCAAACATACACACAAATAGCACACACTATATACAAACAAAGTGGGTTCACACAAGGTTAGGCTGTGAAACACAAGCCAACTGGAATCGGGTGTGATTAGCTCTTAACCCTAACATTGAGAGTTAGGGTGAAGCAGATGAAATGGGAAGTGAGGGTAAGACCTCACAACTCTTATCCCTGGCTTGGGAGAGCTTCAGACAAATGAAAGTGGGAGTTCAGAAAGTTGGAACTCTTCTCCACATATGACTGAGACAACAAAGATCTTGGGTTACTATCCACAATGCATCAACACAAGGTGTGTGAGCAAAGTGGATGACACACTGAGTAGCAGGAGATGGATTGGACATCTCTTTTATCTGCCAATTGCCTTATCAAAGGACTTTTCCTGCTTGGCACAAAAGTAAACAAACACAAGCATTGCCTCTTAAGGAGGGCTTCAGACAGGTGCCTGCCCAAGTAACAGGACAGGTCTTCCAGACTACATGAAGTCAGAGAGTTATACCTCAAATGGTTAAGCAACCAAGCAAAGCAAAAGCAAGTTCAAAAGAACTTAAGCAACATATGTACCTGGAAAAAATCTAACTTAATCAGTATACAAGTCAAACAGTCAAACAGACAGTCAATCATACAATCAGACAGATAAGCAAGCAATGCAACAGTGTGCAAGGCCACAAGCCAATGGGCACAACACAAGCATCAACCTACAAAACAACTCAAGGTTAGTCAATATCAACCAATTAGTCAACTCAAGAGAGTGAATCAATCCCATCATGGCAATGTACTTCTTAACCTGAAATCAAAGCTCAGCTGTGAGTCACCAACCACTAGGTCAAGGCCTAGGGTCAAAGATGGAGAAATATTCCAACACAGAACATGAAATTTAACATGAATCAACCTCAATCAATTAAGAACACAATCCAAAAAGTCCTACATCAATATCATTCACCAAATTCATTTCACAAATCAAACATGGCAAGGTATGCAAGTTGAAAGCACGTTGTGACATCAAAATGAACAAATGCACATTAATTCAAAAATGATCCTAATAATCTCAAGAAAATTCATGAGTAAACAGAACATACAACATGATCAACACACAAAAAATTAGGGCAATTCGACCATAATAGGCATGGTAATCAAATTGTATAAGGCAAGGCAATCAAAACAAGCTCAAATATGACACCAAATGTTACACCAACTTAGCACAAGCCTAAAACAGAATTGAATCAAGGTAAAAACCTCAAATCAAAGCCAAAGCAACCTTTAATATGTCTAGAAACAATGTGCAAAATTTCACATCCATAGGATAAAGAACAAGCATTTCACAAACAAATGAAAATCAAGACTATTCAAAACCTCACACATGGTAGTCCAGAAAGAAAAATCTCAATCAAATCAGAAATCAGCCCAAAAATTCCACAAATAATCATGAGTATTCACAATATCCACAAGAAGCATCATACAAAAATTCACATCAATGGGAATTCATTTGGCATGGCAAATCAATTAATCAAGCTGGACATCACAAGGTGTGACACCAATTGTCACACCTATCTTCACATGATCATAAAACAGAAACCACAAATGGTAAAAATACCAAATCAACACCAAAATGTCAAGCCCAGAGTCTACTTACACCATGTAAAATTTCATGAGCATTGGATAAACAACCATCATTTCACAAATGAAATAGTAAGGCAAGGTCAAGAAAACATGCATGTACACAGACCCTAGGAAAAATAATTTTTCAGCCAAGCACAATTTATGAAAAAATAACCAAAAAAAACTAGAGAGAAAATGTGACCTAATGCGAAAATCCTCATATTTTTTGAAGCATTATTTAATCATTTATGAATTTTGGAAGTGAAAGAAAAAAAAAACATGAAGCAAGGCATATGAACACATGTGGAGGGAAAGAAATAATGTGAAGCCTTTTGAAATAATGTGCCACAGCCAGAATCGAACCCAAGGCAATTTTGAATGGAATAGGCGCGCTGAGTGAAACGCACCGTTTCACTTATGCGCTGGCCAGGCGCAGCCAATCAGGCGCGTGCATGGAGATCACATGCACCAATCAGAAGCCAACGTTTCACAAACACATGCAACACGCGGGACAAGGGTTTATGAAGATCAAAACACGTTATGGAAAATATTTTGCATTAGCTTCATCATGTTCATCGTGTACAGTACATGGCTCAAGAACATTTTTCTCAGATTTTAAAAACAAGCATATCAACATGTTCATCTTCCATCACTCATCAAGAATCCAACATGGATATAGCATGAATCAACATATATTCATAGAATCGAGCAAATGAATGATCACACATCAAACTTTAAATCACTATAACTAATTCAATTCTCCATGGAATTTTGTGATTCGAAGCTCAGTTTCACCAGCGTTCAAAGATCTATAACAGCATCCTAATCATTTCAAGAATTGAGACATTCGATTTCTAACCTCTTGGAGAAGCAGCTTTGGAATTCGGCAGATCCAGGCCTTGCAATGCTCAAACAGATCCTCCAAATCACTTGTATGGATGAATGGATGAAGACTTGAGGCTTAATCGTGCTTGATCTCATCCAAATATGAATCCACCATTGTAGCTTCCATCTTCAACAATGCTCCAAAACTGCACGAATTCCTTTGATTCTTGGTTCAATAATGCTCAATAATCCTTCCAGATGATGATTTGATCAAGAAAAATGCAATGTGTTTGAAGAAAATTGATGAAAGTTTGAGAGAAAAATTTCAAGAAAATGGATCTAGATCTGAAAAAGTGATTATCATTCTGCAAAAACAGTTATGCTTTGTCCTTTATACTCCCTCCTAATCATGCTGCTAATCATGTTTAATCATTTGGTAATTGGAATTAGGGAAATGAGAGTGTAAGTGCAAATTTGATAATCTCACCCTATGCATGGAATGATGATGAACAGTGCACGTGTTAGGGTTCAAGTTCACTTAAAAAACCATTTTGGAGCTAATGCAAGTGTTGGAATGATCAAATAATGCATCATTTTTAAACTTGAATTTTCCCTCCAAAATTTAAATGAAAATGCAAATGATTATGTGATGAGAATTCATGGCAAGTGATGCATGGTTTGGATAGTAGAGGTCAAAATATGAATGTTACAAAAAGAACCACTCCATTTGGCCTTTTGGTTTAAAAGTTATGCATGTTTGAAGTTCAAGTTCACTTGCCCATGATTGATCCATATCTCTTCAACCATACTTGAGAAATTCATGATCTTGGACTTTTTGGAAATGGGAGAGAAAGATCTTCAACTTTCTTGTTGGACAAAATTTCATTTGAGGCTTTCTTGATGATGTAATCTTGAGTTGAAAACCTTTCCATTTTTGGCAAATTCAAATTACAGGTCACCTACTATTTTTGGAAAATTTTGATCTGACCTCAAATTCTCCATTGTTGATGTTTGAAATGTCAAATGAGACTTGTATGGACATGAATGAGGCATCTCTAACCATCACCCACCTCCAAATCCATGGTTGAACTAACAGTTGACTTTTGTTGACTTTCTAGGGTTTCAGATGAATTGATCATTGACTGATGAGCTTTGAGCCTTCAATGCCTTGCCAAACCACTTCAAAATGATCCTTGGGTCACATGAACTTATTGCACCAACCCTAGGGCTATGATTCCATAAAAAAATGCACTTGCTTGCTTGCACAACTGAATCTCCTGACCAATCTGACTGATGACATGTGATGGACTATGCAAATGAAATGCAATGTTAATGACCTAAAATGAAAATGTATGTACAAAATGAGAGGTGCAAATTTGAGGTGCTACAGTAGGCAATAGTTATCAATCAAATCAGATAAGTAAACAGGTATATAATCAAATCAAAGAATCAAAGAATGAAATAACAGGGCATTAAATAAGGCATGGGAAGTATGAACATGTTAAACAATCAAGCAATAGTAAGCATGGATGAAAGAAACAAGTGTAACAGATAATAGATGAATCAGACCGATGAAAAGATGCACAAAAAGGGTCCACTGAAATAATTAAATCAATAAATGAGGTAAGGATCAGATAAAATCAAGATAAAAGGCCTCTAATATATGGCCTATGAGATGAACAAGGGAGGATCAAAAGATCTCTTCAATTGCCATAAGCAATCCCTAAATCAATCATTGATCATAAAGAAGTCAACTGAAAATTCGAGCCAACATAATAAGTATCAAATAAATAGCAAATTAATCAGGAAAATAATGAAAAATTAAACTAAGTTAGGTGGGGTCAGGACATCATCATCCCCCAAAAAGATTTTAAAAATAATGAAAATTAGTACATGAATTAATTGAAATAAAAAAGAAGTCAAACCAAAAGTCAATCAACAAAACTAGGTTAAAATTAAATCAAGAATAAATTGAAAATATGAAATAAAAATCTAAGAAAAAGTCAGGTTAACCATGGGGCAATGGTTAACCTTCATCCCAAAAATCAGAAGCTGAAAATAGTTTTAAGTTATAAAAATAAAATCAAGAATCAAATGTATGCTAAAATGGACCACTTAGAATGAATAATTAAAAATAAAATATTAATACTAAATAAATGCGAAAATAAAAATTAAATAAAATTAAATAAGGAATCAAGCAATAAAGAAAGCATTTTAAATTAATTAAAATAAAAACAGGAATAAATTGGGAATTAAAAAAAGAAGATGAAAAGGGAGGTGTGTTAGCATTTTATGACTGAACTGGAAATAAGTGTTATGCACTGATGGGCCATAAACGAGGGGTGTTAAAAGAAACCAGTGAAAGCCCACGATCCAAACCATAATTAAATCAGGGCGTGACATCTTAAAATGAACATTTTATTTAAAATAACCATGTGAACATAAATCAATCGGTCACTTTTATTTAAGTCACTAAAAGACAAAACCAAAACGGACGGACAAGATTAAAACATAAGCAATGGATCCAAGGGCTCTCAAGACGACACGCAATCGTCTTCTTCCTTGAGCCAAAACCTATCCATAATCATGCAAAAAACGCAGGAAATGCAGAATGTTTCTCTCAACTTCAACACAAAAATACGAACACTATAGTGCATCAAAAAACATGAAGCAAAGCCTAGATCTCAAGTACAAAATGCGATGATTAACGTGGTAACCTTTTTAAGGAAAAATGGTAGCTTATTCATGGAGAAAAGTTAACAACAAGGTGTCAATATGAACACAAACATGAGCAAGAAACCAACAACACAACTCAGCAACATGAACAATGCCTCGTACTGAGGGATTCAGAAGTAAGCATAAGTACATGATTAGCATTGTAAACAGTAATGAAACAAGCATGGTAATGAGCATAGATGTATCAATAAAATGGCTATGGAAATGGAGCAAGAGAATTACCTAGTGGAAGTCTAGTCCACTGCTTTTTGACTGTGGAAAGACTAGAAGAATATGATGCTTCCTTGGTGCTTCAAGAGCTTCACCTCAAGAACTTGCTGAGAAATAAAAGCTGACCTCTAATGATTTCACCCGAATATGCATAAATAAACAAAGAAAATTACTCTTCAAGAAGAGTGACTTGGATAATCTCTTCAGAAGACCAATTGCGGAGAACTTCACCCGGAACCCTTGGACGCACCTAGTTGTCAATGTCGCAATCACTATCCCTATCTTCTACATTGATTGCATAGATCTGGCCATACTGAATGATGCCAGCACTGGAGAAAGTAATTGGCCCCTGACGAGTCTGAGGCGTTGAAGTTGTAGAAGTCAATGTTGGCTGATACCCAATTCTAAACTTGTCTTCTTTTATAGGTAAATCCAACAGACGTCCCCAACCGGGAGCAACACCTGGATTTACCAAGGCTTGTGGCTGCTTGAAGGACGAAATAGAGGCACCTGCTTTAACCTCTTCCACTGGAGCTGCAACCTTGATTTGAACTACCTCAAAGGCCTGACACAGGGTCTCATGAATCTCACCTTCTACCTCTACATACTTGAATATAGACAGGTGACTGACCAAAATATCCTCCTCACCACAGACAATGATAATTCTTCTGTTGACCGGGAACTTGATCTTCTGATGCAAGGTCGAGGAGACTTCCCCAGCATTGTGGATCCAAGGACGACCCAATAAGCAACTATACGAAGGACTGATATCCATCACATAGAAGACGGTGTTGAAGGTTTGTGATCCAATCTGAATTGGCAATTCTACCTCTCTGAATACCGACCTCTTAGAACCATCGAAGGCTCTCACAACAAGATCGGAAGGCTTCAAGATCAAACCTTCTACCTCTAACCTTAATAGGGCTCTCTTGGGTAGCATATTGACAGAGGAACCTGTATCCACCAGAACATGGGATAGCACAATGTCTTTGCACTCCATCGAAATATGCAAAGCCTTATTATGATCGCCTCCAGCTGGCGTCAAGTCAGAATCAGTAAAACCCAACCTGTTGCTTGCATGAACATTTGCAACGATCCCTTCTAGCTGGTTCATTGAGATCTCCTGAGGCACATATGCAACATTAAGGACCTTCAGAAGTGCCTCCCTGTGTGCCTCCGAACACAGCAGGAATGAGAGAATAGATATCTTGGACGGCGTCTGAATCAACTGCTCGACTACCTTGTAGTCGCTTTTCTTTATGATTCTCAAGAGCTCGTCCATATCTTTCAAGAAAGTAGCCTCAGAGTCAGCCTGTGGTGCAGAGGTACCCTCATTCACAACTTGCTTGCCTTTGGCCTTCGCCGCGGCGTCAACACTATCAAATTGGGTAACTGGTGGTGAGAACAGTCTACCACTTCTGGTGAATCGCCGGATTCCACCAACATTGTCCACTACGGGATCTTTTATTTCAACCTCAGGTTCAGATTTTTGATCCTGCACCTCTTCTATTTTCAATGGCTGCTCCACTCTATGATCATGCGTGTACACACTCCCCCCGTAATGCCAAGGAATGGCCCTTTCGCTGGTGAAAGGTAAAGGACCAGGGGTCGTGATGGTCATAGTGGATTGATGCGGTCGTACTAGTGGTACCGATTGTGCTACTGGCCTATTGATCTGAGCGGTCAGGTAGAAAATTGTGATAGTGGCAACGTCATAGTCATACTCAAAAATCTCGTTCATTGAAATACAAACATCCGAAACATAGGAATCAAGTTCAACAAATACATCAGAATCAAACACAATGTTTGGAATATCAGCAACAACATCAGGAAAATTTATTACATCATTAGGAATTATAAAATCAACAGGAACAACATTCGTAAATTCTTCAACATCAACGGCATCTTCAGAAAAGAGAGGATCAACATCTGCATTCTCAAACACCTCCTCAACAACCCCTTCAATAGACTTTTGGGAAGATAGGTCTTCATCTCGAAGGATACCATCGTCAAGCAAGGCCTGGATACCATGCTGCAGCCTCACACAACCCCCGCTCTGTGCAACGCAACCCAAACAACTGCTCCCACAACCGGGGAAAACATCTTCCTTTAGAAAGTATTCTTTAATTTCTAACAGCGGAGTCTTCAGTTTCAACACATCCTTGACTGATTTGACTTCTCCTTCAACCATGTTAACATTTGTTCCACGATCCTGCGACATAGGATTGTTGACAACATTAGGAGCCGGCGCAAAGTTAATGGCCTTTGAGTCAATAAGGTCCTGAACTACGTGCTTAAAAGCTTTGCAGTTTTCAATAGTGTGGCCAGGTGCCCCAGAGTGGAATTCATACCTAGCATTGGCGTCATAACCCATTGGAAGCCTGCCAATAGGAGGAGCCAAAGTGCGTAATTGCACAAGTTGCAACTGTTGAAGGTTGGGAAGCAACTGGGCGTACGACATCGGAAGAGTGTCGAAACGCCTATCCATCATCCTTTGTCTTTGTTGGTAGGCAGGCCTGTTACCTTGTTGTTGTTGGTATTGATTTTGTTGACGCAAGGGTTGTTGTTGTTGCACTGGTGCTGCAGCCGAAATGGTCACAACTACAACATAGGGTTGCTGATGGTAATTTTGAAAATTGTTCCTTCGGTTACCTCTGCTCTGATAAGAAGACACGGAATTTGCGTCCCCTTCTCTCCTCTTCTGTCCTCCTATGAACGGCTTCTTCGACCCCGAGGATGATCCAACCCCACTTTGGATCTTACACGTCTTCAAGTAGTTCTCCACCCTCTCACCGTTCGAGACCACATCAGTAAAATTTGAGGCGTTGCAACCCACTAGACGCTCCAAGTAAGACCCGGGCAGTGTGTTCTTAAACATGTTGGCCATCTCTTTTTCCAACATCGGAGGATGAACACGGGAAGCCATCTCTCTCCAGCGTTGAGCATACTCTTTGAAGCACTCATTGCTCTTGAGAGACAGATTCTGAAGTTGAGTCCTGTCGGGTGCCATATCCGCATTGTATTGATACTGCTTCACAAAATCCTTAGCCAAGTCTCTCCAGCAGCGAATATAGGCTCTGTCTAGCCTCATATACCACTCCAAGGATGCCCTAGCTAGGTTGTCCTAGAAGAAGTACATGAGTAGTTTCTCATCATCGGAATACGCAATCATCTTGCGGAAGTAAGCTTGCACTGAGTCTTCGGCCAAGAGTTGACATTGTACTTATCAAAAACTGGAACTCTGAACTTTGGTGGAACTCTTACACCTAGGACCAGCCCCAAGTCAGCAACATCCACACCAAGACCATTCTGCCCTTCCACAACTTTCAACCTCTCCTCCAACCTCCGAAACATAGGGTTCACACTATGGCCTATGCCAAAGTCTTCATGAAGCAGGGTGAAGTTATCCTCCTAATCATCATGGATGGGTTGTTGATCAGGGTTGACACGTGGGATAGAGATAGGCCCCTGTCCATTGGGTCCATTAGTCTCTCCAACTGGAGGATCAATCACAATCTCCGGTTGAGTAGTAGGGGGATTTCTTTGTATCAATAGTCTAAGCTCCTGTTGTCCCTGAGCCACTCCTTGGACCACGTCCATGAACTGATTCATGCGAATCCTCATCTCAGCGAGCTCTTTTTGTAGGACTTCCATTATTCTGCGTTGATTCCTTTGGGTACCGTATCGGTGAATTCCTGAGTCAGCTATCCTGCTAGTGGAATACCAAACAAAATGAGAACATTACGGCGGTACCTATTATGCAAGACATGCTAACGGATATGCAAATGCAATGACATGTTTATCAATTCCAAAGGGTATTCTACCCCTTGATTCCAGTATCACATCAGATAAACAGTGTAAGAAGATCGAGTCGTGGATAAACTTCTGAGACCAAGATGCAATAAAGAAAAACCGTCATACAAATGAGTTCAAGGAGAAGGGCCTTAGCCAACAGTACATCAAAACAGGATCTCCACAACAAGCTTGTGGATCATTACTACAAAGCAACAAAGAAACACAACAATTAAAAAGAGGAACAAAAATCAAGAATCAGCCTTCTGTATACAACCCATAAGGACTGCTCCTAACTTCAGCCAGCAGTGCCACCGTGTCAGGATGATCTGGAGATTCTGTCAAACGCCGAATAAGAAAATTCCTCTTGTGAATAATCCCATCTAGTTCTTTGATGTGCTCTATGTAATAATCCCCATCATCCTACCCGAATACCTCTTCAAGTCTAGATTTCTTCAAACCCGCCAACACTTTGAGTTCTTCAATCTGTTCTTGAGCCTTGTCGAGTTGATCTGTGATGTAACCATTGGTTGTACGGGCACACATGAGCTCATTATTCTTCTCCTTCAGTAGAGTCTTCAACTTCTCCATCTGACCAGTCAATTGGGCCACCATCTCCTCCTCTTTTGCCTTCCGATAAGCTAAAAATGCATCCCATTGTTCTTGCCACCCAGCTAACTTACCACGGGCATCTGTTAACTGCTGCTTGACTCGCCTCAACTCAGAATCGGATGACCCCAAGGCTTTGTTAGTTTTCTTGAAGAAGTTCACCTCCACAGCCAATTTCTTTTCCGCTTCCTCTTGCAATTTGACAGCTTCCCGCTTCTGATATTCTGCCTCATGGTATAGATGCATAAAGTCTTGCAACTTCACACTCAACTCCGAGTTTTCAGTTTGAAGTTCCTCCATGGTATCCTTCAATTTGTCATAATCCTCTCGGCTCACCATTGTTGACTACTCAAGAGTAGGTGGATACGAAGGTTCTTCAATAGGAAAGGGCAGACTAAACTCTTCGACTCTTCCCCATAGCCAATCTTCATATTGAGGATAAGTCCTGCAATCCCCTTTTCCAAGAACAGTCCTTCCTCTCTTGATCACCTTGAGCCAGGCCTCAGCTGCCTTATGGGATACAGTCAGATCTGATGAAGAATGGAAAAACAGAGATTCTTCCACATCTTTTTCCAAAGGCGGAGTTTTTAAAGCATACCCAAACTGTCTGACTGCTAGAGAAGGATTATAGTTGATTCCTCCCCTTCTTCCTACCAACGGCACATTCGGGAAGTTCCCGCAACTGTGAATAATATCCGCCCGAAGCAAGTTCCGGTCAGACCACCAAGAAATATCTTTATCTCTTATCCCTATCAACCTCTTCGACCAACTCAACGAGTCCTTAAAATCAATGAACGCTCCCGACTTGGGTAGGTGAGAACTAAACCACTTATGAAACAAGGGTGCATAACAATTCACCAATCCTCATTTTCTATTCTCATTCCTGTGATACACTGAATGAAAGAAATCTCCCAGCAAGGTCGACACTGGATTTCCCAACACGAAGAGGCGTATTGCGTTTACGTCCACAAATTTTGCAACATTAGGGAACAGGACAATCCCGTATACACCAAGAGCCAACACAGCATTGAAACACCTCTGATCACCATCTTCAAGCTTCTTCTTGGCTTCTCCCACTAAGAAACTCAGATGGAAACCACTGACTCCTCCTTTCTGACACATATTAGACTCCAAGACTGATTTCCCCAAATATGTGGCTGCAACAACCATGCTGAAATTGGGCAGAAACTCGGAACTATAGAATAGCAACTGCGAATTGATAGGAACTCTGAGAAAACTGGCAATCTCCTCCAAAGTAGGGACCAAGATATAATCTGGGAATGTAAAACACCTCAATGGAGGGTCATAAAACTGCAGTAATGTAAAGAGAGCCTCATGTTGATCTTTAGGGAGAATCGTAACGAAACCTAGAATCAACCCGTAATCCTTCCGGAATCTTTCTAAAGAATCATGATCCATTAACTTCATCAGCTGTTGAATGGGATCCAAATAAACCACAGGAAATTTGTAGGCGACATGTCTTTTTTTGCCAATATCCATCTTAGGAGAACCAGAAAACCCTGACTAGAATCAAGAAGAAGATATAAACCCCTGGAAATAGATAAACATGTGTTGAATGATGTGAATGCAAAATGATGTGATGCAATGTAGGGACATGGGAATCATGATTGTTGTATCTGCTTGAACAACTGTCAGGTCGCACTGTCTGAAGAGAAAACCACTGAGGAACATTTAAGAGATCAAAGTTCTACTCCAACAAGAATACCAGAAAACCGGGTTGATTGAAGGTTAAGGTTTCCTGAATTTAGCCTGCCCCTCACTGGTAGGTTCTAAGAACAGAAGTTTGTCAGCTTCTAGCCCTTCAGTTGAGAATGATACGTTTAGCGCTGAAGGTTTGGTATTATTATGAGACAAAAGACCTCCACTGACTCCCCTCAATAGGACATTCGAAAAGAAAATTCCCATCGTTGGGTCCTCGGATTGAGCAGCGAGAATGCGCCCACCAGAGCTAACATAATCGCGTCTCGGAG
The DNA here is from genome assembly GCF_024323335.1 of Lathyrus oleraceus. NCBI lineage: Eukaryota > Viridiplantae > Streptophyta > Magnoliopsida > Fabales > Fabaceae > Lathyrus > Lathyrus oleraceus. The sequence goes on along the minus strand of NC_066581.1, from coordinate 400,889,263 downwards.
GAGTGCCTCGACTGAGTCCCCGAGAAATGGTCACCAGTTAAAGGAACATCCTATCGTTACAGAACACCCGTAGGACAGAATATATCCAAAAGAAACCTCATCTAGGTGTGGGTCTCATGAACGACATAACGTAGCAACATGCTACGCAAGCCTCATGACTATCCACTATAAAACCTGTGTGTGCGCTCAAGCCTGGATAGTGGGCTTATCTCTCATAGAACAATCCACCCAACAAACAACCAACCCAACAGATCCTACAATAAGATAAAGCAGATAAATGCTGAAAGTAAATAACTGTACAAAAGAATAAACACTCAACAAACAAGAAACTCACAAAATCTAGGAGGGACTCGCATAGGGAAACCGTCCCCAGCAGAGTCGCCAGCTGGCGCAACGCGAAAAACAACCAGCGGAAAAAAAACAGAATAGCTGCCACCGTTCGTTATTTATCCCAAAGGAGGGAAAGGAAACGATCGAAGAAAACCTGGAGAGAGGAAAAGACAAGGTCTCGCAACCAAATCTAGGGTTCGGGAGTCGATTATGCGAAGGGAAGGTATTAACACCCCTACGCATCCGTAGTACTCTACGGTATCCACTCTTGTTGTTCTAGTCTAAAGGGTGTGGGTATATCTAAGGTACTATCTACTAAAAGAAGGTCAAAAGAAATTGATTCGCAAGGATGTCGCATCCACTGCCTACGTATCTCACCTGAGTATGAGAATTAGAGTCTTCGTAGCTCGGCTACCTATGGGCGAAAGAGAATTGTGCTCGATAAGACATCGCGTCTTATGCCTACGTATCTCATCTAGAATGAGAATCAGAGCAAAACGTAGTTCAGCTAACTACGGGAACAAGGGTCTCGATTGCAACTAGGGCAAGAGAAAGGGAAGGTCTCAATCGCAACGAGGGCGAGAGAAAAGAATCGCAGCAAGGGAGAAAGCAAGCAAGGATTAGTTGTTAGTCGTCAGTCAAACTCGGCAAGACATCGCGTCTCGTGCCTACGTATCTCATCTGAACATGAGAATCAGAGTTGCCGTAGTTCGGCTAACTAGGGGTTAAGGATTGCCATCCGAACATGGACTTACAAAAGAGGATATGAGCTGTATCAAAGGAAAGTGGGCAATGTTTTCAACATCGTAGCAGTAGGTGTCGCAGCTCCCTGAATCGAGTCTTAGGCAGTTACCTCTTTGCAATAGAACGGACTGACATGCCACAAGATTGGAGACGCACAGAAGGTCTAAAAGTGGGGAAGCTCTGCCCTAGAGTTGTCATGCAATGTGGACCTATATGTTAGGATTTACAGAGGGGAACATCTACCTAATATTAGCATGCAAAGAATAAGGGAATTCTACCTATGTTATCACACAAAGGGTTCTACCTAATGGGTGCTACCTAAATGGAACAAGAGTCGACGGACGGAGCAAGGAGAGGAGCCACGGATAAGGGTAGATGGCGATGCCTGAGGCGATCGACTTACAAGAGGATGGATGAATGCGTGCTGGTTCTGTTAAGTTTTGAAAATGATTACTCGACGTTGGATCGAGCTTTTGATCTTGTTTTGAAATGGTTATCGGATGTTTGTTTTAATTCTTGTGTTAACAGATGAATAATGAATGAAAGAATAAATATTATACACTTTATGGGATAGGGGTACATTTGTTACGAATGGGGATGGTTCATGGCAATCAAACAATAAGGATATATGCCTTGCTTGCACAACTGAATCTCCTGACCAATCTGACTGATGACATGTGATGGACTATGCAAATGAAATGCAATGTTAATGACCTAAAATGAAAATGTATGTACAAAATAAGAGGTGCAAATTTGAGGTGCTACAGTAGGCAATAGTTATCAATCAAATCAGATAAGTAAACAGGTATATAATCAAATCAAAGAATCAAAGAATGAAATAACGGGGCATTAAACAAGGCATGGGAAGTATGAACATGTTAAACAATCAAGCAATAGTAAGCATGGATGAAAGAAACAAGTGTAACAGATAATAGATGAATCAGACAGATGAAAAGATTCACAAAAATGGTCCACTGAAATAATTAAATCAAGAAATAAGGTAAGGATCAGATAAAATCAAGATAAAAGGCCTCTAATATATGGCCTATGAGATGAACAAGGGAGGATCAAAAGATCTCTTCAATTGCCATAAGCAATCCCTAAATCAAACATTGATCATAAAGAAGTCAACTGAAAATTCGAGCCAACTTAATAAGTATCAAATAAATAGCAAATTAATCAGGAAAATTATGAACAATTAAACTAATTTAGGTGGGGTCAGGACATCATCATCCCCCAAAATGATTTTAAAAATAATGAAAATTAGTACATGAATTAATTGAAATAAAAAAGAAGTCAAACCAAAAGTCAATCAACAAAACTAGGTTAAAATTAAATCAATAATAAATTGAAAATGTGAAATAAAAATCTAAGAAAAAGTCAGGTTAACCATGGGGCAGTGGTCAACCTTAATCCCAAAAATCAGAAGCTGAAAATAGTTTTAAGTTATAAAAATAAAATCAAGAATCAAATGTATGCTAAAATGGACCACTTAGAATGAATAATTAAAAATAAAATATTAATACTAAATAAATGCGAAAATAAAAATTAAATAAAATTAAATAAGGAATCAAGCAATATGGAAAATATTTTTGAATATTTTTATGAATAAAGAAAACATTTTAAATTAATTAAAATAAAAACAGGAATAAATTGGGAATTAAAAAAAGAACATGAAAAGGGAGGTGTGTTAGCATTTTATGACTGAACTGGAAATAAGTGTTATGCCTTGATGGGCCATAAACGAGGGGTGTAAAAAGCAACCAGTGAAAGCCCACGATCCAAACCATAATTAAATCAGGGCGTGACATCTTAAAATGAACATTTTATTTAAAATAACCATGTGAACATAAATCAATCGGTCACTTTTATTTAAGTCACTAAAAGACAAAACCAAAATGGACGGACAAGATTAAAACAGAAGCAATGGATCCAAGGGCTCTCAAGACGACACGCAATCGTCTTTTTCCTTTAGCCAAATCCTAGCCATAATCATGCAAAAAACGCAGGAAATGCAGCATGTTTCTCTCAACTTCAACACAAAAATACGAACACTATAGTGCATCAAAAAACATGAAGCAAAGCCTGGATCTCAAGTACAAAATGCGATGATTAACGTGGTAACCTTTTTAAGGAAAAATGGTAGCTTATTCATGGAGAAAAGTTAACAACAAGGTGTCAATATGAACACGGACATGAGCAAAAAACCAACAACACAACTCAGCAACATGAACAATGCCTCGTACTAAGGGCTTTAGAAGTAAGCATAAGTACATGATTAGCATTGTAAACAATAATGAAACAAGCATGATAATGAGCATATATGTATCAATAAAATGGCTATGGAAATGGAGCAAGAGAATTACCTAGTGGAAGTCTAGTCCACTGCTTCTTGACTGTGGAGAGACTAGAAAAAAATGATGCTTCCTTGGTGCTTCAAGAGCTTCACCTCAAGAACTTGCTGAGAAATAAAAGTTGACCTTTAATGAATCTTTCCCTTTCTTGCTCGAAAATCCACTGCCCTCCTTTCATGCTTAGGGTTTCTTGCTTTAAGTACTGTGGGTCAAATATTCCTTAATGGGCTCTAACATAATTTGTTTATCCATGGGGTGAGCAAGTGATGCAAGTTAGTTGCATTTGGTGAGGTGTATTAGAAATGGGAAAGAGGGCACGTGAGTTACTGAGGTCAGACCAATGTTTCTTATTTTGGCAAGACTTTCTAGGTGAATGGAAATATGATGTATGGCCAAATAAGGAAAACAAAACATTGGCCGTGTAGCCTTGCATTTGTGCAGCATACATGGCTAGGTTTGGCAGCAAGTAAGAAATTACTTCAAGGTGGTGACTTTGTGGCAAAATAACTTGATGAGCAAATCACAAATTAAGGAGATAATGCAAACAGTAGAGAGATAATATGGAGTATGGCATGTTTCATGTTGAGCATGGGTGGAAATAATGAGTGGAAGAAGATGAAAAAGGGACCTCAAGCTCATGTCACACCATTGCAAGATTGGTTGGGCAAGTTAGGCATAAATGTTGGGCACAAATATCAGGTCTAAGTGATGACTTTAAAGGTTAATATCTTGCAAATGAAACTTCCTATGAATCTCATTCCAAAGGCATATGAAAGATGGCATATTGGAGAGTATCTTTGATGTTCAAAGTTAAAAGAAATGGTGATTAGAAGTGACCTAATAAGAGGCCTAAAGTTGAGCAAAACTGAAAAAATGCAAGGCTGGCCAAGGTAACTTGAAATCTGCCTAGAAATTTCAAGTCATGGTACCGACTTTAAGTGAGTGTATCTCTCAAACCATGGATCCAAATGAGATGACTCCAAAGGGAAGTGAAAGAGGACATGACAAGGTATAATTGTTGTGAAGAAAATATTTTCAATTGGTTCCTTGAAGTGCAAGAAAACTGGCCAAAAAGTTTGACAAAATTTAAAGATTTTTAGACTTAGAGATTTTTCCAAGTGTCCTAAAAATATGCCCTACTTTGACCTAGCATAACTTTCTCAATTTTGATCCAAATGGAGCAAACTTTATATTTATAGAAAGCTTGGAACAAAAGGAACAACTTTAATGTTGGAGAAATTTTCAAATGGAGCTTTTATCTTGATGGAAAATGGGCTTACAGTGAGTGCAAAATCATAAAAAACATGCCCAAAATGGAAAGTCAACCATTTCCAAATTAAGTAACTTTTCCAATTCCTGATTAAATGACGAATCCATGATCCAACCTTGATCAAATTTCACATGTAGGCTCCCCTAGGCATGAATTTTGAGATTCCACTCTCAAAAAGTCAGGAGTTGACTTTTCTGGCCCCACAGTTGACTTTTCCCAAACTGTCTGATTCCCGATTCCAGTGATCAATTGAAGCATTTCTGGCTCAAATTAAAAACTGATTTTTTTGTATGTAGACCCTTATGGACATATGGAGGGCCATGGAAAAGAGTTTCACCCAAAGAATCAAAAATAAACTGATTTTATACGAAACCCTAATTTTAGGGCAAAATTGATCGGGAACTGATTGCACTGCTTGCCAATGGATCTTTCTGAGATAATTGTGAGTCTTCCTAGGCCAAGATGCCTTTCCAATCATGACATGGATGAGATTCTCTACTTCCAACCAAACATTGCCTGTTGTAGGTAGCCTTGAAACCCTAATTTCCTGATTAAATCCAGATGAACACTCTGATAGCTCTGAATCCTTCACTGATGAACTGAGGACCATAATAATATACCTGGAGCCCCCTGAGAACCTTGAGACTTGTATAATTAGAGAATGAAGTCCAATTCTCAATCTTGCTTTGTGTGGGCTCCTTCTGTTAAGGAGTGATCAATCAAAACCTGATTTCCAAGTCACTAATGCAGTATGCAATGAGTATGACCTAGTATGATGGCCAAGGTATTTTGGGTTATTACAATATCCCCACAGAATATTTCCTTTTTGCATACATACATTCACATCATGAGGTCTCTTAGGGACCAAAATTCGTCTCTTTGTTATTATTTAAGCCCATTCTACCTCGTGGAGACGAAGATTTTAACCTTCACTTCTCCGGCTAGAATGACCTTAAATAGGGGAATCTGTAAGACCCTAATTTTGACCTTAAGATCCCTCATGGCATCATAACATCATAACATTGACATTGCCTCAAGGATCATAAGCATCTTGGCTCCTTACCTTTGGGTGGGATCTCTTGTGAGTGGTTTGAGATCACCAAGCATACTTGAATTGTATATCATTGCTTTTCTCATTTTATTTACTAACCAAAAGCACAAAAATATGTCACAAGGTCAAAATCTTCTAGGAGATCCTATGTGCATTGATATGGCCAAGAGAAGATGAAAGCAAGCATGGATATGGTTCCCAGAGCTCTCATTCATCAAATATGCCTCCCAAGCATCTAAATTTATCATTTGGATCAAAGCAAATCAAAGGGTTTGAGGCTTGTTCCCCAAGGAAACCCTAGTTTATCTGTCCATCAACTGTGCCTTACTCATGAAGCAACCTCAACCCATGATCAGATACAATAAAGGGAAGTTCTTTAATTCATAATTTAATTCATATTTGAACTTATTTGAGTGCCCTCAATCATCAATTCATCAAGATATGAGTTTTGGACTTGAGGAGTTGATCAGTTAATTCATCTAACTATTTTGAACTACACTGAGACCTAACGTTTTATATGTTTGTCAAATGGAGATGACCCCAAGATCAAAAATGATCTTAAGGACCATATGAACAACTTTCATGTTCATCAAAAATTTATTTGAAGCTTAGAAGTTCATCATCCATTCCAAGACATTATAGGTCATTTTGACTAAAACCCTAATTTAGGGTCAACTTCCCAAGGACATAACTCCTTAATTTTTCATGGTTTGGAGGTGGGATAAAATGCATTGGAAAGCTTATGATATATACTTAAAATTTTATGTTTAGAAAAATTGCAAAATATCAAAATAAATACATGTGATAATGCAAAACATTATAGGTCACTTTGGACCAAATGCATTGAAATGTGAAAAAGTCCAACTTCAAGTGCCCATAACTTCTTCATCAAAAATCCATATGATGCAATATTTAAGTCCAAATTGAATGCCTTTAAGAGATCTACAACTTTCATGTTGAAGATTGTGTCATTTGGATCTTAAATCAATTAAACATAAGGGCTTGAACTTTGGCCAATTTTGGAAATTTCACATACGCATGTTTTGCACCCTACACTTCAAGTTCAATTTTCATTAATTTCGAAGGCCCAAATGGAGTTTTGATCAACATGACATTTGTTCCTTATTCAATAAGCTTTCCAACCATTACTCATAAGGTTGCATTTTGATTTTGGACATGGCATTTTCGAAGACTTCAATGTAATAGTGCATTTTGTGAAAATCACTTCAATTGCCATGCATGATCCAAATACACCTCATCTACACGTCCAAAACATATTTGGTGATGTTTAGCTTGCCATTCCAATCAGAATTGGGCCCTCCATACGCCTGTACAGGCCCATGCATGGAGGCCCTCTTCTCCCATGCACACGATTTGATCATGCTTGCAGCTCCCTTCAGCTATAAATACAAGGCCTTGACTTCATGGTTTCTCAACCTAAAGGCCCCCCAATTGCTGCTGAACTCAAAACTCAAACCTCACTAAAGGAACTATCTCAGTTCCATTCAAGTTTTTCAGATCTGAATTTTGATTTCATTGATCAATCTTCAGATCTCAAAGTTCCTAAACATCCTCCTCTTGATCCATAGTGCTAACTGTTTGCAAAAGAATCCAAAGATATTGACTCAAATCCTTGTAATTCAAAGGTTTTCTTCAACTGTATTTTGCTTCGAACCAGCTTGTATATTGATCTATTTGCTTTGTTCTTGTATGATCTGAAGTCCTTTGCATAGAGGCAACATTATTGTGCTTTCAATTTTTGAAAATCATTGAGTTCACTTGAACACCACATAATTTCCACCTCTGATTTCTATCAATATAGAGATCTAGAGTGGAATTGAGTGGCACAGGGGTGATGTACATCACCCCATCTTTCGAATGACACCTGGATCGTGCATTTTGGTTAACATTTTTTCCTCTGCAAATTTTGACCTTCACCGGAGCTGGCCGGAGAAGACGGTGACGCTGGCCACCGTCTGGTCTCCAGATTGAATCTGAACCGTGCATTTCATTTTCTAGATTTAATCTGATCCACTCAATGTTATGACCTAATTAATGGCTAGGTGTGATTGCATTGACTGGAGTGTTTGGTAGGCGCGCATGTCTGATCCACATGATCTGCCAGCTCATTTAATCAGCTCCATCCAACGCTCCGTGTTTTTCCATTTAATTTATTTTCTGATTTCATTTTCTTTTGATTTTTTAATTCCATTTCAATTTCAAAAATTCATATCTCTCTCATTATTGGCCCAAAAATTATGGGACCAATTTCATTCTTCTCCTTTTAATTTCTACTTTATAAAAATGATTTTTAATATTTTTTATTTTATCATTTGCTATATTTTAGTAATTTTCTCTTTTCTGGTTATTTTTAATTCATTTAAAATAGTTTTTGATATTCAAAACATACAAAAATATTTTTCCAACCTCTTTGAATGGTGATAGATCAATGAAAAATATTCTCATCAATTTATTAATTGATTTGAGATTTATTTGAGATTTTAGTTCAATTAGGTTATTTTTTATGCATTTTTAATTGATTTAAAATAGTTTCTGACTTTTAAAAATGCTGAAATTTGTTGTCAAAGTTTGTTTGACCTTGTTGAACTTGGGATAATTCACTTGGACTTTTCAAAGTTGACTTGAAGTGAGTTTGAAGTTTGACCTTTCTTTATTATTTTAATTCAAGTTTTATTTTAAATATTAAAAATGCCAAAAATATTTTATTTGTTTCTTGACTTCTAATTCTCATTTTGCTTCTGTTTTCTATTATTTGACCTTGATCTTCTCTATCTTTGGTCATTGCTTGTTAATTAATACATACCATTTCCATTAATGCACTTTAATTCTTCACATTCTTCTTCTTCTTCTTCTTTTTCTTTTTTGATCAATGAGTTAAAGATTGGTGGTTAGCATTGATTAGGGAGGTTTAATCTTCTTTGATTCAAATCTAATTCATCTTGATCATGGATCAAGTGAATGGCTTTGCATTAAGGATAAATTGCTTCCTAAATCATGCAAAGAACCTAAATCAATACAAGATCATTTCTCATCTTCTTTTTGGCATGACAAGTTGTTGGAGTTTGATTCACTAATCAAGACCTCTAACTTATGTTGTTGCCTACATTTTTATTGACCGACCTCAGATAGTTGTGACTTCTACATAAGTCCAATTACGATTGCTTAACATAACGCTAAATTTGCCTTATGGCACACTAACTACTAACACTAACTATTAACTATTAACATTTAATTCTTGCACTTTACATTTATGCAATTTACTATTCTTGTACATATTATTCATTTGCTTTTCCCTTTGCTCACTTGAGCACATGTTTATGTTAATGCAATTTGCCTTTTGCTCACTTGAGCACATAATTGTGTATATATTATTGTGCTTGTGTTTTATTGTGATTGTTGTGAACCAAATGCAAAGAAATGGACAAATGGACTTAGTTTCTTGGATATTCCCTATGCAAATTGGAGTAAAAGGACCTTAATGTGGAATATGGATTAGAAGGACCAAACCTCTAAACTCACTCTTGTCCATTCTTGATTTGCTTCATAAAACTCTTTGATGTGTGTGCTTTTGTGCTAGGGAATCCTATGAGAGCTCAAATTGAAGAATCATTGCCATGTTCATCCAAAGTGAAAGATACAAGAGACATTGGGGATCTTCTAAGAAGCTTGTTTGATTATATTTAAAAGGTCTATTTGCAAATTTTCAGACATGGAAAGACAAAGAAGGAATACAAAGAAGTATAGTTTCAAACAATCCGACTTGAAAGAGCTAAGGAATTTGACATCCTATGTATTAGATCCCTTGGGTTTCAAGGCTCGTTTTGGGAAGCTTCTATCTGTTTTGACTACTCAAGTGGACGAAGGATTGATGAGTGTATTGGTGCAGTTTTATGATCCCTTGTCGTTCAGTGGCTTAGAGAGTGTTCTTACTTCTTAAGAGATAGTTGATATGTTGCATATAGATGAATCTTTGGTTGGTGCTCATATGACTACTAAAGGTGGAATTCAAGGTCTCCCTTTTGAGTTCCTCATTGCTCAAGCTACTATGTATGGGAAGGCCATGAGAGAGGACGCCTTTGAGGCCATATTTGTACTTCTCATCTATGGGGTAGTGTTATTCCCCAACATCGACAAGTTTGTGGATGTGAACGCTATTAGGATTTTCTCTACTCTTAATCCCGTTCCGACTCTGTTGGGTGACACTTACTTTTCTTTGCATATGAGGAATGCAAAGGGTGGTGGTACCATTGTGTGCTGTTTGCCTCTGTTGTACAAGTGGTTTATTTCGCACTTGCCACAGAAGGTCGCCTTCAAGGAGAACGAAGGATGTCTACGATGGTCCACGAGACTTATGTCTCTCACTAATGATGATATCTTTTGGTACAACCGTGTGTATGATGGTGCGCAAATCATTGACTCTTGTGGTGAATTCTCCAATGTGCCTCTTCTTGGTACATGTGGTGGGATTAACTACAACCCTATTTTGGCACGTCGTCGGCTTGGGTTCCCCCTAAAGGATAACCCTAATAATATTTTGTTAGAGGGTGTGTTCTTTCAAGAGGGTAAAGATCCCCAAGGCTTGAAGGGCAGGATGGTCCGCGCTTGGCGCAAGATCCATAGGAAAGGAAGGAAGGAGCTAGATCCAAAGAACTGTATCGCTTTGGAGCCTTATACCTCTTGGGTTAGGAGGAGAGCTTCCGAGTACCTCATGCCTTACGAGTATCCAAGACCTACACCTTTGGTCGTGGCTGGGCCTTCAACCCTCCCTGACCAAGGAGTAGATGAGTTGAGAGACGAAGACCGTCCGCGTGCTTGGATCCGTGAACGAGAAGAGTTGCTTCAGTAGATCAGAGAGAAGGATGCTTTGATAGAGTTCCTTGAGCACCAGGTTATTGATGATCCTAATGATGCATGAACTTCTCTACTTCCTCAGTCTTCCATGTTTTGGAAAAGGAAGTATGATCGACTCGCCAAAGAGAAGGCAGACATGGAGGCAGCCTATGAGAGGGAGGTGAAGAGGCTTCGTGCATCTTATCTTCCAGTCTCTAGAGCTTTAGATGATTGTTTCTAGGGTTCCATAGGATGTTCATTTTCCTTCTCTCTTGTATTGTATTTGGTTACCAAGACTGTACTTCTTTGGTGTAAAAATATTTCCAGATATTATTGATATGATATTTCCATATTTGATAAATGTTTAATATTTCCAATATTTGCAAATAGGACTCTAAATTTCCTCTGATATAAAAATTAAATCATATGCATTGCATGCATCATGTGCATAAGCAGGTTTTGCTCCAGGCTTCTTGTTCTATGGTCTAACTCTGTATTCTTCATTTACTTTGAAGACAAGCTGACTCACTGGTACTACACCCAAGCCAACACATCAAGACTAATGGATCATTTGGAACAAGAGAACCATGAGCTTAAGAAGGAAGTAGCCAGATTGACTTCCCTGATGGAGTCATTCATGGCTGCCCAGAGTCAGTCGTCTCCGACACCTTCAACTCCTCCCTAGAGGACAGTCATCTCCGAGATTGTCTCTTCAACTGTGCCTGCGGCCAGCGCCCATTTCGCACCAACAGCCATGCCAGCCGGGTTTCCGTGGCGGATGCCTCCCAACTTCGTGCTTGAGGGTCCTACACCCACTTTTGCTTCTCTGCCGGCATCTAGCCCGGTCCTAGCTGTTCCTCCTCCTGTCGTGCATACTATGCTCAAAGTAGACGACACCATCTATCATTCTGAGCCGTCTGAGGGCCCAGATGTCTATGAAAAGATGGATGCTATGAATGATCAGTTTCTTGAGCTACGCAAGGAATTGAAAACTCTCAGAGGAAAAGACCTTTTCGGCAAGTCTGTTGTCGAACTCTGCTTGGTCCTTAATGTGAAAATCCCTGTAAAGTTCAAGGTTCCCGACTTTGAAAAGTAAAAGGGAAATACTTGCCCTCTCAGCCACCTAATCATGTATGCCAGGAAAATGTCGACTCAGACCGACAATGACCAACTTCTCATTCACTACTTCAAAGACAGTTTGTCCGGTGCTGCCCTACGTTGGTATATGGGCTTGGATAGTGCAAACATCCGATCCCTTAACGACCTTGGTGAGGCCTTAGTCAAGCAATACAAGTATAATGTTGATATGGCTCCCGATAGGGATCAATTGAGAGCCATGTCCAAGAAGGACAAGGAAACTTTCAAAGAATACACCCAGAGGTGGCGAGAAGTAACAATATAGATTGTGCCCCCGCTAGAAGAGAAAGAGATGACCAAGAACTTTCTGAAGACCTTGAGTTATTTTTATTACGAGTGGATGATTGCCAGCGCTCCTTCTGACTTCACCGAGATGGTGAATATGGGGATGCGTCTGGAAGAAGGAGTCAAGGAAGGGCGCCTGACCAGAGAAGAAGGCTCTTTTGCCAAACGGTATGGGACGTTTGGAAAGAAGAAAGATGGCGAGGCACATGCTGTGACCTCCCATGTGAAACCAAGAAGACCCTCAGTGAGGAGGAAGACCGTGCGTCTTGCTAGTAGCCAACACCAGGTGGCTCACATAGCACCTGTTTTCAGAGATAATCAGCAAACCAGCATCATAACAATAATCAGTAACAACGACATCCGCAATATCAACAACAACAACATCGTCCTCAAAAGCAGGCGTACCAGCCTCGAAACAGTAATCAAGCCAGCACAAGTTACGAGAGGAAGAGGGTCACCTTCGATCCTATTCCTATGACATATGCATAATTGTACCCCTCTTTAATAGAGAAGAAATTGATTACTTCACGAGACCCACCGGCTATACCTACCAACCCTCAATGGTGGTATAAGCCCGAATTACACTGTGTTTATCATTCTGGTGCTCCCGGACACGACGTGGAAAATTGCTACCCACTGAAGACCAAGGTTCAAGACCTTGTGAGATGTGGTATACTGTGTTTCGAGGACGTAGGTCCTAATGTAAAGAAGAACCCATTGCCCGAGCATGGGAAATATGTCAACATGGTCCAGGGCTACCCTGGTAAATACAAAGTCAAATATGTCAGTCATATTCGACAATCTCTGGTCGAGATGCATAGATTGCTGTCTGAGTACAGTCATTAAGAGCACGATCATGATAGATGCCGAGTTTGTTCTGTCAACCAAAGAGGATGTCGCCAAGTGCGCAAAGATGTTCAAGAAATGCTGGATGAAGGAGTCATTGAGATACTTCAGAACAGAAATGTTGACGAAGATGCTAATGAAGTCAATGTAATTTCTCCGGTATTTCGGATCCCAGAGCCTTCTATTCTAAAGTACGATGGTAGCAAGCAAAAGGCTTCTCCTTCTTTGACCATTAAACCGGCCGACCCTGTGTCATATTCTTCTGAGAAAGCGGTCCCCTATTGCTATAATGTTGTGGCATTGGAGGATGGGAAAGAGGTGCCCCCTACCCTCTTCATCTGTTGTTAATATTGACGATGTCAGCGGCCTGACCTGTAATGGTCGTGTCTTCTCGGCTCCGCTGAAACTTCAAGTTGATGTTCAAAGAGCCAATGCTGCTGATTATGTTGAACGCCCAGTTGGGATCGCTGTGAATGCTTCGAATCCGACACTTGTTTCCCAACCTACCTCTACGTTGAGAACTTCTGTCTCTGTTGGCCAGAGTGGAAATGCGAAAGAAGACTGTGATGAGATGCTGAGGCTCATCAAAAGAAGACTGTGATGCCATCCAAGATCTCAGTACTATCCTTGTTTATGAATTCAGAACCACACCGAGAAGCTCTACAGAAGGTGTTGGATGTGGCGTATGTAGATCATGACGTCACCATAGAGCAATTCGACAGTATTGTTGCAAATATCACCGCTTGTAACAATTTAAGTTTTTGTGATGATGATCTCCCCGAGGAGGGAAGAGACCACAACTTGGAATTACACATATCTATGAATGTGTTGCCAAAGTCCACTCTGGAGAAATTGTCATATCAGGGGCCTCCCATGAGGCAGAGTGGAGTAGTGGTGAAAGCTTCCTGATCACCTTCCATGTCATGGACATTCACCCATCGTATAGTTGCCTATTGGGCAGACCGTGGATTCACGAGGCAGGCGTCGTGACATCCACCATACACCAGAAACTGAAGTTTGTCAAAAACAGGAAGCTGGTGGTGGTAGGGGGAGAGAAGGCTTTCCTAGTTAGCCATTTGCCTTCCTTCTCTTATATAGACGCTAAGGATGAAGTAGGAACTCTGTTCCAAGCTTTATCTATTGTTGAACCTATTAAGAGGGGATTTTCTTCATTTGCATCCTATAAAGATACGAAGTTGGCCATCGAGCATGGTACAACTGCCGTATTGGGGCAAATGATTAAGCTAGAAGACAACAAATCTCGGGCTGGCATAGGGTATTCTTCTGGTGTCATTAACAAGCAAGGGTTGTTCAAGAGTGGTAGATTTATCCACACTGGTCAAGATGAAGAGGCTGCTGCCATTTTGGAAGAGGATGCAGAGGATTCTGGCAACTTTGTCATCCCCGGAGGGGTCTGCAATAATTGGGTTGCGGTTGATGTTCCAACAGTTATCCATAAGTCAAAGTAATGTTCATTGTGTTTAAAAAACCCTCCTCCCATGCCAAAAGGAGGAGTGATGACATTGTTGGCTCATAAATACAATGATGTTTTCATTCGACAAATTCATGTTAAATGTTTGTTATTCCATTTATTTTCACTTTTCGCTTTTTGCATGAAATTGGGGATCACATAAAACCCTAAAAAAATAGAATAAAAATCAATCTTTTCACCTGCATAATGATTTGATCATGCTTGCAGCTCCCTTCATCTATAAATACAAGGCCTTGGCTTCATAGTTTCTCAACCAAAAGGCGCCCCAATTACTGCTGAACTCAAAACTCAAACCTCACTAAAGGAACTATCTCATTTCCATTCAAATTTTTCAGATCTGAATTTTGATTTCATTGATCAATCTTAAGATCTCAAAGTTCCTAAACCTCCGCCTCTTGATCCATAGTGCTAACTGTTTGCAAAAGAATCCAAAGATCTTGACTCAAATCATTGCAATTTAAAGGTTTTCTTCAACTGTATTTTGCTTCGAACCAGCTTGTATATTGATCTATTTGCTTTGTTCTTGTGTAATCTGAAGTCCTCTGCATAGAGGAAACATTATTGTGCTTTCAATTTCTGAAAATCATTGAGTTCACTTGAACACCACATAATTTCCACCTCTGATTTCTCTCAATCTAGGCGCGCATGTCTGATCCACATGATCTGCCAGCTCATTTAATGAGCTCCATCCAACGCTCCGTGTCTTTCCATTTTATTTATTTTCTGATTTCATTTTCTTTTGATTTTTTTAATTCCATTTCAATTTCAAAAACTCATATCTCTCTCATTATTGGTCCAAAAATTATGGGACCAATTTCATTCTTCTCCTTTTAATTTCTACTTTCTAAAAATGATTTTTGATATTTTTTATTTTATCATTTTCTATTTTTTAGTAATTCTCTCTTTTCTGGTTATTTTTAATTCATTTAAAATAGTTTTTGATATTCAAAAAATACAAAAATATTTTTCCAACCTCTTTGAATGATGATAAATCTATGAAAAATATTCTCATAAATTTATTAATTGATTTGAGATTTATTTGAAATTTTAGTTCAATTAGGTTATTTTTTATGCATTTTTAATTGATTTAAAATAGTTTCTGACTTTTAAAAATGCTAAATTTTTTTGTCAAACTTTGTTTGACCTTGTTGAACTTGGGATAATTCACTTGGACTTTTCAAAGTAGATTTGAAGTGAGTTTGAAGTTTGACCTTTCTTTATTATTTTAATTCAAGTTTTATTTTAAATATTAAAAATGCCAATAATATTTTATTTGTTTCTTGACTTCTAATTCTCATTTTGCTTCTGTTTTCTATTATTTGACCTTGATCTTCTCTATCTGTGGTCATTGTTTGTTGATTAATACATATCATTTCCATTAATGCACTTTAATTCTTCACATTCTTCTTCTTCTTCTTCTTTTTCTTTTTTGATCAATGAGTTAAAGATTGGTGGTTAGCATTGATTAGGGAGGTTTAATCTTCCTTGATTCAAATCTAATTCATCTTGATCATGGATCAAGTGAATGGCTTTGCATTAAGGATAGATTACTTCCTAAATCGTGCAAAGAACCTAAATCAATACAAGATCATTTCTCATCTTCTTTTTGGCATGGCAAGTTGTTGGAGTTTGATTCACTAATCAAGACCTCTAACTTGTGTTGTTGCCTACATTATTATTGACCGGGCTCAGATAGTTGTGACTTCTACATAAGTCCAATTATGATTGCTTAACATAGCGCTAAATTTGCCTTATGGCACACTAACTACTAACACTAACTATTAACTATTAACATTTAATTCTTGCACTTTACATTTATGCAATTTACTATTCTTGTACATATTATTCATTTGCTTTTCCCTTTGCTCACTTGAGCACATGTTTATGTTAATGCAATTTGACTTTTGCTCACTTGAGCACATAATTGTGTATATATTATTGTGCTTGTGTTTTATTGTGATTGTTGTTAACCAAATGCAAAGAAATGGACAAATAGACTTAGTTTCTAGGATATTCCCTATGCAAATTGGAGTAAAAGGACCTTAATGTGGAAGATGGATTAGAAGGACCAAACCTCTAAACTCACTCTTGTCCATTCTTGATTTGCTTCATAAAACTCTTTGATGTGTGTACTTTTGTGCTAGGGAATCCTATGAGAGCTCAAATTGAAGAATCATTGCCATGTTCATCCAAAGTGAAAGATACAAGAGGTATTGGGGATCTTCTAAGAAGCTTGTTTGATTATATTCTTTTGCTTGAGCTTACACTTTTTTAGCTTGCATATTCCAAAGGATGGGAGCTACTTGGATCATCAATATGATCTCAAGAGAGGAACTCCATATGTGGTCTTGTTTCTTATCCCTTCATCTCTTGTATGATTAGGACTTTAGCCATTCTTCTTCTTCCCTCCACTCTAACCCAAGCCAAAACTTTTGTGCAAACATTTAACACTTCTTTTCAAACATTAGAAACCTAAGCCTTATGCTT
The DNA here is from genome assembly GCF_024323335.1 of Lathyrus oleraceus. NCBI lineage: Eukaryota > Viridiplantae > Streptophyta > Magnoliopsida > Fabales > Fabaceae > Lathyrus > Lathyrus oleraceus. The sequence continues at coordinate 400,872,416 of NC_066581.1, read as the reverse complement.
TTGATTTTCAAACTTTCTTTTCATAACACTTATTTTGAATTGAATCTTTAAGTCAACTTTGACCATATTTAGTAAATACTTTTCATTGGTAAATACCACTCATTCAAATACCCCTTTTTTATGGTTTCAATGGCCACCCTCTTAATCAAAACTTTTTCATAACCTTTAGCTAATAGGTTTGAGTTATCCTTGAGGTAGATGTAATACTCACCTATATCCTTAGTGATGGACAATGAGTCTTCCATGCTTATTATAGGGTTAACCCCTCACTAGCATGTTGAAGCTATCCTCACATGGTGGATTTGTGGTTTTAGGTTGAGTTTTCTCCCTTGGATAACAAAAGACCTTAAGGCTTTTGGACCAATCAATTCACCAATTCATTTTGAGATTTTTAGCCCGAACTACGAGGTTTTGATCCTAATCTTTTTTAAGATGGTACGTAGGCAATGGGTTTATCCATCCAAACACAAAATTGTAAATAACTTGTATGTTCTCTTCTCATCTCTTCAATCATGTTTGCACAAACAAAATTTTCACAAAATACCAACCTTACAACAAATGTGAAAAGGGCTCCCTAAGAGTACCTAGGATGTTTTGGGTGCTTAAAACCTTCCCATTGCATAACGAACCCCCTTACCCCGATCTCTGACATTTTTATTAGTTTTTGATTCGATAAAACTTTTAGGTTTTTGTTCGCTTTCTAACCATTCCTTTGGATAAATAGAAGTGCGGTGGCGACTCGACTTGTATGGTTTACCTTGGATTTAGTCAATATCTCTAATAGTAATGAATACCCCTCTACAGTCACAGTCAGCTCTATCAGAGGCGTCTTAAGAAGGCATTCAACAAGAAAGTCCGTCCCAGGATGTTTCAAGAGGGAAATGGACACCAAATTATGAAGGACCATTTGTGGTGGTTAGAGCCTTTTCCGGAGGTGCTCTAATCCTAGCAACTATGGATGGTGATGAATTTCCACTTCCCACCAATATTGATGTTGTTAAAAAGTACTTTGCCTAAAAAAGTGGAATAATAAAAGCCGCTAAATTGAAAACCCGAAAAGGCGATTTAGGCAAAAATGGCTATCCCAGTGGATCAAAAACCCGAAAGGGCGATCCAGGAAAAAATTAGGGATAAAAAATAAAAATTGACCCTCTGAGTTGAATGCCCGGAAGTGCGACTCAGGCAAAAATGGGTATCCCGATGGATCGAAAATCCGAAAGGGTGGTCCAGGCAAAAGTTAGGGATTAATTCCAAGGCAAAGAGTTGTACTTTCAAGCATCTGACGTATCCCTCGAAGACAAAGAATCAATCTACCTAACTTTACAAAAGCGAGGTTCTAGGACTATCAAAGACATAAGGATCACAGCAGTGTGGACACTCAATAGGAACTCAATTTTTATTGTCGTTTTGTTTCTATGCACATCAATTACCTCATTAAGGAATTGCATCTTTATGTGCAATTGCCCATTTAAGGGTTAAATCAATAAAAGAGAAATTTTCTCGTCAAAAGTTATGCCTAAATTATTTTGTATTTTATCTGTTTGTTTGCAAAGCACCTTTATTTTTGATAAACATCACTTTTAAAATTTTGGAGAAAATAAAACACGTATTTGAACAAAGTGATAAAATTGTTTTTGAAACAGTAAAAGGACAAATCCTTTAGTCTCCAAGTTCGTTCTTGTTTTTCATAGAGGTGTAGGACTGTTTGCAGACACCTATGTTCCTTTTAATCACTAATTCACGCCTCTCATAAATATACTCATGGTATAGCCAAACCGGGGCAAGGCTCCATTGCATTTGCAGCGGAAACATTAAAAAATTCATGGTTGGAGTATCACGTGTTGAGAAGTCTGAACCCTTCAGTGGCTTGGAGCGACCCAAACATATTCATAAATTACCCAGTGGGGCATCAAAACTTGATCTCCATTGGTCACCCCGATAACAAAAGTCCACACTATTGGCATCATTCCCCAAAGCAAAAACGCCTTAACCGGGGCATATCTCAATTACCCATTTGCATACCCGCATATATCACATGCGCCATGTGCATCAATTACATACATAATCTTCCTACCAAATAGGAGAATTCACTAAGAAATAAGCGTACCAACTGTAGCACCTCAAATTTGCACCTACCTTTTGTACATACATTCTCATATTAGGTCATAACATGTAACATAGTCCACTACATAGCATTGCATTGTCCTTTGCCCCAAGTGCAAGATCATCAGTCAGATTAGGTCAAACTGGTCAGGAGATCAGTCAATCAAGCAAGCAAATACAAATTCCATTGAGACAAGGCCCTAGGGTTGGTCCAATATGTTCACATGACCTAGGGGTCCTTTTGAAGTGATTTGGTCAAGGTTTGATTGCTCAGAAGTCATCAGTCAGTGTGCAGTCCACCAGAAACCCTAAAAAGTCAACCTTGGTCAACTGGGCTTGATTTTATGGATTTCAAGGTGGAAATTAGTTTGAGAGGGCTCATTCGTGTCCATATAGGCCCCATATAACATGTCAAACATCATCATGGAAGAATTTGAAGCCAGACAAGAAATTTCCAAAAATAGAAACTTGACCTGTAATTGGAATTTGCCAAAAATGGAAAGTCTTGATCCTCAAACTTACATCATGATACAAGCTTCAAATGAATTTTTGCCCAACATGAAAGTTGAAGATCTTGTTCTCCCATTTCCAAAAAGTCCAAGAACACTTAATTCCCATGTATGGTTGGCAAGTTATGATCAAATCATTTTCAGAAATTTTTGAACTTCAAAAGGCCATATCTCTCAAACCATTTGGCCAAATTGGGTGGGGTTTTTTGCAACAAGTCACATTTGATCCCCTCTTTCCAAATATGTCATCATCATTCACCAAAACTTCACCAATCAAAATGGCATTTTTGGAATGGCATGAATTAATTTCAAGTGTAGTAAAAAAGTGACTTTCCAAAATAATCATTTCTAGCAATTTTGGCCAATTGAGAATGTTCAGAAAACTTATTTTGGTTATGTCCAAAGCCCAATTTCGTGCACTTTCATGCACCTCCATGCAAATGGTTGGATTTTTAGCAAAATGGCAAAAACACTCATTAAACCAAATTCTGTTTACCACAACACCTAATCATGCTTAGCTCCACTAAACAGCATACAAATACCTCATATTCTTTCTGAAACAACCCTAGCAGCCACTTTCTAACAGAAAAAAATTGATTTTCTCTCAAAACCACTATTTCCTTCGTTTGGAATTTTCGGCCAAAAACTGCAAAGACTTTGAGCTGGCTTTGGTTGCTTTATCGTATACCATCATCTTTGAGCCCATTTCAAGCCTTCTTTCCCAACTGTAACATCATCTTCCAGCTCTGTTTCATCAAGAACACTCCAATGGCAGATCTTGTTCTAAGCCATTCCAAGCTTTGCTGAGCTGAACTTCTCCAACCATTCATCAATACCAACTGCAAGGAGCATCTGTTTTGATCATTGGAGGCCAAACAACCATTGTAGCTCAATTGTTCTTCCATCTTGGTAAGATTTCGAACCTCTCATTTTTCCAAACTATGCTATGCTTTAGCTAGGTTTTGTTGTGCTGGTCATTTTGAAACTTAGATCATTGAAAATGGTTGGCTATGTTAAAAGTTATGCTGATTTAAAGATTGATGTTGAAATATGTTTTTGCTCGATTCATGATGTTTGGCTTGATTTAATGTAAATGGTGGTTAGATTCGTGTTGTTCATGCTTATATGTATCGATTGGTGTGTTCAATTCCATTTTCTGGGCAAATAATTTTTTCACGAGTTGGTTGATGAAGATGATGAAGCACTGTTCCAAGAACCCTAACATTTCCAGATTTTTTCTTGATTGGAACGTGTTATGCATGAGAGTTTACTGTTTTATTCACATGGGCCAATCACAACATTTCATTCTCATTGCCCATACGCTGCGTTTCACTAACTTTTCGCCATATTTACCACAATGCCACTGCCGGATTATTTGTTTTATTTAATTCATGTTATTTCATAATTTTTATTTCATTTTGTTACACAACTTCAAAAAATCATAAGTCAACCATTGTTAATCCAAAAATCATGAGACTATTTGCATTTTGTTCATCATAATCTCTAGTTTTTTATCATGTATTTTCCACATTTTTTGATGAATGGATTTTTATTGGTGCTAGGGTTTTGTTCATGTGATCATATCTTGTACACTTTGCTAAAACATTTGTGAAATGATGATGCTTTATCCATTGGCTCTAAAATTTTTTGTGCTTAAACTAGACACATTCATGGTGATTTTGGTTTAGAGTTTGTGAATTTATCATCTCTGGTTGTTGAGTTATGATTTTTTGAAGTAGGGTGTGACAATTTGTGTCACACTATTGATGTGCAACTTGATGATTTTCTATACCATGCTTCTTGACCTCAAATTGCTTTGAATTTTTGCATGATCATGCTTATGGATGTATAGTTTACATGTGATTTTTTATGGAATTTTTGATAGCATTTCCTAATTGTTTGGAATTTTCTCCCCTGCTTGACCAAAATGTTGACTTTTGTGACACTTGTTCCCATTTGCTTTGTGAAATTCTCATACATTATTGGATGGACATGAAATTTTACATGTGATTATTAGACATCTTAAGGTTTATCATGGTGTTAATCCCATTCATTTATCATTTGTTGTCACTGATTTATGATTTATTGAAGTTGATGTATGTTTGGTTGACTTCTTTGAGCATGTTTGAACTTGCCCTGCCTTTCTGATTTTCATTTCCCTACTTCCCATGATCCAATTGAGCTGAAATTTGGTGTGCTTACCATGCTATGGATTATGCTTGATCATGATTTATTTGATGATTTTTGGAATGGTTTATGATTGGTTTTGAGTTGAGTCTTGCTGTTGACTTCTATGAGCTTCCATATGCCATGCCTTGACCTAATTTGTTCATGAAATGATGATGATGAATGATATGATTGTGGAACCAATTGAGTTTGCTTCTTGATTGTTTGAATATGATTTTGATTGGATTTCACTTGCTGTTTTGACTTTCTCATCCCCTTTTGACCCTAGGCTTGGCCTAGTGGTCCTGTTGCTCATGTTTGAGTTCATTTTTTCAGGATAAGAAGCAGTTGCCTTAGAGAGATCAATACAAATTGATTGATGCTTGATTGTTTATCATGACTAATCTATTTGTTTTGTAGGTTGCTTGGCTCACATGCCTTGAACCTTGTGCATTGCACATTTATCTGCTTGTGTAGACTGTTGCTCTCTATCTCTTTCTGTTTTAACCTTGACTTGTATACTGATGTTGTCTGACTGGTTTCAGGTACCTTTAGTTGCTTTTAGTTCCTTGTGAACTTTTCTTTGCTTTGCTTAAGAGCAATTTGCATTGAGGTATAACTTCTTTACTTCATGTAGTCTGGAAGACCTGGCCTGTTACTTGGCCAGGCAACTGTCTGAAGTCCTCCTTAAGAGGCAATGTTTGTGATTGTTTAAAATTGTCCCTGTACATATTCAAAGACCTCCTAAGTGAAGAGGCAATTGGCAGAACCCAAGGGATATGCAATCTATCCCCTGCTATTCTGTGTGCCATCTGCTTTGCTCACACCACTGTGTTGATGCATTACAGATACAAACCCAAGATCTTGTACAATTGTACAGTTGAGTCAGTTTCAAATGTGTAGAAGGGTTCCTCCTTTCTGAACCAACTGTCGCATTACGCGAAAAACCAGCGGGAAACAAGAACAACAGAGCCGCCACCGTGCGTTATTTATCCCAAAAGAGGGAAAGGAAACGCTCAGAGTAAACCTGGAAAAGACGTGGTCTCGCGACCAAAGAGAATGGGTTCGGGAGTCGGTTATGCGAAGGGAAGGTATTAGCACCCCTACACATCCGTAGTACTCTACGGGATCCACGCACAATAGGAAGGAAAATGGTTGCTAAAACACTGCTCAAACACACACACACTGGCTGAAAGAGACAAAAGAGACTGACTGAAACTGACTCGGCAGGATATCGTATCCTGGGCCTACTTAGTCTATCAGGCATAGACATCAGAGTCCAAGTAGTTCGGACTGGGGAGACAACACATGCTCGCTAGGATATCGCATCCTATGCATACGTATCTTCTCGGCTGACACGCACACAAACAAACAAGACACAGGCAAACGTGGAGCCCGACTGCCAATCACTGGACTTACATCAGCATCCGAACCTAAACACACTGGAACCCAAATGCCACTCGATGGACTTACATCGGCTTCCAAGCACACAACAACACAACAAGTTGATAGGGAGTCGGGGACTCGAGCCTATAACTGTCAAGCACACACTCAAGCAAACAGACAACAAATTGCTAAGGAGTCAGGCACTCGAGCCTAGCAACTGTCAAACAACACACACAAAAAGAAAAAAAAAAAGCGCCCGGAGAGATCAGCTCAATCTCCTGCCTACATACTTCATCTGGTATGAAGATCAGGGCGATGTAGTTCCCCTACGCAGGGAAAAAGGACTAGCCTAACCAGATAACAGAGGGAGACACAACACTAGGGAGACTACGACTCGAGCCTAGATGTTGTCATGCAAAGTCGTCCCTAAGTTAAGGTTTCTAGCTAACTTGCACAGGAAGCAAGCCTATCCTAAACATGACTTGCACAGGAAGCAAGCCACACCTAACCTAACTTGCACAGGAAGCAAGGGTCTCGATTGCAACTAGGGCAAGAGAAAGGGGAGGTCTCAATCGCAACGAGGGCGAGAGAAAAGAATTAGTGTTAGTTGTTAGTCAAAATCGACAAGACATCGCATCTCGTGCCTACGTATCTCATCTGAACATGAGAATCAGAGTTGCCGTAGTTCGGCTAAACTATTACTGTTGGTTTGTGTTTTTTAAGTGGACAATATCACTACACAATCTACCTGATGCTCGACCTTTGGAGACTTACTCATCTGTAGTAGAAGGAGTTAACGTATCCTTAAGAGGGGATGATGTTTGCTTGTGTTTTAACAAGGCTCAAGCAAGAAAGGAAGTCCTATACGAAGGAACCGTGCTACCTTAATTGACATGCAAACGAGACTACGCGGAGTCTAACAACCTAGGGGATACAAACACACCACACAAGCATACACAAGCACATCCAGCATAAAATAAACACACCAACAAGGGGGCTCAAGCATGGGTTAGGTTTTAGTCGAGGGGTCATATCAACCTCAACAAACAAACCTCTGGAATGGGGTGAGTGGTGCTCTTAACCTTGCCATTGAAGGGCTAAGGTGAAGCAGATGAAAGGTGAGTGAAGATGAGACCTCACAGCTTCTATCCCTGGCCTGGGAGAGCTTAAGACAAGAATGTGTGGGTTCAGAAGGTGGGAACCCTTCTACACATTTGAAACTGACTCAACTGTGCAATTGCACAAGATCTTGGGTTTTTATCTGTAATGCATCAACACAGTGGTGTGAGCAAATCTGAAGACACACTGAATAGCAGGGGATAGGTTGCTTATCCCTTGGTTCTGCCAATTGCCTCTTCACTTAGGAGGTCTTTGACTATGTACAAGGACAAATTAAACATACACAAACATTGCCTCTTAAGGAGGACTTCAGACAGTTGCCTGGCCAAGTAACAGGCCAGGTCTTCCAGACTACATGAAGAAAAAGGAATTATACCTCAAGCAAGTTGCTAAATAGCAAAGCAAAGCAAGTTCAAAGAACTTAAGCAACTAATGGTACCTGAAATGGTCAAACAGATCAGTACACAGTTCAACAGTTAAAACAAAGGAAATAGGAATCAACAGTCAAATCAGATAATCAGATGTGCAAAGCACAAGGCTCAAATCATATGAGTCAAGTCACCTACAAAACAAAGAGGTTAACACATGATATATAATCAAACTCAATCAAATTTGTATGATCTCTTTGAGGCATTTGGTGTTCAACCTGAAAACATAAGCTCAACAGTGAGTAACTGGACCACTAGGACAAGCCTAGGCTCAAAAAGGAATGAGAAAGTCAAAACAGCAAATGAAAGTCAAACAAAATCAAGTTCAAACATTTAAGAAACAAGCTCAATTGGTCTCAAGTTTATATCATGCATCATCATCAATTCACAAGCAAAAGAAGTCAAAGCATGGCAAGGGAGGGCTCAAAGAAGTCAACAGAATGACTTGCATCAAAAGTCAACTCAAACATTTTCAAAAATCACCAAATAAATCATGATCAATCCTAACACCTAGCATGGTAAGCATGTAAAATTTCATCACATTTGGACAAGTGGAAGGCAGTCAATGAAAATCATAAAGTCAAAGCAAATTTGAACATGCTCAATGAAGTCAACAGCAAGACTTAGCTCAAAACCAAACATAATTAATTCCAAAAATCACCAAATAATTCATGCTCATTCATAATCCATAACATGACATGCATATAAAGTTTCAGCTCAATTGGATCATGGGAAGATGGTCAATTAAAATCAGAAAGTCAAAACAATTTCAAGTATGCCCAAAGAAATCAAACAAACATGTATCAACTTCACAAAATCATAACTAAATGAAAACAGATGAGAAATGAATGGGATTAACACCAATGCAAAGCTTGAGATGTCTAGTATGCACATGTGAAATTTCATGATCATCCAATAAGATATGAGAATTTCCCAAATGGAATGGCAAGATGTGTCATACAAAGTCAACATTTGACTAGGCAGAGAAGAAAAATCTCAAACAAATAGGAAATGGTATAATTAAATCCAAGAAAATTCACACATAAACTAGACATATGAGAGAAGGTTCATGCAAAATTTCACACCAATTGGAGGTCAGGAAACATGTCAACAAAAATCATGAAATTGCATATCATTGGTGTGACACAAATTGTCACACCCTACTTCAAAAATTCATATCTCACAAACCACATATGATAAATTCACAAACTTTACATCAAAATAAACATGAATGAGTGTAGATTAAGCACAAAAAATTTCAGAGTCATTGGATATATCCTCACAATTTCACAAAAGAAATGGCAAAAGGTACAAAATGTGCATACATGTCAAGAAACCTAATACCATTTAAAATCCAGGCAACCAAAAATTCAGAAAAAATCATGATAAAATAATAGACATTCATGTGAATATGATGAAAAAAATTTCATGAATTTTGGAATTGAAATGAGCAAGTTATGATTTTTGTAAGATGTTGTATCAATTTGGAATAAAATGAGCAAAAGAACATGGTTTAATGGGTCAACAAGTTGACCGAGTGGCATTTTCGTGAATATGGCCTCATTAACCAAAACGGTGCGCATCAGTAAAGGCAAATGAAATGTTCTCATTGGTCGTCACCAATGGAACAGTAACTCATGCAGAAAATTCAAACCAACAGCAACCAATCGTGTTTTCTGGAAAAATGGTCATTAGGGTTTAGGGTTTTAGCAGCAGCAGGGCAACTTCATGCAACCAACATCATAAAACGAAATTCATACAAAAATGCACCAGCAGCATGGCAGTGGAAATAGTGATATTCATGCAACAAAAGCAACAACAGTAGCCAACACGCATTTGAAAACAAGAAATCTGGAAAAAACTAGGGTTTGCTACAGCAATATTCATCATCTTCTTCAAAGTCGTGAAGAACAAGTGTGCCCAGAAATGGAAGTTAAACATGGCAATGTGATCATCAGACATCATACATACATAATCCAGCATCCAAATTCATCAAAACATGTTAACCGAGATGAACTGAGCAAAAACAAGTTTATACACCAAACTTTCAAACAGCATATCTTCCTAAATAACCAACCATTTGACATGATTCGAAGCTTAAAACAACCAGCTAAGTAGGTACTACATGATGTATAGCAAGATTTGGAAAAATAAAGAAGTCGAAAAACTCACTTGATTTGAAGAACTCAATGAAACAGTGTTGTTTGGATGATGCAAGCTCAAACAGATCCTCCTTGTGGTTGATATTGATGGATTCTTGAAGAAATCGAGCTCAATGATGCTTGGAATCTTTCAAATTGAGAATCACCATTGTTGGTCCATGGAGAAAACAGAGCTCGATGCTGCAGTACAGGTGATGAATGATGCTTGAAAAAGCTTCCAAATGTTGTCCAGATGATGGAACAAACAAAGTTGCTCGTGGTTCTTTGGGAGTTTTGTGCAGAAAAATGCAAATCGTGAAAATGCAAGTTGAGAGAGAATGAAGGTTTTCTGTTTGATAGGAGGCTGCAGCTAGGGTTGAATGGCCAGAAAATGTGACTTATATTTGCTATTTAGTCTTGGTTTAACAAATGCTAAGCTTGTTTATGTTAAATGAAGTGAATTGCACAATTGCTAATTTTGAACATATGGAGGTGGAGGTGCAAGTTCTGGCCGAGTTTGGGCCTTGGACAAGTTGCAAATACCATTCCAAACAATTCCCAATTGGTCACAAGTGTTAAAAAATGCTAAATCAAAAAGTCAACTTTTTGCACCACTTGAAATTAATAAAGTCAAGTCCAAAAATGGCATTTTGCATGGTGAGGTTTTGGTAAAGGATGAATGCATTTTTGGAAAGAGGGGAACAAATAGGACTTGTAGGAAAAAACCCCATCAAATTTGGCCAAGTGGTTCATGAGATATGGCCTTTTGAAGTTCAAGATTTTGTGAAAATGATTTGATCATATCTTGACAACCATGCATGGGAATTGAGAGTTCTTGGACTTTTTGGAAATGGGAGAACAAGATCTTCAACTTTCATGTTGGGCAAAAATTCATTTGAAGCTTGTATCATGATGTAAGTTTGGGATCAAGAAGTTTCCATTTTTGGCAGTTAAAATTACAGGTCCAGTTTCTATTTTTGGAAATTTTCTGTTTGGCTTCAAATTCTTCAATGATGTTGATTGCCATGATATATGAGGCCTATTGGGACATGAATAAGCTCTCTCAAACCAAATCCATCCATCAAAACCATAAAATCAACCACAGTTGACCAAGTTTGACTTTCTAGGGTTTCTGACTGACTGTGCATTGACTGATGACTTCTGAGCCTCCAATCTTTGACCTAAACACTTCAAATGGACCTCCAAGTCATGTGAACAAAATGGACCAACCTTAAGGCCTTAGCTCCTTGGAAATTGCACCTGCTTGCTTGGTTGACTGATCTCCTGACCAGTTTGACCTAATTTCTTGATTGGCTTGCACTTGAGGCAAATGGATCAATGCAATGCTATGCAGTGGACCATGATATGCTATGACCTAATATGAGAATGTATGTACAATGATAGGTGCAAATTTGAGGTGCTACACCAACACATTCTTGTCTTAAGCTCTCCCAGGCCAGGGATAAGAGCTGTGAAGTCTTATCTTCACTCACCTTTCATCTGCTTCACCTTAGCCCCTCAATGGCAAGGTTAAGAGCTAACAATACCCAGTTCCAGAGGTTTGTTTGTTGAGGTTGATATGACCCCTCGACTAAAACCTAACCTTGTTTGAGCCCATTGCTTGCATATAGTGTGTGTTACTTGTGCTTGTGTGTTTGTTTGACTTGCTTCCTGTGCAAGTTAGGTTTAGTTTAGACTTGCTTCCTGTGCAAGTTAGGTGTGGCTTTGCTTTCTGTGTAAGTCATGATTAGGATAGGCTGGCTCCCTGTGCCAGTGAGCTAGAAACCTTAACTTAGGGATGATTTTGCATGACAACATCTAGGCTCGAGTCGTAGTCTCCCTAGTGTTGTGTCTCTCTCTGTTATCTGGTTAGGCTAGCCTTTTTTCCCTCCGTAGGGGAACTACGTCGCCCTGATTCTCATACCAGATGAGGTACGTAGGCAGGAGATGAGCTGATCTCTCCGGGCGCCCTTTTTCTTTTTTTTGTGTGTGTTTGGCAACTATTAGGCTCGAGCTCTAGTCTCCCTATTAGTTTGTCCTTTCAACCTTTGTGTTCCTTCTGACGTCTCAGCGTCTCTTTTTGTTTGCGTGGAAACTATTTGGCTCGAGCTCTAGTCTCCCTATTAGTTCGCGTGTTCATCCTTTTCCCTGCGTAGGCGAACTACGTCGCCCTGATCCTCATACCAGATGAGGTACGTAGGCAGGAGATGAGCTGATCTCTTTGGGCGCCCTTTTTCTTTTTTTTTTGTGTGTTTGGCAACTATTAGGCTCGAGCTCTAGTCTCCCTATTAGTTTGTCCTTTCAACCTTTGTGTTCCTTCTGACGTCTCAGCGTCTCTTTTTGTTTGCGTGGCAACTATTAGGCTCGAGCTCTAGTCTCCCTATTAGTTCGCGTGTTCATCCTTTTCCCTGCGTAGGGGAACTACGTCGCCCTGATCCTCATACCAGATGAGGTACGTAGGCAGGAGATGAGCTGATCTCTCTGGGCGCCCTTTTTCTTTTTAACCTTTGTGTCACCACACTCTTTGTGTGTGTTCGGTTTGGATGCTGATGTAAGTCCAGTGATTGGCATTCAGGCTCCACGTTTGCCTGTGCTTGCTTTTGTTTGTGTGCGTGTCAGCCGAGCTACGAATGCTCTGATTCTTCTTCGTCCAAGAAGATACGTATGCATAGGATGCGACATCCTAGCAAGCATGTGTCGTTTCCCCAGTCCGAACTACTTCGACTCTGATGTCTATGCCTGATAGACTAAGTAGGCCCAGGATGCGGTATCCTGCCGAGTCAGTTTCAGTTTCAGTCTTGTTTTCTTGTGTCTCTTTCAGCCAGTGTGTGTGTGTGAGCAGTGTTTTAGCAACCATTTTCCTTTCCTTTTGTGCGTGGATCCCGTCGAGTACGACGGATGCGTAGGGGTGCTAATACCTTCCCTTCGCATAACCGACTCCCGATCCCATTCTCTTTGGTTGCGAGACCACGTCTTTTCCAGGTTTACTCTGAGCGTTTCCTTTCCCTCTTTTGGGATAAATAACGCACGGTGGCGGCTCTGTTGTTCTTGTTTTCCCGCCGGTTTTTCGCGTAATGCGACACCAACCATTGACATACATATGCATAGCCTTATACGATTCGCATTCCTACATGCACATCCTAAATATCCCCAATAATTGCATACTTGCATGCATCTCATGCATCATCCCATGCGTGGCATTCCCACCTAAAGTGGAACATCATACAAAAATCAAATATAAAAATATCAGGATCCAAGGTCATTCATGTATATCTTAGACATTCCTCATTTCCAAATAAAGTTATTACCCTGCATGTGCTCGTGGAACCACTTTCCAGTAAGCCATTTTTTCAACTTTATGATTAATAATGATATTCCCAGCATTTTCTTTGCTATCATTGCTCCCCAGGAAGAGGTTACCCTAAAAAGCCTCTTATGAGATTTTCCCTTGTAGAGCATTTCTAGTAAATCTCCCTCAAAAGGAGTCTTTTCTTAAATATTTCCCTCAACAGATGAACATTTGAGATGTTACTTCATTTATCTGAAGAAGCTCATTTCTCTATTTGAGATACTGCTTCATTGATATGAAGAATCTCATTTGTTTTCTTAGAGATACTTCTCTAGTATCCTCTAAGAGTCTTAGATTCAATTAAGGTATCTTTCCATTGCTGGAACATCTTAATTCTATCATATAAGATGCTGCTTCGACTCGATACAGAGAATCTCACTTTTACTGTTGAGATGCTGCTTCATCAATATGAAGAGTCTCATTCCAGGTTTCTTTTAGAGATACTGCTCTAGTATCCTCGAAGAGTCTTAGATTCAATTAAGGTATCATTCCCTCGTTCGAAATATCTTAATTCTATCAGATAAGATGCTACTTCGACTCGATATAGAGAATCTCAGTTTCTTTACTGTTTGAGATGTTGCTTCATCAATATGAAGAGTCTCATGCCAGATTTTTTAGATTTACTGCTCTAGTATCCTCGAAGAGTCTTAGATTCAATTAAGGTGTCATTCCCTCGTTCGGAATATATTAATTCTATCAGATAAGATGCTGCTTCGACTCAATACAGAGAATCTCATTTTCTTTATTGTTTGAGATGCTGCTTCATCAATACGAAGAGTCTCATGCCAGATTTTTTAGAGATACTGCTCTAGTATCCTCGAAGAGTCTTAGATTCAATTAAGACATCATTCCTTTGGTCTAGAATATCTTAATTCTATCCAATAAGATGATGCTTCGACTCGATACAGAGAATCTCACTTTTACTGTTGAGATGCTGCTTCATCAATATGAAGAGTCTCATGCCAAATTTTTTAGAGATACTGCTCTAGAATCCTGGAAAAGTCTTGAGATTTAGCTAGGGATATCATTCCATTACTAACATATCTCGATTATGACATCCAAGATACTGTTTTGACGACTCCCAAAAAGTCTCGGCTGTTCCATTTTACCTTAGGATAATTTCTCTTACTATTTCTCACTGCATTTTCTTCCTGTATTTTCTTCCTTGCATTTCCTAGGACAAAATTTGGGTCTTTCTTGTATTTAATTATCTCCCACTGCGAATGTACGAAGATTGTTGTCATTCTTACTTTCTGGGTTCGAGGTAATTAAATAGGGGCAGCTGTCATACCCCAATTTTGTCTGGGTAAGAAAATCTTTCACCAGCATTCACAACCAGAAGTTATAAGGCATAAAATCTATCTTAGGGTTTGTCAGCCCTAAGCTACTCCAAACTCCCCATCATTCCTAAAGGCACATTCAATACTCACATGATCATTCTAAAGAAAACTCTCAGTGTCATCAAAACTTTCAACAATTCTTTCAGTGGCATTCATCTATTAAGTTCCTTGTTCATGACCCAAAAAATCTGTTGTGTTTACCTCTTATCGCTATTACTAAGGCATGGGATGGTATGCGTATTTTTTAGGCTTGTTGGTTATAAAAGGCCCATTTTGGTTATCCATGAGACCTTTTGGTTTAAAAGCCCACTCCTATCAACATGTACACAATTAATATTGCAAGTTCAAGGTATGGTTCTAATCTTTTTTACACGTACAAGTTCAAGCCCACTCTCTTATTAGCAAGTATTAGAAGCCATTTTACTTGTGATGATCACTTCATTAGCCCAAGTTTGCAAGCCCATTTTTACATCCCAAATATTTGTGCCAAGTCTTGATCCTTCATAAGTGTCTAAATTCAAGTTGCATTTTTGAAGCATGTATATGTTTGTTTTAATTTAAGGTTAATTATGGGAAGGAACTGTTATGATGGATAATGTTTTAAGGCTCTCGTATTTAGACCTATGCGCCATGATCTTTTGTTGGCTTCATGCTGGAGTTAAGTTTTCAATGCTTTGACGTGTGTTTCATTTTATTCCTTTGGTTATGTTTTTTATTTGGCTGATAATAGTATACTGAAGGCAACCGTTTTTGGAACAATCACTCTTTTATTATTATGGCCCAAACAAGTTTTCAATTGAAATATCACTCTAAGACTTGAGTGTTTAAAAATTGATTACGCAAACAATGTTTTAAGCTAGGACCGTAAAGATGTTACAAGGTAGTCCAAAAGTATCACACATTATCCAAAAATACAAAGCGTTACATCCTATCCTAATGTATGAATAATCAAGGTTATACTGTAAACTCAGTTGTTGAAGACGAATTTCCAAAAACCATCCTTTGGATTGAAGCACCCTAATTCCAACTCCCTCATGGAGCTGGTACAACGGACCATCCTTCCCAATTGGACTTGCCATTGTAACCCGCGAGAAATAAAAACTTAAGTCAAAATTCTCATCTCCATAAGCACTTAAAAGCTAAAAAATAATTAATAATTTAATCAGGTAAACACTTTGCACAGGGGACCACATGGAATGCCAAAAAACATATTCGCTACAGATAACAAGTTCATTCGTAACGAATCCACAAAATCTGGATCCCCACGAAATATGGGATGAACAAAAGATATCCTGACAAATTTATATTAGGATTTACTAGCTCATCATTAAGAGGATAGACTTCACAATCTCACTATAACTACCCAGCTATACCACTGAGTGATAGAACACTACCAAAACTCTGCTGAAATCCCTAAAACCCTTTGTCACTAAAAGCTCAAGAATCCTTAGGTTTAAGCAAAAGTTTCACATAGAAGCTTTAGCCTAAACGAGCTTAAACCCAGAAACATAGTAAAAGAAAAGAGCAATAAGGGGAGTATTTAATACAAAGAAATAGACTTATTTGAGTTTCGCCGGAGGAGACCTCGCCGTTGAATCGCTCCGATCAAGTAGCCCTCTTTTCCTTTCATTGCTTACAATTTTCATAAAATCTCATTCGTTTTTGTGAACTAAGTAAAAACCCTTTGTTAATTTCATCAAAAAGCGGCTGTTGAGGACATAATTTCGGAATTAGGGTTTTGTTGGAACTGTTGTTTTTGCTGTTGCTTTGTTTCCTTTGATTTGGTTAGGAGAAATATATGGTTTGTTCATTTGTTAGAGTCTTTGTTTGGGTGAATTTTGAGTTTGTTCGTCTCGATCCGGTTGATTGAGGACGATTTAGGGAAAAGTAAGGCCGAATTCGGATTCCCCGGTCAAAAAGAGAGGGAGTTAGTCTTTGTATTTTGGGTTTTGGATATGGGTTGGCCGGAGAAGAAGGTGGCGCCGCCGTGGATGGCCGGCAACCACCGTCTTCTCCGATGAAGCTTGGCCGGCGGTAGGTGGTATCACTTGCAAAGCGTTAGAGCTCTGAAGTGAAGAGAGAGAAACCACATCACCAAATGAATTCATTTCTTCTGAATTTGATTTTAAATGGGCACTTCTGGGTGGGCGCATGCGCGCCATGTGGCTCCTTCTTGGAAGGCCATGCATGGGTTTGACTTTGGTCAACCAGACTATTCCATGGAAGCGCCCCCACCATTCCTTAGTATGTACTAGCATCAAGTCCACCCAGTTGGTTGAATGATTTGGACTCATGGATCTGACGGCCAGGAGTTGTTTTGTTTAGGAGTCAACAGAGTTGACTGGGCCTCCATGGTCCGCCCCCTTGGATTCGAGCCTCTGGTTTGGGCCCATAGACCATTTTGGGCCACCAACACCTTTTTTTTTTGCTTTGATTTTAAGTCTGTTTTTTTATTTTGTTTCTATTGTTTAGTTTGGGCCTTGTATGCCTATTAATGTGTACATGAAAAATAAATAACAATAAAATACCCATATATACATAGGTAGATGTTAATATTATGAAAATAATAATATTTCCTTTTTATAAAAAAAAAACTTTATTTATAAAATTAAGATTTATGTAATTTATTTAATTGTCATTTCATATGCTCTTGATTGAATTAATGTGTGTAATTTATAGTGTTGATTAGAGGTTTGTTTCAATATGTATATTTTCATAATAACCTCCACTTCCTGATTACCTTGAGTCTTACACCTCTATTAAAATCATTTAAAAAACAATTAATTATCGATTCAAAGTCGAGCCCATTTTCAAAACACCTTTGTAAGTCGATCGCTTTTAGAGCATCACCATCAACCTCACATAGCTTACTCTTGGGCTTTCTAACAATGAGACCTAGTCGATTATTAATTGATCGATTAGATGAATGATTCACTAAATAAACTTCAATTCATTCGTAAACACAAATTTTAAAGCTCGATCCAACATTGAGTTTTCTTTATTAAATTTAAATTAAAATACCTAATCACAGTTAAATACTATTTCATTTGGAAATGAAAAAGAGGATGGTTTTGAATTTTCAACTCCTCTCGTCGATTATTTGAATACGAGTTCTTTTACTCTGTCTTTCGAATAATCGTCATTTCTAATCCACTTAAGCACAAATAAATCAAATCCTTTTATAATAAGAAATGAAAAGGGAGATGACTTTGAGTCTTCAATTTTTCTCCTCGATCATTTGAATACAAGTTCTCTTACTTGGTTAGTCAAATGATTGTCGTTCCTCTACAAACTTCCAAACCCCGATTAAACCAAATAACTTTCATATTAAGCTAAATGAAAAGGGAGTTGACTTTGAGTTTTCAACTTCTCTCCCCAATTGTTTGAATACGAGTTCTCTTGCTCGGTTAATCGACCAATTGTCATTTTTCCACAAACATACAACTTAATCAAATCATTTTCATAACAAACTCTACAAAAAGGGAGATGGTCTTGAGTTTTCAATTCCTCTTCTGAAATCCTTGGATATGAGTTGTCTTACTTAGTCATTCAAGTACTTGTCGTTCATTCTAAAATACACCAACCATACGCAAACTTATTTTCGTAATCACTCAGATGAAAAAGAAAGTGGTCTAGAGTCTTCTATTCCCTTTCCCAATTATTAGGATATGAGTTTTCTTACTCGGCCATCTGAGTATTCGTCATCCATTGAAAATACCTTAACTATTATTAAATCCTTTTATAATTAAGGATGAAAAAGGAAGTGGTCTAGAGTCTTCTATTCCCTCTCTCGACTATTAGGATACGAGTTATCTTACTCGACTATCCGAGTAATCGTCATCCAACAAAAATAGCTTAACACATCAAACCTATCTTTTTCTCGCCCTCCTGTGATCATAATCAATCAAACAAAATACCCCACATATTAACTCAACTTGTCACCCCCGTGTAACCAAAACACTTTTCATAAAGAACTTTGTTTAATCCTTTCTAATGCGCACAACAAAATAGTGCTTAAGCCTCCGCCGAGAATAGACAAGCCAACATTTAGCCTTTAGAATGCGATCTAAACAACTGTTCGGTAAAAGACACCAAACAACCGTAGTTCCCTGAACTACGAATGCTATGACTTCCTTATTGCACCATAAGGATACGTAGGCACAAGATTGCGAGATCTTGGCGAGCACACTAATAAAAAACCTCCCTTTTCTCCCATCTGAGTGTTGGTGTAAGCCCTAGAGGCCAATACTTTTGGTACTTGTATCAAATTATTTATTAATAATAAAAGGTTTTTTCTTTATTATGTTTGTCTAATAAAGTCCCTAGAATAGATAGTCCGTTTAATGTATCAAGTGTGACTTAATCATGAGATCACATTAAACATAAGGACACTATTCTTAAAGTATCTGTAGTCGAGCTTTATTGTGAAGTGGGATAACATTAAAGCATTAAGACTATTATGTATATAGACTGATGATCACATCTTATGGATCATGGATAAGGAATTCTCAAGTCTTAAACATAGGTATGAATATTAAGAGTAATATTTATACTGGATTGACCCGCTATGAGAATACTATATAGAATGTTATGCAAAGTGTCATGAGTTATTCTCATGGTGATAATGGTCTATACCACCCTTCGGCCTGAAACCACTATGGATCCTAGATGTAGAGTCGAGTGCCTGTTTGCTGATCAAACATTGTCTGTAACTGGATGACCATAAAGATAGTTGATGGGTACTCCACGAAGCATGCTAAGGGACATGAGTGACCTAGATGGAATTTGCCCATCATGTGTAACAGGATAAATGTCTATGCGCCCAATATTGAATTGGACAAGGATGACACGGTTTATGCCTTGTGTTAAATATAGACATAAGGGCAAAAGGGTAATTATACACCTAATTATTATCACAGAAAGATTTGTCAGATCACATGACATTTTCGTGTCTTGGGTAGACGTGATGTGTTACTAGATACCGCTCACTGTCTATTATGTTAAATACGTGATTTAATATAATTGCCAATACCGCGAAAACCTACAGGGTCACACACAAAGGACGGATTGATGAGAGATAGAGTAACTAAGGAATACCGTAATGTACGGTGCCCTTAAGTGAATTGTAGAATATCGTAAAGTACAGTGTACTTAAGTAGAATACGAAATATGGTAAGGTACCACGGCGCTTAAGTGATTTTGGAATATTATAAGATATGGGCCATATACACTTGAGTGGGCTTTTTAGCTTGCAGCCCACACAAGTGGTTCTATAAATAGAACCCTTGTGTAGAAGCATGAGAGCAGTTGGAATTTCGTTTCTCTCCCTCTCTCTCACTCATAGCCTTCATTCGTAGCAGCTAGCATTGAGATTGAAGGAATCCGTTCGTGTGGACTGAGTAGAGGCGTTGCCATCGTTCAACGTTCGTGATCGCTCCGTATATCTGTATCAAAGGTTACAATCGCCACAAGAGGTAACGGTTCTATCACTGATCATGCCCATTCGTAAGGATCACTAAAGGAGAAATTCTAAATTCTGCTGCGTTTTGGATCGCCATTCTCCTTCAGTGGTATCAGAGCCACTTACGAAACCATGCATCTGATAGCTGTTTATTTTCTATATTTTCTGTATTAATACGATTAAAAGACAAAATGAATCAAAGAATAAACGATTAATTAAATTGAGATCGATCAAGTTATATATATGATATAAGTAATCCTGATGCAAAATACGGTATATATGATATACTGTTTCTGTTTCATTCATTCAAACACTTAATGGTTGTTTTCGTTTGAGCGATCAATGGTCGTTTGCTTCTTGATCCGACATTAGTATGGTGAAGCAATGACGTGTTAATCAATCATACTGAATCAACAATCGAGATGTTTTTGGTGGTCTGAAATTGGTGCATTAGGGTTAATTACGGCACAAGGGTTGTGTTGTCAAAGAGTTATGCGATTAGGGTTGTGACTGCGCAAGAGTTGTGCTTTAAAGTATCAATTGTTGATGCGAAAAACGACGTCGATTTCAAATGAATTGTTCATTAAAAATTTCGGCCAGGGGGCGCTGCGTAGTGTGATCGGTCGCCGAAATTTATTTTGGTTTTAATTAATTAAAAGAATTAAAATTAGTAATAATGATGTGTTTATTATTATTGTCTTGTGGTGATCGGTTATGGCCTTAGTTTTCCTTTATTTTGTTTTGGGTTTTTAATATACGACCTGCGTGTCGTGCCTCTCTTTTAATCTCATAATGTAACTTCTTTGCTCATCTCACTCCCTCGTATGTAAAACGAGTTTCTTTTATGTAATGTAATGTTATGAAGAAAGAGAAGAATTCAATATCAAAGGAGGACAACCTTGAAGATCTTGCTTGGAGAAGCTTAGATCGTTATTAGGTTAGCTTAGGTTCTCTCATTGGCTTGGGAGAACAATTGCACTAGGGGCCATAACTGTTTCATTATGTATGTATGTTGATGCATGTGAATGTATGTTGATGCATGTGAGAGACGATTTATATGATAAATAAGTCGGTGAGATCAGAATAATTGTAAATTCCCTCAAATTAAATATTAAGTTTATGCTTTCCAAGTTTTAGCACTCATCAAGACTAGTATCGGATAATGTAGGTTTCGCCTACGCGAGGTGCATGTTCTATATTAGTAAGGTGCGATGGGATAATTGTAATATCCAATTGTTAAAACAATGGGTCAAACTTAACTAAACAAATTATAATAAGATTATATATGTTTAGAAGCAAGAGTTGGAAATGATCCATGTGATGGATTGGAATAAGGAGTTATTCACCCAACTAAAATATTCGAGAGTTATATAAGATACAATTGGAAGGAGTTCCTACCTAAATAACCTAGTTTTGTGTAATCCGCCTACGCGGACTTAAAACAAACTGAAATATGGATCTCGGCCCACTAGAAAATCTTCCAACGGGATTTTCCGAATCAAATGGTGAGGGCCATTTGTTTTGAGTAAAATAGTGGGAGCATATTTAATTAAAGGCCTAATTAAATATGTTATTGATACTTATATTTTCATTATTTTCATGTATATTACCATGACAACAAACACCTCTAACAACATTTTGCGATCAATCCTTGACAAGGAAAAATTGTCTGGGACAAATTTTCTGGATTGACACCGAAATTTGAGGATTGTCCTCAAACATGATAGAAAGTTGTATGTCTTGGAGAAACCTGTTCCTGAAGAGGAACCTCCTAGTTCTGCACCTAAGGCAGAAAGAGATGCTTATAAGAAGCATGTCGATGATGCCAATGAAACCGCTTGTCTCATGCTAGCTACCATGAACTCAAAGTTGCATAAGCACATGAGAACATGGCAGCGTTCGATATGATCGAACACCTCAAGATGCTCTATCAAGAGCAAGCAAGGCATGAAAGGTTTGAAGTTTAAAAAGCCCTTTTTCAATGCAAGTTAGCTGAGGGAGCCCCTGTAGGTCCCCATGTGCTCAAGATGATTGGGTATGTGGAAAACCTTGATAGGTTGGGTTTTCCCCTCGAAAAGGAACTTGCGACTGATTTAATCTTGCAATCGTTTCCAGATAGATTTAGTAAATTTGTCCTAAATTTCAATATGAATGATATGGGCAAATCTCTTCCTAAACTGCTAGCCATGTTAAGAACTGCTGAGCAGAATCTGAAGTCAAAAAGGAATTCCATTCTGATGATCGGAAATGGAAAGAGACAGAACAAAAGGCCCACCAAGCAGGGTGATAAAGGGAAAGGCAAGTTAGTTGCCAAACCCAAACCCACTGTTGCTGCTTTGAAGCTTAGTGGAGGCATAGAAAAAGAAGGCACTTGCTTCCATTGCGGTAAGACCGGACACTTGAAGAGAAACTGCCCAAAATACCTGGAAGATAAGAAGAATGGAGTAGAGACTTCAACTTCAGTTATTTTTGTTATTGAAATTAATTTATCTATTTCTGCATCATGGGTATTAGATACTGGATGCAGTTCTCACATTTGTACCAATGTGCAGGGACTAAAAAGACGTAGAGATTTAGCAAAAGGTGAAGTCGACCTACGAGTTGGAAATGGAGCAAAGGTTGTTGTTTTAGTCGTAGGAACTTATGTATTGACTTTACCTAGTGGTTTAATAATTCAGTTAGGGAACTGTTATTATGTACCTACAATTAGCAGGAATATCATTTCCATTTCTTGTTTGGACAAGTTTGGTTTTTCATTTATAATAAAGAACAATTGTTGCTCAATTTACTTGAATGATATATTCTATGCTACTGCACAAATAAACGATGGACTATATGTCCTTGATCTTGAAATGCCTATTTATAACATTAATACTAAAATGATAAAACCTAATGAGTTAAATCCAACTTACCTTTGGCATTGTCGATTAGGCCACATAAATGAGAAACTCATTTCCAAACTCCATAAAGATGGACTGTTGGACTCTTTTGATTATGAATCATATGAGACATGCAGATCTTGTTTAATTGGAAAGATGAAAAAGTCTCCATTCACAGGAAAAGGTGAAAGAGCTAATGATCTTTTGGCCCTCATACATACTGATGTATGTGAACCACTGAACATACCAGCCAGAGGAGGTTTTCAGTACTTCATCACATTTACTGATGATTTCAGTAGATATGGTTATGTGTATTTAATGAAACACAAATCAGAGTCCTTTGAAAAGTTCAAGGAATTCAAGAATGAAGTACAAAACCAACTAGGTAAGAATATTAAAACTCTTCAATCAGATTGAGGTGGTGAGTATTTAAGCCTTGAGTTTGATGACCATCTGAAAGAGTGTGGGATCCTATCCCAACTTACTCCTCCTGGAACACCCAAATGGAATGGTGTATCTGAGAGAAGAAATTCAACCCTGTTAGACATGGTCCGATCCATGATGAGTCACACTGATCTTCCAAATTCCTTTTGGGGACATGCACTATTGACAGCAGCTTACACACTTAACCGTGTTCCATCCAGAAAGGTTGAGAAGACACCATATGAGATATGGAGTCGTAAGAAACCACATATGTCTTACATGAAGATTTGGGGTTGCGAAGTTTATGTGAAACGACAAATTTCAACTAAGCTTGAGCTCAAATCTGACAAATGCTTATTTGTGGGGTATCCTAAAGAAACAAGATGGTATTACTTCTACAATCCTTCTGAGGGTAAAGTGTTTGTCGCTCGAACTGGAGTTTTCCTAGAAAAGGATTTTATTTCCAAAGGAATCAGTGGGAGGAAAGTAGAGCTTGAAGAAATTCAAGAATCACAAAGCATCGATACACCTATGGAGGAATTAGAGCAGGAAACACAAGTAGTTGTGGAAGAGCAACTTGCTCAAGTAGAACAAGACCAGCGTAGGTCAAGCAGGATACATCACATACCTGAGAGATATGGATATCTCATAACTGATCAAGGTGATGTATTACTCATGGATCAAGATGAGTCTGTGACCTACCAAGAGGCCATAACTGGTCCCGAGTCTGAGAAGTGGCTAGAAGCCATGAAATATGAAATGGATTCCATGTACACAAACCAAGTTTGGACCTTGGTAGAGCCTCCTGTAGGAGTTAACCCTATAGGATGCAAGTGGGTCTTCAAAAAGAAGACTGACATGGATGGTAAGGTACATACCTATAAGGCAAGACTGGTTGCAAAAGGATATAAACAAATTCATGGGGTTGACTATGATGAAACCTTTTCACCAGTTGCAATGCTTAAATCTGTTCGGATTTTACTTGCTATCATTGCATATCATGATTATGAAATATGGCAGATGGATGTCAAAACTGCTTTCCTTAATGGGAATCTTCTTGAGGGTGTGTACATGACACAACCTGAAGAATTTGACATACCAGAAGAAGCCCAAAAGATATGTAAGTTACAAGGATCAATCTATGGATTGAAGCAAGCTTCTAGAAGTTGGAATCTTCGTTTTGATGAAATGGTAAAACAATATGGATTCATCAAGAACAAAGATGAGCCTTGTGTCTACAAGAAGGTTAGTGGGAGCATGATCGTTTTCCTGGTATTATATGTAGATGACATATTACTCATTGGAAACGATGTCCCTACCCTGCAACAAGTAAAGTCTTGGTTGGTGAAATGCTTTTCTATGAAGGACCTAGGTGAAGCAGCCTATATATTAGGAATCAGAATCTATAAAGATAGATCACAAAAACTGCTTGGCCTAAGTCAGAGTACGTACATAGACAAAGTGCTGAGACGCTTTATTATGCATGATTCCAAGAAAGGATCCATACCTATGGAACATGGCATGTGTCTATCAAAAACACAATCCTCTTCAACTAAGTGTAACACCTCAAAATTTGCCCTCCTCTTCTTGGGACTAGTTTGACACATTGCATTTCATTTTAGGACATTAGACATTGCATTTTGCATTTCATGAGAATTGAGAAGATCATCCTCCAAAGTCTTTTCAGAAGATGGCAGGTTACATGATTCAAGCCTGAGGGTTTCTATGAATTGATGATCAACCATCTGAGGGTCTGCACTTCAAGTAGGGTTTCTTGATCCTTCAAAGGTCTTGAGCATTATCTTGTCTGCAAGGGTATATTATCATCATCATGGTTCTATCCTCATCCAGGGTTGCATTGTTCATTCTCAAGTTCCTTTGGATTAGGGTTCTGACCTCTGGTCAACCCTGATCAATGACTTTCTTCCAGCTAGGGTTTCTCAAGGAGATGAGGTATTTTATTAAGATGAGGATCACATGAGTGACATAAGGAGCCTACATGAGCCAGGGTTTCATTTTTGAGCAATTTCCCCAAGTGGTGGAGGTTCAAGCTGATCAGGGCATGTCAAGGTCATCTGAGGACCACAAAGTTAACTGTGCAAGAACTGAGGGCTTTGAGGTGGGGAAATGAGTTGACACACCTCAGTCATGTTCAAAAGAGGTCCATTCATCATTCTAAACATCTATCTTGAAGATTTTGAAGTCATGGCAAAAGTTTCCAAAAATGGAAAGTGACCTGTAATTTCTAGTTTCCAAAAATGGCAAGTTTTTGGTCCACATTCAACTTGACTTTTCAATATCAAAGAGGTTTCAAATGGATTTTTGGTGAACATGAAAGTTGAAGATCTTCCTCTCCTCTTTTCAAAAAGTCCTATATCATGTCCATATGATGTTTGGTTGAGAAGTTATGGCCAAATGATCACAAAGTGTGCATAGAAGTTTAAAGTAACATAACTTTTGATCCAAAATTCCAAATTGGTCCACTCTTTTTGAAAAATGCTCCTTGTGACCAAGAGATTCCAAATCAATCATTGCCTTGCATGAAAGAAGCTCATATGATCATGTGTTCATACATATGCATTTTGGAGGTAATTTTGATAATTCAAATTTGGTTGATCATACAAGCAAAAGACCATTTCCATGATGTTTATTGAATGATTTTAGGTGAATACAAGGCTCAGCATGACACTGTTCATGTGTGGATTGGTCATGCTACCTCACACTTGCAAATTTGAATTACACCTCATATTCGTCTAATCAATTTTAGCCAAGGCAAATTGAGATTAGCACAATCATTAACACATGATATAAAAGCCTAATCATAACTGTTTTTGCTCATAACAACAAATTCAGATCTGAAAATTCCATTTCCCTCCAATTTTTCTCTCACTTGGATTTTCAATTTTCTTCACACAAACACCAAATTTCTTTGCATAATCATGATCATGGAGTATCACTGAGTAGGAATCCATGATTGGTTTGAAGAATTTGGTCAAGAATCTAGCAGATCGAGCACATCTTCATGGACATGGAATTCTGAAATTGAGCAAGATCTAAGAGGATTCAAGTGTTGCTTCTTATTCAAAGCTTCGAAGCAAGTATAGAGGAGAAGATCTGGAAGTTCTGGAAGCTTGAACACACGATTTTTGATCACTACACTTTAAGTAAGTGAAAATTCGACCTCTCTTTTTTGCCAAATTCTTGCCATAAACCTGTAGATCTTGCTTAGGTGATCATGCTGATATGTTTAGAATTGATTTTGGGGAAGAAATGAGGAAGTTATGTTGAATTAAAGTTTAGATCTAGAATTTGTTTTGCTTCGATCCATGAGATACATGAGGAATTAGATGAATTTGACATGATATTTGAGATCTACGTCGAAATACCTTTCGAACCATATATAGTTTGCAAGATTCTGGAAAAAAAATTTGAACCTCCACCGGAATGCAACCGGAGAAGACGACCGGAAACACTGTTCCGGCCGTCTGGTTCAGTCCTTAGGGTTTTGACTTGAGCGCTTCTGGACCTTCCATGCGCGAGTTCGATTCCTTCGCCATGCATTTTAAATTCCCGTTTGATTTCTCACTTACTTGGCCTTGCATGAGTTCGATTCCTCGCTGTTGCATTTCCTAAATTAATTTTTGATATTCTCTTTTCCCTGAGTGTGTGAGTTTGATCCATGGCGGTGCAGTTTTGTGAATTTATTTTGAATCCTCATTTTGATCCCTGGCGCGCATGGGTTCGATTCCTGGCATATGCACTTTCTGATTTTAATTCAAACTTCCATTTTCCCTCTCATTTTCCTATTATTTCATATTATTTTTGTTCAACTTTAAAAAATCATGAAAAATGGAAAAATGCTTCAATTTGATTCCAATTTTTTTTCACATGCTTGTTTTAATGTTTATTATTTTTTGATGTTATTTCATGAATTGTTTGTTTCTGGTTTTTTAATTGTGAATTTTTGATTGCATCATGTGCCAAATTGACATGCTACATTCATTTGTTTGTGAAATGCTCATGTTTAATCCAATTGACTTGAAATTTGGCATGCTTGATCTTAACATGTGATTTGATTTTCTGGCTTTGGTTTGAAATTTTTATCATATGACATCACTGTTTTGGACACATGAACATGTAGTGTGACAATTTGTGTCACCTTTTGAGCATTGCATTTGTGAATTTTCATTCATGTACCATTTGAGCTCTTCTGAATTTAATTTTTTGCATGATGTTTTCTCATAACATGAAGAGCTTGCATAAAAAATTTCATAGCCATTGGATTCTTTTATGTTTTAATTTGGATTTTCTAATTTGATTGTCCATTTGGTGCTCATTTGTTGGTCTTTGTTTTACATTGATCATTTGATGCCTTTGCCTTATGAATTGGTCTTGGTCCTTTTGAGGACATCTTGTGACATGTTTGAATATTCTTTTTGCAAAATATTGAGTTCTGTTTTGGCCATTTGACTTGCTTTTGAACCTAGTCTTTGTACTAGTGATTTGTATACATGAACTAACATTGATTTGTGTTTTAGGTTTGAGCATTTTGCTTTGATGGTTGGTGTGGTCTCATTATTTGAGATGCAAGATGCTTTTAACTACTAACTATTGTTGTGTTGTAGGTCCATTAATGTGATGAACTCACTTGAGTGCTTGCACTTATGACTTGCATTGTGTACATATTGGATAGTTCCATTGTGTTGTCTGTTGGTTTTCTGAATGCAATATTAACTGTTTGGCTTTTGTACAGGTACATTAGTCGCTTTTAGCTCTTGCTTGAGCTTTGATTTGAAGTGTGGTTGATACACCACTGAGGTAGTTTAGCCTTCTTACTCCATGTAGTCTGGAAGTCCTGCCACCTTTTTGGCAGGCATTTGGCTGAAGTCCTCCTTAAGAGGCTCTGATTGTGTATGTTTACATTTGTGCCAAAGACCTCCAAATGAGGCATGTTACTTGATAAGTCCTCCTAAGTGAAGAGGCAGTTGACAGATAGAAGGGATTAGCAATCAATCCCCTGTTATTCAGTGAGTCGTTCATTATGCTCGCACCACGTGCTGATGCTCTTGAACAAATACCGAAGATCTTAGTATAGAGTCAGTCAAGTGGAATAGGGTCCCTCATTCTGGATCCCCACGCTTTCTTTGATTTGAGCTCACCCAGGCCAGGGTTAAGAGCATGAGGTTTAACCCTCGTTTCCATCTTTGATCAGCTTCACCCTAACTCTCAATGTTAGTGGTTAAGAGCTTCAGCATACCCCTACAGTGTTGGCTTGTTTGTCGAGGTTGATATGACCCCTCTTGACTAAAGCCCAACCATTTGTTTGAGCCTCTTGTTTGTATATAGAGTGTGATGATTGCTGGTATGTTTATCTGCTTTCCACTTCTCACCTCCTTTTCTGTAGGAGTCGTACGATTAACTTCCAAGGAAGTTGAACGTATGTAGAGATAGACTTGAGTTGACTCGCTTCCTGTGTGAGTCAAACTCTTGTTAGAGACCTCAACCTAGGGTTATTGTTTGCATGACAACTATTAGGCTCGAGTCAGTCTCCCTTTTAGTTTGTTATTTCCCTGGTCTCTGGTTAGGAGAGAGTTTCTCCCCTGTTAAGGGAAACTACGTCGCCCTGATTCTCATACCAGATGAGATACGTAGGCAGGAGATCGAGCGAGATCTCTCCGGGCACCCTTTTGTTTTTTTTGAGTGTGTTCAACCTCTTTGTTTCTTTTGACGTCTCAGTGTCTCTTTGTGTTTGTGTGACAACTATTAGGCTCGAGTTCCAGACTCCCTATTAGTTTGTCAACCCGATTTACTTATTCTAGTTTGTGAATTTTCTTTGAGCAGTTTTATTAGCAACCTTTTCTTATTCTTTTGAGCGTGGATCCCGTCGAGTACGACGGACGTGAGGGGGTGCTAATACCTTCCTCTTGCGTAACCGACTCCCGTACCTTGCAATCTCTGGTCGTAAGACCGTTCCTTTCCCTTTCTTAGGTTAGTCCTGCGCTCCCTTTCCGTCATAGGATGAATAGCATCGGTGGCGGCTCTCTGTATTTTTCCCACCGGTTGTTTTTCGCGTTGCGACACTAAGGAAGAAAGGGATCGCATGAATAAGATTCCATATGCATCTGCAATAGGATCTATCATGTATGCCATGTTATCTACTCGACCAGATGTCTCGTATGCTTTAAGTGCAACGAGTAGGTACCAATCTGATGCTGGTGATGCTCATTGTGTAGCTGTCAAGAATATGCTTAAGTAATTGAGAAGGACTAAGGACTCATGCTTGATATATGGAGGTCAGGAAGAGTTGGCTGTAATTGGATACACCGACGCTAGCTTCCAGACAAATAAGGATGACTTTAGATCGCAATCTGGTTATGTGTTTTGCTTAAACAGTGGCGCTGTGAGCTGTAAAAGTTCAAAGTAAGATACAATTGCTGATTCTAAAACCGAGGCCGAGTATAATGCTGCCTCAAGTGAAGCAAAGGAAGTTGTTTGGATCAAAAAGTTCATTAGTGAACTTGGCATAGTTCCTAGCATTGTGGATCCCATTGGTCTCTATTGTGATAACAATGGTGCTATCGCACAAGCTAAGGAGCCTAGATCTCACCAACGATCCGAACACATACTTAGGCGTTATCACCTCATTCGAGAGATATTAGATAGAGGAGATGTGAAAATAAGCAGAGTACCTACACTTGACAATATTGTTGACCCACTGACAAAGCCTCTTGTGCAGCAGAAGCATGATAGCCATACTAGATCTATGGGCATTAGGGGTATGCCTGATTGGCTCTAGTGCTAGTGGGAGATTGTTGGTGTAAGCCCTAGAGGCCAATACTTTTTGTACTAGTATCGAATTATTTATTAATAATAAAAGGATTTTTCTTTATTATGTTTCTCTAATAAAGTCCCTAGAATAGATAGTCCGTTTAATGTATCAAGTATGACTTAATCATGAGATCGCATTAAACATAAGGACATTATTCTTACAGTATCCATAGTCGAGCTTTATTTTGAAGTGGGATAACATTAAAGCATTAAGACTATTATGTATATAGACTGATGATCACATCTCATGGATCATGGATAAGGAGTTATCAAGTCTTAAACATAGGTATGAATATTAAGAGTAATATTTATACTGGATTGACCCGCTATGAGAATACTATATAGAATGTTATGCAAAGTGTCATAAGTTATTCTCATGGTGATAATTGTGTATACCACCCTTCGACCTGAAACCACTATGGACCCTAGATGTAGAGTCGAGTGCCGTATTGCTGATCAAACATTGTCTGTAACTCGATGACCATAAAGATAGTTGATGGGTCCTCCACGAAGCATGCTAAGGGACATGAGTGACCTAGATGGAATTTGCCCATCCTGCGTAATAGGATAAATGTCTATGGGCCCAATATTGAATTGGACAAGGATGACACGGTTTATGCCTTGTGTTCAATATAGACATAAGGGAAAAAGGATAATTATACACATAATTATTATCACAAAAAGGATTTGTCAGATCACGTGGCATTTTCGTGTCTTGGGTAGAAGTGATGTGTTGCTAGATACCGCTTACTATTTATTATGTTAAATACGTGATTTAATATAATTGCCAATGCCTCGAAAACCTAGAGGGTCACACAAAAAGGACGGATTGATGAGAGATAGTGTAACTAAGGAATACCGTAATGTACGGTGCCTTTAAGTGAGTTGTAGAACATCGTAAGGTACGGTATACTTAAGTAGAATACGAAATATGGTAAGGTACCACGCGATTAAGTGATTTTGGCATATTATAAGATATGGGCCATATACACTTGAGTGGGCTTTTTAGCTTGCAGCCCACACAAGTGGTTCTATAAATAGAACCCTTGTTTAGAAGCATGAGAGCAGTTGCAATTTCGTTTCTCTCTCTCTCTCTCTCTCTCTCTCTCTCTCTCTCTCTCTCTCTCTCTCTCTCACACACACACACACACACACACACACTCAAAGCCTTCATTCGTAGCAGCTAGCACTGAGGTTGAAGGAATTCGTTCGTGTGGACTGAGTAGAGGCGTTGTCATCGTTCAACGTTCGTGATCGCTCCGTATATCTGCATCAAAGGTTACAATCGCCACAAGAGGTAACGATTAAATTACTGATCATGCCCATTCGTAAGGATCACTAAAGGAGAAATTTTAAATTCCGCTGCATTTTGGATCGCCCTTCTCCTTCACTGAGGTCTTCACCCATATCTATTATCGACTCAAATTACCCGAAGAAAACAAACAACCAAAGTTAACATTCAAATTGCAACATTGAACTAAAAGGTTCCCTTTGAGTACAACGGACGTGAGGGGTGCTAATACCTTCCCCTCGTGTAATCAACTCCAGAACCTGAATATGGTTACGACGACCATTATTCAATTTCCTAAAGGTTTTATCGATATTTTCCTACTCCTTCGTTGGGATAAATAAATTTCGGTGGCGACTCTGTTCGAACATAATTTTTTCCGCGACCATCGCGAGGAATCATATTTTTCGTGATGCGATAGGAATGTATGAATATTATCGCGTTTCTTATTGTACAACCATTATAGTTGTGTGGGTCTCATTGCAAGTTGCTCATGAGGGTACAAACGAGGTAAAAGAAGCTAGAATCAATACTTTGAATCTAGAATTTGAACTTTTTCATATGAAGCATGGTGAACCATTGCCAATACGCAAAAAAGGTTCACTCATCCTGTAAACCGTTTGAATCGACTTGGTAAGCTCGTTTCCAATGAAATTTCTACTAACAAAGTTTTAAGATGTCTTAATAGGGAATGGCAACCGAAAGTCATCGCAATCTAGAAAGCTGACAATCTCTTGACATTTGATATTACTACTTTGTTTGGAAATCTTGAAGAACACGAGTAAGAGCTCATTTGCTTGGAGAAGAATGAGAAGAAGCTTAAGAAGGAGAAGAACAACGAAAAGGAGGTAGACAAGAAGTCAACTACTCTTGTGGCATCTATTTCTAGGTACTCTACTATAGAGCAAGATGATAGTGGAACTGGTGATGGTGAGTGTTCGAATGATGAAGAAATGGGGTAGTTTGTTAAAAGGTACCATAAGTATATCAAGAAAAATGGAGTGAAGAATTCTAACAAGAATCTCATAAATTATAGAAGGAAAACAAATACCTCAAAACAAGATGAGAGTAAAAAGGAAAAATCTAAAGGTTCATGCTATAATTGTGGAAGAGTAGTCATTACAAGTCAAATTGTCCATTGCTTAAGAAGGATAAAGGAAAGGGTAAACAAAAGAAGGCAAGAAAGCCTAGAAGAGCATATATCACATGCGATAGTGATAATGAATCCTCCAAGGAGGGTAGCTCAAGTGAGAGTAATGAAATGGAAAATATTTGCCTCATGGCCAAGCACATGATGAAGAATGAAACTCATTCCAAATCTGAACCTATCGATAAAATGTATTATTTTTATTTACAAATTGCTTTTGAAAGTATATATGGTGAAGCTAAAGAAGATTTTAAAAGGTTGGCTTTGAATAAAAGAATAATTTCATAATTAGAAGCCAAGGTTTTAGAAATGGAAAAACAAATGGAAGCTCTTAAGCAAACCATGTTACATGTTTCAAAAGTTAAAATTGAGGATTAGAAGTATTCTTAGGTTTGTTGTGAAACTTATAACATTTGGCAAAAAGAAGTTATTACTCTAAAACCCAAATTGAACAAGGCTTTAGAACCAAAATTTACCTTCATTGATCCAGCAAAATTTAAAAGATCTTTAAATGTATCGTAGAAAAAGTATAAATTTGTTATAAGGGAATCAAATAGAAAAAATCACTCTCATCATCATATGACTTATCATTATTGTTGCAAGAAAGGTCATACCATTACAAAATGAAAATTTAGGAGATACTTGATTCCTTAAGGTGTATTCGAATGGTTGCCCAAGTGCAACAAAGGTCACTCATTCTCAAGGACCCAATGAAGAATTTGGTACCTATCACTCTTGTTTTATCTTGTAGGTTGAATGTCTTGGATCCATGGAGAGAATGTCGTTTATCGATAATGGATGCTTAAGGCATATGATGCGTGACATTTTCTAATTCATTGACTCACAACAAAGAAGACGGGTTATATGACCTACAAAAACAATAATAAGGGTGTTATACTTGTTAAAGTTATTGTAGTTCGTGCATGTCACTTTTGACGAATCTTATCCGAGAAATGTCGGGAAAGGTATTTCTTTTCGCGATACAGGTGTATCTTCAGAAGACACACTCAAAGACACCGAAGAAGGAACTGATCATCCTGAGGAGGTGGAACTTGAGAATAAGGAAGATGATGAACCTTTAAAAGAGAAGGAAGATAGTCCAACTCAAGTGGATGACCTTACCTTTGCTTGTAAGACTTCCAAAGACCATCCATTCGACAACATTCTTAGAGACATGACCAAAGGTGTAACTACACGATCTAAGATAAGTAATTTTTGTTATCACTTTGCATTTGTGTCTCAAATTGAACCTAAAAACACAAAAGAGGCCTTACTTCATGAGCATTGTCTTATTGCCATGCAAGATGAGTTGAATCATTTTAAAAAGAAATGATGTATGAGACCTTTCTCCACCTCCGCAAGATCATTAACTTATAGGCATGTAGTGGGTTTTTAGAAATAAATTGGATGAAAACAGAGTGATAATAGGGAACAAGGTCCGGCTAGTGGCCCAAGGGTATAACCAAGAGAAGGGTATATATTATGAGGATACTTATGCTCTTTGCCCGCCTTGAGGCTATACGCCTTTTACTAGGTTTTGCATGCTCTAAATATATGAAATTATTTCAAATAGACGTGAAAAGTGATTTCCTTAATGGGTATATAAGTGAAGAAGTGTACATTCCATAACCTCATGATTTTGAAAATTATGAGTATCCTAACAATGTTTTTAATTATAAAAAGCTCTATATGGTCTCAAACAAGCCCTTAGGGCTTGGTATGGGTGACTAAGTAAGTTTCTACTTGATCAAGGATCTTTAAAGGGAAGGTTGATACAACACTTTTTTATCAAACATAAAGTAAAACACTTTCTTATCATTTAAATTTATGTTGATGATACTATCTTTGTTTCTACTAACATGCAATTAGTTAAAGAGTTCTCAAAGTTAATGCAGAGAAAATTTGAAATGAGTTTAATGGGAAAGTTGACTTACTTTCGCAGAGTTCAAACAAGCAACTCAAAGAAGGGATGTTTGTGTGTTAATCAAAATATTGCCAAGAGTTTCTTAAACGCTTCGGAATGGCAGATGCAAAGTCAATCGACACTCCAATGCTCACTAATGGGAACTTAGACAAAGATGAAAATGGTAAGGACATTAACATTAAAAGGTATAGAGAAAGTACCATTTCATGTTTCGTCTCTCATCGTGTGAGGTAGTATTGTTTCCCTTTTCTCTTTGTACGTAAGTTTTTCTCTTAAATTCATGTATGACTTATATGCCTCTCATATGTGATTGGGTGTTTATGTTCCAAAATGTGTGATATATTTGATGAATAATACATTTCATGTATGCTCACATCCAAGAAATTCACAGTTAAATCATATGTTTTCAATCTATATGTTTATAGTGGCTTCATGTTATTATATCATTATCATATGTCTTTCATGCCCTTATATATTCAAATTAGAAGTATTTTTCAAGTGCTTGGTGTTTGAGCATTCTATTTATCGATTCTTGCATGAAAAATGAAGTATTTGCATGATTTTTTCCAAGTACACATAGTATGCCTCGACTCATTATCTTAGAGGTGATAATGAGATAATTATGGGTCGTAGAAATTAGTAAAATTGATTGTACATCACGTATTTAGAACCTATTTTGCATGCACTTTATCTCTCGTATTTCATGTTATTGTGGTTCGTCCTTATGCTTTTCTATTTTGACAATGCTATGATAATGAACTCCTTATAATTTCGTATAAATTGCATGTTTATTTTTGTTTAGGACAATTTTAACTTTAACATCATTCTAATAAAATGTTAGTGCACATTATTATTGTACTTTTTTATTTGCAACACCCTCTGAGTGTTATATGTGTTTTTGTAAGTTTTACATGATGCTTCTCACGTTTGTGGCTTTGTCTCTTTTTGATGTTGTTAAAGGGGGGATAAGTCCATGCAAAAATGAAGTCTCGAAGGTGCACATATTCAGGGGGAGCTTTTATCAAGACATCAAATACTTCATATGTTTTTCCATCATCAAAAAGGGGGAGCACTTTTCTTTTATAAATATTTTGAATGATGTAAAAACTATGACACTTAGTATTTGTGTATGTTGGACCCTATCCTTTATGTATAGATATGCATTTTATTCTTAGGATAATTGAAATCAGTTTAGAAATGTTTTTACAAGTTAAAATTAAGTTTTTATGTGAAAAACTAGTGTATAGGTCAACACATAGATGTATAAGTCGACACATGTGGAAGATTTTGCAAAACCAAAGTCTATGTTCAATATGTGTCAACACATAAGGTTTTCAGGTCAACATATATAAGCTTATGTTTAGTGTGTGTCAAGGCATAAGGTTTTAAAGTCGACACGTAGAAGCTTATGTTCAGTATATGTCAAGACATAAGGTTTTCAAGTCGACACATAAAAGAAATTGTTTAGTATGTGTCAACATATAAGGTTTTCATGTTGACACATCTTCAGTATGTGTAAACAAATAATGTTTTCAAGTTGACAGCATCCAGTTTTCAGTTGACAACATCCATTTTTCAGTTGACACGTCAAGTTTTCATGTTAGCACGTGTTATTCAAATTTCCAAAAACATGTACAATTTTCTAAGTATTGATTTGATGTTCTTTTCTCTCTCACGCACACACATGTATATATATATATATATATATATATATATATATATATATATATATATATATATATATATATATATATATATATATATATATATATATATATATATATATATATATATATATATATATATATATAAACAACGTGAAACCAAAGAATATATAAACTAATCTTCATCATCTTCAATCTTTTTTTAGGCATACACATCAACATTTTTGTCTGGTTCCATCTATATACAAATTTGATAAGGTCCAATTTAGGATTTGTAAAATCAATTGGGTTGAGATTACTTTGGGAGTTTCATTAATAAAACTAATTGGGATTTTCCCTCCATGATCAAGTGTGATTTTGGAGTTTTTGGCACAAGATTTTGTAAATAGGATTCAAATGAGTGAAAGCTTTGAAAAAAGAGATTTTTGTCAAAGAAGTAGTGCAACTGGAGGATCAAGTTGACAATCTTAGGACAACTGATCTTATTTAAGATCAAGGGAAGAGGAGAAGATATCATTAACGTGAAATTTGAGATTTCGGGGTTTAAATTTCTATTTCTCTCTTGTATTCAACATTTTGCAAAGATTATTGAATATCTCAATTCCATTTGGAATAGGATGCAGACGTACCCATAATGAGGACAATTGGGGAACTACCTAAACAAATCTTTGTGTTCTCTCTCTCTCTCTCTCTCTCTCTCTCTCTCTCTCTCTCTCTCTCTCTCTCTCTCTATATATATATATATATATATATATATATATATATATATATATATATATATATATATATATATATATATATATATATATATATATATATATATATATTTCATAATTTGTTCATGTACTAAAGTGGGAAAATTCTCTGTATTAAAGAAGAAATTTCTCCAAACTTTCTTTACAATTTGTAAACTCATTTAGTGTGCAAATTTTATATATTGATAATTCCTATGGTGTTGAGATATTTCCAACTATTTTTATTAAGATAATTGCAATCTCTAAAATTACAATTGGATTTTCACATCAATAAAAAGGAAAAATTAGCTTGATGTTTATTGCACACCAAGTATTTGACAAATCGTCATAGTCCATTTTTGTTTCTTAATTTCATTGGAAATTGATTATAGAAGTGTAAAATTGTTCAAACGTTACTTTGAAAAACCTATTGGTTTATTTTGTCACCATTGTGGTACGTTAATTTCATTTCGTAACGGTTTAATATGCATATTTGGTTCTTCCTATAACGGTTTGGGATAGGCGAGTGTTGAAACGAAACCGCTTTCGCTTACCATCGAAAATATTTTAAGACTAGATTTTATAATCAAAGAAAATTTATTGTAGATCTATTCACCTCAC
Organism: Lathyrus oleraceus; assembly: GCF_024323335.1. Classification (NCBI taxonomy): domain Eukaryota; kingdom Viridiplantae; phylum Streptophyta; class Magnoliopsida; order Fabales; family Fabaceae; genus Lathyrus; species Lathyrus oleraceus. The sequence continues at coordinate 400,834,906 of NC_066581.1, read as the reverse complement.
CCTCTAGATCATTTCCCACGTCTAAAACATGATTGTTCATAAATGGTACCACGTGCATAATGAGTCAGTTATGGAGCATATTACATACATATTTACATATGTAGTTGATTGTTCATGATGTTGATGACTGGTTATGAATATGTGTAGGGTGTTATGAATGGGTGTCAGACTATGTTCTTGTTGATTGTGAATCGCGCCGCCACAAATACCTTAGCGTATCGCATGCTCGAAGATACATCAGAGTTGCCATCGAACTTTATTTATTCCCAAAGGAAAGGGAAAATATTGATACAATTCAAGATAAGAAAAAAGGGTAAGAAAGACGGTTATGCAAGGGGAAGGTATTAACATCCCTCACATATGTTGTACTCAACGGGAACCATATTGATACTCTTTACGCGAATGAGTGTTATATTTAAATATTACTTGTAAAAGGGGAAAAAAAGTTTAATGATTAAATTGCTCGCCAAGGATTCGAATCCTCGTGCCTACTTATCTTTATAGTGCAATAAGAAAATCAGAGCTTCGTAGTTCGTGATAGAAAATACGAGCTTGCTGGTTTATTTTAGGGAACAATTGTAATTGTATCCTAGAAGTGTGTAGACATTAGCTGACTTGATCCTAGTTCAGATGCTTTAAGCTTTTAGTCTGACTTTTAAGGAATCGGTTATAAAAGTTCTTTTCAGAAAGGAAGAGTGATTTTGAAAAATGTTTGAGTGTTAAGAGAAAAGGAAAGAGTTGATTGAGTTGAGTTAAAAGGAAATACATTTCTTGAATTGCAAACGGTATTGCTTGCATGCTGTGAAACAATGGTTTGAACCAAGGTTGTGTTGTTGGAATCCACAAAGAGAGTGTGGAATTAACCAATAGATGGTGATTATCCGAGACAAAAAATGGGTGTTCACCTAATCACAAGAGAACTGACAAGGCAAACATGAATGAGAAATGGTTTGCCTAAGCATAAGAGGACCGCTAAGGAAAACAAGAAAGACAAAGGGTTTGGTTCAAATATGGGTGTTTAACCATTTGGTGATTAATCCAAAGAATGTATGGAAGCCAAAGAATATTTCTTTTGGTCCAAAGAGTAAATTATTGTTGATGTGTTATCTGTGGGGAAGTGGTTTTGACAATCATTTAGTTAGGATTGCACTAAAGTCTATGAATGGAGACTAATACTCTTAATAGTTGGGACTTACACCCCATTGTAATACCCCAAAATTTACCCTTCATTTTTCTTGGAAGCATGGGATTTTGTTTCACAATTCATTAGCATCATACTAGGTCATACTCATTGCATACTTCATTAGTGACTTGGAAATCAGGTTTTGATTGATCACTCCTTAACAGAAGGAGCCCACACAAAGCAAGATTGAGAATTGGACTTCATTCTCTAGTATACAAGTCTCAAGGGTCTCAAGGGGCTCCAAGTATCTTATTATGGTCCTTAGTTCATCAGTGAAAGATTCAGAGCTATTAGAGTGTTCATCTGGATTTAATCAGGAAATTAGGGTTTCGTGGTTACTTGCAACAGGCAATGTTTGGTTGGAAGTAGAGGAGCTCATGCATGTCATGATTGAAGAGGCATCTTGGCCTAGGAAGATTCACAATTATCTCGGAAAGATCCATTGGCAAGCAGTGCAATCAGTTCCTGATCAATTTTGCCCTAAAATTAGGGTTTGGTATAAAGTTAGTTTATTTCTGATTCTTTAGTTGAAACTCTTTTCCATGGCCCTCCAGATGTCCACAAGGGTCTACATACAAAAACTCAGCTTTTTATTTGAGCCAGAAGTGCTTCAATTGATCACTGAAATCGGGATCAGACAGTTTGGGAAAAGTCAACTGTTGGGCCAGAAAAGTCAACTCTTGACATTTTGAGAGTGGAATCTCAAAATACATGCCTAGGGGATCCTAAATGCGAATTTTGATCAAGGTTGGATCATGGATTCATCATTTAATCAGGAATTGGAAGAGTTACTTAATTTGGAATTGGTTGACTTTCCATTTAGGGCAAGTTTTCATGATTGTTGCACTCACTTTAAGCCCTTTTTCCATCAAGATAAAAGCTCCATTTGAAAATTTCTCCAACATGAAAGTTGTTCCTCTTGTTCCAATCTTTCTAGAAATATAAAGTTTTCTCCATTTGGATCAAGATTGAGAAATTTATGCTTAGTCAAAGTGGGACATATTTTTAGGACACTTAGAAACATTTCTAAGTCTCAAAATCTTCAAAGTTTGTCAAGACTTCTTGGCAAGTTTACTTGCACTTAAAGGCATCATTTGAAAATGTTTTCTTCACAACAATTGTACCTTGCCATGTCCTCTTTCACATACTTTTAGAATCATCTCATTTGGATCTATGGTTTGAGAGATACATTCACCTAAAGTGGGCACCATGACTTGATTTTCTAGGCAGATTTTAGGCCAAATTGGCCCAACCATTTTGCAGTTGTGGTGACATGACTTTAAGACCATTTTTTACCTCCTTCCATTCATAATTTCAACTTGTGCTCAACATGAAAGATGACATACTCCATGAGGTCTTTCTACTGTTTGCATTATTTCATCATTTGGTGACTTGATCATCAAGTTACATGGCCTCAAAGTCATCACTTTGAAATGAATTTCTTGCTTGCCAAGCCATGCTGCAAACCAGCCCACGTTTTGTTACCACATTTGGCCATGCATTGGATATTCATTCACTTAAGTTTGGCCCAAAATAACAGAAAACCTCATGTGTCCATTCCTAATACACCTCACTTTGCATTATGGACAACATGGATTTCTAAGCCCATTAAACATTTGACCTACATATTTAAAAGATGCAAACCCTAAACCTAAGAGGCATTGGTGAATTTTCGAGCTAGGCAAGGCAGGAGCATTAGAGATATGTTTTCATCAAGCTTCCACTAGGTAACCCTCTTTCTTCTCTTCCATGGCCATGTACTGATGTATCATGCTTGCACCATGCTATTTTTATGCTTTCTTACCATGCTCGTCATCATTACCATGCCAATCATATGCTTGTGTTATTGATATTTATTTGTGATGTTGAGTTTTTGCCTTTGCCCGTGTCCATGTTGACCTCTTGTGGTCAACTTTTCTCCATGATTAAGCCATTATTTTTACTAAAACAAGTCACCACGTTAATCTACACATTTCATACTTGAGATTTGGTGTTTATTTCATGTCATTTGGTGCATCGTAGTGGTAGTATTATTGAGTGGAAGTTGGGAGAAGTCCACTGTGTTTTCACGTGTTGCATTGCATGACATTAGGGTTTTCTTTGTTCCATGAGGAAGACGATGATGTGGCGCTGCATGAGCCCTTGGATCCAATGCTCTTGTTTTAATCATGGTCGCCCATCCTTTTTTGTCCTGTAGCGTTTTAAGTGGCCTTGACCGATTGATGGCATGTTACATGTTTTTTTAAATTAAAATGTTATTTACATGGTGTCACGCCTGGATATTTGGTTTGGGTCATGGGCCTTCGTCCGTTCGTTGTTGACACCCCCTTTCCTGGCCCATTAGCACCAATCCATTCCCATTTTCATTTTCTTTTTTAATTCTTATTTTTTATTCTGTTTTGATTTTAATTATTTTAAAATATTTTCTTTGTCGATAAAAATATCAAAAAATATTTTTCATATTTCTTAATGCCTTATTTAATTTTAATTAATTTTTATTTTCGAATTTATTTATTGTTAATATTTTATTTTAATTATTCTTTTTAAATGGTCTATTTTTAAACACGTTTTTTTCTTGATTTTATTTTCATGACTTAAAATTATTTTTAGCTTTTGATTTTTGGGATGAAGGTTGACCACTGTCTCATGGTCAACCTGACCTTTTCTTGGAATTTTATTTCCCATTTTCAATTTATTTTGGATTTATTTTTGACCTAGTCTTATTGGTTGACTTCTAGTTTGACCTATGTTTTATTGTAATTAATTCATACACCAATTTTCATTATTTTTAAAATCTTTTTGGGGGATGATGATATCCTGACCCCACCTTATTTAGTTTAATTTTTCATAATTTTCTTGATTAATTTGCTATTTATTTGATAATTATTAAGTTGGTTCAATTTTTCAGTTGACTTCTTTATGATGGATGTTTGACTTAGGGATTGCTTATGGCAATTGAAGAGATCTTTTGATCCTCCCTTATTCATCTCATAGGCCATGTATTAGAGGCCTTGTATCTTGATTTTATTTGATCCTCACCTCATTTCCTGATTAAATTATTCAGTGAACCCTCTTGTGCATTTCTTTTCATCTGTCTGGTTCATCTGTTATCTCTTATACTTGTTTCTTTCATCCATGCTTACTATTGCTTGATTGTTTAACATGTTCATACTTCCCATGAATTGTTTAATGCTCCATTATTTCATTATTTGATCCTTTGGTTTGATTACACACTTGTTTGCTTATCTGATTTGATTGATAATTCTTGCCTACTTGTATGATGTATGAGGCATATATTCTTATTGTTTGATTGCCATGAACCACCCCCATTCATAACAAATGTACCCCTCTCCCATGAAGTGTATAATATTTATTTCTTTCATTCTTTATTCATCTGTTAATACAAGAATTAAAACGAACATCCGATAATCATTTCAAAAACAAGATCAAAACCTCGATCCAACGTCGAGTAATCATTTTCAAAACTTAACAGAACCAACACGTATTCATCCATCCTTTTGTAAGTCAATTTCTTCATGCATCACCATTTATCTTATAAGTCTATTGCTTCAGGCATTGCCATATACCTGTAAGTCGATTGCCCCAGGCATCGCCATCTACCCTTATCCTTGGTTCCTCTCCTTGCTTCATTCGTCGACTCTTGTTCCGTTTAGGTAGCACCCATTAGGTAGAACCCTTTGTATGATAACATAGGTAGAATTCCCTTATTCTTTGCATTCTAACATTAGGTAGATGTTCCCCTTTGTAAATCCTAACACATAGGTCCACGTTGCATGACAACACTAGAGTAGAGCTTTCCCACTTTTAGACCTTTTGTGCGTCTCCGATCTTGTGGCATGTCAATCCGTTCTATTGCAAAGAGGTAACTGCCTAAGACTCGATTCAGCGAGCTGCGACACCTACTTCTAGGATGTGAACACATTGCCCACTTTCCTTTGACATAGTTGGTGTCCTCTTTTGTAAGTCCATGATCAGATGGCAATCCTTAACCCTTAGTTAGTCGAACTACGACAACTCTGATTCTCATGTTCAGATGAGATACGTAGGCATGAGATGCGATGTCTTGCCGAGTTTTTGACTGAAGACTAACAACTAATCCTTGTTTGCTTTCGCCCTTGTTGCGATTCTTTTCTCTCGCCCTCGTTGCAATCGAGACCTTCCTTTTCTCTTGCCCTAGTTGCAATCGATACCCTTGTTCCCGTAGTTAGCTCTGATTCTCATTCCAGATGAGATACGTAGGCATAAGACGCGATGTCTTATCGAACACACTTCTCTTTAACCCATAGGTAGCCGAGCTACAAAGACTCTGATTCTCATGTTCAGATGAGATACGTAGGCAGTGGATGCGACATCCTTGTGAGTCATTTTCTTTTAACCTTCTTTTAGCAGATAGTACTTTAGATATACCTACACCCTTTAAACTAGAACAACAAGAGTGGATCCCGTAGAGTACTACGGATGCGTAGGGGTGCTAATACCTTCCCTTCGCATAATCGACTCCCGAACCCTAGATTTGGTTGCGAGACCTTGTCTTTTCCTTCTCTTCAGGTTTTCTTCGATCGTTTCCTTTCTCTCCTTTGGGATAAATAACGAATGGCGGCGACTATTCTGTTTTCTTTTTTCGCCGGTTGTTTTTTTTCTCCTAGTTGCGACACCCATACACATAGATATTCAGAATAAGGATAGGAAAAATCATTCTCATCTTTCTTCAGTGATTTTCAACCTTGAGCTTCCTTTCTTTTCAAATCCTTGCATGAGATATGTCTATGGGGAAGGAAGACTTGTTAATATTTGATTCGAGTTGCACTAAAGACTATGAGTGAAGGTGAATACTTTGAAAAATGGGTCACTTATCCCGTATCCAAAGATATTCAAAATGAAGATAGGAATTCTCCCTCTCATTCCTTCTCCACTACTTAAGGCTGGTGGTGTGCGATTCGAATCATATCTGGCAGGTGTTTAAGAAGAACCTTTATTGTGCTTAAACAACAGTCTAGTATCCAGTCTGTATGCAATGTTTTGTCTGACTGGTATTGACTTGAATATGAACTCTTGAGTTGTTTTCCTTGAAAGATCCAATGCAACTTCAGTACATAAGACTAGTCTTATCGGGTGATCAAGAGACTTCTGATCACTTGACTAGACATAGGGAATAAGCATATGTAAAAGGATTTGATTGATCAAAGAAGACTTTGATCAACTCAATTAATCAGGATAAAAATCCAGTTGTAAGTCAGGTATAAGAATTTCTGAACCTAAATTCTAAGGAAAATAAAGTGTTAGCAATCGATGGCTTGAAATTAATTAAAATGGAAGTTTAATGTTAGAGATTGTTATTAGTTAGTAGAAGTTATAATAGTTAGGAGATGGTTAGGGTAATTGATTTTAATTGAACTTTGACAGTTAGAAATTTGTTGAAGTGACTTTTATTTGTTCATCAGGTTGCATTTGCTGGAGCTCTTGAACAACTAAGGATTCAATACAATGAAGACTATGAGATTTATAATATGGGAGGGAGAAGTATCGTGAATTGCATCAAGGACATGTGTATCGGGAAAACTTTTTCTTTTGTTTTCCACGAAAAATTGAAGAGAACATGTTATGTAGGTTGTAGGTGATGTGCTTGGGAGGAAGCCTACTGATATTATGTACCAAATCTCTAGTCTTGAAGTCATATTTCTTCCTCTCAATTAGCATCACACCACACTTAGTCAACACATCACACAACATTTTATATACAATAGATTTTCCATGTTCAATTTATTGATTGATAGGTGAATTTTTATGCAAATTTTAGGAGGTATTGCAACAGAAGTTGGAGCAATCGGTGTGGATATAGAAGCATTAGCAATGCAACGATCACGTTCATCGGTAACTTTAGCATCATCTCTCGTCTGCTTTGTGCTTGTGTCTGGAGTTCGAAACTTTTGAATATTTCAATGATGTGACCTTTCTGAACACTGATTACACAACTAAACACACATGGTGGAATGGAGGAAACAGTGTTGTCACCGCCGTTGTCGGTTGTGTTTTTTTGGTAGCCATGCCTCTTCAAAACAGATCTTGTTTGATATAAAAACCCTACATTGACATCTTAAGTTGAAGGCTATTATTTTGGTAGATAAACTTTTGTATTTTATGTTCCCTTAATATTTTTTGTAAAGGTTTCTATTTAAAGACAATGTTAATGGTGTTATGGACTACACTCTTTTAGGGTTTAACCTTTTCTATACCATTGAATCAGGTGTGTGCTTACTGGTGTGAGTTATGGAGCAAATATTGCAAACTATGTAGCTCAAAAAGCTGTAGAAATAGGCAAACTTCTGGATCCTGTCAAAGTGGTGGCACAGATCCTGATGTATCGATTTTTATTGGAAGTGTGCCCACACATTCTGAAATAAAGTTATAAGCAAGACATGGAAATATATTGTGCAAATCAACTATGTCAAATTTCTTGTAATTTTATTTTTTCTTCCTTGTAATATCTTGAAATTGAACCTTGCAATGTAATTGAACATTGATTGTAACTTGTAATCCAAGCAACATAATTTGTGTTTCAATCCATTTTGAAGTAAAATAAAACTTTATTTTTATGCCTCATTAATCTTGTAAGTGGATATTCAAATATGACAGCTTTAGAGACAAATTTGAATGATGAAAATATGCTCACAAATTGGTCAACAAAAATCAACACTCTATGGTTGACTTGTTGACCAAAAGTCAACATGTATCCAATGCTTACAGCTTTACAATTCTTCTTCAAGAGTTTCCTTCTCTTCCAAGTGAACCAACAAAAACTAAAATAAACTAAAATAACTTGTCCCCTAAGAACTGTACACTTGATCCACCAAGTTTAGAACATTAATCATAATAAATCCAAAAAACACATCTGATCATGGAGCAAGCAATTTGTACACTGAGAAGCTAAAGTTAACTAGTTAAATCCAATGGTATTGAACCTATGACCTAATAATGCAAATTCAACAGGAAAATGTATGCAAATGAATAAAGATATAAGCCAAATGAAAATGAAAGGGGTAGGGAAATTTTTTAGGTATGAGAGTTTCCCCTATTTAATCATCTTAGACCTGGATGTATGAATAGCAACAAATTTCAGGCATTCGAGGTAGAAGAGGATTAAATGCAAAGACCTAAAAATTTTCACTCCGAAGAGAAGAGATTGGTAGAAGTGTTTATGATAATTTTTTCCCCTTCAATAACAAGTTTTGGCAAGTATCAGTGGTTGAGATATTCCCGTAGGTTCCACAAAGGAAAGTGAGACTTAGTTGGGGAATAAAGACATTATGGAGATTAGAAAAAAGACTAGTCATCAACACTACAATTGGGGGTTGTATTGTAGGACCTTGGTATGGTGACATGGAATAAAAGTGATTAACATCAGTTTTGTGACTGGGATGGCAACAAATTGACTCAGTGTTTAGAAACAAAAGTATGACATCAACTCCGAGGTTGGAGATAGAAATACGACCAACATTATCTGTTGGTGATAGAAATGTGTTTGACATCAGTACTATGATTGGAGTAAAAACTGGACATTATCAACTTTGCGGATGGAGACAAAATATGATTGACATCAGTTCGTAGATTAGAGATAGGAACAATAGACATCAGTTCTGCGATTGGGGTAAAACTAGACATCATCAACTCTATGGTTGGATACAAAATATGATTCACATCGATTCGACGACTGGAGTAAAAGAAAGATTGACATTCGTTCTGTGACTGGGGCACAAATGATTATCAATAACTCTGCAGTTAGGCTAAGAATGATTATCAACAACTCTGCGGTTGGGGTACTCTAACAGTAAATTCATGACCATCAAGTCATAGATAAGCTTAACCTCAATAAAACCAAATTCGCTGCCGCGCTTTTATTATTTCCAAAGGAAAAGGGAAAAGTACGAACAAAACCCAACAATAAGAAGTTTTCAAATCAAAACTAATAAAATGCCAGAGATTACAGGTAAGGGGGTTGGTTACATAGAGGGAAGGTGTTAGCACCCAAAGTGTCCTAGGTACTCCTAGGGAGCCCTTTTGTATGTGTGCGTATATGTTTGGTATAAAAGATGTTTGAGAAAAATAGAGTGTGGGAATGAGGAAAGAATTCATTGATTATATTTTTTTTGTTTTACAAGACCTTTGAACTTGTGCCTACGTACCAACATAAAAATGAGGGATTAAAACCTCGTAGTTCATGGTAAAAATTTCAAATAAGTTGGTGAATTGCTTATAACAAAAGGTTTAATAAGAAAAGGTACAAATGGCCAAAAGTTTGAATGCAGTTGTTAGTTCTTTTTGTCTTTTGAAATCATAAGTCAATATGATTGTGTTTATTTACAAATTTTGATTTAAGAAAGAGTTTGAAAATTCAATGGCATAAAGCCAAAGTTTCTAATTATTAAAAACAAGTCTAAGTTTGAAATTACAAGAAAAGAAGGTTTTTGAATAGAGGGAGAGATTTTGAAATTTAAGAAGTGGGAGGAGATGAAGAGACTACCCTAAGAATAAATTTAAAAGTTAAGAGTTGAAAAGATCTGACCAATGGGATGCAATCCAACAGACAAGAATGTCATATAGAAACCCATTTTCCTTTGGACTTTAATCAAGCCATAATCAATAAGAAATGAGCAATATCCAAACATCATGAAGATCAAGTCATCAAATAAAGATAGCCACATCCAAGCAAGCAATCCAACAACTAGCAGTCTTCATTGTCTTCCAATGTATCAGATGAAATATTCCTTGGTCAACTTAGAACAAATCATCAGACACAAGATCAAAATAACAATTAAGCACAAAGGCAGAGTAGCAGATGAATCCAAGAAATTTCTAAGGCTTGTATCAGATGAAGGTTCAATCAAAGATAAATCAGTCTCAGAATGTTGGAATTGGCCATGTCCTTTTTGCACAGTGAAAGTTGCCTAAACCTAAGTCCAAATGTCCAGATCAAGTTCAATAGTCCACCAGATGTTTTGTAGGGTTTTTATTGTTATTAGGTATTTTGAGGTCCTAAGACCACAAGCAAAACCAAAATACATAAACAATATATATATATACAATCATAAAGTATGACTCAAGTGAGCAAAGTGAAAATGACATAAGCATAAACAAGTTATATGAAATGGAAATGGAAATGAATGATAAATGACGGAAATTTAAATTGCATAAAGTAAATGACTTGAAAGTAAAACAATATTAACTAGGGGTAGTCAAAAGTTAGTCAACTGTTAGTGGTGAATTTTTTATTGATTAAGTCATTCTTTGGAGAACACTTAACCATTCGTTGACAGGTATGAATCCTTAAACCAAGACATCTTCCATGAGAAGGGCTCCAACTTGGATAATTCAACATGTATGCCACTAGCTCCCATGAAAGGATTATATACAATCCCAAGATATGGCTCAAATGAGCAAAGTGAAAAGGGCATAAACATAAATAAGTTAAATGAAATGTAAATGGAAATGAATGATAAATGACTGAAAATTAAATTGCATAAAGTAAATGACTTGAAAGTAAAGCAATATTAATAAGGGTTAGTCAAATGTTAGTTAAGTGTCAGTGGTGTTTTGCTTTTAATTGAATAAGTTATTCTTTGGAGAATACTCAACCATCCATTCACAAGCATGGATCCTTAAACCAAGACATCTTCTATAGGAAGGAAAAAAGGTCAAGTTTCCACACAATACCATAAAGAATGGAAGAATTACAATCTCACTTACTAGAATGTTATCCCTTGAGGGTCAAATTTATCTCTATGTTAAGCAATTGTAATTGGACTTATGTAGAAGTCACAACTATCTGAGGTCGGGCAATAAAATTTAGGTGTTAGTGCATGTTAGAGATTTGGTATGAAGAACCAAACTCCTAAAACATACCACACACTAAAAGAAAATATCAAGAGGGAGGGACCTATCTCATTCATACTTGTATTGATTCATCTGACACAGGGTCATTGATGAATCAATTGGCCTTTAGACATTAGATATTTCATTAGTCAAATGAGAGAATGGAGAAGAATAGGGATGAAGACGAAGAGGGAGGGGAAGATAGAAACAAAAATTGATGATGAAAGGTATTTCGTCAAATCAAAACCATCCATTAATTTTGGGAGATGAAATGTACATTTCATCAATCCCCTAAATCCAATGATTTTGATCCAACAAAAGTCAAATCAACCTTGACCAATGCCCAAATAGAAAGTAAAACATCACAAGACCATACAAATGGCTTAACAATTTCCTAAGGAATTGGAGTTGGATTGCATCATTCCTTAGGCCTAAGTAAAACATCACAAGACCATACAAATGGCTTAACAATTTTAGCAACTTTAGGCCTAAGGAATGATGCAATCCATCTCCAATTCATGCACATTGAGTACTGAAACCATAACATGCAAGCATGCAATAGGAAATGGTTATTTCAATTCAAATTTTACCAAAACAAACCTATGAAAGGAACCATTTGCAAGTCCTTTAATCTTGGTCCAAATGAGGTGATCATGGACTTTTTGGAGAGGTGAGATCAAAGGGGACAACTTTAATGTTGAACACTTTTCCATTTGAAGCTTGGATCATGATGAACTTTGAGGTGGAAGTTTGGAAAATCAAACATAATTGAAATATTTCTAAGTACCAAGTCAAATGTTCACTTCTTCCACCTTGAATAACTTTTTCTACGAGCTTCAAATGGAAAACGTTACTTCATGAAAGTTGTATCTCTTTCAAACCTATTAAATTTGGTCATAAATTTGACCTTATTTGGATTTGGCATGAAGGATTTATGAATTTCAGAAGTTGAGGAAAATTGCTTGTTCAATGGTAATGGCCCAAAATGACCTATAATGTTTCCTCTTGGCACATGCCCTTTGCAAGTTGAATTTGAAGTTTCTAAAAGAATAAAATTTGGAGAAGGCATCTTTAATTTGATCATTAAACTTGTATGGACTTCATCTCATAAAAATTGAGCAAGTTATGGTCTTGGAAGTTGACCTCCTAACTAGGGCACAGACAAAATGACCTATAATCTTTCACCATAACAAATGACTTTCCAAGAAAAACTATATCTTGACTTCAACATGAAAGTTGTTTGAAATGTCATAAGGAGTAACTTTTATCTTATAAAAATTTTCATATGACAAACATTTTAGGAGATAGGGTCTAGTGAACCCCAGTTTTGACCAGTTGACTTTCTTTGGTCAACCACCATGAACCAACTTGCAAACTTGAAGTTATCTTGATATTTAGAGCTCATGGAGGATCATATATGTATAATATGATGTATTATGAAGTATAACTTGATATATTTGATCAAATGTTGAAGAAACTTGCTAAGGAAATCACACAAGATACCTAGATGAATTAGGGCTTCCAAGGTAAACAAGGTTCAAACTCTTGATGAATTCTTGATCAAAATGATAAATAAAGATCATGGGGATACATATATGATTTCTAGAATGAATGTGAACCATATCTTGATTAATCTCCTTGCATTGAGGGTCTCAAACCCTAGATATGAGCTTGATGAGGCATTGGTGGATGCACACACTACCTACAAAAGAAACAAAGCTATACATAGACATATTTTTGGTATTTTGGTTAGTAAAAAATGAAAAATAAAGTATGATACAATCAAATTTTCATGGTGATCTCTCCCAATGCAAACCTAATGAATGAGGGGTAAGGAGGATTCCAAGGTGTGATCCCAAAGCCAATGCATATGATATGATAACATGAGGGATCTTATGGTCAAAATTAGGGTCTTACAGGTATGAAAGATTGTCATCAACTCCGAGGTTGGGGATAAAATGATTTCCATCAACATTGAGGTTGAGGATAAAATGATCATCATCAACACTGCGGTTAGGGATAAAATGATTATCATTAAAGCTGAGGTTGGGGAAAGATGATTGTCATCAACTCTGAGGTTGGGGATAAAATGATTGTCATCAATGCTGAGGTTGGGGATAAGATGATTATCATCAACTCTGAGGTTGAGAATAAATTAATTGTCATCAACTTTGAGATTGGGGATATGATGATTTCCATCAACTTTGAGGTTGGGGATAAATTGACATAAACATTAGCGCAACAGCTAGGAAGCAAATTAATAAATTAGGCAGACATCAGCATAACGGTTGGAAAGCAAATGTGTATAATCAACACGGTGACTGGAAAGGAAACTTAATAATCTCAACACTGGGGCTTGGAAGGTATTGAATAACATCAACACGGCGGCTGGAAAGAGATTTAATGACCTCAACACAAGGGTTGGAAAGATATTGGATAACATGAGCACGGCGGCTGAAAATTATTGTGTAACATCAGCATAATGGCTGGAAACGTGCAAAAAGGTAAGAGAACGGCATGATACCTCACAGGAACAACGACAAAGATGAAGTTCTCGAAGTGTAGCAATCACTTGGATGTCCAAACCTACGTCAGGTGTCCAAATAATCGAGAAAGGACTATGTCATTCGTCCAGTCCCTTATTTTGTACTCAGGATGCAAGGTTTTAACAAGGATAATTTTCTCGTGCCAAAGGAAGTGAGGACCTACAAAAGGTAAGTAAGGAGACATGATTTTATGCAAAAGGAAGCGAAGGAACTTACAAAGGGTAAGTGGAAACAATAGAATCTTTTCCTTGCAAAAGGCAAGACACTAACAAAAGGCCAACGATACTTGTAAGCAAATAAAGAGGAAATACTTCGGGGGAACTTGTTGGGAATACCAATTAGGATTTTTGGTGGGTATGATGTTCTCTTTGGAGAAATATTGTTGTCTTAGTTGAGGATTTGTTTGTGCTTCTGAGAAAGGCCTGAATTTGGCTTATGCTAAGTATGCATGTTTGAGTTTGCATGGCGTAATGCTCCATCTTGATAGATATACGCGTTTTAGTGATGCAATGCTATGTAATTATGATTACCATATGTTGACGTATGATCAAGCTTTTGTTATGTACGGCCTATGCAGAGCCGGATGTTTTTTTTTGTCAAAAGGGATAGAGGTTGAAATTTTAAAGTGCCAATGACCATTGGGTTTATTAGTCGGAATCGAGGTTTCGATTTATCGATGAAACAATTTTTTTTAAGTATGCCAATGATGATTGGGCTATATAGGGTGTCAACCGAGGTTGGACACCATAGGATCCCATGCAAGTTAGGATTTTAGAGAGGAAAAGCAAGTTGGGCTTTTAAGGAGGGGGCCGAATCAAAATTTGGGCTTTTAAGGAGAGGCCAAGTAAATTGGACTTTGGTTTTTCCTTGTTTGGTTTATAAGGCTTCATGTTATGCTAAATGAATAATATGCTTGAGTGAAGCGACATGATTAATGCATGATGATGATTTATGCAATGGTTTACCAAGTACTCATGTGGCGGGAAATGGGGATTTAAGGCTAGGATAAGGGTTATGAAGATGTGATTCTCTAACACCTTCAGGCTCAATAGTTGTTTAAGTACCTCTACGCTTATTTTGAAATAGGGAGAGAACTTATACCTTCGTGGCCTGTCTTTCCCCTATCTGTTGGGTATTTGCATGGATTTCCCCAATTGCAAGTTACGAAGCAGTCTTGTCATATGACGATCTGAACCTGACATTCCCCAATATCTTGAAATTGTATGTCCCTGATCAACCATCTCTTGGAGCGGTTGACTTCTTGTGCTCTTGAGGTGGCATGCCCTACTATGATCCTTTAAGTGATTTTTCCCTTGGCTGGCTAATCTTAGAGAGGTTTGTTGAATCTCGACATGATTGTCGTAGACTGACTACATCTTGATGTCAAATGCTTATTCTCAAGTAAAAATATTCACTTTGAAAATGATAGTTCTAATGTTATGTTTATGATAGTTTTGAAATCTGAGCTTTCTAAAACCCCAATTTTGATCCTAAGATCCCTTATGATTTTCTCATCATATGCATTAGCATTGGGATCACATATTAGCATCCTCCTTACCCCTTATTCATTGGGTTTGCATTGGGAGAGATCACCAAGCATCATTTGATTGTATCATACTTTGTATTTTATCATTATACTAACCCAAATACCAAAAATATGTAAATGTATAGTTTGTTGCTTTTGTAGGTAGTATGTATGCTCACCTTTTATCTATCAAGCTCACATCTAGGGTTTAAGACCCTCAGTGCAAGGAGTTCAATCAAGAATTGGTTTACTATGGCTCTAAGAATCATATATAAATCCCTGTGATCTTCACATGTTATTTTGATCAAGAAATCATCAAGAGTTTGGAGTTGGTTTGCCTTGAAAACCTTAACTCATTTGGGTATCTTGTGTAACTTCTTAAACAAGCTTCTTCATCAATTGATAAAATATTTCAAGGGATAATTCAAATTTCATCATCTTATGCATGTATGATCCTCCATGAATCCTAAAAGTAAAGATCATGGCAAGCTAGCAAGTTGGTTCATGGTGGTTGACCAGAGGAATTCATCTAATCAAAACTGGGGTTCCCTAGACCCTATATCCTACATTTTTTGTCATATGAAAATGATTCCAAGAGTCAAGTTACTCTAAATGACATTCCAAACAACTTTCATGTTGAGGTAAAGAGCTAGTTTTGCTTGGAAAGTCATTTTTTATGGTGAATGATTATAGGTCATTTTGTCTAAACCCTAATATGGAGGTCAACTTACCAAGACCATAACTTGCTCAATTTTTATGAAAAAAAATCTATTCAAGTTGAAAAATCAAATTAAAGATGTCTACTTAAACTTTGATGTTTGGAGGAAGAGAAAATTCAACTTTTAAATGCATGTGATATGAGGTTACATTATAGGTCATTTTGGACCAATGCCATTGAACAAGTGATTTTCCTCAACTTCAAAAATGTATAACTCCTTCTTACTAAATCCAAATAAGGTCACATTTGTGACCATTTTGAAGTACTTTAAGAGAGATATAACTTTTATGAAGGAACTTTTCTCATTTGAAGCTCATATAAAAAGTTAGCCAAGGTGGAAGAAGTGAACATATGGCTTGACACTTAGAATTTTTTTGATATGTTTGGTTTTCCCAACTTCCACCTCAAAATTCATCATGATCCACGCTTCAAATGAAAACGTGTTTAACATGAAAGTTGTTCCTCTTGATTTAACCTTTCCAAAAAAAATGAATTTTATCCCATTTGGACAAGGTATGAATGGCTTGCGCATGGCTTGAACTTGGATCACCATTTGGCATAAGTGAACTTGAATCTTCCATACACAAATGCATGGCATTTCCACATGACTTCAACAACGTTTGTACTCAATTTTAGACCTGAAGTAATGATTACATGGGCCTATCACATGCCCATGCATCCAGGCAAGCAAGTTGTTCATTTAGAAAATTTGAATCAAGTGTGCAATTAGCAAGGCTTTGACTATAAATAGTGACCCTTGCGCACCAGCTCTAAATCCCCAGCTCCAAACTCTCTTATTCAAAGGATAACCTTGAGGATTTCCTTTAGAAATCGAGTTTGAATCTCCACTGTTTTGAGATTCAAGTCTCCAAGAGTCCTGCTTCCTTTTTGATTCAATTCCATTCCCTCAAGTGTCCAGAACAAGGCCAAGTGCAATTGGAAGCAAGATCGTGCTCATCCAGACCTGCAGTGAAGGTGAATTTCTCAATTTTTCATCTCTTCGATTCTCACTCAATTCTTCATAATTCTTCTTGATTTTTGGTTGTCTGAAGTCCTACCAATGTAGGCAACAAGATTTAGTTACTTTGATGTCAAATCGAAGCTACTCAGATCATGATCCTCAAATTTCAACTCCCTGTATCTTTCAATATACTTGGAGTTAGGAGAAATTGAGGCCAGATTCGAGCTCCTGGGCATTTTTACTTTAAATTCATGTCCTCCTTTTTTATTTTGGTGATGGTTGAAGGTGGACCAGTCCGGTGAGGTCCACCGAGAAGAAGATCGGAGTTATAACTCTGGCGGTGCGTTGGCACGTCTTAGACCATAGGATCCTTGCAATTTCTTTTAATCTCACGCGTTGGTTTTAAATACCATCCCTGCAGCGCATTGACTAGTGTCCATTTTGGAATGCACGCTGACGACCACTTGATCTGCCACCTCAATTAATGAGGGAGATCAGGTGGTCCTTGTTTTTTTTCTATTTTCTGATTTTTCATTTAATTGATTAATTTTCATTAATTCATATTAAATTTAATATTGATCCAAAATATATGAGACTTTCACCAAAAAAATTTAAATAAATTCCTCTTTCATTTTCTGAATTAAAATTAATTTTTGGATCATTATTAATATTTTTCATGATTTAATTGTTTTTGTGAATATTTTTAATTGGTTAAAAATAGTTTTAAGTTTCCAAAATTAATGAAATTTTTTCCCCAAGGCCCTTTGACCTTGTTTGACCTATGATAAATCTCATGGCCATTTATTTGGTGTTTTGATGAGGTTTTAGGATTTTGACCAACCATAAATTAATTTAATGCATTTTTTGATTGATTTTAATTGTTTAATTGCAAAATAATTTGTGTTGAGCTTTTGATATTGACTTGTTGAGTTTGACTTGTGTTGTTGGGCCTTGGTCAAGGTTGTTTTGACTTTGTTGAATTAAAATCATTGGATTTAGGGGATTGATGAAATGTACATTTCATCTCCCAAAATGAATGAATGATTTTAATTTGATAAAAGTCCTCCTTTGACCAATTTGTGTTGATTCCATGTTCCCTCCCTCTTCATCTTAATCCCATTCTCTTCTCATTCATTTCATGGACCTATGATATCTCTATATCCTAAGGCTAGTTGATTTCAAAATCAACTAAAGTATGGATGAGATTAGGTCCACCCCTTTTGCATTTTTCTTTTAAGTGTGGTATGTTTTAGGAGTATGTTTCATAATACCATATCTCTAACATTCATTAACACTAAAATTTCTATTGCCCAATCTAAAATAGTTGTGACTTCTATATAAGTCCAATTATGATTGCTTAACACATCGCTAAATTTTGACACAAAAGGCATAGCATTCTAGTAAATGAGATTGTAAGTTTCCCCTCTTTCATGGTATTGTGTGGAAAATTGGCCTTTTTTCCTTCCTTTAGAAGATGTCTTGGTTCAAGGATCCATGCTTGTGAATAGTGGGTTGAGTTTTCTCCAAAGAATGACTTAAACAAAAGCAAAGGCAATACTAACTTCTAATCAACTAACAACTAACATTTAATTTTAAGTCATTTACTTTTATGCACTTTAGTTTTAAGTCTTTATTCATTTGCCATTATCCATACCATTTAACTTATGTACTTTGATTCCATTTTCACTTTGCTTATTGGAGCCTTATCTTATGATTATATTGTGATTGTATATACTTGTTTGTGTTTGTGGTCCTTTGACTTTAATGTATATAATAACAACAAAAAACTCTAAAAAAGATTTGTGTGGACTATTGGTTTTGATCTGAGACATTGGACTTAGAATTAGGCAACACTCCCTATGCAAAAAGAACTTGGCCAATGCCAAATTTCATGAACCAAGTGCTTGTGAATTGAAACTTCATCTGATGCAAGTATTGAGATCCCATTTTAGTTCATCTACTACATGGTCTTATTGAAGCTGTCACTTTGCACCTATGCCTAAAGCCTATCTCGGATTTCATCTGATGCATGGGAGATTATGAAGAAGATCATGGAGTTGCTAAGCTTGGATGTGACTATCTTTATTTGATGCCTTGATCTACATCTTGCTATTTCTGTATTGATATTGCTTGATTCTAAAGTCCAAGGGAAATTTGGGTTTCTATATGACATTTTTGTCTATTGGATTGCAGCCTATTGGTCAAATCTTTTCAACTCTTAACTTTTGATTTTTGCTTAGGATTAGTCTCTTAATCTCTTCCCCACTTCTTTAATTTAAAATCTCTCTCCCCTTTTAAAATCTTCTTTGCTTGTGATTTCTATACTTAGACTATATTGCAAATTAGAAACTTTGGCCTTATGCCATTGCATTCTTAAAATCTTTTCTTAATCAGACTTGTAAATGAACTTAACTATACTTGACTTAAAATTTCAAAAGACAAAAAGAACTAACACTCATTCAAACCTTTTTAGGCCTTTTGTGCCTTTGTTAAACTTAAATTTTTTGTTAAAAGCAATGCATTCACTTTGAAATTGATACCACGAACTACGAGGTTTTGATCCCTCATTTTCATGTTGGTACGTAGGCAATAGTCTGAAGGTCTTGTCAAACACAAAAATATAATTAATGAATTATTTTATCATCCCTCCATTCTATTTATTGCAAATATCATTTTGTACAAAAACACATATGCACATAAGAAAAGGCTCCCTAGGAGTACCTAGGACACTTTGGGTGTTAACACTTTCCCTCTGTGTAACCAACCCCCTTACCTGTAATCTCTGGAATTTTATTAGATTTGATTTGAAAACTTCTTATCTTTGGGTTTTGTTCGTACTTTTCCCTTGGAAACAATAAAAGGGTGGTGGCAACTCTGGTTTAATTGACGTCTAGCTTATCCATAGCTTGATGGTCATGAATTTACCGCTACAAGCGTGTTCATTGAAATGATGACATATAGTAAATGAATCACTAGTTAGAATGTCATATCTATACTCACACAAATGATAAGCAAATCTTTTAGGAGTCAGTTTAAGATGATCTTGTTGCAGTATGCTTTTGAAATAAGCTTTGCTTCAATTAGGTCTTTTGAGGGTTGTAACAAGGCTTGGTTCACGATTTCATAAAGAAAACGATTTATGGCTCAAAATGTATTTTAACCAACCCATTCTCCTTGATGTTCTCTTGTCCTACGTTCAGCTAGTTTAGCATAAACGTTCACTTCTAAAAGGATTTTGATGGTCAATGAATCAATGAGATTTTTAGAGTGGCAGTTACCCACCTTTTGTTTTGCTGTTATTAGTCACACAAATTTGTTCTTGTTGAGGATTTTTCCTTTCGATTCCTATTTTGTTTTGTTTTTTTCGCTTTCCCTAATTTTTGCATGGACTAATTTTTCAAGTTTGCAGTCCATCGGGATGCCATAATTTTTTCCTAAGTCACTTGTTTTCAAGTTGCCAACTTAGTAGGCTTACTACTATTGATATTTTTTTATTTTGAATTTCTCATTTTTTTTGCGTTGGAACAAATCGTGTGACATCTGTTCGCTTGGTTTGTTGAAGGGTTGTGTTTGTCTTGTTCCTTTTGTTGGTGAGGGACATCCATTGTGGATTTGTGGTTCTCGATCTCTCGTGAGAGATAAGATCTGGTTGATCCTTTGATGGAATACTCCCTTTTGAAATTTGAATGCATGGTCAAACTAATAGAAGACTTCCATGCCCATGTTTAAGATTTAGGGTTTCTTATACAGAAAGAAACTCCTATTACTAGGCCCAAAGGGGTTGACTAGGGATTATCTTCCTTATACCTCTAGTGTTTAGGGATTTGAAACAATGCCTTACATCATCAAAAGAGTTTTATTCAAAAGCATGCATCCAGTAGTCCCATGTATTTCGATTTCATCAGTCTGTTTTTGATTTTTCTTAAATAAGAGTTTGATATCGATTAATAAAATATGAGTGGCCACGAATGGATTGATTCGAAACATGCACATTCATTTCATTATTATTATTATTTGAAAACAAACAAGTTTTACAATTGGATAACACTTAATAGACAAAAAAGATTACACATGAAAATGATTGAATAGCCTAAAGATCGCTGGCATGATCAACCTTATTTTCCATCCACATGTTAGAGTTATCATGCTTTCATAAGTTGATGTGATAGTCCCCAAAGAGGTTTTTCTTCAGACTCTTCCAACAGATGGAACCTCTTCGGATCTACTTGCATTGGCTATGGCATTGCAATTGTGCCCACATGCGAGGGCATGGAATTGTTCAGTATGTTCAATCCATTTGGTGTGAGCATGATAACCTTTGAATCGATCAAGTCATGTACCTTGTGCTTAAAAATATTATAATTCTCGATTGTGTGTCCTAGTGCTCCAGAGTGATACTTGCATCTAGCATTCATATCATAGCTTGGAGGAAGAGTTGTTGGAGGAGGCATAGATTTCCTTAGTTGAACCAATGAGTTGTTGAGCAAATGAGTAAGAAGTTGACCGTGAGGAATAGGAATCGGGTCAAACTTTATCTCAGACCTTCTTGGTATTTGTTGCCTCTTCCCTAAGTTTTTGTAGTTCTGAGCAGGTTGTTGATTCTAGGGAGCTTGAACCTGTGGAGGTTGTTGGTACTGAGGTGGTGCATGATACTGAAATGGTGGTTATTGGTATTAGACAGCAGTAACATATGGGTAATATGGCATGGGATCCATAGGAGCTTGCTATTGAGGGTGAACATTAGCCATGCACACACTTGTCTCCCCTTCCGTCTTCTTGGTGAAGCTACCTTGAGGTTTCATAGCCACTGCTTATTGATTAGAAGCGCCAACAATTTTCCCAATTTTCAAACCATTTTCAATACGTTCGCCGATTGCCACAATGTCAGATAAATTTAAGGACATACTACCAACCATTTTATAAAATTACAAACCCTGAAGCATACCCTTGAAAATATCAACCAGTTATGTGTCTAACAAAGGAGGTATAACACGAGCAACCATTTCTTACCATCTCTGAGCATACTCTTTAAAAGTTTCGTTCATTCTCTGAGTCTGATTTTACAACTGTAGTCTTATAGGAGCCATGTCCATGTTGTACTTGTACTATTTCAAGAAGGATTCAGACAGGTCCTTCCAAGATCAGATCTTTCTACTATTTCAAGAAGGATGATCAATGCATCATTATCAATGTAGGAGTCCATCTTCCTACATTACATAGTGATGTGGCTTCTCGAACAACTGAGCCCTTTGTATTTTTGTAGATCTGGTACCTTGAACTTTTGAGGTAAGACCACGTTTGGTACAAGACATAATTCTTTCACATCCATACCATATGCAGAAAACCCCAAAAATAGCCCTGATGCACTCATCTAGAATTTCATATTCAGCAGGCTTGCTGTGACTTGCACCAGGAATATTCTGATTGATATCTTGACTTTGTAGATAAGCATGAGAATTAGGAAATTGAGCATCTTGTGGAGTAGTTTGAGCAAGATACATTAAACCAGGATTAATGGTTTGTTGGACCCCATACATAGCATAGGGTGCCCCAGATAAGCAAACAGAGGTACAACAATAGAAGGTGCCCCAAGATAGGCAAGAGGCATTCCAGATTGAAAGCCATGGTACGAATACTGAGCAGTAGGTTGAGAAACTTGAGAAGGAATCTGAACATGAATGGGAGGACCCCTGTATTCAGGCTCATTTTCATTAGGTGCCTTGGGAGTTACAGGCACTGGGGTCTGTCGAGGTTGCTCCTCATGATTGTCAACAACCACTACTTGAGGAGATAAATGGGGAAACATTCTCAATGTTTAGGTAGAATAATTTCCATTAGCAGTAGGCACTGGCATGGGCTGATAAGGAATGAAGGAACCCCTATTATCAGTCTGAGGCACAAAATTATGAGGCATGCCTTATGGATATACAGTAGCATGACCAGTGGGCCTCGAGATAGAGACTGGTTGATTTGAGATAGGTTGAGCAGCATTCTCAGCAGAAGTCTCAACGATAACAGAGGTGGTGGCCTCTTTTTGAGTATGAAGGTACTCTAGGATGGAGTCCACCTTGCCCTAAAACTGATTCATCTGGCCCTGGAACTGGTTCAAGGTCTCCTTATAAGTAGCATTCTCTTGTTCAACATCAAGCATGATATTCTGCCTGTTAGCTCTTGTGAAGTACTTGTGTTGGAGATTCATCGTTTTTTCTGGTTGATGAAGAGAAAGGTGAGCTTTCTCTAGTTTGTATGCATGAAATTCACATGCATGAATGTATGGATATGATGTTTATGTGGATGTAATGCAAATAGATATGCAACATCCATTGATTTAAAGGTTTTGATGATGCAATAATTTAGGTTCAAAAGTCATGTATATACATGATGATGTAATAATAGTATGAAATAACACAGGTTAAAGGTTTAACATGCTCTGGATAATCTGCATATGATTCTCAATACAGGCTCAAAAGTTCGACGCAATCATGATTTTCGAGGAATGTAGAGTCTATGATTTCCTACAAAAAGATCCCATATCCCCTTGTAGGTAGGTTCTAGTCTTCAAAAGGTAATCCCTAAAAGGTCTCCCTAAGTCACAAATTCAAATGAAAATACCTTGTCATACAAATTCTTGTAGGACAAAGGTACTTCTAAGTGAATCTAGTCTGGGTGTGGGTCTTCTGCTAACCCAATACACAAAATGCAGGTCAACACGACTATCCACGATCCTATCTCGTGTATATACTCAAGCTCGGGTGTAGAGCTTCTCTTAAATCATAAAGTCCGTTCCACAATGGAGAATATATAACAGACTTCTAGAATATAAAGCAATAAATATGCAATTGATGAAATAATTGTAGGTAAATAAATAAGGATAAATTTCCCAATAAACAAGGAGGCAAACTGCAATATCTCCATCATATTCCAAATAATCTGTCCATACTTCTTGATGTAGGTTCAAAGGTCTAATGTTACATGAGAACCATGTATGTAAGGTTTTATTTTCCTCCAAAAAATTAATATCCCCTCAAAGATATGTACTACTCTTCAAAGGTAATCCTAAAAAGGTCGTTAGAGTTAAGGACCCATTTTGAGATACCACTGTCTGAGATAACTGACTCATCAGACAATGATGCTCCCACTCTAGGTGTGGCGTCTCATACTGACCCCGATCGATGAATAACTCCAAATAGATCAACACGACTCGGGTATAGAGCATTTCTCTCATTTAACATCATCCCAACCCAACAGAGAGTACAACTGATATCATGAGTATAATGAATATTTAAAGCAATAAAGAATGCAATAAATAACATAATGATAAAGAAAATAAAGCGATAAAGATAAATACCAAAACACGTAAAGAAAGCAACCAAAACTAGGCTTGACTTTTTTATGGAATCCCCAGCAGAGTCTCCAGTTATCGTGGGAAGAGAAAAAGGGAAGAGAAAAATGGTAAGGAAGTCGGTTATACAAGGGGAAGGTATTAACACCCCTGTTGTACTCAACAGGAACCATTTTGATTGTTATTTGTGCGAATGGGTGTTATATTTAAAGATTACTTGCAAAAGGGGGAAATAAGTTTAATAATTAATGTGCTCGCCAAGGATTTGAATCCTCGTGCCTAGATGTCCTTATAGTGCAATGAGGAAATCAGAACTCCGTAGTTCATGGTAGAAAATAAGGATTTGTTGGTTGATTTTAGAGAACAATTATAATCATATCCTAGAAGCGTGTAGACGTTAGCTGACTTGATCCTAGTTTTGATGCTTTAAGCTTTTAGTCTGACTGCTAAGGAACAGATTATAAAAGTTCTCTTCAGAAAGGAAGAGTGGTTTTGAAAAAAGTTTGAGTGATAAGAGAAAAGGAAAGAGTTGATTTAGTTGAATTAAATAGAAAGAAATTGCTTAAATTTCAAAGAGTGTTGCTTGGATGTTGTGAAAATATGGTTTGAACCAAGGTTGTGTTGTTGGAATCCATAAAGAGGTGTGCTTGAACCAAAGAGAGTGTGGCATTAACTGAAATCATGGTACGCATATAACAGATGTCGTATACGATGTCACGACACTAGGATTAGGACATGTCACACCAAAAACAAGTATGCAGATGACAAATGTCGTATACAATGTCACGACACCAGGATCAGGATATGTCATACCAGAAACAATTATATTGTTAAAGTAAATAGCAGGAAGTAAATAACACTGGTCAATTGTTAACCCAGTTTGGTGCAACGTCACCTACATTTTGGGGCATCCAAGCCAAGAAGGAAATCCACTATAATAGTATTAGTTTGAAGTTCTAAGAAATCTCTGGTTTTACAAACTTCTTACCTAATCAAAACCCTTGAAATTTCTATCTAATACTCTCCTAGATATGAGACCCTTATCACTTTCCTTCAATTACACAATAGTGATAGCAACTTCTAACAATAAACAGAAAACACACTTTCAATAAAACATAATCCACTCTTGCTTAAAAGCTCATGAGTGATTCACAATTACAACTCAGAAAGCTGGTCCAATTCAAGCATCTAAGTGATACAAGAATGGATCACAAATAACAATGAACAAACTAAACCCTAACAAAGACTATTAAATATGCAGCTTAGTTGTTTTCTTAGGTTTAGAATCATCTTTTAAATAGCCTCAGAATAGCTTGGGCTTCGGGCTAAAAAAACAACACATCTATTCAAATCAAATTTGATGTCGCCTTAAATGTTTTGACATCCATTCTGCATAATCATCTACATGGTCAAATCAAATTTAATGTTTCCATAAATGTTTACATATTCGTTATGTAGAATCTTCTACAGAGTCAAATCAAATTAAATCTAATGTTTCCTTAAATGTTTTGACACCAATTCTTAAGAAACATTACACAGCTGCAGCCGATCTTTAAGCTTCTAAAATAAGCACTTTGAGTCGCAGAATGTGTGACTTAAATCATCAAAGAATCTTCACTAATCTCATGCTAAAAAAAATCTTCCAAGAATGTAAAACCATAGCACACCATGATGCCGTACAATCATATCAAGACATCTTGTCCAACATCTTACTATTTCACTTGTTTTAACAAAATGTTGATGTAAGACACCAATTATGACCCTAAGATCCCTCATGCCATCTCATTAACTTGGCATTTGCATTAGGATCACACCTTGGAATCCTCCTCGCCCCTCATTCATTTGGGTATGCATTGGGAGAGATTACCAAGCACTTTTGAATGTATCATAATTTATTTTCTTTTTTTTACTAACCAAAATACCAAAAATATGTCTATGTGTAGCTTTGTTTCTGTTGTAGGTGTGTGTGTCTATTTGTGCCCTCATCAAGCTTATATATAAGGTTTGAGACCCTTAGTGCAAGAGATCAATCAAGAAAAGGTTCACAATGGTTCTAAGTATCATATATGGATCCCATGGTCTTTAATTAATATTTTGATCAAGAATTCATGAAGAGTTTGAGGCTTTTTTGCCTTGGAAGCCCTAATTCATTTGGGTATCTTATGTAACTTCTGTAGCGGTAAATTCATGACCATCAAATTATGGATAAGTTTAACGTCAATAAAACTAGAGTTGGCACCGCGCTTTTATTGTTTCCAAAGGAAAAGGGAAAAGTACGAACTAACCCCAAAGATAATAAGTTTTCAAATTAAAACTAATAAAATGCCAGAGATTATAGGTAAGGGGGTTGGTTACATAGAGGTAAGGTGCTAGCACCCAAAGTGTCTTGGATACTCGTAGGAAGCCCTTTTTATGTGAGAAAAGAATTAATTAATTATATTTTTGTGTTTGAGAAGACCTTCAGACTTGTGCCTACGTACCAACATAAAAATGAGGGATCAAAACATCGTAGTTCGTGGTAACATTTTCAAACTGAGTGAATTGATTTCAACAAAAGGTTAATAAGAAAGGCACAAAAGTTTGAATGAAGTTGTTAGTTCTTTTTGTCTTTTGAAATTTTAAGTCAATATGATTAGATTTATTTACAAGTTTGATTTAATAAAAAGAAGTTCAAAAATTCAATGGCATAAGGCCAAAGTTTCTATTTGAAATAAGGTCTAAGTTTGAAATCATAAGCAAATAAAGTTTTTGAAAAGGGGGGGGGGGAGATTTTGAAATTTAAGAAGTGGGAGGAGATGAAGAGGTTACCGTAAGCATAAAATTAAAAGTTAAGAGTTGAAAATATCTGACCAAAGGGATGTAATCCAACAGACAAAAATGTCATATAGAAACTCATTTTCCCTTGGACTTTGAATCAGGAAATAATCAACAAGAAATTAGCAATATTAGACATCATGAAGATCAAGGGCATCAAATAAAGATAGTCACATCCAAGCAAGAAAATCCCATAGCTAGCAGTCTTCTTTATCTTCTCATGTATCAGATGAAATGTTCCTTTGCTCAACTCAGAAGAAAGCATCAGACATAAGATTAAAATAATAATTAGCACCAAGACAAAGTAGCTGATGAATTCAAACCAATCCCAAGACTTGCACCAGATGAAGGCTTAGTTCACAATAACTTGGTCTCAAAATGTTGGCATTGGCCAAGTCCTTTTACATATGGAATGTTGCCTAGTTCTAAGTCCAAAAGTTCGGATCAAGATCAACAGCCCGCCAAACATTTTTTTGGGTTTTTATTGTTTATTAAATACTTAAAGGTCTTAAGACAATAAACAAAATCAAAACTCACAAACAAATATATACAATCCCAAGATATGGCTCAAATGAGTAAAGTGAAAAGGGCATAAACATAAACAAGTTAAATGAAATGTAAATGGCAATGAATGATAAATGACTGAAAATTAAATTTCATAAAGTAAATGACTTGAAAGTAAAGCAATATTAATAAGGGTTAGTCAAATGTTAGTTAAGTGTTAGTGGTGTTTTGCTTTTAATTGATTAAGTCATTCTTTGGAGAACACTCAACCATCCATTCACAAGCATGGATCCTTAAACCAAGACATCTTCTATAGAAAGGGAAAAAGGTCAAGTTTCCACATAATACCATGAAGAAAGGAAGACTTACAATCTCACTTATTAGAATTCTACGCCTTTAAGGTCAAATTTAGCTCTACGTTAAGTAATCATAATTGGACTTATGTAGAAGTCACAACTATCTGAGATCGGGCAATAAAAATTTAGGTGTTAATGCATGTTAAAGATTTGGTATGATGAACCAGACTCCTAAAACATACCACACATTAAAAGAATAGATCAATAGGGATGGACCTATCTCATCCATATTTGTATTGGTTCATCTAACACAAAGTCATTGATGAACCAATTAGCATTAGGACATTTGAGATTTCATTGGTCAATGAAAGGAATAGGAAAGAATAAGGATGAAGATGAATGGGGGGGGGGGGTGAGAGAAAGACAAATTGATCATGGGAGGAATTTTATCAAATTAAAATCGTTCATTCATTTTGGGAGATGAAACGTACATTTCATCAATCCCCTAAATCCAATGATTTTAATCCAACAAAAGTCAAATCAACCTTGACCAAGACCGAAACAAATAGTCAAACATCACAAGACCATAAAAATGGCTCAACATAATTTTTACACAATTAATCAATTAAAAATCAAATTAAAAATGCATTAAAATACAATTTAATTTGGGCAAAACCTAAAACATCTTCAAAACACCAAACAAATGGCCAAGAGATTTATCCTAGGTTAAACAAGGTCAAAGGACCATAGACAAAAAATTTCATGATTTTTGAAAAATCAGAAGATTTTTAAACAATTAAAAATATGTACAAAAACAATTAATTCATGAAAAATATCAAAATATATCTAAAAAGTAATTTAAATTCAGAAAATGAAAGAGGAAAATTTTCAAAGATTTTTGGTGAAAGTCCTATATTTTTGGATTAAAAATGAAATTAATATGAATTAAACAAAATAAAGCATTTAAATAGAAAATCAGAAATTAAAAAGAAATTCAAAAAAACAAGGGCCATCAGATCTCCCTCATTAATTGAGGTGGCAGATCTGATGGCCAGAAATGCGCATTGTTAAGACCCCAATTTTGACCCCAAGATCCCTCATGGCATCATAACATTGCATTTGCATTGCCTCAAGGATCATAAGCATCTTGGCTCCTTACCTTTGGGTGGGACCTCCTCTTGTGAGTGATTTGAGATCACCAAGCATGCCTGAATTGTATATCATTTCTTTTCTCATTTTTGTTTATTAACCAAAAGCACAAAAATATGTCACTAACATTTTTTGTTTGTAGCTTGAGCAATCACAAGGTCAAAAGCCTCTAGGAGATCATAAGTACAAAGGTAAGGCCAAGAGAAGGTGAAAGCAAGCATGGTAATTGTTCCCAAAGCTCTCATCCATCAAATATTCCTCCCTAGCATCTCAATTCATCATTTTGATCAAAGCAAGTCAAAGGGTTTGGGGTTTGTTCCCCAAGGAAACCCTAGTTCATCTGATCATCCACGATGCCTTACTCTTGAAGAAACCTCAGTCCATGATCAAATACAATCAAGGTAAGTTCTTTAACTCATCATTTCATGCATATTTGAACTTATTTGAGTGTCCTCAATCATCAATTCATTAAGATATGAGTCATGGACTTGAGACGTTGATCAGTCAATTCATCTGACTATTTTGAAGTGCACTGAGACCTAACGTTTTATGTGTTGGTCAAATGGAGATGATCCCAAAAGAAAAAATGTTCTTAAGGACAATATGAACAACTTTCATGTTCATCAATAATTGATTTGAAACTTGGAAGGTCATCTCCCATTCCAATACATTATAGGTCATTTTGACTGAAACCCTAATTGTGGGTCAACTTCCTAAGAACATAACTCATTCATTTTTTATGATTTTGAGGTGGGATCAAATGCATTGGAAAGCTTAAGATGTCTACTTCAAATTTTATGTTGAACAAAATTTCAAAATCTCAAAGGATATACATGTGATAATGCAAAACATTATAGGTCACTTTGGGCCAAATGCATTGAAAGTCAAAAAAGTCCAAGTTCAAGTGCCCATAACTCTTTCATCAAAAATCCAAATGATGCAAAATTTAAGTCCATTTTGATTTTCTCGAAAAGATCTACAACTTTGATGTTGGAGGTTTTTTCACTTGGGGCTTGCATCATTAAAACAGAAGGACTTGAACATTGTCCAAATTTGGAAACTTTGCCTTTGCATGTTTTGCACCTTACACTTTAAACTCAAAATTCACTAATTTCCACACTTCAAATGGATTTTGCCCAACATAACAATTTTTCCTTACATCAAAACCTTTCCAACCATTACTCACATGCTCATGTTTGGATTTGGCAATTGGCATTTTCGAAGAGGAGAAGTTTTAGGCATGATTATGCATAACATGTTGAAACTCATTATACAAGCTTGTGCATTGCCAATTCCACGACCATTTCAGCTCAATTATGCTTCAGAGTGCATTTGGCATTGAATTTGGGCCCTTTGAATGATCATGCAAGCCCATGCAATGAATATCCAATTCCATGCACACGAATTTGATCACACTTGCCTTGCCTCTCCATCTATAAATAAGAGCCTCACTCCATTCAAATTTCATCCATGAATCAACCTGAAGTGCTGCAGAAATCAAAACCGAGCCATACCTAAAGGAACTATTTCAATTTTCTTCAATTTCTCAGATATGAAATTCAACTAAATCAGGTTGAATTTCTAGATCTAAAGTTCCTAGACCTCTCTCTCATACTCCATTGATCTTCTGTTTGGCCAAAGGAAGCAAGGAAGCAAGCTCAAATCTCCAGAATCCAAGGTTGTACTTCAACTGGTTTTTTCTTCGAAACGCATCATTTATTGATCTATTTGCTTGGATATTGTGTTGGCTGAAGTCCTCTTCATAGAGGCAATTGTGTTGAGTGCTTAATTGTTGAAATCCATGAAGTTCACATGAACACCACATAATTTCCATCTCTGATTTCTCTCAATATAGAGATCTAGAGTGGAATTGAGTGGTACAGGGATGATGTACATCATCCCAGCTTTCCAATGATGTATGGATCGTGTATTTTGGTTAAGCTTTTGAAACATGCAATTTTGGCCGGAATCTTCATGCCCACCGGAGAAGACGGTGGCTCCGGTCACCGTCCCTTTGCCAGATGCATTGTGGACCATTAGATTTGATCTACAGTTTGTATCCCAACCCTTGGATCTTTTGACTTTTAATAATGCCATGTGTTTCGCTGATGACTTTGGTACACCATGGAAGCGCGCATGTGGAACGTCTGATCAACCACGTAAATTAATGAGGCTTGATCAGACGCTCCTTGTTTTTCTGAATTTCTTATTTTCTGATTTTATTTCTTTTATTTCCATTATTTTCAAAAATTCATATCTTCTTCATTTTAAATCCAAAAAATACGGGACCAATTGCATTCTACTCCAAATAATTTCTAGTTTCTAATTTTGATTTTTAATATTTTTTATTTTGTCATTTGATAATTTTTGTGAATTTTCTCTTTTCTGGTTATTTTTAATTCATTTTAAATAGTTTTTGATATTCAAAAAATACAAAAATATTTTCCTAACCTATTTGAATGATGATGGATCTATGAAAAATATTCTCATCAATTTTTTAATTGATTTGAGATTTATTTGAGATTTTAGTTCAATTAGGTTATTTTTATTCATTTTTAATTGATTAAAAATAGTTTCTGACTTTTAAAAATGCTGAAATTTTTTGTCAAACTTTGTTTGACCTTGTTGAACTTGGGATAAATCACTTGAACCTTTCAAGGTTGATTTGAAGTGATTTTGAAGTATGACCTTTCTTTTATTTTTAATTCAAGTTTATTTTAATTCTAAAAATGCCAAAAATATGTTGCTTATTTGTTTGACCTCCAATCTTCATCCCATTTCTGATTTCTCATTGTTTGACTTTGACTTTCAATGTCACTTGATCAACATACATGGATTGGTACATTTCATTCACCTTATGCATTTTATTCTTTCCATTTCCTTTTCCATTATTCATCTCTTTTTTTCTTCTTCTTCTTTTTCTTTTTTTGATCAATGAGTTAAAGGTTGATAAGTTAGCATTGATTAGGGAGACTTAATCTTCTTTGATTCAAATCTAATTCATCTTGATCAATCGATCAAGAGAATGGCTTTGCATGAAGGATAGGTTGTTTCCTAAATCATGCAAAAGGCTTAAACCATTACAAGATCAATTCTCTTCTTCTTTTTGGCATGGTAAGTTGTTGGAACTTGGTTCATTAATCAAGACTTCTAACTTGTGTTTGTTGCCTACATTATTATTGACCGGCCTCAGATAGTTGTGACTTCTACATAAGTCCAATTACGATTGCTTAACATAGCGCTAAATTTGCCTTATGGCACACTAATCATTAACCATTAACATTTACTCTTTGCACTTTACTTTTATGCAATTTACTATTCTTGCACATATTATTCATTTGCTTTTTTCCTTTGCTCACTTGAGCACATGTTTATGCTAATGCCATTTTCCTTTTGCTCACTTGAGCATATAATTGTGTATATATCTTTTGTGCTTGTGTTTTTCTGTTTGTTGTGAACCAAATGCAAAGAATTGGACAAAGTGGACTTAGATATCAAGACTTTACCCAAGCTAATGGAGTTTGAAGAGAAACTAGGCCTCATGCCTTTAGAGTGCTTAAATGTCAAAGAGCAACTAGGCCTCATGCCTTTAGAATGCTTAAAGCTTGAAGATGAACATTGAAAGGACCATATTCTAAACTCCCTCTTGTCCACTCTTTGATTGTTAATAGAACCTTTTGATGTGTGTGTTTCTTTATGCTAGGGATTCCACCTTGATTCAAATCTGAGGAGCCATTGCCATGAGCTTCTAAGAGAAAGAATTACAAGATGCCTTGAAGAGCCTTCCAAGAGTTCATTTGATTGTTTGCTTGAGTTTATGCTTATGTGATTCCTTACTCCAAAGGATGGGAGCTACTTGGATCATCCATATGATCTCAAGAGAGGAACTCCATTTGTGGTCTTGTTTCTTATCCCTCACCTCTTGTATGCTTAGGATCTTAGCCCTTCTTCTTCTTCTCTCCACTCTAACCCAAGCGAAAACTTTTTGTGCAAACATTTAACCATTGTTTTCAAACATTAGAAACCTAAGCCTTATGCTTTTGATTTTCAAACTTTCTTTTCATAACACTTATTTTGAATTGAACTTCTAAGTCAACTTTGACCAAATTTTGTATATACTTTTCATTGGTAAATATAACCCATTCAAAAGCTTTTTGTGGTTTCAATGGCCACCTTCTTAATCAATTTTTTTCATAACCTTTAGCTATTAGGTTTGAGTTATCCTTGAGGTAGATGTAATACTCACCTATATCCTTAGTGATGGACAATGAGTCTCCCATGCTTATTATAGGGTTAACCCCTCACTAGCATGTTGAAGGTATCCTCACATGGTGGATTTGTGGTTTTAGGTTGAGTTTTCTCCCTTGGATAACAAAAGACCTTAAGGCTTTTGGACCAATCAATTCACCAACTCATTTTGAGATTTTTACCCCGAACTACGATGTTTTGATCCTAGTCTTTTTTAAGATGGTACGTAGGCAATGGGTTTATCCATCCAAACACAAAAATGTAAATAAACTTGTACATTCTCTTTTCATCTCTTCAATCATGTTTGCACAAACAATTTTTTCACAAAAAAACAACAACCTTACAACAAGTATGAAAAGGGCTCCCTAGGAGTACCTAGGATGTTTTGGGTGCCTAACACCTTCCCATTGCATAACTAACCCCCTTACCCAGATCTCTGACTCTCTTTTACTAGTTTTTGATTCGATAAAACTTTTAGGTTTTTGTTCGCTTTCTAACCATTCCTTTGGATAAATAGAAGTACGGTGGCGACTCGACTTGTATGATTTACCTTGGATTTAGTCAATATCTCTAATGGTAACGAATACCCCGCTACAGAAAAGTGGCGACTCTGCTGGGGATCTAGTTTGCCTAGTGGGTTTTGCCTACTTTTCATATTTGTTGTATTATATTGTTGTGTGACATATTTTTGTGCAGTTTGGGATTACTGTATTGTATGTAATGATTGAATTGCTTGAATATTAATTCCTTGTATGCTTGGTGATCTTTGTGAGATGAGTTCTATACCCGAATTCGAGTGCACTTAGGATAGGAGAATGGCGTAGTCTTGTTGACTTGTGTGGAGTTATTCCTTAGCAAGTTGACTTGCAAGTCCATTCACTTGGTGGAGGTCATGTTGGGATCAATAATGTCACACAAGTTGTTGTGGTTAGACATTACTCTTTCCAATATAGACCTTAGAAGCCAAGGACCTTAGTTTACCAAGCCCATCTTGGCCTATTCTTAGGATGTAGTGCGAAAGTCGTTCAAGTGTAAGATTTGATACGATTGTTACGCGATACTACACTCATAAGAGTCTCTCTTGAGAATATTTTTGGAATACGAGTAGTCGTTTCTCCGATAATATCCGAAAGATGGGATGATGACTATGGGAATCTCTTATACAACATGTTTGGCAGGTTAAACCCTAGTACACTCCCTTTGGGTGGTTCTTAACCGAAACTCCATGCTCGTGACTCGTAACAAACTCTTGATTCATGGTTGATCCGTTCATGTATCCTTAATATCAATGGAACTTGGGTGTTGATAAGGTGTAAACCATAATCCACCAAAATGGATGATTGATATTAAGGATAACATGATCCATCCCATGACCTTTGTTTGGTGTGCTTTGCTTGATCCTTGAGTGTGATTGTTGCATGCATGCATTCATGCACCCATTTGCATCCATATCATCAATAATGAAGAAAATTTTCAAGGACTTTAATAGGTCTATTTGCAAATTTTCAGACATGGAAAGACAAAGAAGGAATACAAAGAAGTATAGTTTCAGACAACCAGACTTGAAAGAATTAAGGAATTTGACATCCTATGTACTAGATCCCTTGGGTTTCAAGGCTCGTTTTGGGAAGCTTCTTCCTCTTCTGACTACTCAGATGGATGAAGGGTTGATGAGTGTGTTGGTGCAGTTTTATGATCCTTTGTATCGTTGCTTCACATTTCTGGACTTTCAGCTTTTGCCTACGCTTGAGGAGTATGCCTATCTTGTGGGTATACCTATTCTAGGCCAGTTGTCGTTCAGTGGCTTGGAGAGTATTCCTACTTCTCAAGAGATAGATGAGATGTTGCATATAGATGAATCTCTGGTTGGTGCTCATATGACTACCAAAGGTGGAATTCAAGGTCTCCCTTCTGAGTTCCTCATTACTCAAGCTACTATGTATGGGAAGGCCATGAGTGAGGACGCCTTTGAGGCCATATTTGTACTTCTCATTTATGGGTTAGTGTTGTTCCCCAACATCGACAAGTTTGTGGATATGAATGCTATTAGGATCTTCTCTGCTCTTAATCTCGTTCCGACTTTGTTGGGTGACACTTATTTTTCTTTGCATATGAGGAATGCAAAGGGTGGTGGTGCCATTGTGTGCTGTTTGCCTCTGTTGTATAAGTGGTTTATTTCTCACTTACCACAGACGGTCGCCTTCAAGGAGAACAAGGGATGTCTACGGTGGTCCACGAGACTTATGTCTCTCACTTATGATGATATCTCTTGGTACAACCGTGTATATGATAGTGTGCAGATTATCGACTCTTGTGGTGAATTCTCTAATGTACCTCTTCTTGGTACATGTGGTGGGATTAACTACAACCCTGTTTTAGCACGTCGTCAGCTTGGGTTCCCCCTAAAGGATAAACCCAATAACATTCTGTTAGAGGGTTTGTTCTTCCAGGAGGGTAAAGATCCCCAAGGCTTGAAAGCAAGGATGGTCCGCACTTGGCGCAAGATTCATAAGAAAGGAAGGAATGAGCTGGGTCCGAAGAACTGTATCGCTTTGGAGCCTTACACTGCTTGGGTTAGGAAGAGAGCGTCTGAGTATCTCATTCCTTACGAGTATCCAAGACCTACACCTTTGGTTATGGTTGGGCCTTCAACCCTCCCTAACCAAGGCGTAGAGGAGTTGAGAGACGAAGACCGTTCACGTGCTTGGATCCGCGAACGAGAAGAGTTGCTTCAGCAGATCAAGGAAAAGGATGCTTTGATTGAGTTCCTCGAGCATCAGGTTATTGATGATCCTAATGATGCATGGACTTCTCTACTTCCCCAGTCTTCCAAGTTCTGGAAGAGGAAGTACGATCGACTCGCCAAAGAGAAGGCAAATATGGAGGCAGTCTATGAGGAGGAGGTGAAGAGGATTCGTGCATCTTATCTTCCTGTGTCCCGAGCTTTAGATGATTGTTTCTAGGGATCCATAGGATGATTGTTTCCCTTTTCTCTTTGTATGTGGTTACCAGTACTGTACTTCTTTGATGTAAAACTATTTTCCAGATATTAGTGACAAATTACTTTCATATATGATAAGTGTTTGATATTTCCAAAATTTGCAAATAGAACCCTAAAGTTCCTTTGAAATAAAAACAAATCATATGCACAAGCATTGCATGCATCATGTGCATAAGCAGGTTTTGTTCCCGGCTTCTTGTCCTTTGGTCTAACTCTGTGTTCTTCATTTATTTTGAAGACAAGCTGACTCACCGGTACTACACCAGAAGAAAGAAGTAGCCAGGTTGACTGCCTTGATGGAGTCATTCTTGGCCGCTCAGAGCCAACCTTTTCCAGCACCATCAACTCCTCCCTAGAGGACGGTCATTTCTGAGATCGTGACCTCTACTGTGCCTGCTGCAACGGCTCACTTCGCACCTTCCATGCCAGCTGGGTTCCCGTGGGGAATGCCCCCCAACTTTGTACCAGAAGGTTTCGCCCCTACTCTTGCTTCTTTGCCGGTATCTAGCCCGGTCCTATTAGTGCCACCTCCCGTCGTGCACACGTTACCAAGGGTCGAAGATACCATCTACCACTCTGAGCCATCTGAGGGCCCAGACGTTTATGAAAATATGGATGATATGAAAGACCAATTCCTTGAGCTTCGCAAGGAACTGAAGACTTTGAGGGGGAAGGACCTCTTTGGTAAAAGTGTTGCTGAGTTGTGCCTTGTGCCCAACGTAAAGATCCCTATTAAATTCAAAGTGCTTGACTTTGAGAAGTATAAGGGAAACATATGCCCCCTCAGCCATCTTGTGATGTATGCTCGCAAGATGTCAACGCAAACTGACAACGACCAACTGCTCATCCATTATTTCCAGGACAGTCTGTCCGGTGCCGCTCTCAGATGGTACATGGGTTTGGAGAGTGTGAACATCCAATCTTTCAACGATCTTGTCGAGGCCTTCGTCAAGCAATATAAATACAATATGAATATGGCTCCTGATAGGGACCAATTAAGAGCAATGTCGTAGAAAGAGAAAGAGACCTTCAGAGAGTACGCCCAGAGGTGGCGCGAATTGGCAACTCAGATAGTGCCACCCCTAGAGGAAAAAGAGATGACCAAGATCTTCTTGAAGACCTTGAGCTCGTTTTATTACGAGAGGATGATAGCCAGTGCTCCCTCAGATTTCACCGAGCTGGTGAATATGGGTATAAGATTGGAAGAAGGGGTCCGTGAAGGACGCTTAACACGAGACGAAGGCTCTTCGGAGAAGAGATATGGAAGCTTTGCGAAGAAGAAGGAGGGAGAGGCACATGCCGTGTCTTCCCATGTCAAGAGAAGACCCTCTGTGAAGAGGAAGATTGCTCGCCCGATCAACAATCAGCATCAGGTGGCTCATATAGCACCTGTTTTCAGGGAAGCTCAACATTATCAGCAACCACAAACTCAGCAATATCAACAACAACAACGTCCACAACAGCAGGCCTACCAGCCTCGAAATAACAACAATAATGCCAACACCAACTATGAGAGGAAGAGGGTCACCTTTGATCCAATTACGATGACTTATGCCGAACTCTATCCGTCAATGATCGATAGAAAGTTGATCACGCCACGAGACCCTCCTGATGTACCTGCCAATCCCCAGTGGTGGTACAAGCCTGAACTTCATTGTGTGCATCATTTCGGTGCTCCCGGACACGACGTAGAGAACTGTTATCCCTTGAAGACCAAGGTGCAAGACCTTGTGAGAAGTGGGATTCTGTTTTTCGAAGACGTAGGTCCGAATGTAAAGGAGAACCCATTTCCCGAGCATGGGAAGTCTGTCAATATGGTCCAGGGCTGCCCTGGCAAGTACAAGGTGAAATATGTCAGTCATATCCGACAGTCGCTGGTTGAGATGCATAGATTGTTGTGTAACTATAGCCATTATGAGCATGACCACGATAGATGTCGAACTCTGTTAATCAGAGAGGTTGCCGCCAGGTGCGTAAAAATGTGCAAGAGATGTTGGACTAAGGAGTCATTGAGATCCTTCAGAATAGAAATGTTGATGAAGATGAGCCCGAAGTTAATGTGATTTCTCCGGTGTTCTGGATACCTGAGCCTGTTGTCATCAAGTATGATGGTAGCAAACCAAAGGTTTCTCCTACTCTCGTCATCAAACCAGCCGGACCTTTACCGTACTCCTCTGAGAAAGCGGTTCCCTATCGCTACAACGTTGTGGCAGTGGAAAATGAGAAAGAGATGTCCTTTGATAACGCGAAATTATATCGCTTTTTAAGACTTAATTCAATTAAATTATATTATCATTTACGCTAGTTTATCTCATTTTATCAGATATTATGCAGTATTCCTCTTCTATTTATATCAGGTACCCATTCTGAAGCAAAAGTGAAGAAAAGAAGAAAAGGGGGTGTAAAAAGGAACAAAAAGGAGAGAAAAGGAACCAAAGGCCAAAGCCCAGCCCAAAGCGCACAAGTCACCAATGCTGTGCCTGTGACGGACGTCACAGGACGCGTGACGAGCGTCACGCGAAGTAGCCTTGTGACGGACGTCACACATGGTGTGACGAGCGTCACACCAGTCCACTAGCTTTTTGGCGCAAGTTACGCTCTCAGAAGAATGGAAGTAACGTTGAGGACTTCGTGTCCTATTCCCAAGCCGTGAATTTAGCACGCTGAAGACTCGTGGAAAAGAAGAAAAAGGCAGTTAGTAGCACTATTATAAATAGCTACCCTAATCCCTCTCGTGGGCTCTCCTTTTTTTGCCGTTTACACACACCGAAGCTCTGCCGATTTTCTGTTCAAGCTTTTGCTTAGTTTTCTTTTTCCAGCAGAATTAATATTGTTTATTTTATTTATTTCTTTTGCAAGTTTATTTTCTTCTTCCCTTGCAAATTACCTTTCCCGTTTTTAGCTTTTAGATATTTTTCGCATAATAGTTTCTACACCGGAAATTATTGTGCAACTTTATACCGGATTTAACCTTACGTTATATTCGAGTTTTTTATTTCCTTGATTTAATTTACTGTTTAATTGAAGAATCGAAGAACAAATCCTACCGGCTTGTGGTGGAGTGTTCAAGACCATTGTATTACGCATTCAGGTTCTCTAATTGTTATTTAATATTTAATGTTTTATTCTATTGTTTATTTACATTGCCTGCCTGAAATGAATCTGTGTATGCATGATAATAATTATTATTTAGTTAGCATGTCTGGCTAATTCGCCTAGGTATCGGTATGTAAAGTAAGCAGAAAAGGGATCAAGACTAAGTCGGTCTATTCAAACTTAAAATTAGAATCAATCTTTTTATGGTCTTAACTTACAGGTTTAATAACAAGATTTTTTACAAAAGTAAAAGACATAAAGAAGTTGAAACCAACAGAGCGAGAGTTTGAGGTTTTAACTGGACAGTGTAAGTTAGTCATTAAGTCTATCTCAGGGCGAGAGCAACTTTTAGAATTAATTAAATTCTGACTTTTTTCCAAAAAGTATTTTTAAAGATTGAATGTGAGGACGAGAGTTAAGCATTTAGATTTAATTGTATAACCTAAGTCAACAGAGCGAGAGTTTGAGATAAGGGTGTTTAAAACGGTCAGTATTTTCTTAAAAAGAGTTTCTGCAACTTTATTGTTTTCAAAATATGATTTTTGACTTAATTATAAGTGACAGCTACATTAATATAAGATCATGGTTTCTTCAACAGAGCGAGAGTTTGAGATAAAACCTTTAACCAATAAAGTTAATCGAAACGATTTATTTTAAGACCGAGAGACCGACAAGGAATTGATTCCCTAGTTTTGACAAACTACATACCGATATCCGTTTTATTAATATTTAATCTAGATATTAGTTTAGTTTTTAGCTTCCTTCCCCAAACAATCAACTATTATTCACCTTAGCTTTACGAAGTAACCTTAGATAACGGTATATCGATTCATAAGTCCCTGTGGGATCGATATCTTTTAAAACTACGCGATAGAACTGTGCACTTGCAGTTTGTATCCCATTCTCGACTCACACAGTCGAGCGATCAAGTTTTTGGCGCCGTTGCCGGGGACTTTTATTCAATCGATATCGTAACTCTTCCGTTACGCTGTAGAGACTAAGGTTTCTTTTTCCTTCTATTCTTTCTTTCGTTGATTTGTATGCCACGCACTCGCTCTCAAGGCGAACCGCTCTATTTACGAATCAACGATATCGAACTATATCTCCGAGTCTTACGACGAATTCGGGAATATCGTGCTGAAAACAATCTCCCTCCTATAAACCTTCCTGATATCAAAAACATTTTTCCTTCTTTAACCGAGATGGCAGAACCAGCTCGTGCTCTTAGAGATTACACCGCTCCATCGCAAGATGAACCGCATTCAAGTATTGCTCCGCCCGCAATCGAAGCAAACAACTTTGAACTTAAACCTTCGTTGTTGCAGGCTGTGCAACAGAACCAATTCTCTGGAAATCTTACCGAAGATCCAAACCTTCATTTATCCGTATTTGTCCAATACGCTGATACTGTTAAAGCTAATGGTGTCACTTCAGAGGCAATTCGACTTCGTCTTTTTCCTTTCTCATTAAGAGATAGCGCTAGAAGATGGCTTCAATCTCTCCCTTCCAACTCAGTCACCACATGGAACGAGTTGAAGAAAGTTTTTCTTGCCCGATATTTTCCACCAAGCAAAACAGCTATGTTAAGAGCCCAGATAAACGGATTTAAACAGAAAGACAACGAGTCTCTTTTCGAAGCATGGGAAAGATACAAAGACATGATGAGACTTTGCCCACACCATGGTTTGGAAGACTGGTTAGTAATTCACACATTTTATAATGGTCTCTTATACAATACAAGGTTAACAATAGACGCCGCTGCAGGGGGTGCACTAATGAACAAACCTTATGCTGATGCTTACCAGCTTATCGAGAGCATGGCTCAAAACCACTATCAGTGGGGAACCGAACGAACAACAGTGGAAAAACCTCAACCGAAAACTGGCATGTACGAGATAAGTAACCTTGATCACGTTAATGCAAAAGTGGATGCTTTGGTCCAGAAGATTGAAAGTTTAAACGTATCACCTCCAACCGCCGTGGTTGCTATAACTCAGAATTGCGAGGTCTGTGGAATCCAAGGCCACACTCCTGCGGAATGTCAACTCTTGACTGGAATCCAAACAGAGCAAGTAAACTATGCTCAAGGAAGCCCCTATTCGAATACCTATAACCCAAATTGGAAGAACCATCCAAACTTTTCATATAAGAGTAATAATGCTCTATACGCACCTGGACAGTCTCCGAATCAAACCCCATCTGTACCTCCGGGATATCAGAAACCGAATCCTAACAATAATAACCCTAGAAAATCCAACTTGGAAATCATGATGGAAAACTTTATAGCTTCCCAACAACAAACCAATAAAGATTTCTTAAACCAGAACATACACACTGGCGAACAACTTAAACAACTAGCAAGCAAAGTAGATGCCTTGGCTACCCATAACAAAATGTTAGAAACACAAATATCTCAAGTAGCTCAACAACAAGCACCTACTGCTGCACCAACTGGTACATTCCCTGGACAGCCCCAACCTAATCCGAGAAGCCAAGCTCATGCAATTATATTAAGAAGTGGAACGGAAGTGGAAGGACCGTCTGATCCAAGGATAGGAAACCAAAACCCTAAGAAATCTACTGAGGAAAGTGAACCTAAGGAAAAGGAAGAGAGTAATAAGGATACCCTAGAAAAGAAGGAACCTTACGTACCTCCACCACCTTACAAACCACCTATACCTTACCCTCAAAGGCTTGTTAAAACCAAAGATGTAGGCCAATTTAGAAAATTTGTCGATCTCCTTAAACAATTAAACGTTACAATTCCGTTTACCGAAGCTATTACGCAGATGCCCTCATATGCTAAATTCTTAAAAGAAATTCTTTCTAATAAAAGGAAACTTGAGGATAGCGAAACCGTTACACTCCCTGCCGAATGTAGCGCTATAATCCAAAACATGCCCCCTAAACTCAAGGATCCGGGTAGCTTCTCTATACCCTGTCACATAGGAAAATTTGTCATCGACAAAGCCTTATGCGATTTAGGAGCCGGAATTAGCGTTATGCCTTTATCCATATGTAAGAGACTGGAAATGGGAGAATTAAGACCGACCAAAATGTCTGTGCAATTAGCAGATCGTTCCATCAAATATCCTGTAGGAATCCTTGAAAACGTTCCCGTACGCATAGGTCAGTTTTACATTCCCACTGACTTTGTAACACCCCGATAATAATAAAATAATTATTTGAATTGAGTTAATAATTCATTTATTAATTTAATTAAATAATTGGAAATTTTATTATTATTATTATTGGATTATTATTTTGGAAAATATATAAGTGGGACTTAAGGAAATATCCCATTTGGTAAGAAAAGGTTTTACGTGAAACAGAGAACGATAGTGAAAGAAGAGGAAAAGGGCAAAGAGACAGAGCGAGGGCTGAAGGTTGAAGAAGGAAGGGCTTAAGCTTAGAGATTCGCCGGATTAACTCAGGTAAGGGGGGTTTATCGTCGATTAATGGGTATTATGGGATAATACGTAGTGGGTAGTGATAAGCCGTTAAATTAACCCTAATTGGGACGGTATATGCTGATTTTGATGTTGGATAAACGGTGTTAAAATCTGTAAATTGAATCGGTAGTGGTGTAAGTCGTAAATGTTAGACTAGGACACGAATTCCAGTTAAAAACTTGAATCGGCGCTACCAATTACCGGGCGAATTGTTCTGTTTAGAGATGGTTGTAGTTGAGGAA
Source organism: Lathyrus oleraceus (assembly GCF_024323335.1). NCBI lineage: Eukaryota > Viridiplantae > Streptophyta > Magnoliopsida > Fabales > Fabaceae > Lathyrus > Lathyrus oleraceus. The sequence goes on along the minus strand of NC_066581.1, from coordinate 400,791,941 downwards.
ACGGCGGAAAAACCTGTGAAACGTAAGCTAACGGAACCCTGGAAAACTCAGAGAAAATCTGAGTCTGCGCGCGAGCGGTCGACCATAGGGTCGGCGTGCGCTGACCCGTGAGGCATGCGCTGACTGCATGCGTCGACGCATGGTAGTTTTGCGCCGACCAGTGAGCTAAACGTCGACTGTATGCGTCGACGCATAGGGCTTTTGCGCCGACTCCCTCCAGTTGAGCAGAGTCTTTGCGCCGACCTGTGAGTTTCGAGCTGTGGAAAAATCGATATAGTATGTTGCAGAGTGGGGAAAAATGAATCTTTTAATGTTGTGTGCCTATTTGAGGGTTGGCCTATGTCGGCCTATGATGTAATAGGGATTAATTCCCGCTGTTTGAGCAGTATAGACATTAGTAGAGTGTGCTAATGTTGTGGTTGTTGTTTGACATGATATAATATGCTTTTGTGATAAATTGTGTTGATAATGTGGAATGGTATACATGATGTTGTGAATGTATGCATTTGTGAATAGACTATTCTATGGCTTCGAGTGTGAGTATGTGTCTATTCTTGATTATCGTTGATGTTGCATTGCTAGGTGATTAGCATGCGTATTGTGGCCTTCGGGTGGTAGCTAATTCCCATGGTGAGGAATTAGTGAGTGAATCATGTTGATTGTTGTTGTTGTTGTTTGCATGCTAGGTGATTAGCGTGCATATCATGGCCCATTTGGGGTGGTAGCTAATTCCCATGGTGAGGAATTAGTGAGTGAGTCACTATGTCTCAAATGAGTGGGACTAGTGAGCTTGGTAGCCGTGCCTGGATTTGGACGGTGAGGTTGAACTATATGTTCACAACATAGTCGGTACCGCATGCATAAGAGTCTCATTGCACAATGAATGTATGGCATATGATATGAATGGATGCATTCCAGTATCATATGTGTGTTGTGTGTTGTGTGGTTAATGTTGAATATGATGGTTGGATGGATACTGCCGTTGTTGAGTGCGTAGTTTGGTTAGGGTGAATTAATGTGTTATTTACTTAGCATTACATGTTGTTCTATAATGCTTATTATATTGATTGAAGAACTCACCCTTACAACTATTTTTCAGGTAACGAGCAGTGAGTTGGGTAGAAGCTAGTGCTATGGAGTCTAGTGTCGTCCTTAGTGGGTCATGCTCTGGTAGATGTAACATCGGGAGGGGATGTTTGACTATGTTTTAATTTAGTTGTTGATCAACTTTACATGTAATGTAGTACATGCTTTGAATTGTTGATGTTTTATATCCGCTGCGTATTATGCAACTGTTTTATTTGATAAATAAATGAGCATGACAGGATGTTTTGATAAATGTTTGTGAAATGATTGTGTGACACCCTTCGGGGCATAATTACTCTGATTAACATGTTATTATTTTAATTAAATAATTTGGGGTTTTTAGAAGGGTGTTACAGACTTCACAATTATGGACATTAGAGAAGATGATACTACACCTATTATACTAGGAAGACCATTCTTAGCAACTGCCGGTGCAATCATAGACGTAAAACGAGGAAGACTCACCTTCGAAGTAGGTGAAGAGAAAATTGAATTCATTCTTTCCCAATTCTTGAAAGCACCTGCAATAGAAGATACATGTTACTTCATGGATATCATCGATGAATGCATAAAAGAAGCAGAGTCAGGAGAAGACAAATCATCAGACTATCTTTTAGAAGACAAATCTAAACAATGCTTAGCAATAACACCGGACCCTACGCAGTGTCTTAACAAACCAACCCCTGATTTGAAAACACTTCCCAAAAATCTGAGATATGAATTCCTAGACTTAGAACTTGAACGACCTGTGATAGTCAATGCAGATCTAGGAAGACTCGAAACAGAAAAACTCCTACATATCTTAAGAAAATATCCAACCGCACTAGGATACCACATAACCGATCTTAAAGGAATAAGCCCTTCTATTTGTATGCACCGCATCATGTTAGAAGAAGACGGTAAAACCTCTAGGGAACACCAGAGAAGACTAAATCCGATCCTAAGTGAGGTAGTAAAGAAAGAAATAACCAAGTTATTGGAAGCAGGTATTATATATCCTATATCTGATAGCAAATGGGTCAGTCCTGTACACGTTGTACCAAAGAAAGGAGGCATAACCGTTATTGAAAACGAAAAAGGAGAAACTATAACTAAACGAATCGAATCGGGATGGAGAATGTGCATTGATTATAGAAAACTAAACAAAGCAACCCGAAAAGATCATTTCCCTTTACCATTCATTGACCAAATGTTAGAACGATTGGCTAAACATTCACATTTCTGTTATTTAGACGGTTATTCAGGCTTCTTTCAAATACCAATTCACCCTGATGACCAAGAAAAGACAACATTCACATGCCCTTTTGGTACCTTCGCTTATAGACGAATGCCGTTTGGTCTGTGTAATGCCCCTGCAACTTTTCAAAGATGCATGATGGCAATTTTCGCCGACTTTCTCGAAAACATCATGGAAGTATTTATGGATGATTTTCTGTATACGGACAAAGTTTCGAAGAATGCCTTGAAAACCTGGAAAGAGTTCTTGAGCGATGTGTAAAAGTAAACTTAGTACTTAATTGGGAAAAGTGCCACTTTATGGTACAAGAAGGAATTGTTTTAGGACACATCATCTCGAACAGAGGAATTGAAGTAGACAAAGCCAAAATAGAGGTAATCGAAAATCTTCAACCCCCAAGAACCGTGAGAGAAGTACGAAGCTTTTTAGGACACGCCGGTTTTTACCGACGATTCATCAAAGACTTCTCTAAGATAACTAAACCCTTAACCGGACTATTAATGAAAGATGCTGAATTCATATTCGACGATAACTGTTTAAAAGCATTTCAAACTCTCAAACAAGCATTGATCTCCGCACCCATTATGCAGACACCAGACTGGAATGAACCTTTCGAAATAATGTGCGATGCCAGCGATTATGCTGTAGGTGCTGTTTTAGGACAAAGAAAGGATAAAAAGCTTCATGTTATATATTACGCTAGCAGAACCCTGGATGAAGCACAGATGAATTATGCCACAACCGAGAAAGAACTCCTAGCAGTAGTATTTGCGCTAGATAAATTTCGTTCTTACTTGGTAGGAGCCAAAATAATAGTTTACACTGATCACGCTGCTATCAGGTACCTTCTAACAAAAAAGGATGCTAAACCTAGACTCCTAAGATGGATCTTGTTACTACAAGAATTCGACTTAGAAATCAAGGACAAGAAAGGAACTGAAAACGTAGTAGCAGACCACCTCTCTAGACTTGAGAACCTTGAACCAGAAAGAACATCCATTAATGATGATTTCTCGTATGACAAACTCATAGCTACTTTGGAAGAGAACAACTCCGACATGCAAGTAGAAACCACCTTAGCTATATCTGTCATACCATGGTACGCTGATCTAGTCAATTATTTAGCTGCCGGAATAGTTCCACCTACTTTATCTTACCAGCAGAAGAAAAGATTCTTCCACGACATAAAACACTATTACTGGGATGATCCCTTACTTTTCAAAAGAGGCCCCGATGGTATTTTCCGTCGATGTATACCCGAAGAAGAGGTAGAAAACATAATCCAACACTGTCACTCTGCGCCTTATGGTGGACACACAAGTACATCCAAGACCTGCTCTAAAATCCTACAAGCTGGCTTTTATTGGCCAACTATATGGAAGGACGTACATGCGGCTATTAAGGAGTGTGACAGATGTCAACGCACGGGAAACATATCTAGACGTGACGAGATGCCACAAAAAGGTATTTTGGAAGTAGAGATTTTTGACGTGTGGGGGATAGACTTCATGGGACCATTTCCATCCTCCTTCGGTAACAAATACATACTCGTGGCGGTTGACTACGTATCAAAGTGGATCGAAGCTATAGCTTCTCCAACTAATGACACCCGAGTAGTAACTAGACTCTTTAAAAATATAATATTTCCGAGATTTGGCATCCCAAGGATAGTAGTCAGTGATGGTGGATCGCACTTTATATCCAAGGTACTCGAAAAACTACTACTTAAATATGGAGTGAGACATAGGATAGCAACACCTTACCACCCTCAAACCAGTGGACAAGTGGAAGTATCTAACAGAGAAATTAAGCAAATACTAGAAAAAACGGTCGCCACTTCAAGGAAAGATTGGTCATTGAAACTACCAGAAGCTTTATGGGCATACCGAACTGCTTATAAAACCCCCATAGGGACGACCCCATTTAAGCTCATTTATGGAAAATCCTGTCACCTCCCGGTAGAATTAGAACATAAAGCCTATTGGGCTATTAGAAATTTAAATCTGAATTACAAAGCCGCCGGTGAAAAGAGAATCCTTGACATAAACGAATTAGAGGAACTCAGAAGAGACGCCTATGAAAATGCCAAAATCTATAAAGAAAGAACAAAACAATGGCATGACAAGCGTATATCAAGGAAAATCTTCAAGCAAGGCGACGCAGTACTTTTATTTAACTCCAGACTAAAATTATTCCCGGGAAAACTACGATCCAGATGGTCAGGACCTTTCCATATCACTAAAATCTTTCCCAGTGGAGCGGTAGAAATAAAAGGACAATCTACAGAACCGTTCACCGTAAACGGGCAACGTCTGAAACATTATCACTATGCGGAAACCAACGAAGATTCGCAAATTCTACACTTAGACGAAACGCCCCCAGGACTCATAGACTATATTTAACAGTTTCTTTGTCGAGCTTGCGACATTTAAACAAAGCGCTTAGTGGGAGACAACCCACAAATTACTCTGTTATTTTATTATTCTATTATTATTATCATTTCTCTATTTTCTCTTAATTATTCTTTTAATTTCTATTTAGTATTCATTATTGATTTATTCAAAAAAAGAAAAAAAATATATCCATATAATAATAATAATTCTTTTCTTCTTTCGGCATTTGGCCAAATCCTGACTTAAACTCATGTTTTCTTTTCTCTAGTTAACACTAACCAGATGGGACATTTTGACCGTATGGGTATCAAGTTCAGAGGAATGGCTCAGAAACGAAGGTTTGAAGAACTAGCCGCTAGAGAGATGCTACCTAGTTTATATGCTGATGATTGGGCTATGACTGCCCTTGGACTGAGACAGAGTGTCCTGTTTTTGCTGAATCAGATAGGATGGGAGACCTCCCCTATCCTGAGACATTTCACCACCTACCGGTGACTCACACTAGAATTCCTTAGTTCATTAATCTATCTACCTAGCCATGGAAAAGGAATTACCAGAGGTTTTATCCAGTTCAGAATGTTCAATATGGAGTACCAATTTAATATTAGAGACTTCACCAACCTTTTGGGTTTTCCTACCTCCTTTGATACATTCACTATAAGCCAGGAAGAACTTTTTGAATATAGAGAGCTAGAACACTTTTGGGGTAAGCTGACTGGAAATGATGAGCCCGAAGAACATGAGTTTCTCTCTGGAAACATACATAACCCGGCTTTTCGCTATTTCCATAAGATCCTGACCCACACTTTATTTGGGAAGAAGCCAAATAGTACTTCAGTTTCACGTGATGAACTCTTCATCATATTTTGTGCTTCCCAGAACCGTCCAGTAAACGGTGCTACTTTTATGTTAGCTAATTTGGACCACCTTATCCAGGATGAGCGAGCACCCATTAGAATAGGTGGCCTGATAACTATGATAGGTAATGCTATTGGATTACGTCAGCCTATGCTTGACCTGAACCCTTTTTGTGGCATTACTACTCTGAGTATACCTTTCCTCTTCAACACTATGTTTATAGCAAACATAGGGTCTGATGAGTTCGAGCTTATTATTGGTAACCAGGTTCTCTGCCTATTCACCATGCCCGATCCTAGAACTAGTGTTCATAACCAAAGGAACTGGCTCTATAACCTGAATGAAACCCCAACTCCTGCTGGATCCACTGAATCCATCCAGGATTATGAGATTTGTGATGACTATGAGCACTATGTTGACCATATCTCTCTTGCTGAATCTGACCCTCAGACTCCATCCGGCTACTATGATATTGATCCTCCTCCTCAGCCTGTCCTGACCAAAGAATCAGCTATGCCTGATCTCCGACATCATATGCCAGGAACAAATATTAAAACCGTCATTGAAGCTTTGATGTCAGAACAAAACGCCCTCAGGGAAGATTTCCACAGCTTGAGACTTGCAGTCTTAGAACACATGAGCAGCACGGCAAGTCAGTTACGTATGTTACGGCATCATGTTAACTCTTTTGCTCCTCCGGCCAGAGATCCGAAGATAGATGGAATTTAGTTATTTTCTTTCTTAGTTATTTAGTTTTAGGTTAGATTTTTCATTAATGTTATTTGAATTCATGTTCGCATTTTTTTTTTCCCTTTTCATTTCATTGTTTTCCCTTCGTGTATTACATTATGTCAATTTTATTAAAGCTTCTATTTTATGCAATGGCTATGTTCTCTACTGTTACTTAGAATGAATTATTATTATGTGAAGTAGAATAGCATGCAATACAAATTAATTAGCTAAATTAATTAGAACAATCTAAAAAACCAAATAAAACAAAAACAAAATAATCAAAATATATTCATCTCCTAATTAAGTCTGTGTAGCGCTACTGAAGAAGCCTTGCCAAAAGAACTGTGTGACGAGCGTCACACAATCCATGACGAACGGCACGCAACACTCTTGTTACGAGCGTCACACCCTTGTGACGAGCGTAACGCCTCTCAGACATGTGAACGTTAGGGAGCCGTTGGAGACGAACGTTACACCCCTACCTTTTTACATTCCCCATTCATTTTTCATTTACCACATTTAATTACTTTTCAACCACTCTTTCTTTTCACCTCCCACATTTTTCTCCTATAAATACCTACCAAAACTTCCTTCATTCACCACAAAACAATTCTCTCATATCAAATACATTTCTTTTTCTTTCCAAATCATCCCTTCAAAAATTCATTACAATGGCGGGAAATCAAAATTTCGGAAATATCATCTTCCGATCCGGAGATGACAACTATCAGCAAGAGCAATTCGAGCGCTTCCAACAGCGAGGCGTCGCTCCCACCAGGTACCCCGATTTAACTTGCTTGCAACAATTAGGCTTACTCCAAGGTATCGAGTGGATGCTCCGTAAAGCCGATTTAACCTTCCTTTGCACTCATAACCAACCCACCTACCCTTCCCTAACCTTAGAATTCCTAAGTTCTTACGACTACACCACTCCCGCCGGTGAAGGTGAATTTCTAACCGGTACGGCAACCTTCCGTATGTTTAACACCGAGTACTCTCTAACCCAACGCGAATTGAGTGCCATGCTACAATTTCCCACAGAAGGTCTGTTGCATGCCAGAATCCCTCCAACCTCAAACTGGAACACAGTTCTAGTTTTCGACCTTTTTAAGAAAATTTCCGGTATAAATACCTACAACTGGGAAGAACTCCTTCTCTCCCACATCCATAACCCCACCATCCGTTATTTTCTCCGTATCCTGCAAAACACACTTTTTGGAAGACCAAACAACAGTAAGGTTAACTCGAAGGAGTTATTTTTCCTCCAGTGCGTTTTCGAACCGGATACTAAGGTAAACGCCGCCTCTTTTCTCTTTCATCATATCCGCACCTTATGTGCTAGAGGCCGGCAACCATTCATAATTGGTGGATTAATAACCTCCATAGCACTTGGCCTGAACCTAGGGGATAAACTCCAAACTTTAGAATCCCTACCACCCCTGTCTATGGATATCAGCTATTGTCGCTCCAGCCGCCTGATTAAAAACAGAGTAGGCGGAGGATACTATCTTATGGTGAACAACCAAGCTGTCCCAAGTGTTGTGCTACCCAATACCACTCTAACGGATGTCACAAACCCGGACCGCCACCTTTATGATCTCAGCGCTCCTGAAACCACCGAGCCTTCACAAACAAACCAGCAAACAGATGAGTTTGAAGAAATGGAACAAGGTGATCATCCGCCAACACAACAATAAGTCCCGCTAAACCCTTCCAGTAATGCAGCCGGCCCATCCTCCCAACGTCGTCGACGAAGACGACCCGCGACCAACGACGACATTATGGATGCTATCGATGGTATGCAGGCACAGAATGCAGACATGATGCAGATGATGCGTCAAATGCAACAGCAACAGGATGCTCGGAATGCCATAACCGACCAGCGGTTTACTGAGTTGTTTAGCAGATTCGACAGCTTAGACATACGTCAAAGATCATCAGGACCAAGAACCAGAGGTGGAAGGCAGCCTTAGTTGTATTTTTCTTTTCTTCTCCATTTTGTATTTCTTTCCCTTCAAACATCGAGGACAATGTTTAGTTCAAGTATGGGGGGGAAACATTATTCTTTCCATTCTCATCTTTGTTTCAAGTATGTACTCTCCCTTTTCATTGTTATTTCCCTATAAAAAAAAAAACAAAAAAAAAACAAAATATTTTTTTAAGTTAAGTCCTGAATGTGAAAAATTTTCTATTATCTATTTCCCTCAACTTTCTTGAGCCATAACAAAAATTTTAACACACCCAATAAGTATAAAGGTTGCTTACTTTATAAAATTTGAGTGAAATCAAAACAAAATCATTACCATAACAACGCTCTGAGAACCGCAATATGTTAGATCAGGATAAGTACCTATTATACAGAACTCCTTGAACTTTTAGTTCTATGGTAACCCCAAGTAGTTTATACAGAAGTCAGCACCATCTTAATAGCAAACTACGTGGAGAGCCGATGAATATAAGTGAATGATCCCCAAAGTAACATGAAATATACGAATATATCAATAAATGCACTAATTAAATTAGGTGATCCTTACCAGATCATTTAATCTAAAGGTTGCAGATCATGCAAAAGCACAATACGAAAGATCCATTACGAGTTGGTTCAGTAGGAATCTGGTACTGAACTCGGTAGGGCGGACTACGGTTCGATCCCCCGCAATTTGCAATGGACTGAATAATGAAGGTATCCGACTTATGTACCAGAACTTCTAGCTAAAAGCAGATCATAATCACTAACCGGTTACTCCACTATGTGCGCGAAAAGATAAAGGGCTTAATGTGATTTCGCTAGAATGAAAACGGGTAAAATAAGACTAAAGGAACCAGGATAGCTATCATAGGGTACTTGAACTGATTGGCATAAGGTAGGGTTATCTAAGTTGTAACGGTAGTTGTTGATGACAAGATTAAACTCAAGTCCTCCTAAACAAAAATCCATTGGCAACCTAGTACGAATTGATGTGTGCTTTAAAATTTCATCTGGCTAAAACTTTTAACAAGTTCTATACTGAATTTTGCTTGAGGACAAGCAAAGAATTAAGTATGGGGGAGTTTGATAACGCGAAATTATATCGCTTTTTAAGACTTAATTCAATTAAATTATATTATCATTTACGCTAGTTTATCTCATTTTATCAGATATTATGCAGTATTCCTCTTCTATTTATATCAGGTACCCATTCTGAAGCAAAAGTGAAGAAAAGAAGAAAAGGAGGTGTAAAAAGGAACAAAAAGGAGAGAAAAGGAACCAAAGGCCAAAGCCCAGCCCAAAGCGCACAAGTCACCAATGCTGTGCCTGTGACGGACGTCACAGGACGCGTGACGAGCGTCACGCGAAGTAGCCTTGTGACGGACGTCACACATGGTGTGACGAGCGTCACACCAGTCCACTAGCTTTTTGGCGCAAGTTACGCTCTCAGAAGAATGGAAGTAACGTTGAGGACTTCGTGTCCTATTCCCAAGCCGTGAATTTAGCACGCTGAAGACTCGTGGAAAAGAAGAAAAAGGCAGTTAGTAGCACTATTATAAATAGCTACCCTAATCCCTCTCGTGGGCTCTCCTTTTTTTGCCGTTTACACACACCGAAGCTCTGCCGATTTTCTGTTCAAGCTTTTGCTTAGTTTTCTTTTTCCAGCAGAATTAATATTGTTTATTTTATTTATTTCTTTTGCAAGTTTTATTTTCTTCTTCCCTTGCAAATTACCTTTCCCGTTTTTAGCTTTTAGATATTTTTCGCATAATAGTTTCTACACCGGAAATTATTGTGCAACTTTATACCGGATTTAACCTTACGTTATATTCGAGTTTTTTTATTTCCTTGATTTAATTTACTGTTTAATTGAAGAATCGAAGAACAAATCCTACCGGCTTGTGGTGGAGTGTTCAAGACCATTGTATTACGCATTCAGGTTCTCTAATTGTTATTTAATATTTAATGTTTTATTCTATTGTTTATTTACATTGCCTGCCTGAAATGAATCTGTGTATGCATGATAATAATTATTATTTAGTTAGCATGTCTGGCTAATTCGCCTAGGTATCGGTATGTAAAGTAAGCAGAAAAAGGGATCAAGACTAAGTCGGTCTATTCAAACTTAAAATTAGAATCAATCTTTTTATGGTCTTAACTTACAGGTTTAATAACAAGATTTTTTACAAAAGTAAAAGACATAAAGAAGTTGAAACCAACAGAGCGAGAGTTTGAGGTTTTAACTGGACAATGTAAGTTAGTCATTAAGTCTATCTCAGGGCGAGAGCAAGTTTTAGAATTAATTAAATTCTGACTTTTTTCCAAAAAGTATTTTTAAAGATTGAATGTGAGGACGAGAGTTAAGCATTTAGATTTAATTGTATAACCTAAGTCAACAGAGCGAGAGTTTGAGATAAGGGTGTTTAAAACGGTCAGTATTTTCTTAAAAAGAGTTTCTGCAACTTTATTGTTTTCAAAATATGATTTTTGACTTAATTATAAGTGACAGCTACATTAATATAAGATCATGGTTTCTTCAACAGAGCGAGAGTTTGAGATAAAACCTTTAACCAATAAAGTTAATCGAAACGATTTATTTTAAGACCGAGAGACCGACAAGGAATTGATTCCCTAGTTTTGACGAACTACATACCGATATCCGTTTTATTAATATTTAATCTAGATATTAGTTTAGTTTTTAGCTTCCTTCCCCAAACAATCAACTATTATTCACCTTAGCTTTACGAAGTAACCTTAGATAACGGTATATCGATTCATAAGTCCCTGTGGGATCGATATCTTTTAAAACTACGCGATAGAACTGTGCACTTGCAGTTTGTATCCCATTCTCGACTCACACAGTCGAGCGATCATCCTTGCCCTCCTCATTTGTTGTTAACATTGCTGATGTTAGCGGTTTGACCCGCAGCGGTCGTGTATTTTCAGCACCGCCAAAGCCTCAAGCTGATGCCGATTTTGTTGAACGCCCGATTGGGAATGCTGTGAGTACTCCGAATCCGACACTTGTTGTTAAGACCTCCTCTACATTGAGAACTTCTGCTTCTGCTGGCCCGAGTGGCAATGCGAAAGAAGACTGTGATGAGATGCTGAAGCTCATCAAGAGAAGCGAGTACAACGTTGTAGACCAGCTTCTACAAACGCCATCCAAAATATCTGTGTTATCATTGCTTTTGAATTCAGAACCACACTGAGAAGCTTTGCAGAAGGTGTTGGATATGGCGTACGTAGATCACGATGTCACGATAGAACAATTTGACAGTATTGTTGCAAACATTACCGCTCGTAACAACTTGAGCTTTTGTGACTCTGATCTCCCCGAGGAGGGAAGAGACCACAACTTGGCATTACACATTTCTATGGGTTGCAAAGACGACGCCATGTCCAATGTTCTGGTGGACACTGGGACATCATTGAATGTTTTGCCAAAATCCACTCTTACGAAGCTGTCATATCAAGGGCCTCCCATGAGGCAGAGTGGAGTAGTTGTGAAGGCTTTCGATGGGTCTCGCAAAACTGTGATTGGCGAGGTTGATCTCCCAATCAAAATCGGACCAAGTGATTTCCAGATTACCTTCCAGGTTATGGACATTCACCCATCGTATAGCTGTCTCTTAGGCAGACCATGGATTCATGAGGCTGGCACCGTGACATCCACCCTACACCAGAAACTGAAGTTTGTAAAGAATAAGAAGCTGGTGGTGGTAGGGGGAGAAAAGGCTCTCCTGGTTAGTCATCTGTCTCCCTTCTCTTATATAGATGCTGAGGATGAAGTTGGAACTCCGTTCCAAGCTTTATCTATTACTGAGCCTATTAAGAAAGTAACTTCTTCATTTGCTTCCTACAAAGATGCAAAGTTGGCCATTGAGCGCGGCGCAACTGCTGGTTTGGGGCATATGATTGAGTTAAAAGACAACGAGTCCCGGGCTGGCATAGGTTTTTCTTCTGGGGTTTCCAACACGCAAGGTTTGTTCAAGAGTGGAGGTTTCATCGACACCAATCAAGACGAGGAGGCTGCTACCATCTTGGAAGAAGACGAAGAGGATTCTGGCAACTTCGTCATCCCTGGGGGGATCTGCAATAATTGGGTCGCTGTGGATATTCCGACAGTTATCCATAAGTAAAAGTAATGTGCATTGTGTTTAAAAACCCTTCTCCCATGCCAAAAGGAGAAGTGACAACATTGTTGGCGCATAAATACAATGATATTTTCATTCAATAGATTCATGTTAAATGTTTATTTTTCTGATTATTTTCCCTTTTCGCTTTTGCATGAAATTGGTGATCACATAAAACCTCAAAAATAGAATAAAATCAATCTTTGCATCTGCATAATGATTTGCTTTGTTTGAATTCTAGAGCTCTTTATATCCAAAATCATTATGCAGGTTGATCAAACCCATTGAACATAATGACCCAACACCATCTCCCAACTTCGAATTCCCTGTATTTGAGGCAGAAAAAGATGATGATGAAGAGATTCCTGACGAGATTACCCGTCTACTTGAGCATGAAGAGAAGATCATTCAGCCGCATCTTGAGAATCTGGAAACAGTCAACTTGGGGTCTGAGGATTGTGTGCGAGAAGTGAAGATTGGGGCACTCCTGGAAGAGTCTGTTAAGAAGGGGTTGATTGAGTTGCTACGAGAATATGTTGATGTCTTTGCCTGGTCATATGAGGACATGCCTGGTCTAGATACATATATTGTGCAACATTTCCTACCTTTGAAGCCTGAGTGCGTGCCCGTGAAGCAGAAGCTCAGAAGAACTCATCCTGATATGGCAGTGAAGATCAAAGAGGAAGTTCAGAAGCAAATTGATGTGGGGTTTCTGGTGACTTCTACATATCCTCAATGGGTGGCCAATATTGTGCATGTGCCTAAGAAAGATGGAAAAGTCCGGATGTGTGTAGACTATAGAGACTTGAATAAGGCTAGTCCGAAAGATGATTTTCCTCTACCACATATTGATATGTTGGTAGATAATACGGCTAAATTCAACGTCTTCTCATTTATGGATGGATTTTCCGGATATAATCAGATTAAGATGGAACCCGAGGATATGGAGAAGACAACATTCATCACACCTTGGGGAACATTCAGTTATCGAGTGATGCCCTTCGGTTTGAAGAACGCTGGAGCCACGTATCAACGAGCTATGACTACCTTGTTTCATGATATGATGCATAAAGAGATCGAGGTATATGTTGATGATATGATCGCTAAATCAAGAACGGAAATTAACCATGTAGAGCACCTGTTGAAACTTTTTCAGCGTTTGAGAAAGTACAAGCTTCGTCTGAATCCCAAGAAGTGTACATTTGGAGTCCGTTCCGGCAAGTTATTGGGTTTTATTGTCAGTGAAAGAGGTATTGAAGTTGATCCTGCAAAGGTCAAAGCAATCGCGAGATGCCTGCGCCCAGAACTGAGAAGCAAGTCCGAGGTTTTCTTGGCCGCTTGAATTACATTTCCAGATTCATATCCCACATGACTGCCACATGTGCGCCAATATTCAAGCTCCTCCGGAAAGATCAGTCCCATGATTGGACCGAGGATTGCCAGAAAGCTTTTGACAGTATTAAAGAGTATCTGTCTGAGCCTCCGATCCTGTCTCCGCCCGTGGAAGGAAGACCATTGATTATGTATCTAACTGTTCTTGAAGACTCGATGGGTTGTGTTCTCGGTCAGCAAGACGAATCAGGAAAGAAAGAGTATGCCATCTACTACTTGAGCAAGAAGTTCACTGACAGTGAGTCTCGATACTCCATGCTTGAGAAAACATGTTGTGCTTTGGCTTGGGCTGCTAAGCGCTTACGCCAGTATATGTTAAATCATACAACTTGGTTGATATCCAGAATGGATCCAATCAAGTATATCTTCGAGAAGCCTGCTTTAACAGGGAGGATTGCCCGTTGGCAGATGTTGTTGTCTAAGTATGATATCAAGTATCGAGCTCAAAAGGCTATTTAAGGGAGTATTTTGGCTGACCACTTGGCACATCAGCCGATTGAGGATTATCAGTCAGTTCAGTATGACTTCCCGGATGAGGAGATTCTGTATTTGAAAATGAAAGATTGCGATGAGCCTACGCTAGATGAAGGGCCAGAGCCTGGTTCCCGTTGGAGCATGGTATTTGATGGTGCTGTAAATCAGTATGGAAATGGTATTGGGGCAGTAATTATTACTCCTCAGGGCACATATTTCCCTTTCACAGCAAGGCTAACTTTCAAATGCATGAATAATATGGCTGAGTATGAGGCATGTATTAATGGATTGGAGGAGTGCGTTGATCTAAGGATCAAGCACCTTGATGTTTATGGTGATTCGGCCCTCGTTGTTAATCAGATTAAGGGTGAATGGGAAACGAATAAGCCTGGCCTCATTCCATATAGAGATTATGCAAGGAGGATTTCAACATTCTTTACTGAGGTTGACTTCCATCATATTCCTCGAGATGAGAATCGAATGGCAGATGCTCTCGCTACACTTGCTTCGATGATTGTGGTTAAACTTTGGAATGAAGTTCCCAATATCACTGTGATGCGCTTGGATAGACCAGCTCATGTGTTTGCAGTTGAAGAAGTGTAAGATGACAAGCCGTGGTATTATGACATCAAATGTTTCCTACAGATCCCGATTTACCCGCCTGGGGCATCTGTGAAAGATAGGAAGACTCAGAGAAGATTGGCGGGCAGTTTCTACCTCAATGGTGATGTACTTTATAAGAGAAATTTTGACATGGTGCTGCTCAGATGCGTGGAAAGACACGAAGCAGACCTGTTAATGACTGAGGTCCATGAGGGTTCATTTGGTACTCATTCCAATGGACATGCCATAGCTAGAAAATTTTTGAGAGCAGGCTACTATTGGCTGACAATGGAGTCTGACTGCTACAAGTACGTGAAGAAATGCCATAAGTGTCAAATTTATGCGGATAAGATTCATATTCCCCTGACACTTCTGAATGTTATTTCATCACCATGGCCTTTCTCCATGTGGGGAATTGACATGATTGGCATGATAGAGCCAAAAGCGTCCAATGGACACAGATTCATTCTCGTAGCAATTGATTACTTCACTAAGTGGGTTGAAGCAGCATCATATGCTAATGTGACCAGGAAGGTGGTCGTGAATTTTATCAAGAATCAACTTATATGCCGATATGGTGTGCCAGATAAGATCATTACTAATAATGGATCTAACTTGAACAACAAGATGATGAAAGAGCTGTGTAGTGAGTTCAAGATTGCGCATCATAATTCTTCCCCTTATAGACCCAAGATGAATGGGGCTGTTGAAGCTGCTAATAAGAATATCAAGAAGATTATCCAGAAGATGGTTGTCACGTATAAAGATTGGCATGAGATGCTACCGTTTGCTTTACATGGATATCGTACATCTGTCTGCACTTCAACAGGGGCAACCCCTTTCTCCCTTGTTTATGGCATGGAGGTTGTGCTCCCAGTAGAGGTGGAGATCCCATCAATGAGAGTCTTGATGGAAGCCAAGTTGACTGATGTTGAATGGGTTCAGAGTCGTTATGATCAGTTGAATATGATAGAAGAGAAGAGATTGACCGCCATGTGCCATGGTCAATTATATCAGCAAAGAATGAAGAAAGCCTTTGATAAGAAGGTCAAGCCTCGTGTGTTCCGAGAAGGTGACCTTGTGCTCAAGAAAGTCTTGTCTTTCTCTCCCGATTCCAGGGGCAAGTGGACTCCAAACTATGAAGGTCCATATGTTGTTAAGAGAGCCTTTTCAGGCGGTGCTTTGATACTTACAACTATGGATGGGGAGGATTTCACTCGTCCTGTGAATTCAGATGCAGTCAAGAAATACTTCGCCTAAAATAAAAACAGAATAGCTCGCTAAGTTGAAAACCCGAAAGGGGGGCCTAGGCAAAAATGAGCGTCTCGGTGGATTGAAAACCCGATAGGGCGGTCCAGGCAAAAGTTAGAGACATGAGAAAAGGAATGTATCCCGCTAGATTGAGTACCTCACCCTGGGGAAATCTAGGCAAAAAAATAGGGATTTGGCAAGTAACTACATCCTGACAAGATTTTATTCTACAACCGTCAGAGATTCTCGCTCATTCATCATCAACCAAAGCTTCAAATACATCGGATTCAGAATTGGTGGAGAAATGGTCATTATGCTCAATGTAGCCCTTTTCCAATATATATCACCAATTTCAAATTTGTAAAGATCTATGGAGTCTTGCCATTTGCAGACTACCATTCCATCAAATAAATTTGAGCCTTTTATCCAATTATTTGCACTCTTATTTGTTTCTATTCAACAAATGTTTTGCATGTTTTGATTGAAAAAATATCATTGTTTTAAATAATCAAATTTTTCATAATTTGTTTTTAAACAAAGTGAACATTCACAAGGACATAAGGATACTTAGGAGATCTTCAGTGCTCTCCCAAGGATGGTATGACCCCCAAACAGGGTAAGACATTTGTTCATATTCCTGGAATGTTTGTATCCTCTTCCTACCGGAGCCTTTTGTGGTTTTTCCGCCAAGAAGTGTGTGTGATCTTTGGTAGTACGGTATTTAGTTGTGACCTTGGAAGCTTCCTATTGGGTGCTTGTTCCCCGTAGAAGTTCCCTTTTCCTCCCCTGATTGGTTCCCCAGTAGAGTTGCTTATGCGGCGGATTTTATCTGTGCAAACTCTTGTCCTCAGCTGGAATGACTGATGTTCATTCCCCTGCAGAGATCTTTGATTCCTGGTATTTCTTTCCCTCATCAGATGGGATACTCCCCAGCGGGCCTGGCTTTCCTCTCTTGAGGTGTAGTACCGGATGTTTGTGAACTTCTTCGTGGGATTTGTCGGTACTGGAAACGTCTGTTTGTCAGCATCCATCATACATAAACCACGTATGCGTGCATATAGTTTTCAAACACTTGGATATTCATATTCCATTCTTTGCCATATATCTTTGTTTGCGATCCCCTGCTAGTTGGTAATACATTTCCCAAGCAGATGTCGGTGTCTGATCTCTCCATATAAAGTCAGCCCCTTAAGCAGAAAATAGGTATCTTTCCTTCCATACTCCCCACCGAGTTATATCCTCGTGGATGATGATTATTTCTGTTTCCTCCCTATTGAGCTATATCCTCACTGGGACGAGTCTTGATTCAGCTGGCCTCTTTAGTTTGATCCTAGATTGGCTTCTTGTGACTGTTTCCTACGCTTCCCTGTGGTATAAATGGATAATTTCTCAATAATCAGTGAACATTCATCTTATTCCTGGTGGAGTCTGTGGTTCTCTACCTTTATACCAGTAGTTGTAAACCCTGTTTCATCCCTGTGCAGAGTTAACCTTTTGTTCATCCTAATCGAGGACGGTTACTTTTCCGTGGTCTTCTACCCAGTATCCGGTAGATGTAATCCCCTCCTTGACGGTTATCATTATCCAATATTCGGTATTTATAAGTCCTTCACCCCCGGTGATTTATCTCTTGGATAATTGCTCTCATCAAGTAGTTTATCCCCAGCAAGTTATCTTTCATATACCGATTGCCGGTAATGTTTGTTGCTCCCCTTGAATGGTCATCATTTTATACCTAGTTTCGGTATCCCGATACCTTTCTTTGTCGGTCGATTTATCCTTTATTAAGCCAGTAACCGGTTGTGGATAATCTTCCATGCGAGTACATTATCTATGTTGTGACGGTAATAGATAATATATCTCATGTACTCTTTGGTCGAAGCCTTTTGTCCTTCCCCAGTTGAGTAGGATTCGTATCCCTTTTTGGAATCAAATGTCCATCCCTTAATTGAGTTTGCTTTTAAGCCCTCTTTTGGATGATGAGTGTCTTGGGAATATTCCCCAACTCACGTTTTGGTTGGTCACCTATTATATGTCCAGTAACCAGCATCCCTGGTGTTCCTTCCTTCTGCTCCCTATTATGACCTTGTGTCCCCTTGCGGAGTCAAATTTTCCTGAGTTGAAGTTTACCCTTTTAGGTCTTCCTTAGATGATTTTCGGATGTTTGATATTTCTCACCCTTGTACCGGTCTTAGATATTCATTCTTCCCAAGCTTGTTGTTCTCTCACCTTTATACCGGTGTTCAGATCGCATGTCTCTTTGAGCTTATTACCCAGTAACCGGTAATACCTCATTTATTATTTCCCCACCTGAGTCCGAATTTTTATCCGAAGTATCCGTTATGGATAATTTTTGCTGTATTGGCATATTCCCCAATACGTGCATCTTTGAGTCAGCTCGAGTCTTTCCACTGATCTATTTCACTGGATTTCCTTCGTGCCCCTCAGCAAGTTTCAAGTCGTGACCTGCTCACGCGTTGTTATCCCTTTACTCCCAGGTAGAGTCTTTTCCCCGTAAAGTGAATTATTCATAGGAATCCTCAGATTCCTTCTAATCTTCTCCTTTGTGGACATATCCCCCCAGTGAGTGTTACCGTTTGCATACATACATTCGCATCATGAGGTCTCTTAGGGACCAAAATTCGTCTCTTTGATATTATTTAAGCCCATTCTACCGCGTCGAGGCGAAGATTTTAACCTTCACTTCTCCGGCTAGAATGATCTTAAATAGGGGCATCTGTAAGACCCCAATTTTGACCCTAAGATCCCTCACGGCATCATAACATTGCATTTGCATTGCCTCAAGGATCATAAGCATCTTGGCTCCTTACCTTTGGGTGGGACCTCCTCTTATGAGTGATTTGAGATCACCAAGCATGCCTGAATTGTATATCATTGCTTTTCTCATTTTTGTTTATTAACCAAAAGCACAAAAATATGTCACTAACATCTTTTGTTTGTAGCTTGAGCAATCACAAGGCCAAAAGCCTCTAGGAGATCATAAGTACAAAGGTAAGGCCAAGAGAAGGTGAAAGCAAGCATGGTAATGGTTCCCAAATCTCTCATCCATCAAATATGCCCCCCTAGCATCTCAATTCATCATTTTGATCAAAGCAAGTCAAAGGGTTTGGGGTTTGTTCCCCAAGGAAACCCTAATTCATCTGATCATCCACAATGCCTTGCTCTTGAAGCAACCTCAGTCCATGATCAAATAAAATCAAGGGAAGTTCTTTAACTCATCATTTCATGCATATTTGAACTTATTTGAGTATCCTCAATCATCAATTCATCAAGATATGAGTCATGGACTTGAGAAGTTGATCAGTCAATTCATCTGACTATTTTGAAGTGCACTGAGACCTAACTTTTTATGTGTTGGTCAAATGGAGATGATCCCAAAAGCAAAAATGTTCTTAAGGACAATATGAACAACTTTCAAGTTCATCCAAAATTTATTTGAATCTTGGAAGGTCATCTCCCATTCCAATACATTATAGGTCATTTTGATTGAAACCCTAATTGTGGGTCAACTTCCCAAGAACATAACTCATTCATTTTTTATATTTTTGAGGTGGGATCAAATGCATTGGAAAGATTAAGATGTCCACTTCAAATGTTATGTTGAAAAAAATTTCAAATTCTCAACAGATATACATATGATAATGCAAAACATTATAGGTCACTTTGGTCCAAATGCATTGAAAGTCAACAAAGTCCAACTTTAAGTGCCCATAACTCTTTCATAAAAAATCCAAATGATGCAAAATTTAAGTCCATTTTGATTTTCTCGAAACGATCTACAACTTTGATGTTGGAGGTCTTTTCACTTGGGGCTTGCATCATTAAAACATAAGGACTTGAACATTGTCCAAATTTGGAAACTTTGCCTTTGCATGTTTTGCACCTTACACTTTAAACTCAAAATTCACTAATTTCCACACTTCAAATGGATTTTTGCCCAACATAACAATTTTTCCTTACATCAAAACCTTTCCAACCATTACTTACATGCTCATGTTTCGATTTGGCAATTGGCATTTTTGAAGAGGAGAAGTTTTAGGCATGATTATGCATAACATGTTGAAACTCATTATACAAGCTTGTGCATTGCCAATTACACGACAATTCAGCTCAATTATGCTTCAGAGTGCATTTGGCATTGAATTTGGGCCCTTTGAATGATCATGAAAGCCCATGAATCAACCTGAAGTGCTGCAGAAATCAAAACCGAGCCATACCTAAAGGAACTATTTCAATTTTCTTCAATTTCTCAGATCTGAAATTCAACTAAATCAGGTTGAATTTCTAGATCTAAAGTTCCTAGACCTATCTCTCATACTCCATTGATATTCTGTTTGGCCAAAGGATGCAAGGAAGCAAGCTCAAATCTCCAGAATCCAAGGTTGTTCTTCAACTGGTTTTTTCTTTGAAACTCACCATTTATTGATCTATTTGCTTGGATATTGTGTTGGCTGAAGTCCTCTTCATAGAGGCAATTGTGTTGAGTGCTTAATTGTTGAAATCCATGAAGTTCACATGAACACCATAGAATTTCCATCTCTGATTTCTCTCAATATAGAGATCTAGAGTGGAATTGAGTGGTACAGGGATGATGTACATCATCCCAGATTTCCAATGATGTATGGATCGTGTATTTTGGTTAAGCTTTTGAAACCTGCAATTCTGGCCGGAATCTTCATGCTCACCGGAGAAGACGGTGGCTCCAGTCACCGTCCCATTGCCAAATGCATTATGGACCATTAGATCTGATCTCCAGTTTGTATCCCAGCCCTTGGATCTTTTGACTTTTAATAATGCCATGTGTTTCGCTGATGACTTTGGTACACCATGGAAGCGTGTATGTGGAGCGTCTGATCAGCCACGTCAATTAATGAGGCTTGATCAGACGCTCCTTGTTTTTTTGAATTTCTTATTTTCAGATTTTATTTCTTTTATTTCCATTATTTTCAAAAATTCATATCTTCTTCATTTTAAATCCAAAAAATACGGGACCAATTGCATTCTACTCCAAATAATTTCTAGTTTCTAATTTTGATTTTTAATATTTTTTATTTTGTCATTTGATATTTTTTGTGAATTTTCTCTTTTCTAGTTATTTTTAATTCATTTTAAATAGTTTTTGATATTCAAAAAATACAAAAATATTTTCCTAACCTATTTGAATGATGATGGATCTATGAAAAATATTCTCATCAATTTTTTAATTGATTTGAGATTTATTTGAGATTTTAGTTCAATTAGGTTATTTTTATTCATTTTTAATTGATTAAAAATAGTTTCTGACTTTTAAAAATGCTGAAATTTTTTGTCAAACTTTGTTTGACCTTGTTGAACTTGGGATAAATCACTTGGACCTTTCAAGGTTGATTTGAAGTGATTTTGAAGTATGACCTCTCTTTTATTTTTAATTCAAGTTTATTTTAATTTTAAAAATGCCAAAAATATGTTGCTTATTTGTTTGACCTCCAATCTTCATCCCATTTCTGATTTCTCATTGTTTGACTTTGACTTTCAATGTCACTTGGTCAACACACATGGATTGGTACATTTCATTCACCTTATGCATTTTATTCTTTCCATTTCCTTTTCCATTATTCATCTCTTTTTTTCTTCTTCTTCTTTTTTCTTTTTTTGATCAATGAGTTGAATGTTGATAAGTTAGAATTGATTAGGGAGACTTAATCTTCTTTGATTCAAATCTAATTCATCTTGATCAATTGATCAAGTGAATGTCTTTGCATTGAGGATAGGTTGTTTCCAAAATCATGCAAAAGGCTTAAACCAATACAAGATCAATTCTCTTCTTCTTTTTGGCATGGCGAGTTGTTGGAACTTGGTTCACTAATCAAGATTTCTAACTTGTGTTTGTTGCCTACATTATTATTGACCGGCCTCAGATAGTTGTGACTTCTACATAAGTCCAATTACGATTGCTTAACATAGTGCTAAATTTTCCTTATGGCACACTAACTACTAACACTAATCATTAACCATTAACATTTACTCTTTGCACTTTACTTTTATGCAATTTACTATTCTGTGCACATATTATTCATTTGCTTTTTTCCTTTGCTCACTTGAGCACATGTTTATGCTAATGCCATTTGCCATTTGCTCACTTGAGCATATAATTGTGTATATATCTTTTGTGCTTGTGTTTGTCTGTTTGTTGTGAACCAAATGCAAAGAATTGGACAAAGTGGACTTAGATCTTAGGACTCTACCCAAGCTAATGGAGTTTGAAGAGAAACTAGGCCTCATGCCTTTAGAGTGCTTAAATGTCAAAGAGCAACTAGGCCTTATGCCTTTAGAATGCTTAAAGCTTGAAGATGAACATTGAAAGGACCATATTCTAAACTCCCTCTTGTCCACTCTTTGATGGTTAATAGAACCTTTGGATGTGTGTGTTTCTTTATGCTAGGGATTCCACCTTGATTCAAATCTGAGGAGCCATTGCCATGAGCTTCTAAGAGAAAGAATTACAAGATGCCTTGAAGAGCCTTCCAAGAGTTCATTTGATTGTTTGCTTGAGTTTATGCTTATGTGATTGCTTATTCCAAAGGATGGGAGCTACTTGGATCATCCATATGATCTCAAGAGAGGAACTCCATTTGTGGTCTTGTTTCTTATCCCTCACCTCTTGTATGCTTAGGATCTTAGCCCTTCTTCTTCTTCTCTCCATTCTAACTGAAGCCAAAACTTTTTGTGCAAACATTTAACCATTGTTTTCAAACATTAGAAACCTAAGCCTTATGCTTTTGATTTTCAAACTTTCTTTTCATAACACTTATTTTGAATTTAACTTCTAAGTCAACTTTGACCAAATTTTGTACATACTTTTCATTGGTAAATATAACCCATTCAAATGCTTTTTGTGGTTTCAATGACCACCTTATTAATCAATTTTTTCATAACCTTTAGCTATTAGATTTGAGTTATCCTTGAGGTAGATGTAATACTCACCTATATCCTTAGTGATGGACAATGAGTCTCCCATGCTTATTATAGGGTTAACCCCTTACTAGCATGTTGAAGGTATCCTCACATGGTGGATTTGTGGTTTTAGGTTGAGTTTTCTCCCTTGGATAACAAAAGACCTTAAGGCTTTTGGACCAATCAATTCACCAACTCATTTTGAGATTTTTACCCCGAACTACGAGGTTTTGATCCTAGTCTTTTTTAAGATGGTACGCAGGCAATGGGTTTATCCATCCAAACACAAAAATGTAAATAAACTTGTACATTCTCTTCTCATCTCTTCAATCATGTTTGCACAAACAATTTTTTCACAAAAAAACAACAACCTTACAACAAGTATGAAAAGGGCTCCCTAATAGTACCTAGGATGTTTTGGGTGCCTAACGCCTTCCCATTGCATAACCAACCCCCTTACCCAGATCTCTGACTCTCTTTTACTAGTTTTTGATTCGATAAAACTTTTAGGTTTTTGTTTGCTTTCTAACCATTCCTTTGGATAAATAGAAGTGCGGTGGCGACTCGACTTGTATGATTTACCTTGGATTTAATCAATATCTCTAATGGTAACGAATACCCCGCTACACATTGCACCAACACTTCAGTCAACGCGTGCACACGTGTGGTATGAAAAAGAAAGGGCTAAGATTAAAATGTTGGAACTAGATCAGATGACTTGGGACTTGCCAACGTACCATCGGAGCCCTAGCTTCAGTCATCTTCTCCGGTGATCACAACCGGACTGGTCCAACCTCAACTTAATGAAAAATGAAAAACAAAGACACTATTTCAAAGATTAAATGCTTAGGAGCTCGAATCTGGCCTCAATTTTCTCCAATTCCAAGTATATAAAAAGATACAGGGATTTGTATTTTGAGGACCATGGACTGAGTTGCTATAATTTGACCTTAAAGCAACTCAATCTTGTTGCCTACATTGGTAGGACTTCAGCCAACCAAAAATCAATCAAAATAATTGAGAAATACGGGATCATCGAAGAAGAGCAGTTTCTAAAATTTCACCTTCGAGTAGCTTCAATTCAACTTGATCTTGATCTAGATTTGCTTGATTCTTCTTCCTCTTTCTTGCAGTAATCAATTTAGATAAAAAAGGCAATGAATCCTTGGAGTTTGAACTTCAAAACAGAAGGTGAAATTCAAAATCGATTTCAAATAAATCTTCAAGGAATTCTATGATGTGAGGTTCTGAGTTCTCTTGGCAAATCTTGGGCAAGGTGTGTGTGTGTGATTTATGAGGCCATGAGCTTGTTTAAATACGCAAGGGAATTAAACTTTGCACCATTTGAAATTTTGCTAAAATTGGAAACCAAGGTGCATGGATGCATAGGCAATGGTTTAGGCCTAAAGAATGATGTAATCCATCTCCAATTCATGCATAAAGAGTACCGAGGTCATCACATGGAAGCATGCAAAGAGGAATGATCATATGGATTCAAATCTTGCCAAAATAAACCTAACAAACTAATCATGTGCAAGTCCCTCAATCTTGGTCCAAATGAGGTGATCTTGGACTTTTTAGAAAGGTGCGATCAAGGGGAACAACTTTCATGTTGAACATTTTTCCATTTAGAGCTTGGATCATTATGGATTTTGAGGTGGAAGTTTGGAAAATCAAACATATTTGCAAATTTTCTAAGAACCAAGTCAAATGTTCACTTCTTCCACCTTGAATAACTTTTGCTATGAACTTCAAATGGAAAATTTTCCTCCATAAAAGTTGTATCTATTTCAATCCTCTTTAATTTGGTAACAAATTTGACCTCATTTGGATTTGGCATGAAGGAGTTATTCATTTTAGAAGTAGAGGAAAATCACTTATTCAATGGTAATGGCCCAAAATGACCTATAATATTTCCTCTTGGCACATGCATTTGCAAGTTGAATTTGAACTTCTTCCAAACATCAAATTTGAAAATAAAATCTTAATTTTGGTTATGGAACTTGAATGGGTTTCATATCATACGAAATGACCAAGTTATGGTCCTTGGAAGTTGACCTTCTAACTAGGGTTCAGACAAAATGACCTATAATCATTGACCATTGACTTTCCAAGAAAAACTAGCTCTTAACTTCAACATGAACGTTGTTTTTAATGTCATAAGGAGTAACATTTCTCTTGAAATAATTTTCATATGACAAACACTGTAGGAGATAGGGTCTAGGGAACCCCAGTTTTGTCCAGTTAACTTTCTCTAGTCAACCACCATGAACCAACTTGCAAACTTAACATTATCTTGATATTTGGGACTAATGGATGATCATATATGTGTATGATGATGTAATATTAAGTATGCCTCGAAATATTTGATCAAATATTGAACAAACTTGTTGAGGAAGTCACATAAGATACCCAGATGAATTAGGGCTTCATAGGAAAACAAGCTTCAAACTCTTGATGAATTCTTGATCAAAATGATATGTGAAGACCATGGGGATCCATATATGATGTCTAAAATCATTGTGAACCATCTTTTGATTAGTATCCTTTCCTTAAGGGTCTCAAACCCTAGATATGAGCTTGATGAGGCATTGGTGGATGCACACACTACCTACAAAAGCAACAAACTATACATTGACATATTTTTGGCATTTTGGTTAGTAAATAATGAAAAAAAAGCATGATACAATCAAATGTGCTTGGTAATCTCTCCGAATGCAAACCTAATGAATAAGGGGTAAGGAGGATGCCAAGGTGTGATCCCAAAGCCAATGCATATAATGAGATGACACAAGGGATCTTAGGTCCAAAATTGGGGTCTTACAATTGCCTTTATTAAAGAACATTCTAATGAGGATGTGAAGGTTAAAATATTTATATCAACTTAGTAGAATGGACTTAAATAACAACATATAGAAATAAATTTTGGTCCCTAAGAGATCTCATGATGCATATGGTGTGAATGTTAAAAGTAATTTTTGTAGGGAAAATATTTCCACAAAGGAAAGGAATCTGGAGAAACTGAAAGTTCGCATGAGCATAATGCATTCCATAAGGAACATTCATTGGAGAGACAGAGACTCTGGAGATAAACATTTGTGCATAGGTCAGGCTACGCCTTAAAAACTACTAGGGAAGCGAGTGGAATTTCCATGAAAATAAATCAATGGAAGGATTCGGTCTCGGTAATAAGGGAAAATATGAAGGGGAAACGGGTAGGTCAGAACAAAGCTGAAATACTCGAACCAAATAGGGGATGGCGATTTCACTGAGGAAATGTGCACTCAAACTCAATTGGGGAAGAATGAACTTCAACACATGAGTACCAGAAGTATATCATCTATTACTGGTTACTGGGTAGGAAGATAATGTACTCTAACAGGGAAACATCCATTACCGATTAGGGTAAACATATCAAGGATGACTCGCTGAAAAAAAAGAGGTGTATTCGTTACCGGTTACTAGGTAAGAATAGCCTGCTGGGGAAAATATCAAATAGGGTTTACAACTACCGGTTACTGGGAAGAAGGCCAAAGAGATAATATTCGTCACTGGTTGAAGTGAACATATCAAGGATAACCTC
Source organism: Lathyrus oleraceus (assembly GCF_024323335.1). Lineage (NCBI taxonomy): Eukaryota > Viridiplantae > Streptophyta > Magnoliopsida > Fabales > Fabaceae > Lathyrus > Lathyrus oleraceus. The sequence continues at coordinate 400,765,273 of NC_066581.1, read as the reverse complement.
AGAGAAAGAATATCCATCATCGGTTTGGATGATCATATCAAGGATAGAATACCGGGGAGAAAATAGGAATTATATCTATCAGTTACTGGATAGAATACCAAAGAGAGAATATATGTCACCGGTTAAGATGAACATATCAAGGATAGACTCAGTAGGGGAAAATAGGATTTACAACTACCAGTTACTGGGCAGAACACCGTTGAAAATAGAGAAAATCCGTCACTGGTTAAAGTGAACATATCAAGGATTAACTCTGAGGGAAAAAGTAGGATTTATATCTACCATTATCGGGCAGAAGATCGCAAATAGGAGGAAATTCGTCATTAGGTAAGATGAACATATCAAGGATTAACTCTCTGGAGAATGAAAGAGGGATTACAACCACCTTTTTACTCGGTAGAAAACCACAAAAGGAGAATATCTGTCATCAGTTAGGATGAACATATCAAGGATAGACTGCCTGGGGAAACAAAATAGGGATTACATCTACCTTTTTACATGGTAGAAAATCACAAAAGGAGAATACCCGTCACCGGTTAGGATGAACATATCAAGGATAGACTGCTTGGAGAAACGTGCAAACGAATCTGCTGGAGAAAGAAAAGAAAGTAGATTACATTTTACCGGGCATTGTGCAAAAGTAATGTACTTAAAATTTGAGAAGAATATTACCAGTTACTGGGTAATAGAATCTCAAGAGACCAAAATATCCATCTTGGTAGTAACTATAAAGAAACGATCAAACAAATGACTCAATCCAATGAGGATACAACTCAAGGGGAGTGGTTCCATCCAGATAATTAACTAGGGAGGAATCTGAAAAAATAATCATCCACGAGGGAATAACTCAGTGGGAAAGGAGAAAGGTTAAACTCTTTATGCTTAAGGGGCTGACACTCTACAATTGAAGGAGGACAGATGCACCGATCTACATGAGGAAAAAATATCATCATAGCAGGGGATCAGAGATAAGAAATCAAATGCGATAAAAAATGCATAATGAAATATCTGACATATGAATATGTATGTATATGATTGATGATTATGCTGACAATACAATCACAAAGGATACAAATATCATAGATTTGAATCACCGCTGCAACACTCTACAAATCTCAACAAGATGGAAACACCAACTGGAGAAAATGTCGGGGGATGAACAAATGAATCAACTAGCTTTGAATAACTCAATTCTGGTTGGGGAGAGACAGAAAAGATCTGCTAAGGATTCAACTCTGCGGGGAATTTTAGATTAACATCGTATCAAATGGGAGACAACCCTGCAGGGAACCAAACACTACTGGTAATGAGAGATATTTGATATCTGAAGATGAACTCCGTCGAGGAATACAAGAGATAAAACTTTGCACGGAGGATCTAGGCAAACTACTGAGGATGTGAGCCTACAACCCAGTTGGGGAAAAGGCTTGCAAAAAGGAGCGATCACCAGCTCAACTCTACTAGGGAAATATAATGAATTGTTTTTTGGGAAAAAATTACCAAACCAACTGCTTGGGGAAGACCGACAAGGCTTCACATTGCAAGACTTACCCGTTCTCAGACTTCTGTTGATATTCCTTGATGAAATCGATTGTTCTTAAAGTAATTGCTTTTATATTCTTAAGAAAAAAATGATTTTAATTTATCAATTCCTTTCAAAATTATCATCAGAAAAATTCAATTTCATTTAGCTGAAATTAAATAAGAGCAAAAATAATTGGATTAAAAGCTCAACTTTATTTAATAGGATGGTAGGCTGTAAATGACAAGACTCCATAGATCTTTACAAAAGTTGAAAATGGTAATTTACATGGAAAAGGGCTACATTGAATAAAATGATCACTACTCCTCCTACCAACTTCAATATCCGTTGTGCTCTTGGCTTTGGTTGAGAATAATGAATCTGAACCAAATGACATTCTCAAAACTGTCTAAAGGACTAGTACCAACCGAATGCAGTTACTTTCCATAATCCCTAATTTTTGCCTAGATTTCCCCAAGGTGGGGTGCTCAATCTACCTAGATAAATTTCTGTTTTATGTCTCTAACTTTTTCCTAGATCGCCCTTTCGGGTTTTCAAACCCACCGAGACGCTCATTTTTGCCTAAACCGCCCTTTCGGGTTTTCAACTTAGCGAGTTGTTCTTTTTTTAGGCAAAGTATTTCTTGACTGCATCGGCATTCATAGGACGAGTGAACTCTTCACCATCCATAGTTGTAAGAATCAAAGCACCACCTGAAAAGGCTCTCTTAATAACATATGGGCCTTCATAGTTAGGAGTCCATTTGCCCCTAGCATCAGGTTTGAAAGATAAAATCTTCTTGAGCATAAGGTCACCTTCTCTGAACACTCAAGGCCTAACCTTCTTATAAAAAGCTTTCTTCATTCTTTTCTGATATAACTGACCATGACACATGGCAGTCAACCTCTTCTCTTCAATTAAATCGAGTTGGTCATATATGGTCTGGCACCATTCAGCTTCTGTCAACTTGGCTTCCATCAAGACACACAATGATGGGATCTCAACCTCTACTGGGAGCACAACTTCCATGCCATAAACAAGAGATAAAGGTGTTTCCCCTGTTGAAGTACGGATGGATGTACGGTATCCATGCAAAGCAAATGGGAGCATCTCATGCCAATCCTTATATGTCACAACCATCTTCTGAATGATCTTCTTGATGTTCTTGCTTGCAGCTTCAACAACCCCATTCATCTTAGGTATTTAGGGAGAAGAATTATGACGTGCAATCTTGAATTCTTTGAAAAGAGCTTCCACCATATTATTGTTCAAGTTCGATCCATTATCAGTAATGATCTTACTTGGCACACCATAATGGAATATAATATGATTCTTGATAAACCTTACAACAACTTTCTTGGTTACATTTGCATAGGATTCCGCTTCAACCCACTTTGTGAAGTAATCAATAGCCACTAGAATAAAACAATGTCCGTTTGAAACTTTAGGCTCAATCATACCAATCATATCAATTCCCCACGTGGAGAAAGGCCATAGAGAGGAAATGGTGTTCAACAATGTCGGAGGAACATGAATCTTATTTGCATAAATTTGACACTTGTGGCATTTCTTCACAAACTTGAAATAGTCAGATTCCATTGTCAGCTAATAGTAACCTTCTCTCAATATCTTCTTTGCCATAGCATATCCATTGGAATGGGTACAAAAGGAACCTTCATGGACTTCACTCATCAATATGTCTGCTTCGTGTCTATCCACACATCTGAACAAAACCATATTGAAGTTTCTCTTGTAAAGCACATCACCATTCTGGTAGAAGTTGCCAGCTAATATTCTCAAAGTCTTCTTATCTTTCAAAGTGCCCCAGGCGAGTAAATCTAACTTTGGAGGAAACATTTGATGTCAAAATACCATGGCTTCTGATATTTGACTTCTTCAACAGCAAATACATGAGTTGGCCTATCAAGACGCATCACAGTCAAATTGGGAACTTCATTCCAAAATTTCAACACAATCATTGAAGCCAACATTGTAAGAGCATCTGCCATCCGGTTTTCATCTCGAGGGATATGATGAAACTAAACCTTTATAAATAAAGTTGAAATCCTCCTCGCATAGTATCTATATGGTATCAAGCCGGGTTGATTCGTCTCCTATTCATTTTTGATCTGATTCACAACTAAAGTTGAATCTCCATAGACGTCAAGATATTTGATTCTGAGATCAATGGCCTCTTCAAGCCCCATAATGCAAGCTTCATACTCAGCCATGTGATTGTTCACTCGAAAGTTAATCTAGTTGTGAACAGAAAATGAGTGCCTTGAGGAGTAATAATCACTGCCCCAATGCCATTACCATAAGAATTAACCACTCCATCAAATACCATGCCCCAACGGGAACCAGGTTTTGGCCCTTCGTCAAGCAATGGTTCATCACAATCTTTCATCTTCAAGTAAAAAATTTGTTCATCAGGAAAATCATATTGCACTAATTGATAATCTTCAATCGGTTGGTGAGCCAAATGGTCAGCCAAGATACTACCCTTGATAGCTTTTTGAGATCGGTATTCAATATCATATTCGGATAATAACATCTGCCAACGGGAAATCCTCCCAATTAAAGCAGGCTTCTCAAAAATGTACTTGATTGGATCCATTTTGGATATCAGGAAAGTAGTATGGTTCAACATATACTGGCGCAGACGCTTAGCAGCCCAAGCCAATGCGTAATAAGTCTTTTCCAGCATAGAATACCGAGTCTCACAGTCGGTGAATTTCTTACTGAGGTGGTAAATTGCATATTCTTTCTTTCCAGATTCATGTTGCTGACCAAGAACACAACCCATACGCTCATCAAGCACAATCAAATACGTGATCAAGGGTCTTCCTTCAACAGGCGGAGACAAAATCGGAGGCTCAAGCAGATAATCTTTGATATTATCATAAGCTTTCTAGCAATCTTCGGTCCAATCACAATACTGATCTTTCCGAAGAAGCTTGAAAATAGGCGCACATGTAGCAGTCATATTGCTTCTCAGTTTTGGGCACATGCATTTCTTGTATTACTTTGACCTTGGCGGGATTAACCTCAATACCCTTCTCACAGACAATAAAGCCCAACAACTTACCAGAACGAACACCGAAAGTACATTTATTAGGATTCAAGCAGAGTTTGTACTTTCTCAAACACTGGAATAACTTCAACAATTGCTCAACATGTTCTTATTCATTGCAAGATTTGGCAATCATATCATCAACATAAACTTCAATCTCTTTATGCATCATATCATGAAAAAGAGTGGTCATAGCTCTCTGGTATGTAGCACCAACATTCTTTAAACCGAAAGGCATCACTCTATAATAGAATGTTCCCCACGGTGTAATGAATGTGGTTTTCTCCATATCTTCAGGTGCCATCTTAATTTGATTATAACCGTAAAATCCGTCCATAAATGAAAAGACTTTGAATTTAGTTGTATTGTCTACCAATATATCAATGTGTGGCAGAGGAAAATCATCTTTTGGACTAGCTTTGTTCAAATCTCTGTAATCAACACACATGCGGACTTTTCCATCTTTCTTTTGAACAAGCACAATATTGGCTACCCACTGCGGATGCTCAGAGGCAAGAAGGAAACCAACATCAATTTGCTTCTGCACTTCCTCTTTGATTTTAACTGCCATATCAGGATGGGTTCTCCTCAACTTATGCTTCACCGGCGGGAATCCTGGTTTCAATGGCAATCTATGCTTCACAATCTAAGAATCCAAACCAGGCATGTCTTGATAGGACCAAGCAAACACATCTAAATATCCTCGAAGAAGATCAATCAACCCCTTCTTAGCCTCTGGACACAGTTGAGACCGAATCTTGACTTCCTTCACATCATCTTCGAAACTCAAGTTGGCTAGTTCAATCTGCTCTTCGAATGGCTGAATGGTTTTTTCCTCATGCTCAATTAAATGAGATGACTCAATAGATACTTCTTCATTATCACTCTCTTCCTCAGCTTCAAACCCAGGGAATTCAAAGTTTGGAGAAGGAGTAGGATCATTGTATTTAATGGGTTTGAGAACCAACCTGCATAATGATTTGATATTTTGATTTTAGAGAAGTGGAGTGCGACCAAATATTATGTAGATGGAAGAGTGTTATTTATTCATGTTTTTTGTGATTACCATTTTCAGAAAGGAAAAAAGTAAAAATAAAACATCATAGATGTGGATGAATAAAATTGTCTTTTATTGATGATGATAATAATATAAATGTCCACTACTCTCCCTACCAACTTCAATATCCATTGTGCTCTTGGCTTTGGTTGAGAATGACGAATCAGAACCGAATGACTTGCTCCAAACTGCTCCAATGATCAGGACCAACCGAATGCAGTTACTTGCCATAATCCCTAATTTTTGCATAGATTACCCCAAGGTGCGGTACTCAATCTAGAGGGATACATTTTTTGTTTCATGCCTCTAACTTTTTCCTGGATCTCCCTTTCGGGTTTTCAATCCATCGAGACGCTCATTTTTGCCTAATCCGCCCTTTCGGGTTTTCAACTTAGCTAGCTGTTCTTTTTTTTAGGCGAAGTATTTCTTGACTGCGTCGGCATTCACAAGACGAGTGAACTCTTCACCATCCATACTTGTAAGTATCAAAGCACCGCCTGAAAAGGCTCTCTTAACAACATATGGGCCTTCATAATTAGGATTCCATTTTCCCCTAGCATCAGGTTTAAAATATAAAATCTTCTTGAGCACGAGGTCATCTTCTTTGAACACACAAGGCCTGACCTTCTTATCAAAAGCTTTCTTCATCCTCTCCTGGTATAACTGACCATGACACATCGCAGGCAATCTCTTCTCTCCAATTAATTTCAACTGGTCATATCTGGTCTAACACCATTCAGCTTCTGTCAACTTGGCTTCCATTAAGACACGCAATGCTGGGATCTCAACCTCGACGGAGAGCACAACTTCCATACCATAAACAAGAGAGAAAGGTGTTTCCCCTGTTGAAGTGCGGATGGATGTATGGTACCCATGCAAAGAAAATGAGAGCATCTCATGCCAATCTTTGTATGTGATAACCATTTTCTGAACGATCTTCTTGATGTTCTTATTTGTAGCTTCAACAACCCCATTGATCTTTGGCCTGTAGGGAGAAGAATTATGGTGTGCAATCTTGAAGTCTTTGCAAAGAGCTTATACCATATTGTTGTTAAAGTTCGATCCATTGTCAGTAATGATCTTACTCGGCACACCATAACAGCATATAATTTGATTCTTGATAAACCTTACAACAACTTGCTTGGTTACATTTGCATACGACGTTGCTTCAACCCTCTTTGTGAAGTAGTCAATAGCCACCAAAATGAAACGATGTTCGTTCGAAGCTTTGGGCTTAATCATGCCAATCATATCAATTCCCCACATAGAGAAGGGCCACGGAGAGGAAATGACATTCAATAGTTTCGGAGGAACATGAATATTTTCTGCATAAATTTGGCACTTGTGGCATTTCTTCAAAAACTTGCAACAGTCAGATTCCATTGTCAGCCAATAGTAACCTGCTCTCACCATCTTCTTTACCATAGCATGTCCATTAGAATGAGTACCAAAGGAACCTTCATGGACTTCAGTCATCAATAAGTTTGCTTCGTGTCTATCCATGCATTTGAGCAAAACCATATCGAAATTTTTCTTGTAAAGCACATCACCATTCAGGTAAAAGTTGTTAGCTAATCTTCTCAAAGTCTTCTTATATTTCAAAGATGCCCCAGGCGGGTAAATATGACTTTGGAGGAAACACTTGATATCATAATACCATGGCTTTTCATCTTTGACTTCTTCAATAGCAAATACATGAGCTGGCCTATCAAGACGCGTCATAGTCAAATTGGGGACTTCATTCCAAAATTTTACCACAATCGTTGAACCCAACGTTGCAAGAGCATCTGCCATCCGGTTTTCATCTCGAGGGATATGATGAAACACAACCTTTGTAAATAAAGTTTAAATCCTCCTTGCATAGTCTCTATATGGTATCAAATCGGGTTAATTCGTCTCCCATTCGCCTTTGATCTGATTCACAACCAAAGGCGAATCTCCATAGACGTCAAGATATTTGATTCTAAGATCAATGGCCTCTTCATGCCCCAAAATGTAGGCTTCATACCCAGCCATGTTATTTTTACACTTGAAGGTCAATCTAGCGGTAAACGAAAAATGAGTGCCTTGAGGAGTAATAATCATTGCCCCAATGTCATTACCATACGAATTAACAGCTCCATCAAATACCATGCCCCAACGGGAACCAGGTTTTGGCCCTTCTTCAAACAATGGTTATTCAGAATCTTTCATATTTAAGTACAAAATCTCTTCGTCAGGAAAATCATACTGCACTGACTGGTAATCTTCAATAGGTTTGTGAGCCAAATGGTCAGCAAAGACACTACCCTTAATCGCTCTTTGAGATTGGTACTCAATATCATACTCATATAACAACATCTTCCAATGGGCCATCCTCCTAGTTAATGCAGGCTTCTCAAAAATGTACTTGATTGGATCCATTTTGGATATCAACCAAGTAGTATGATTCAACATATATTGGCACAGACGCTTAGCAACCCAAGCCAATGTGCAACAAGTCTTTTCAAGCATAGAATATCGAGTCTCACAGTCGGTGAATTTCTTACTGAGGTAGTAAGTTGCACACTCTTTCTTTCCATATTCATCTTGCTGACCAAGAACACAACCCATACTTTCTTCAAGTATTTCTTATATTGCTTTGACCTTGGTAGGATCAACTTCAATACCCTTCTCACTGACAATAAAGCCCAACAACTTACCAAAACGAACACCAAAAGTACACTTGTTGGGATTCAAGCGGAGTTTATACTTCCTCAAACGCCAGAATAACTTCAACAAATGCTCAACATGTTCTTCTTCATCACTTGACTTGGAAATCATATCATCAACATAAATTTCAATCTCTTTATGCATCATATCATGAAAAAGAGTGGTTGTAGCTCTCTGGTATGTTGCACCAACATTCTTCAAACTGAAAGGTATCACTCTATAATAGAATGTTTCCCAGGGTGTAATGAATGTGGTTTTCTCCATATCTTCAGGTTCCATCTTGATTTGATTATAACCAGAATATTTGTCCATAAATGAAAAGACTTTGAACTTAGCTGTATTGTCTACCAATATATCAATGTATGGCAGAGGAAAATCATCTTTCAGACTGGCTTTGCTCAAATCTTTATAATCAACACACATGCGGACTTTTCCATCTTTCTTCAGAACATGCACAATATTGGCCACCTACTCTAGATACTCGAAGGTAACAAGAAAACCAACATCAATATGCTTCTGCACTTCCTCTTTGATCTTTACTGCCATGTCAGGATGAGTCCTCCTCAACTTCTGCTTGACCGGCGTACATTTTGGCTTCAACAGCAATCTATGCTCCACAATCTCATAATCAAACCCAGGCATGTCTTGATAGGACCAAGCAAACACATTTGAATACTCTCAAAGAAGATCAATCAACCCATTCTTAGCCTCTGGACACAATTGACACCCAATCTTGACTTCCTTCACACCCTCTTCGGAACCCAAGTTGACTAGTTCAATTTGCTTTTCAAATGGTTGAATGGATTTTTCTTCATGCTCAAGTAAACCAGATAATTCATCAGATACTTTATCATCAGTTTCTTCCTCAGCTTCAAACATAGGGAAATCAAAGTTTAGAGAGGGAGTAGGATCATCGTATTCAATGGGTTTGAGAACCAACCTGCATAATGATTTGATATTTAGATTTTAGAGAAGTGAATTGTGACCAGATATTATGTATATGGAAAATTATTATTCTTTTTTTTTGTGATTACCATTTTCAGAAAAGCAAAAAGTAAAAATAAAACATCATAAATATGGATGAATAAAGTTGTATTTTATCGATGATAATAGAAATGCCCAATAATGTTCACTTCTCCCTTAGGCATAGGAGAAGGATTATTCTTAAAAAATGAAAAACAAATTACTTAGAGCGATGAATAACAGTAGGAACATCAACAGCAACCCAATTGTTGCAAGTCTGGCCATACGTCATAAAGTTGGCGCAAGCTTCATCTTCATTGTCACCATCTTCTAACACAGCAGTTGAGTGTTGATCATTCCCATGAATGAACCCTCCACTGTGGAAACTCGGTTAGATAACTTCAGTTTTAACGTTGAACGGCCCTGGTTGAAATCCCAATCTAGCCCTGCTCTTGTTCTCAGCAATCTCTATCATACGACCCCATTGATCAACGTTGCCAGTCTCAATAGCCTTTTATGCATCCTTTAGAGAGGACATAGGTGCTCCAGTTTTCTTCTCTTCAGCAATAGACAAGGCCTGGAACGGTGTTCCAACCTCCTCCTCAGCTTCAACATAAGAAAAAGATGACAAATGGCTTACCAAAAGTGCCTTCTCTACACCCACAACGACCTGGTTGTCGTTCTTCACAAATTTTAGCTTCTGGTGAAGAGTAGACGTCACTGCTCCTGCTTCATGAATCCATGGCCTTCCCAATAGACAACTGTAAGCCGGGTGGATATCCATTACCTTGAAAGTAATCTGGAAATCACTCGGTCCTATCTTCACTAGAAGGTCCACTTCACCAATGAAGATTTTACGAGAACCATCAAACACCTTAACAATCACGCCAATGTACCTCATTGGGGAGTCTTGGTAAGAATGTCTTAGTGATGACCTAGTGTCAACCAACACATTAGACATAGCGTTCTCCTTGCAATTCATAGAAATATGGAGTCCCAGATTGCGATTTCTGCCTTCCTCGGGAAGCTCTTCATCATAAAAACTCAAAGGCACTAGGCAAAGGTCAGGGGTCTTGAACATTGACACGATTACATTTACATCATCTATATCCCTCGAATGTTGAATATGGATTACATTCTCATCCATCAACTTCTGGATATCTATCTTGACAACCATACACCCACATGGGTTCACACTACAGATTACACAACCATCATGGTCGTGCTCACAGTCACTGATCAGACACAAGGTCCTATGCATTTCCACTAACGACCTACGGATACGTCGTACATCGAATCCTCTGAAATTACCTAGACAATCGTCCACCATGTTGACAGTAGCATTACCATGAGAAGGCAATGGATTAGATTTCACATTAGGTGCTCTGTCCTGAAAGGACACCATCCCACACTTCACAAGCTTTTGGACCTCATACTTCAACGAATAACAGTTCTCGATGTCGTGGCCAGGGGCTCCCTGGTGAAAAGCACAATGAATCTCAGGTTTGAACCACCATGGAAGTGGCTCAGGAATCTGTGGAGGATTTCTGGGTTGAATGAGGTTCTTGAGAACCAAGGATGGATATAATTATGTATATGACATAGGAATAGGGTCAAAGTTGGCCTTCTTCCTCTCAAAGCTTTGTTGTTGATTGTTGTTGTTGTTGTAGTTAGTTCTTTGTTGTGGTTGTTGTTGACATTGTTATTGCTAAATCGAAACTGATTGATTGTTGGAATTGTTGGGGAAAATGGAATCACTGAAGAAACTTGATGCTGATGTTGATGAGGTTGAGAAATCTTTCTAACACGAGGCCTCCTCTTCCTCCCCACAGTTACTGAATCAGTTTCCCCCTCCTTCCTCTTGGAGAAACTACCCCCATACTTCTTGCTAGACTATGCTTCTTCTTTAGACAGACGTACTTCACGGACTCCCTCTTCTAACCTCATCCCCATATTCACCATTTTGGTAAATTCATTGGGGGCACTAGCAATCATACGTTCGTAGTAAAACGAACTCAACATCTTCGGAAATATCTTTGTCATTTCTTTCTCTTCCAATGGTGGGCTTATCTTGGTAGCAAGTTCCCTCCACCTCTGAGCATACTCTTTGAATGTCTCCTTATCTTTCTGAGACATAGATCTCAGCTGGTCTCTATCGGGCACCATATCAACGTTGTACTTGTACTGCTTGACAAAGGCTTCACCCAAGTGATTGAAAGTACAGACGCTTGCACTATCTAAACTCATATACCATCTCAAAGCAGCACCAGTCAAATTGTCTTGGAAATGTGAATCAGCAACTAATCATTATCAGTTTAAGTAATCATCTTTCTGGCGTACATCACAAGGTGCCTTAGCGGACAAGTGTTTCCCTTATACTTTTCAAAGTTAGGGACCTTGAAATTCATCGGGATTTTCACATTAGGCACTAGGCAGAGCTCGACAACACTCTTCCCAACTAAGTCCTTTCCTCTCAGATTCTTCAACTCTTTGCGCAACTCGAGGAACTGATCCTTCATTTTGTCCATCTTTTCATACACGTCTAGACCCTCAGATGGCTCAGAGTGGTAAATAGTGTCCTCAACACGAGGAAGAGTGTGAACAACTGGACGTGCCACTGACATGATCGGGCTAGATGTCGGCATAGAGACAAAAGTGGGTGCATACCCTTTAGGCATAAAGTTTGATGGTATTCCCCAAGGGAATCCAGCAGACATAGAAGGACCGGATTGGCTGGGAGCAATAGGAATGGTCGAGCTAGCAACCTCAGAAATGACAGTATTCTGGGGAGGAGTTGCAGGAGTTGGTGAGGATTGGTTTTGTGCAGCAATGACAGACTCCATAAATGTTATTAACCTAGCAATTTCATCCTTCAGCTCTCTGTTCTCTTGTTCTAAGAGTTCCATGATCTTTGATTGATTAGCGCGAGTGTAATATTGGTGAGTCATCTTGGCTAAAGCACAGAAGAATAACCGACAAGACATCTGGAGGAAGAAAACCTGTTATGCAAATGATGCATGGAATGCAATGTCTTTGTTTATTTAATTTGAAGGAACATATGAAGTTCTATTTGCAAATATTAAATAATAACAATAGTAACAATTTGATTGACCATAAAATCTCTTTTTTATTCATAAAATTTGGAAGGATTACACTGCGTACAATTTCTGAAACCGAAATACAAATTGTTGGTTCTATGTGTTGGCATCAATTTTGGTAAAACTCAGTGTTATCACAAGATGTCACGCGTGTTGTCTTGACATATGATATCAGCTTCCTGCGGGATGTTTAAATATGGTTGTGTAGGATTTAGCTAAGATGTCATACCCGATGTTAAGACATGTGTATCCATAACATTTAGTTTGAATGTTATCTATCTTAATATTGCGCTTTTCATGCAAATATGTGTGTGATTATATGGAGATTGAATTCGCTATTCAAGGAGTAATTTGATTTAAAACCAGATTGTTCTATTTTCCAATAAGGGATGATTAGCTGCTGTTTCTTAGAAGATACGCAAGGAAAATAAAATTAGGGTTTTATGCTGCCTAGGCCCATTCAAAACCTTCTATTTAAAGGCCATGTAAAACCTGGTTTATACACACAAGAGAAGAACGATGAAGAGAGAGAGTTTTAGGGTTTTAGCCTTGTGTGAGCTTGTGTATTATGATCCATTCATTCATCTTATTGATGTATGAATTGGACTGACTTTTGTGTTGTAATTTGTCCACTCTACGCTTTGAAGCACGAGTGTTTGTTTACTTGTTTGAAGCTTTTAAGCAAGATCAAGTATGTGTCCTTGAAGTTTGTCTTCTTTCTTTTGTATTTGTTTTTATATCAGTGTTGTGATTGAGGGGAGTGAGTAGGGTCTCATATCTCAGAGTTCTTAGATAGAAGTCACACGTGTAGAGATTAGGTGAAAAGACTATAACTTGAAGTTGTTTACTGAGAGTCTTTGAACTAATTCTGTTTAGTGGATTTTCTTCCTGGCTTGGTAGCCCCTAGACGTAGGTGAGTTTTCACCGAACTGGGTTAACCATTGCTTGTGTCGCTTGTTTAATTGTTTCTTTGTTTTTATCCAGTTTATATTTTAGTTGTTGTTCAGATATTAGTGTCATGACATTACCTTCGACATATCATATCTAATACCAGAATTTCAATTGGTATCAGAGTAGGCATCCTGCTTTGGTTCTGGGTGAGATCCTGGGACGTTACTTTCTGGTACTATGGATAGAGACGGAGGATCTGTACACAGACCACCAATTCTGGATGGATCTAACTATGACACTGGAAACCTAGAATGGTAGCCTTCTTGAAATCTTTGGATACTAAGGCTTGGAAGGATGTTCTAACAGGGTGGGAACATCCATTCACTGCGAAGGAAGGAGAAGTTACAACTGATAAGAAGCCTGAGGAAGAATGGACCAATGAGGAGGATGAACTAGATCTTGGAAACTCTAAAGCATTGAATTCTATATTCAATGGGGTTGATAAGAACATCTTCAAACTAGCGAACAACTGTGAGGTGGCTAAAGATGCTTGGAATATTCTCAAAACCACTCATGAAGGTACCTCTAGAGTAAAGATGTCTAGATTGCAGTTGCTTACTACCAAGTTTGAGAGTTTGAGGATGAAAGAAGATGAAAGTATTCATGACTTCCATATGAATATCCTTGAAATTTCTAATGCCTCAGGAGCCCTGGGGAAGAAGATGTCAGATGAAAAGCTTCTGAGGAAGATTCTCAGGTCACTTCCCAAGAGATTTGCCATGAAAGTGACAGCCATAGAAGAATCTCAAGATATCTGCAAGATGAGAGTGGATGAGCTAATTGGATCCCTCCAAACATTCGAGTTTGGAATGAGTGATGGATCTGAAAAGAAAGCCAAAATCATAGCCTTTATGTCAAACACTGAAGAGAAAGAGGAAGACAATAGTCAGGATACTAATGAAGGTCTAGCAAATGATGTAGCATTACTTGGGAGAAAATTCAGCAAACTCCTGAAGAGGATGGATGTGAGGTCAAAGTCTAATGTCAAGAACAACTAATTTGACATCAGTAGGCCCAATGATGCTGGAAGAAGAACAAAATCTGAGGAAAAATCCAAAGAGGGCAAAGGAATTCAGTGCCATGAATGTGAAGGGTATGGACACATTAGAGTTGAATGTGGGACCTATCTCAAGAAACAGAAGAAGAGTCTTGTTGCTACTTGGTCTGATGACAATTCTGAAAGTGAAACAGAAAGAGAGTCTACCAATCTTGTGACTGCCTTGACTGGAAGATGGGATTCTGATGAAGACTCCAATGATGATGAATTAACCTTTGATGAATTAGCTACTTCCTACAGGAAGTTGTGTTCCAGAAGTGAAGAAGTGTGTCAACAAGTGGAGAATCAGAAGAAACTGATAACCCAACTAGAGGATAAGCAGACAGAACACTTAGAAACCATTTCTAAGTTGAAGATCGAAGTCATGTTCCTGAACTCCAAACTGGATGAGATGACAAAGTATGTCAGAATGCTAAATAGTGGATCTGACACCTTAGACAAAATCCTCCAGACTGGAAAGATGGCAGGAGACATCATTGGCCTTGGGTTCAATGAATCCTCTCCTGATTGTAGTCTCACTGGTAGCAAACCAAAGATGTCACATCAGGTGTCTCAACATCACAAGGAAAGACAACATAAAGGAAAACACCAAAGATGGAGATGTCATTACTGTGGGAAATTTGGCCATATAAAACCATTCTACTTTAGGATGTATGGTTATCTTAGTCCTACTCATCATCAACCTAGACCCAAACAACACATCCCTGTTAACAAAAAACAGTGGGTTCCTAAGGCTGATGCTACTAACTTGATAGCTCACACCTTCTTCAGAGTCTCAGCCAAAGAAGATTGATACTTTGATAGTGGATGCTCCAGACACATGACTGGAAGCAAAAACCTGCTAATTGACCTCCAACCTCATGCCACCAGCTATGTAACTTTTGGTGATGGAGCAAAGGGTGAAATCAAAGGGATTGGAAAGCCGAACTGTCCTGGAGTCCCTAACCTTGATAATGTGCTTCTTGTTAAAGGATTGACTACAAACCTGATCAGTATCAGTCAATTATGCGACCAAGGTCTAAATGTGAACTTCACAAAAATTGAATGCTTGATTACTAATGTAAAAAATGAGGTGATCATGAAAGGAGTCAGGTCTAAGGACAACTGCTATATGTGGAATTCTCAAGAAACTAGTTATTCATCAGTATGTGCTCTAGCTAAAGAAGAAGATGTAAAACTATGGCATCAAAAATTGGGTCATCTGCATCTTAAAGGAATGAAGAGGATCATATCTGTTGAAGCTGTTAGAAGAATCCCAAAATTAAAGATTGATGAAGGAAAAGTTTGAGGTGAATGTCAGATTGGAAAGCAGACAAAGATGTCACATCAGAAGATCAAACATGACACCACATCTCGAGTGCTGGAACTTCTCCACATGGACTTGATGGGACCTATGCAGGTGGAAAGTCTTGGTGGGAAAAGGTATGCTTATGTTGTGGTGGACGACTTCTCCAAATATACCTAGGTGAATTTTATAAGGGAAAAATCTGATGTGTTTGATGTGTTCAAAGATCTTTGCCAAAGACTTCAAAGAGAAAGAGAGAGTCATGTTATTAGAATCTTAAGTGATCATGGGAAAGAATTTGAGAACAGTAAATTTGCTGAATTCTGTTCATCTGAAGGAATTGGTCATGAGTTCTCTTCTCCCATTACCCCTCAGCAAAATGGTGTGGTGGAAAGGAAAAATGGAACTCTCCAAGAATCTACTAGAGCTATGATTCATGCTAAGAAGTTGCCTTACCACTTCTGGGCCGAAGCTATGAACACGGCCTGTTATGTTCATAACAGAGTAACCTTGAGGAAAGGGACCCTAGCCACTTTATATGAAGTCTGGAAAGGAAGAAGACCTACTGTCAAATACTTCCATGTGTTTGGTAGTAAGTGTTATATCCTGGCTGATCGTAAACAAAGAAGGAAAATGGACCCCAAGAGTGATGAAGGAATATTTCTGGGCTACTCAACAAACAGAAGAGCATTTAGAGGTTTTAATTCCAGAATAAAAGTTATGATGGATCTATCAATGTTGTTGTTGATGATCTAGAGTCTGATGTCACAGACGATGTTGAAACATTTCTGAATGATGCCCAGGTGATCTCCTGGACAAAAGTAATGAGAGTGAGTCCACTCAAGCTGAACCTGAAGCTGATAAAGTTAATAAGGGACCCTCTATCATAATTCAGAAGGATCATCCTAAAGATCACATTATAGGAGACCCAAATAAAGGGGTCGCCACTAGATCAAGGGAAGTGATCTCACATGCCTGTTTTGTGTCCAAGATTGAGCCTAAGAATGTCAAAGAAGCCTTAACTGATGAATTTTGGATCAATGCCATGCAGGAAGAGTTAGGCCAGTTCAAGAGAAATGAAGTGTGGGAATTGGTTCCAAGACCTGAAGGAATAAATGTTATTGGAACAAAGTGGGTTTACAAGAATAAATCTGATGAAAAAGGTGTGGTTACTAAAAATAAAGCAAGATTGGTAGCACAAGGATACACTCAAGTTGAATGAGTTGACTTTGATGAAACATTTGCTCCTGTAGCTTGCCTGGAGTCCATTAGATTATTGCTAGGAGTGGCATGTATTCTGAAGTTTAAACTGTTCCAAATGGATGTGAAAAGTGCCTTCTTAAATAGTTACTTAAATGAGGAAGTGTATGTTGAACAACCTAAAGGGTTCACAGACCCAAATCTTCCAAAGCATGTGTATAAATTGAGGAAAGCCGTCTATGGGTTGAAACAAGCTCCTAGAGCTTGGTATGAGAGACTCACAATGTTTCTCATTGACGATGGATACAGGAAGGAATGCATTGATAAGACTTTATTTGTCAAAGATGAAGGAGGAAAGCTCATGGTGGCTCAAATATATGTGGATGATATAGTTTTTGGTGGGATGTAAAGTAAGACGGTTCAACATTTTGTTGAGCAAATGAAGTTTGAATTTGAAATGAGCCTTGTTGGAAAAGTAACCTATTTTCTTGGCCTGGAAGTCAAGCAGATGGAAGATTTTATCTTTCTATCTCAAAGTAAATATGCTAAAAATATTGTTAAGAAGTTTGGCATGGAGAATGCAAGCCACGAGAGGACACCTGCTCATACTCATCTGAAAGTGTCTAAAGATGAAAATAGTGTCAGTGTGGATCAAAGTCTCTACAGAAGCATGATAGTGACTCTGCTATATCTCACAGCAAGCAGACCTGACATTGCTTTAACTGTAGGTGTATGTGCTAGATATCAAGCTGAACCAAAGATGAGCCACATAAACCAAGTGAAAAGGATCCTGAAATATGTCAACGGCACTAGTGACTATGGGATGCTATACACTCATGGATATGAATCTGTATGGTTTGGATCTTGTGATGCTGATTGGGTTGGAAGTGCTGATGATAGGAAAAGCACATCAGGGGGATGCTTCTTCCTGGGGAACAATTTAATATCATGGTTTAGTAAGAAGCAAAATTGTGTGTCTCTGTCTACTGTTGAAGCTGAATACATAGCTGCTGGAAATAGTTATTCTTAACTAGTGTGGATGAAACAAATGCTGACTGAATATAATGTCACGCAAGATGTCATGACATTGTACTGTGACAACCTGAGTGCTATAAACATTTCTAAGAATCCTATTCAACACAACATATATTAGAGAACTCGTGGAGGATAAGATTGTAGCCTTAGAGCATGTTGCTACTGAGATGCAGTTAGATGATATTTTTACAAAGCCATTGGATGCAAATCAGTTTGAAGTCCTGGGAGGAAAATTAAGGCTTTGTATTTATGAAGACTTTTAGCAATTAATATGGAGTGGAAAAGTAAGCAAAGTAGTGTCTATGTGGCTAAAATAAAGCGCCCCCATTATGGTAAATCATCACCTAGTTTTGGAAATACCATATATTACATTTTCACACGCAACCCCCACAACCTCACAACCTACGCCAACTCTTCCAACTTCCTGCTTCTTCCTCACACTCCTCTGCTAGGGCAACTGCAATTTTTCCACTGAAACGTCAAAATGTCACAACATCAAACTACTTCTGCTTCAAAAACTACTAAGTCCACTCAAAAGGTTACCCCTCCTTCCATGGACTTTCACGATGATGAGATTTTAAACCATCCCATGGATGCATCAGCTTCTGCATGCCCCAATCAAGGTAACATCTCTAGTATCCCTTCTAGCTCAACTCATGCCACTAGTTCTAAGGAAGATATACACCACACTTATTGTATCATAAGAAACCTACTCACTATAATCCTTAATGAAGGACATTCTGTGAAGGGAGTCTCTACTTCCCTGTCTAAAATGTACCCCTCTTCTGAGGTTGAATAACATAGTGAGAAGAATGACGATTCCTTCAGTTCTAAGGACATGGCTGCTGAAGGTTTGTGCTCCCTAGGGCTAACTGTGTCTGGTAAAGGAAAATTTGTGGCATCTAAAACTATCAATGCTTCCCATTTTGAGAAGCATGACGTTGTAAACGATGTGATTGACCTAGAGGATGATAGATCGGATGATCAAGAGGATATCTTACTTCATCACTTAAAGCCAAGTGTGGCTAAGCGTATGAAGACTAGAAAAGGAAGATTTGTGGTTGAACTAATGTCAGCTAGAACAGCTAAGAAGACTGTTGATGTTGGTCCTTCCAAATCTTGGAGCAAGGTTGAAGTGAAGAAGAGGAAGGTTAGAGAAGTTTCTGAGTATGAAGAGGATGTTGAGGAAGATGTCCCTGACATCTCTCGTGTGAAGAAGACCCCTGTGAGGAAGTCCCATGTGAAAGTTATTGTTTTGCATTTGGATAATATCTCTTTCCATCTTGAGGATGGAGCTGCCAAATGGAAATTTGTTATCCAAATAAGGGTGGTTGTGGAAAGGGAGTTAGGAAAGGATGTTGTTGAAGTCAAGGAGGTCATGGACCTAATGAAGACTGTTGGGTTGATGAAGACTGTGGTTGGGTTCTCTCAGTGCTATGAGGGTTTAGTTAAGGAATTCATTGTCAACATTCCTGAAGATATTGTTGATAAGAATAGCAAGGAATTTTGCAAAGTGTTTGTGAGAGGTAAGTGTATCACATTCTCTCCCACTGTCATTAACAATTTTCTAGGAAGAAGAGTTGAGGGTGCAGGTGAATTGGAAGCTACTGATAATGAGGTATGTAGAGAAATTACAGCAAGGCAGGTGAAAGGGTGGCCTATTAAAAAGCATCTTCCTGCTGGGAAGTTGATTGTCAAGTATGCAATATTGCATAAAATAGGAGCTGCAAATTGGGTGCCTACCAACCACACTTCCACAATTGCTAATACCCTTGGAAGGTTTATCTTTGCTGTTGGAACCAAAATGACTTTTAACTATAG
The DNA here is from genome assembly GCF_024323335.1 of Lathyrus oleraceus. Taxonomy (NCBI): domain Eukaryota; kingdom Viridiplantae; phylum Streptophyta; class Magnoliopsida; order Fabales; family Fabaceae; genus Lathyrus; species Lathyrus oleraceus. Next base: position 400,745,520 of record NC_066581.1, on the reverse strand, counting down.
TAGATTTATGTTTGAACAAATTATCAAGCATGCATCTACTAATGCAGTTAAGCTGCCTATTGCTTTTCCCTCTATGATTTGCGGGATTACCCTGAATCAACACCCTGGTGTTTTGAGTTCTAATGACTTACCAAGTAGAATAAAACCTGCTCTGTTAGTGCACTATAAACTGTTTGAAGGCCATCCTGTCGAAGACATTGTCATGACATCTGCTATGAAAAAGCCAGCCTCAAAAGTTGGAACTATTGTTGAGCTGAAGGAGACTTGTAAAGAGCTAGGTGAAGGGATAAGGGTAGAAACATCTAGAAAACAATCGTTGGAAGCATTGATTGCAAGCTTGGAGCAAGATGAAAGGGAAAATATAGATCATGCTAAGGAAGCTGAAGCCCACACCTCCAGTGAGAGGTCTGCAACTAATGATGAGATAAGTGGCAATTCTGTTTCTGATGCTGATGAAGCTGCAAGCTCAAGCTCCTCTGATTAGCACCTTTAAATTTGGCCGTTATCGATGTGATGGTTTTTGTTGTTGTTTTGATGAATTTTCTTGGCAATTCTGTTTTGTTGTATTCATGTTTATTGGTTTGTATCTCAGCCTACTTACAGCTGAATATGTACTTGGTTGTGTAACCCTTAACTTTTGACAATTTGGTTTATGACTGAATAGACGTTTATTTTGTCTCTTTGGTCTCTTTTGGCTAAAAAGGGGGAGAAGTAGCCATAGCAGTAACTGTTGTTTGATGTTATAGCCATAGTTGGTGTTTGATGTTATGAGGGAGGGAGAAATATTTTGTCTGTGTGAAGCAGGTTGGTGCTTGGTGTGGACTAGTTGAAGGGGGAGGTGGTGTGTTCTGAGCACAAGCACATGTGTGTTTACTAGTTTCTATTTTTGCTAGTAATGTGCGTATATTTACTTTTGTTGCTGCTGAACTGATACTTTATTTGATTTCTTGTGAACGTACAATCTGATGTATGTTTTAGCCAAAATTTGCCAAAGGGGGAGTTTGTTGGTTCTATGTGTTGGCATCAATTTTGGTAAAACTTAGTGTTATCACAAGATATCACGCGTGTTGTCTTGACATATGATATTAGCTGCCTGCAGGATGTTTAAATATGGTTGTGCAGGATTTAGCTAAGATGTCAGACCCGATGTTAAGACATGTGTATACAGAACATTCAGTCTGAATGTTATGTATCTTAATATTGTGCTTTTCATGTAAATTTGTGTGTGATTATGTGGAGATTGAATGCGCTATTCAAGGAGTAATTTGATTTAAAACCAGATTGTTTTATTTTCCAATAAGGGATGATTAGCTGCTGTTTCTTAGAAGATACGCAAGGAAAATATAATTAGGGTTTTATGCTGCCCAGGCCCATTCAAAAGCTTCTATTTAAAGGCCATGTAAAACCTGGTTTATACACACAAGAGACGAATGATAAAGAGAGAGAGTTTTAGGGTTTTAGCCTTGTGTGAGCTTGTGTATTGTGAGCCATTCATTCATCTTATTGATGTATGAATTGGACTGAATTTTGTGTTGTAATTTGTCCACTCTAAGCTTTGAAGCATGAGTGTTTGTTTACTTGGTTGAAGCTTTTAAGCAAGATCAAGTATGTGTCCTTGAAGTTTGTATTCTTTCTTTTGTATTTGTTTTTATATCACTGCTGTGATTGAGGGGGAGTGAGTAGGATCTCATATCTAAGAGTTCTTAGATAGAAGTCACACGGGTAGAGATTAGGTGAAAAGTATGTAACTTGAAGTTGTTTACTGAGAGTCTTTGAACTAATTCTGTTTAGTGGATTTCCTTCCTGGCTTGGTAGCCCCCAGACGTAGGTGAGTTTGCACCGAACTGGGATAACAATTGCTTGTGTCGCTTGTTCAATTGTTTCTTTGTTTTTATCCTGTTTATATTTTAGTTGTTGTTCAGATATTAGTGTCGTGACATTACCTTCGACATCTCATATCTGATACCAGAATTTCACAAATATAAGAGAAAAGGAAACTAATCATCCTAAGGATCCCCTAGCAACGGTATCAGATGATCTGGTTTCGGGCGTGTACTTCCTTCGGATGCGTCAAATCTCGGACTCAAAGGAGGTCTTCATCTGAGCTTTCTCAAGGATAAGCTTATCAAAAATCTTCTTCTAATCACCGGAAGGGTGAGGCATACTAGAGGAAGGTATACCCTCTGGCTCTCTCTGGCTCTTCACTGCTCGGTCTTCAAGAATTTCAATAAGTGAATCCTTGTCTTTAGACTCAAGCTGCAACTCTTCATGCTTTTGGCTCAAAGCATGGAAATGCTCTTCCCACATATCTCACTTGCTTCATCTTGATGAGTGCGTCTTCCAACTCCTCTACATCTTGGTTAGAGAGAGTTGATGGCTCAGCCACAACCAAAGACATAGGTCTCTCACAAGCATATGGAATCTTTAGCTCCAAAGCTCTCTTCTTCATCCAAATAGTGTAAGCTTCCAAAGCTACACAGTTGCACGGATCAAGCTCGGATCTTCCTTTCCTAGGCACATTATGCCAAGCATATATCATCTTCTGTTTCAAGTTATGGGGATCTTTACCCTCTTGATGTAAAAGACCTTATAACTGAGTGTTATTAGGTTTGTCTCTCAAGGGGAACCCAAGTTGACGATGAGCTAAAGCAGGGTTGTAGTTGATTCTATAGCGGTAAATTCATGACCATCAAGTTATGGATAAGCTAGACGTCAATAAAACCAGAGTCACCATCGCGTTTTATTGTTTCCAAGGGAAAAGGGAAAAGTACGAACAAAATTGTAGCGGGAAATTCATGATCATCAAGCTATTGACAAGCTAGAGATCAAATAACAAGAGTCGCCACCACGCTTTTATTTTTTCCAAGGAAAAAGGGAAAAAGTACGAACAAAACCCAAAAGTAAGATGTTTTCAAATCAAAACTAGTTAAAAGTCAGAGATTACAGGTAAGGGGGTTGGTTACACAGAGGGAAGGTGTTAGCACCCAAAGTGTCTTAGGTACTCCCAGAGAGCCCTTTTTTGTGTGCATATGTACTTGGTATAAAGTGATGTTTACAAACAAATAGAATGGGGGGATGAGAAAAGAATTCATTAATTATATTCTTGTGTTTGACAAGACCTTCGATCTTGTGCCTACGTACCAACATAGAAATGAGGGATCAAAACCTCGTAGTTCGTGATACAAATTTCAAAGTGGATACATTGTTTTTAACAAAAATTAAGTTTGAAAGGCACAAAGGCCTAAAAATGGTTTGAATGAGTTAATTCTTTTTGGATTTTTGAAAGTTTAAGTCAAGTATAGTTAAGTCTATTTACAAGTTTGATTTAAGAAAAGAAGTTTGAAAGTGCAATGGCATAAGGCCAAAGTTTCTATCTTTTTGCAAAAGTAGTCTAAGTTTAGAACAAAAGTAGTTCACACAAAGAAGATTTTGAAAAATGGAGGGAGAGATTTTGAAATTAAAGAAATGGGGAGAAGATGAAGAGACTATCCTATATACAAAATTAAAAGTTTAGAGTTGTAAAGATCTGACCAAATGGGTAGCAATCCAATAGACAAGAATGTCAATAGAAACCCAGAATTCACTTGGACTTTTAGAATCAAGCAACACACAAATGCAAAATTATATTATCTTGAAGAGAAAGGCATCAAATAAAGATGGACAAATCCAAGCTTATCCATTCCATGATCTTCTCCAAAATAGCCCATATAATAGATGAATTCCACAATCACAGGTTCAAAATAACAGCTTCACAATGATCATGTTGCAGATGAACTTAGAGATGTCTTCAAAGATGTATCAGATGAATTTCAAATTTGCAAGCACTTGGTTTCTTCAACAAGTTGGCATTGGCCAAGTCCATTAGCATAGGAAGGTTGCCTAGATTCTACCTCCATTTATCCAATATCAAGCCAACAGTCCACTCAAAAGTTTTTTAGGGTTTTTTGTTATTATTATGTACATTAATGGGCAAAGACCACACAAACAAGCAAATTATACACAAACAAAATATATCACACAATATGGTCCAAATGGACAAAGTGAAAATTGCATTAACATAAACCATTAGAATGATATGAAAAATGGCAAATGAATATAAACAAAAATTAAATGACATTAAAGTAAAGGACTTGAAATCAAAATTTAGTAGTTAATAGGTTAGAAGTTAGTATTGCTTTGCTTTTGCTTTTCATTTCAAGACATTCTTTGGAGAACACTCAACCCACTTATCACACGCATGAATCCTTGAGCCAAAACATCTTCCAAAGGAAGGAAAGAAGGTCAAGTTTCCACACAATACCATGAAGGGGGGGGGGGGGGGGGACTTAAAATCTCACTAACTAGAAGGCTTATGCCTTTTATGTCACAAATTTAGCGCTATGTGAAGAAATCGTAATTCGACTTATGTAGAAGTCACAACTATTTTAGGTCAGGTAATAAAATTTTGGTGTTAATGCATGTTAGAGACATAGTATAATGTACTATGCTCATGAAACATACCACACACAAAAAGAATATGCAAAAGGTGTGGCCTAATCTCATCCATACTCATGTCAATTTTTCAATCAACTAGCCTTAGGATTATGAGATATCATAGGCCAAATGGAATGGATGAATGAAGAAAGGGATAAGATGAAGTGGGAGGGGAATGGATCAAAACACAAATTGGTCAAAGGAGGATTTTTACCAAATTAATATCATCCATTCATTTTGGGAGATGGAATGTACATTCCATCAATCCCCTAAATCCAATGATATTAATTTGACAAAGTCAAATCAACCTTCACCAAGGCCCAACAACAAGAGTTAAACATAAACAAGTCATCACAATTGTTCAACAAATTTATTTGGCATTTATTCAAATTAAAAATATTAAAATAGTGCATTTAAATTAAATATGGTTTGTCCAATAACTAAAATCTCATCAAAACACCAAAGAAATGGCCATGATATTTATCATAGGTCAAACAAGGTCAAAGGACCTTGGAGAAAAAATTTCATAATTTTTGGACATTTAAAAGTATTTTTAAACAATTAAAAACAAAATAAAAATCAATTAATTCATGAAAAATATTAATAATGATCCAAAAAATAATTTTAATTCATAATATGAAAGATAAAAATATTTGAAATTTTTTGGTGAAAGTCCCATATTTTTTGGATCAATATTGAATTTAATATGAATTATTAAAAATAATGCAATTAAAACGAAAATTGAAATATCAGAAAAAATGTGGACCACTTGATCTCCCTCATTAATTGAGGTGGCAGATCAAGTGGCCAGAAACACGCGTTCCACCGCGCACATGAGTCAACGCGCCATAACATTGGTATTCAAAAGGAACGATCATGATTAAAACAAATTAGATGGATCATATGGCTGTGACACATGCCAGCGCATGGGCGGAGCTGTAGCTCTGGTCTTCATCTCCGGTGAACCTCACCGGACTGGTCCACCTTCAACCATCAATAAAGTTAAAAACAAGGACATGATTTCAAATTAAAAATGGCACTGAGCTTGAATCTTGCCTCAATTCACTCTAACTCCAAGTATATTGAGAGATACATGGAGTTGAAATTTGAGGTACATGAACTGAGTTTCTTCGATTTGACCTCAAAGCAACTCAATCTTCTTGCCTACATTTGTAGGACTTCAGACAACCAAAGAATCAATAGAATTGAGCAAGAATTTGAGAGAATCGAAGAGATCAAGATTTCTGAAAAATACCTTCAATGGAGGTCTGGATTCAACTGATCTTGCTCTTGCTCTTGCTTGATCTCACTCCAAATTCTTGCAGAGGAAGGATTCAATGCTCAAAAGTCTATGGATTCTTGGAGATTTGAATTTCAAAACAGTGAAAATTCAACCTCAAATTCAAATGAATTTCTCAGGTTTATCCTTTGCAATGTGAGGGTTAGAGATGGGGGATCAAAGCTGGCGCGAATGTGTGTTGATTTTTGAGCATATGAGGCTCTATTTATAGCTGAATCCATTGCTTTTTCCACACTTGCATTCACTTTCCAAATTTGGTCATTGATGATGCATGGGTGCATGGGCGCGCATAGGCCTATAAAATCATTGCCATAAGTCCAGAAATCAGTGTTAGATAGTCTGAATTCGGTTTGGATTGCAAGGCACGTGTGCATTTTGATTTGAAGTTTGATCCTTGACAAGTGATGACACCATGTTCATGCCATGCGCAGCCTATGCATTCCTTGTCCAAAATTCATGAATTTGAGCTCTTTGGAATGGTGAGATCAAGAGGAAGAACTTTCATGTTCAACACTTTTCCATTTGGAGCTTGGAACTTGAATAAATTTGAGGTGGAAATTTGGAAATTTTTGACATGTCAAAATTTTTCTAAGTGTCAAGCCATATGTCTCAATATTCCACCTTGCTTAACTTTTTATATGAACTCCAAATGAGAAAAGTGTCTTCATCAAAGTTGTATCTATCTCAAAGACCTTCAATATAGTCACCAATTTCATGTCATTTGGATTTGAAATGATAGAGTTATGCATTTTTGAAGTTTGGAAAAATCACTTGATCAATGGTATAGGTCAAAAGTGACCTATAATGTAACCTCATATCACATGCTCAAAAAAGTTGAATTATCTCCCACTCAAAAGATAAAAGTTGAAGCAGACACAATTAATTTGATTTTTCAACTTGGACATCTTTCATCTCATAAAAATTGAGCAAGTTATGGCCTTGGGAAGTTGACTTTCAAATTAGCGTTTAGACAAAATGACCTATAATGTTTCAACATAGAAAATGATTTTCCAAGCAAAACTAGCTCTAGGTTTCAAAATGAAAGTTATTTGGAATGTCACTTAGAGTAAGTTTTCTCATTGAATCATTTTAATATGGTGAAAATTGTAGGAGATAGGGTCTAGGGAGACCCAATTTTGATCAGATGAATCCATCTGGCCAACCACCATCAACCAACTTGCTAACTTCCAATTCTCTGACTTTCTTGGCTCATGGTAGATCATATATGCATAAGATGATGAATTTTGAAGTGTCCCTTGAGAAATTTGATCAATTGGTGAGATAGCTTATTGGAGAAGTTACTCAAGATACCCAGTCAAACTAAGCTTTCCAAGGCAAATCACCCTCAAACTCTTGAAGAAAATTTGATCAATATAACATGTAGTAAACATTGGGACTCATATATGATGCTCATAACCATTCTTAGATCAATTCTTGGTTTTGATATTTGTTCATGAGGGTCTCAAACCCTAGATGTGAACTTGATAGATCAATGGAATCATGCCCTTCCTACAAAAGAGTTAGACAAATGCAAAGACATATTTTTGGTATTTTGGTTAGTGAAATGATAAAATACAAGTATGATATAATCACAAAGTGCTTGGTGATCTCTCCCAGAACAAACCTAATGAAAGAGGGGTAATGAGGATGTCAAGGTACGATCCCAATGCTAATGCTTATGATGAAATTACATGAGGGATCTTATGGTCAAAATTGGGGTCTTATAGCTGCCCTTATTTAAGGACATTCTAACTGAGGAGGTGAAGGTTAAAATCTTCATGTCGACTCAGTATAATGGGCTTAATAACAACATATAGAAACAAATTTTGGTCCTAAGAGACCTCATGATGCATATGATATGAATGTAAAAGTTAATGCTCTGTGGGGAAATATTGCCACAAAGGAAAAAGAAATCAGAGAGACCGAAAATCCACAGGAGCACAATGCATTTCGTAAGGAAAACTCACTGGGGAGACAGAGACTCTGGAGGATAAAAGGATTTATGCGTAGGCCAGGCTACGACTTAAAACTACTAGGGGACTCGAGGGATTCTATACAAATGGAAGGACTCAGCCGGGGAACAGCAACATATGCAGGGGATGCGAGTAAGTCAGGATAAAACTGAAGTACTTGAATCATGAAGGAAAAGCAATTCCACTAAAGAAATGCGCACACTCAACTCAACTAGGGGAAGCAATAAACTTTAACACAGGAGGAGCAGAAATCTATTATCTACTACCTGTTACTGGGTAAGGAGATAATAAAGATCTGATAGAGAGAACATCTGTCATCGATTAGGATGAACATATCAAGGATGACTCACTGAGTATTCCAGGAGAGGAAATTCATTACCGGTTACTGGGTAAGAATAGCCTTGCTGGGAAAAAATGTAGAAAAGATAGGATTTACAACTACCAGTTTCTGGGAAGAAGACCAAGGGTGAGAGTATCCGTCATCGGTTAGGATGAACATATCAAGGATAAACTCAACAGGGAAGAAAATCCGTCACCGGTTAAGGTGAACATATCAAGGATAGACTTGCCTGGAAATGCCAAGGAGGATACCCGTCATCAGTTAGGATGAACATATCAAGGATATACCAACTGAACAAAAAGGGTAGGAACTACATCTATCGAAAGATGGATAGAAAACCGTCAGAGAGAAGATCCGTCACCGGTTAGGATGAACATATCAAGGATTAACTCTGCAAGGGGACAAAGTAGGATTTACAACTACCGGTTACTGGGTAGAAAACCAATCAAAGAGAAAATCCGTCACTGGTTAAGATGAACATATCAAGGATAGACTCTGAAAAGGGGATAAAGTGGGATTTACAACTACCGGTTACTAGGTAGAAAACCACAAAGAGAAGAAAACCCGTCATCGGTTAAGATGAACATATCAAGGATTAACTCTCTGAGGAACAAAATAGGGATTACAACTACCTTTTTACTGGGTAGAATACCACAAGGAGAAGAAAACCCGTCATCGGTTAAGATGAACATATCAAGGATTAACTCTCTGAGGAACAAAATAGGGATTACAACTACCTTTTTACTGGGTAGAATACCACAAATGAGAATATTTGTCACTGGTCAAAGTGAACATATCAAGGATAGACTCAGACAAGGTAAAGAAAGATATCTGCCACCGGTTAGGATGAACATATCAAGGATATACTTCCTGGGGAATAAATCCACCAGGGACTCTACTGAGGAGAAAAATAAGGGTACTTTTTCCGGGTATTAGGAAAGAAGTAACAAACTGCAAACTAGGAAGAATATTACCAGTTACTGGGTAATAGACTCTTAGGGGACCAAAGTATCTATCTAGGTAAGAGCTAGAAAGAAAACGGTCAATCAAGACTTGACCCAATGAGGACATAACTCAAGGGGAGTAATTCCATCCAGAAAATCCACTGGAGAGGAAACTGAAATAACAACCATCCACAAGGAAACAAACTCAGTGGGGAAACGGAGAAAGGTTAAAGTCTTTCTGCTTAAGGGGATGACACTCTACAATTGAAGAAGGACAGACACCAGATTTGGTATGGGGATAAAATACCGCCATAACAGAGAATAAGAATCTTAAACAAATCAAATATGAAGATGCAGGATATGCAAATTATGAAATTATATGAATGTATATGTATATGTATATCTGATGATTATGCTGACAAAATGATCACAAAGGATACAAAGGTGTCACAAAGAATTTGAACCACCGGTACAATCCTCGGTCAATCCACAAAATATGGAGACAACTGTTGGAGAACAGAGAGATCAACATCCCAAAGGCTCAAACCTAACTAGGGAAGGAGGAGATCTACTGAGAACAGAACATCCAATATGTGGGGAATTTTAGGTTAACACCATAAAACTGGGAGACAACCCTACAGAGAAAAATCATAAAAAGCTGCTCAGAAACCAAGAGGAAACTCTGACTGGGAGAAAGTTGAATAGCGATTGGTGGGGACACCAAAGCAATCTACTGAGGAAAGATCAACCATCTTTGAAGATCAACCCTGCTGAGGAAATACGAACTTTGTTGGGGAAGGCAGAAACTCTGTCGGGGAATACAACACGCCGCAGGGTATCTGAATCAACCAACTCAGTTGGGGACAAGGAAAGAAATTCTATTGGGGATCAAACACTCTGTCGAGGAACTGAATCAACACAAACGTCTAGGGATGCCCAAAGGATTAACTGCTTGGGGAACCTCTGATGTTTCACACTTAAGGACTTGATATTCATTAAAATGTTGTTGATATTCCTTTTACTTGCTTTGGAAAAATTCTTGCTTTTATATATTTAAAAAAAACTTGATTTTGATTTAAAAATTTAATTTTAAAATGATCATGATAAAATTTAAAACTATTCGCTGAAGTAAATAAGAGTTGAAACAATTTGGATAAAAGCTCAACTTTATTTAATGGGATGGTAGTCTGTAAATGACAAGACTCCATGGATTTTTACAAAGTTGAAAATGGTAATTTACATGGAAAAGGGTTATATTGAATACAAATGATCATTAATCCTTCTACCAACTTTTGATATCCATTGTGCTCTTGACCGTTGTTGGGGTGATGAATCGATGTTAACCCTTGTGCTCAAACAAGCCTTCAAAATCACTGACGGTCAGCAGAATGCAGTTACTTGCCATAATCCCTCATTTTTGCATAAGTTACCCCAAGGTGGGGTACTCAACTTATCGGGAAATTCTTTCTGTTTTATGTCTCTAACTTTTTCCTGGATCGCCCTTTCGGGTTTTCAATCCACCGAGATGCTCATTTTTGCCTAAGTCGCCCTTTCGGGTTTTGAACTTAGTGAGTTGTTCTTTTCTTTTTTAGGCAAAGTATTTCTTGACTGTATCTGTGTTCAAAGGACGAGTGAACTCTTCACCATCCATAGTTGTAAGTATCAATGCACCGCCTGAAAAGGCTCTCTTAACAACATATGGGCCTTCATAATTAGGAGTCCATTTTCCTCTGGCATCTGGCTTGAACTTCAAAATCTTTCTTAGCACAAGGTCACCTTCTCTGAACCCTCGAGATCTGACCTTCTTATCAAAAGCTTTCTTCATCCTTTGCTGATACAACTGACCATGACACATGGCAGTTAATCTCTTCTCTTCAATCAAATTCAGTTGATCCAACCTGGTTTGACACCATTCAGCCTCATTCAACTTGGCTTCCATGAGCACACGTAATGAAGGAATTTCAACCTCTACGGGGAGCACTGCTTCCATACCATAAACAAGAGAGAAAGGGGTTTCCCCTATAGAAGTGCGGATGGATGTACGATACCCATGCAAAGCAAAAGGGAGCATCGCATGCCAATCCTTATACGTGACAACCATCTTCTGGATAATCTTCTTGATGTTCTTGTTCGCAGCTTCAACAGCCCCATTCATCAGCCCCATTCATCTTGGGTCTATAGGGAGAAGAATTATGATGTGCAATCTTGAAGTCTTTGCAAAGAGCTTCCACCATATTGTTATTCAAGTTCGATCCATTATCAGTAATGATCTTACTTGGCACACCATACCGGCATATGATCTGATTCTTGATAAACCTTACAACAACTTGCTTGGTTACATTTGCATACGATGTCGCTTCAACCCATTTTGTGAAGTAGTCAATTTCCATTAAAATGAAACGATGTCCATTCGAAGTTTTGGGCTCAATCATCCCAATCATATCAATTCCCCACATGGAGAATAGTCATTGGGAAGAGATAACATTCAATAGTGTCGGAGGAATATGAATCTTATCAGCATAAATTTGACACTTGTGGCACTTCTTCACAAATTTTTAAAGTCAGATTCCATTTTCAGCCAATAGTAACCTGCTCGCAACATCTTCTTCGCCATTGCATGTCCATTGGAATGAGTACCAAAGGAACCTTCATGCACTTCAGTCATCAACAAGTCTGCTTCGTGTCTATCCACGCATCTGAGCAAAACCATGTCGAAGTTTCTCTTGTACAGTATCTCACCATTCAAGTAGAAATTACCTACTAATCTTCTCAAAGTCTTCTTATCTTTCAAAGATGCCCCAGGCGGGTAAATCTGACTTTGGAGGAAACATTTTATGTCATAATACCACGGCTTCTCGTCTTTGACCTTATCCACAGCAAACACATGAGTTGGCCTATCAAGATGCATCACAGACAAATTGGGAACTTCATTCCAATATTTTACCATAATCATTGATGCCAACGTTGCAAGAGCATCTCACATTCGGTTCTCATCTCGCGGGATATGATGAAACTCAACCTTTGTAAAGAAAGTTGAAATCCTCCTCGCATAATATCTATACGGCACCAAACCGGGTTGATTTGTCTCGCATTCTCCTTTGATTTGATTCACAACCAAAGCCAAATCATCAAAGACATCCAAATACTTAATTCTGAGATTCATGGCCTCTTCAAGCCCCATAATGCAAGCTTCATATTCTTCCATGTTGTTTGTACACTTAAAAGTCAATCTAGCTGTAAATGGTAGATGTGTGCCTTAAGGAGTAATAATCACTGCCCCAATGCCATTTCCATATTGATTAACAGCTCCATCAAATACCATGCCCCAACGGGAACCAAGTTTTGGCCCTTCTTCAAGCAATGGTTCATCACAATCTTTCAATTTTAAATACAAAATCTCTTCATCGAGAAAATCATATTGCACTGACTGATAATCTTCACTTGGTTGGTGAGCCAAATGGTCAGCCAAGTTACTACCTTTGATTGCTTTCTGAGATCAGTATTCGATATCATACTCTAACAACAACATCTGCCAATGGGCAATTCTCCCAGTTAAAGCAGGCTTCTCAAATATATACTTGATTGGATCCTTTTTGGATATCAACCAAGTGGTATGATTCAACATATACTGACGCAAACGCTTAGCAGCCCAAGCCAATGTGCAACAGGTCTTCTCAAGCATAGAATACCAAGTTTCACAGTCGGTGAACTTCTTACTGAGGTAGTAAATTGCAAATTCTTTCTTTCCAATCTCATCTTGCTAACCAAGAACACAACCCATACTATCTTTGAGCACAGTCAAATACATGATCAACGGTCTTCCTTCAACAGGGGGAGACAAAATTGGAGGTTCAAGCAAATATACTTTGATACTGTCAAAAGCCTTCTGGCAATCTTTGGTCCAATCACAAGACTGATCTTTCCGAAGAAGCTTGAATATAGGCGCACATGTGGCAGTCATGTGAGTAATGAATTTGGAAATATAATTCAAGCGGCCGAGAAAACCTCAAACTTGCTTCTCAGTTTTGGGCGCATGCATCTCTTGTATTGCTTTGACCTTAGTGGGATCAACTTCAATACCCTTCTCACTAATAATAAAGCCCAACAACTTACCAGAACGAACACCAAAAGTACACTTATTGGGACTCAAGCGGAGTTTATACTTTCTAAAACGCTGGAATAGCTTCAACAAATGCTCAACATGTTCCTCTTCATCAATTGATTTAGAAATCATGTCATCGACATATACTTCAATCTCTTTATGCATCATATCATGAAAAATAGTAGTCATTGCTCTCTAGTAAGTCACACCATCATGCTTTAGACCGAAAGGCATCACTCTATAACAGAATGTTCCCCAGGGTGTAATGAATGTGGTCTTCTCCATATCTTCGGGTGCCATCTTGATCTGATTATATCCGGAAAATCCATCCATAAACGAAAAGACTTTGAATTTAGAAGTATTCTCTACCAACATATCAATGTGTGGCAGAGGGAAATCATCTTCTGGACTGGCTTTATTCAAATCTCGATAGTCGAAACACATGTAGAGTTTTCCATCTTTCTTCAGCACAGGCACAATATTGGCCACCCATTGCGGATACTCAGCAGTTACAAGGAAACCGGCATCAATCTGCTTCTGCACTTCCTCTTTGATCTTCACAGCCATATCAGGATGTGTTCTTCTCAACTTCTGCTTGACTGGCGGGCATTCTGGCTTCAACGACAATCTATGCTCCACAATCTCAGAATCCAACCCAGTCATGTCTTGATAGGACCAAGTAAACACATCTGGATACTCTCTAAGAAGATCAATCAACCCCTTCTTAGCATCTGGACACAGTCGAGACCCAATCTTGACTTCCTTCACATCATCTTCGGAACCCAAGTTTACTAGCTCAATCTGCTCTTCAAATGGCGGAATAATCTTTTCATCTTTCTCAAGAAGACGAGACAATTCATCACTCACTTCTACATCACTTTCCTCCTCGGCCTCAAACACAGGGAATTCAAAATTTGGAGAAGGAAAAGGATCATTGTATTCAATGGGGTTAGAAACCAACCTGCATAATGATTTAATATTTTGATTTTAGAGAAGTGAATTTGTGACCAAATATTATGCAGATTGACAATTATATTGTTTATTTATGTTTTTTGTGATTACCATTTTCAGAATAAAGCAAAAAGTAAAAATAAACATTAAAGATGTGGATGAATAGAATTAATTTTATTAATGACCAATTTAAAATGCGCAAACAATGTTCACTTTTCCCTTAGGCATAGGAGAAGGATTTTAAAATATAAAAGCAATTACTTAGATCGATGCAAAATAACAGGAATGTCAATAGCCGTCTAATTGTTGCATGTCTTTCCATTCGTTACAAAGTTGTTGCAGTCTTCCTCTTCGCTATCCTCTAGCACAGTAGCTAAGTGTTGTTCATTGCCATGAATGAACCCTCCACTACGGAAGCTGAGTTGCATATCTTCAGATCTTGCATTTGATGAGCCTTTCTGGAACCCCAAACCGGTTCTGACTTTATTGTCAGAGACCTCTACCATGCGCCCCCACTGATCAACAGTACCTTCTTCAACAATCTTCTGAGCATCTTTCAACGAGGACATAGGTGCCCCAACTCTCTTCTCAGCAACAATAGACAAGGCTTGGAACGGAGTTCCAACCTCATCCTTAGCTTCAACATACGAGAAAGATGACAGGTGGCTAACCAACAACGCCTTCTCTCCTCCAACAATCACAAGCTTGCCATTCTTGACAAATTTCAATTTCTGATGCAGAGTAGAGGTAACAACTCCCGCCTCATGAATCCATGGCCTTCCCAATAAACAACTGTAGGCCTGGTGGATATCCATTACTTGAAAAGTAATCTGAAAATCGCTCGGACCTATCTTGATTGGAAGGTTTACTTTATCAATTACTGTCTTGCGCGAACCATCAAAGGCTTTGACGATTACACTGTTATACCTCATAGGCGCTCCTTGGTAAGATAGATTTGACAAAGTTGACTTCGGAAGCACATTGAGTGACGAACCGGTGTCAACAAGCACATTTGACAAAGCATCTTCCTTACAGTTCATTGAAATATGCAAAGCCAGGTTATGATTTCTTCCCACCTCAAGGAGTTCTTCATCACAAAAGCTCAAATTATTGTATGAAGTGATATTAGCCACGATATGATCAAATTGATCCACAGTAACATCATGCTCTATGTATGCTTGCTCAAGAACTCTCTGTAGTGCTCCTCTGTGTGCTTCGGAATTCATCAGCAGAGACAACATTGAGATTTTTGAGGGGGTCTGGAGCAACTGCTTAACCACGTTAAACTCGTTTCTCTTTATCAATCGGAGCACCTCATCATCATCATTGGCGTTCAATTTGCTAGATTCACCAGACTTATCTTTTGAACAACCAACCGGATCTACATTAGGCACCTCCATCTTCTTACCAACAATCATTTCTTCTTTGTTTTCTGGGAACACCGGCCCAAACACTCGACCACTGCGGGTCACCTTCGTTACATCCGCAATGCTCACTACTGAACTAGTCGTAGATAACAGGACCTCTTGGCCATTCTTTATCATTGTAGCATTGTACTGGTATGGTACAACATTATCAGATGAATACAGGACTAGGCCCGCTAACCGTATTACCAACGGCGATACTGATCTTTGACTGGCGTTATTATTATTGCTGCTGCCATATTGAATTACCAACCGCTCTTGTTGTTTGAAAACGGGAACTATGATATTGACGTCGTCATCTACATGACGGGATTGAACAATTTGAATCATGCCTTCATTCATCAGACGTTGGATGTCCCTTTTCACTACAACACACCCTATTTAGTTCACACTACAAACAACACCACCATCATGGTCATGTTCACAGTCACTCACCAAACAAATGTCCTTATGCATCTACACCAAGGATCTTGGGATAAACTGGACATCATAAACCTTGAATTCTCCAGGACAATTGTCCACCATATTCACTGAAAAGTTCCCATGAGCGGGCAAAGGGTTTGCTTTCACATTTGGCGTGCGGTCCTCAAAGGACACCATACCACTCTTCATAAGTTTTTGAACCTCATACTTCAATGGATAGCATTTTTCAGTATCGTGTTCGGGTGCTCCCTGATGAAAAGCACAACGGAGCTCAGGTTTATACCACCAGGGAAGTGGTTCTGGGATCTGCGGTGGGTTCCTCGGTTGAATTAAGTTCTTGAGAATTAGCAAGGAATACAACTCTGCATACGACATAGGAATAGGGTCAAAAGAGACCTTTTTCCTCTCAAAGTTCTACTGATGATGATTGTTGTTTGCATTGTTGTTGTTGTAGGCGTTTGTTCTTTGTTGCAGTTGTTATTGTTGTCGTTGATGTTGTCGTTGTTGAATTGGTGTTGCTTGTTGATTATAAAATACCAGAATTACTAATGACACTTGATGATGATGATGTTGACATGGTGGTGGGTTCCTTCTTATCTGAGACCTCCTCTGCCTCCCACTAATTACTGTGTTGGTCTCACTATCCTTCTTCTTACTAAAGTTGCTACCATATCTCTTGCTTGTTGACGCCTCATCTCTTTACAACCGTCTCTCACAGACTCCTTCCTCAAGTCTCATCCCCATGTTTACCATTTCGGTAAAATCACTGGAGGCACTAGCGATCATGAGATCATAATAAAATGAACTCAGAGTTTTCAAGAAGATTTTTGTCATTTCTTTCTCCACCAAAGAAGGAGTGATCTGGGCAGCCAACTCCTTCCATCTTTGCACGTACTCTTTAAATGTCTCTTTGTCCTTCTGAGACATAGACCTCAGTTGGTCTCTATCTGGCTCCATATCCACATTATATTTATACTTCTTGACGAAAGCCTCCCCAAGTCATTGAAAGTGCGAATGCTTGCACTATCCAACCCCATGTACTAACGGAGTGCAGCACCAGTCAGACTATCCTGGAAGTAATGAATAAGCAATTGATCATTGTCGGTCTGAGTAGACATCTTGCGGGCATACATCACAAGATGATTGAGCAGACAAGAGTTCCCCTTATACTTTTCAAAGTCAGGCACTTTGAACTTCACCGGGATTTTGACATTGGGAACTAAGTGTAGCACCTCAAATTTGCCCTCCTCATCATGTCAATCAGAATTAGCTCCAAGAGTTCATCTTCCAAGAAGCTTGGATATCATCCAAGTCACTTTGTGGGTTCTATCTGAATGATCAGTCAACACAAGGGAGATTGTGCATCAACTAGGGTTTTTCTCAACACTCAAGGAAGTTTGTATTCATCTGGGTATCAAGGGTGCATCACCATCCTCATGATCTTTCTTTCCTCAAATCTTCATTTCTTATCAGCAAAGTTCATCTGAATTAGGGTTTGACCTCTAGTCAACTTTGGTCTACTGAAGCAGTCAAAGTAGGGTTCCTCAAGGATTGAGATGCATTCTTGGTTTGAAGGTCTTATGGATGTTGTGTAGAGCTCTTGGGAGCTAGGGTTTCATTTTCAGATGTTTTCTTCAAAGGATCAAGCTTAATGGGCTCAGTACAGTTCAAAATTCAACTATGAAGTCAAAAGTCAGTTGTTGGTCAACTGAGGGTCAAATGGCTAGGGAACGACTTGAGATACTTCCAACATGTTCAAATGGGGTCTATTCATCATCCAAAACATTAATCTTGAAGGAACAAAGGTCCAGTGCACAGGTTACCAAATTTGGAAAGATGACCTGAGTTGTCATGCTCGCTAGGCGAGTAGAACGGTTCGCCTAGCGAGCCCCAAGATAAGCCACCAGAGTCACTTGCGCCCAGAAGAAACTTCCTGAGCTGTCATGCTCGCTAGGCGAGCAATCCTTCGCTAGGCGAAGCCCATGCTTCCTCCTTCACTTCAGCGAACCTTGATGATATTGCTACTGGAATTTCTCGCTAACCTGCTCGTTGGATGCTCGCCTAGCGAGTAATTGCTAGCTATGCTTTTATCCATGTCTGGGAGTGTTCGCTGGAACCTCGCTAAGTGCTCGCCTAGCGAGCCCTTCGCTTCTTCACTCGCCTAGCGAGCTTGAGGATGTACCAAGCAAATTATCAAAAGCAAGGGTGGTTTTGAACTTTTTCTAAGACATAACAGTTGTAGATCTTTGTCTCCCCTTTCCAAAAAGTCCTATTTCAAGGCCATATGATGAATGGTTGAAGAGTTATGGTTCTTGAATGATGAAGTGTGCATGAAGGCTTTAAAGAGGCATAACTTGAGGTTGACAAGTCCAATTGGTGTGGCTCTTTTTGCTATGGTTTTGTTTTGAGAAGTACTTCAAAATGGCATGCAAAATGACCTATAATTTTGCATGATTCATCAATGGTGCAAGTCATTTTTCAAGATTTCTTTCATGAAAAGTCAAAAGGACACAAGATGACATCATGGAATATTCTCACATGCCAATCATTGGGAATTTATTCAGCATTGTTTTTTGGGCCAAATCCACCTTGGAATTTGAGCCCATGCATTCCCACATGTGTGGAAAAGTCATGCATGCACAAAAATTGCACCTTTGCAAAATTGACATTAAACATCATTTTGTGTTATTTCTTTTATATAATCATGATTAATCAAATCTCAAGAGAAGATTAATGCATTAAACAAGGTTGTCCATGTGCAAATAAGGGGGGTATTTGCAAAAATAACCAAAATGATCATGGACTTGAAACTCTTTCATTTGAGCCCACCAAGCCACAAAAATCAGGGGATAAACTCTGAAAATATCATTAAGCAAAACCCTAATTCGTGCAACCTCCATACACACTGAAAAACTCACTTTCCAAAAATCATCTCATACTTGATTCTCATCAAATCTCTCCATACATCCATGGAAAATGAAAACCAATAGCATATTCTTGATCTACACACTCTAAGGATCACAAACCACCCTTCATTTGAGCCATTCCAAGCAGTTTCTAAACAAAGCTTTAATGGAGGTTGCTTCTTGAATCTCAAGATCTGGACCGTTTCAGGCACAATCAAAGGTAGCAAACATTCATGACACGTGATGAGTTCTTGATTTTTTGGTACCATTGCCCAATCAAAGGTAGCAAAAATACTCAACAAAATCTGAAACTTTTTATGAGTGATCCCTGATGAGTTCTTGATTTTTTGGTACCATTGCCCAATTATTTCATGACACGTGGAATTTAATATGAATTTCTGATTCATTTATGTGCATTTTTGACCATTTGCATTCAAACCTTCACGAAATCCCATATTTTAACCATTCTGACCCAAGCTTTTGCACACACCATCCTCATACATGATACTAAGATGTGGTAACTGGTTTGATTATCTTCTATGTCATTTTGCTAAGGTTTGACACATGAATTTGAATGTTGCATTTTAGGACATGTTTTTGCATTCTCAATTTCTCGATTTTTGTTTTCATATCAAATGAATCTGGATGCTTCTGATTTTTTGCATGATGTTTATATATGCTTAGTGGAACCTTGTGTTAAATTCCCATGAATTTAGGATGCATTTTAAATTTGATTTGGATTTTTGAAGTTGATGTTTGCATTTTAGTCCCTATTTTGATGCTTGCTTAGCATGAGGCACTTGTGCCATTTCCTTTGAGTGTTGAAACCAATCCTTTTGCACATGTTTTCGTATGTATGTCATGTCTTGATGTGTGGAGCCTTGCCCCTGACTTTGAGTTTTGATACACTTTTGATGCATTTGTTTGACAAGAGGTTTAGGCCTCCCATCCTTGGTTGTTTTTGCGAACTTTTGTGAACTTTAATAGCATGATTCATGTGGTTACACTTTGATTCTGGTTTGGTGCCTTTGCACATGTGTTCTCCCCTATTCTATGATGCTTCTATCAAGTCTTTATGCATTTATTCATAATGAGCTCCTTTTTACATTCATTTGAGCATGAAAGACGCATTAGAGTTTCATGATACACTTTGTTTGATTTTGATCCAAAAGTGATTTTATGCTTATGATATGAACTTGGAGGTTTGCATATTGATTACATAGCTCATTTGACATGATTATGATGTGCATACCTTGCTGCCATGTTCATTTCATCTTGACACATAATTGCATGAACTTGCCTATAATGCTTTTGTTGCATTTTGAGGTGCTTTGGACATGATTGACTTCCACTTTGCTAAGTTGGATTTAAATGACTTTTGATTGATATTTTAGGAGTCATATGGTTCTGTTTGTGTGCTTGATTGTCTAATCCTTGACCCTTGCCTCATGCCGTTACCTTTTATGACTCATTGTTGAAGTTGAAGCACTTTGAACTTGTATGTTGACTTGTTTGACTTTGATGCATCTTTGGATGTTTAGTGCTTTTGCTTTGATCTTGTTGAGTTGAGTTCTTGAGACACTTATTGAATTGATGTCACTTCTGACTTGGTGCTATTGTATCCTCATTTCATCATTCATGCTTTGTTGTGACATGTTTTCTATTGTGTCCGTGCACTATTTTCCTGACACTGTTGTTGCTATGATTCTTCTGTTTGGTGCAACTCTTGATTGCACCCCATCTTGTTATTCTAACTTGTTTGTTGAGTTTTTGTGAGGGCTCACATGAATCTTGAATAGATAGCTCGCTTGGTATTCCACTTTATTTGTGGGATACCATTTAGAGATTTATTCTGATTGCTTTGCTGACTTGCTTTCTTTGAAGGTGCTAGCTTGAGAGATCTCTGGGTTTCTTAATTCTTTAGTTGTTATTACTTCGGATCTTTATCCGTGTGGTAGATCTATTGATCCCTTTTACACCTTTCCAGCATTTTACCGCTTTCTTAGCTGGAAGACCTCGATAGGAGGCAATGTTTTTGTGTGTTTACTTTTGTGCCCAAAGACCTCCAAGAGGAGGCACCAGCACTAAAGACCTCCATGAAGAGGCAATTGACGGATAAAAGGGATTAGTAGTCAAACCCCCATTATTCAGTATGTCGTTCTTTATGCTCGCACTACGTGTCGATGCTTTAGAACAAAAGCCCAAGATCTTTTGTCCGGTCAGTCAGTGGAGAGGGTTCCATCTTTCTGAACCCCCACGCTTTGTCATGAGCTCACCTTGTCTAGGGTTAAGAGCTATGAGGCCTTATCCTCATTACCCTTTTGATCTGCTAACCCTGACGTTCAATGTCAGTGGTTAAGAGCCCATTCGATTCCCTTTCCATGGATTGTTTGTCGAGGTTGATATGACCCCTCTTGACTAAAGCCCTACCCATGTATGTTTGAGCCCCTTGTTGGTGCGTTTACTTTATGCTATATGTTTTTTGTGTGGTGTGATCGTCTCCCCATAGGACTTCTAGGCTTCGTATAGTCTCTCGTTTGCATGTCAATTAAGGTAGCACGGTTCCTTCGTCTAGGACTTCCTTTTTGCATGAGCATTCCTAGAACACAAACAAACTCTTTGATTTTTTTTCTTTTCTTAAGAACACGTTAACTCCTTCTACTACAGGTGAGTAAGTCTCCAAAGGGCGAGCATCTGGTAGATTACGTAGTAACGTCGTTCATCTAAAAAACACAAAACAAAATAAAATAGGTTAACCGAGCTACGGTGCTCTGATTCTAAATCCTTCTTGAGATACGTATGCAGCAGGGTAGGGCCTGTGCGAGCAATAACTCTTTCTTTTCCCTACTTTAATTTTCTCTCTTTCGCATCGCATATAGGACTTTTTATACACACACATTAGACATAAATAGCAAGCGTGGATCCTGTGGAGTACCACAGACGTGAAGGGGTGCGATAACCTTCCCTTCACGAAATCGGCCCCTTACTCAGTTTTCTTTGGTTCGAGACTTTGTTTTATCCGTTCCCTCTTGGTTATGCAGTACTACCTTTCCCTCCTCTTGGGATAAAAGTACATAGTTGGCGACTCTACTCTTCTTCCGCGCCACTCCTTTTTCGCGTTTGTACTTGGATTCGGGAAATCCGGGGAGCGACAGCTGGCGACTCCACTGGGGATTTATTTTCCCTAGTAGGCCTTTCCTAGCGTTTGTTTGTTTATTGTCTATTATGTGTTATTTATTTATTGCTTTGCATACTTATCTGCTTGCATTGCATCCTATGTGCGCTTTACTGTTTCATGCATACTGTGCTGGCTGTGTATCTGTTTCGCTGTTGGGTGGGAGTCACAAGAGGTAAAAGGCCCAATACACAGGCTATGAGTGAACTTTAGGACACCTAGGAATAGAGTGATTCATGAGAAGCGGGTGGTATGGCGCCACTTAGCGGAACATGGTATCACGAGCAGTTCAGATTCTGATGGGGTATTATCGTTGCATACACCTGGTGTGCATACGATGATATTCTTGAAAGGATTGTTTATCCTGCGTTTCTCTTGACCTTACCCTGGCCTAGGTTACACCCGTGAGTGGGGCGGGAATGAATCATTTATAGGTACTGATGGTGACTTGTTCTGTTGGTGATCGTGTCCTGTTGGTGACTTTTGTTTGGTTCTTGTTGGTGACCGTTGGTTCTGAAGAATGGGTTCTAAGTTGATGACTGTGTTCTATGGTTCCCGGTTCTGAATTCATGCTGAAGTTCTGATCCTGTGCCTTGTGATACACAGCCAACCAGCCATTGTTTCATCATTTTGCATCATAGCATGTTCATTTTCATAAAATGATGCATAAAAAAAGGAAAAGTTAACCCGCATATGCATATCATATTTTAGGTTTATTCAGGAGTCTGTTCACACCGAGAGATGGTTGTCATTCCAGAGTTGAAGAGGAAGACTTGCACCTACAGCTTTCACCGTGAGCCGTTGACATCTTTGGAAGAATTAGGTAATCTCGTGATCGACCGTAATCAAAAAGTTTTTGATGATCAGTATGGAGATATCTTGGCATTGATGAAGATGGTGGTTGATCCGGTACCTCTGCAGACTCTCTTACAGTTCTATGATCCGGAGCTTCGTTGCTTTACTTTTCAGGACTACCAGCTAGCTCCGACTCTTGAAGAGTATTCCATCCTTATGAATGACCGATTGATGGATCAGTGCCAGTATTTGAAGACTCTCATTCCTGAAGGACGACTTCCCTAGTTTGTCTTGTTGTTTATTTTGAGAATCACCTCAAGGATTGTTGGATGGGATTCCTTGTTCTACACTGATGAACTGAATCTTTTCTTGAAATGTGTTTGTATGAACCTTATTTCTTATGTCTATGGATGAGATTATTGATGTTTCACTTTTGCTTGTCGTCCAGTGTATGTTGCTTCTTTGTTGTTTATGTTCCGCTTACGGGTGCAGGTTGCCATTTTTCAAAGGTGGACGAGGCTCTTGAATACCTGAGAAATGATAAAACATAGCATACGCATCATACACATATCATTCTTGCATCATTACATGTGTTCTTGATGAGGATTTCTCATTCTTGTTCCCGTTTCAGGCAGGATTTCTGAGTATCGTCCGCACCGTTACGCAACAAGGCAGAATCAACAGAAGACCATGGATCAATTTCAAGTAGAGATGAGGACCAACATGGCCCAATTCATGAGTATGATGCAAGGGGTAGTGCAAGGGCAAGAGGAACTCTGAGCCTTGGTCCAAAGACAAGAAACTATGATTCCCCCTGTCGGTCAGAATCCGCCAGAAGGAACCCCTGTCAATGACACCATTGTTGTTACCAGCCCTGTCAACAACTATGTTATTGGTGATGAATTGTGTGGTATTAGAATCAATGGACAACCCATTATTACAGAGGCTGCTAATGCTCGAGCGACACGTGCTCCAGTTCACCATCCTTCTCATTTGGTTGACAAGCAAGAAGATATGTTCACTATCCTCAGTGATGATGATGAATTTGGAAAGGTGGAAGAGAGAGATAGAAAGGTTGACGCCCTTGCTGAAAAGATTCGCGCCATGGAGTGCCAGAATTCTTTGGGCTTTGATGTTATCAACATGGGTTTAGTTGATGGATTGAGGATCCCGTAAAAGTTCAAAGCGCCATCTTTCGACAAGTACAATGGCACTTCTTGTCCCCGAACTCATGTGCAAGCTTACTACCAGAAGATATCCGCTTATACTGATGATGAAAAAATGTGGCTGTACTTTTTCCAAGACAGCTTGTCTGGAGCCTCTTTGGATTGGTACATGGACTTGAAAAAAGAATCTGTCAGAAGCTGGAGAGAGTTAGGTGAAGCTTTTCTGAGGCAGTACAAGCATAACATGGACATGGCTCCGAGCAAAACCCAGTTGCAGAGTTTGTTTCAAAAGACCGGTGAGAGTTTCAAGGAATACACCCAGAGGTGGCGTAAACTAGCTGCGAGAGTACAACCTCCAATGTTGGAAAGAGAATTAACTGATAGTTCATTGGAACCCTGCAAGGTGTATTCATGGATCGTATGGGAAGTTGCCCATTTGGTAGTTTTTCGGATGTTGTGATTTACGGAGAAAGAACTGAAAGTCTTAACAAAGCGGGAAAAATCCAAGACCCTGGTTCTTCAAGTTCTTCAAGTGCTAAGAAACCATTTTCAGGGGCACCCAGAAGGAGAGAGGGTGAGACAAATGCTATACATAATCAGAGAAATGGAAACAGACGACAACAATACCGTCAAGTTGCTGCTGTGACTATTCCAGCAACCCAACCTCAACAACCACAAAGAGGACTACCACAACAACAACAGCAACGCCAATTCCAACCAAGACAAAGAATGTCAGATCGTCGTTTTGATCAGTTGCCAATGACTTATGCTGAATTACTCCCTGAACTGCCCAGGTTAAAGTTTGTTGAACTTCGCACAATGGCTCCATTAACAAGGATTCCCGCTGGTTATGACGCTAATGTCCGTTGTGATTTTCATTCTGGTGCTCCAGGGCACCACATCGAGAATTGTCGGGCTTTTCACCATAAAGTTCAAGATTTGATTGATGCCAAGACGATTAACTTTGCTCCTACTCCGAATGTGGTGAATTATCCTATGCCTCAGCATGGAGGGCCTAGAGTAAATGGTGTGGAAGATGGGGAAAATTTGAACTTGGTAGACGATATTAATGATGTTTAGACTTTGTTGTTTGTAGTGAAGGAACGTCTACTTAAAGGGGGAGTATTCCCGGGATGTGACAAGAATTGTTCAGATTATGGTAATCATGAAAACGGTTGTATGAAATTGAAAGAAGGTA
The DNA here is from genome assembly GCF_024323335.1 of Lathyrus oleraceus. Lineage (NCBI taxonomy): Eukaryota > Viridiplantae > Streptophyta > Magnoliopsida > Fabales > Fabaceae > Lathyrus > Lathyrus oleraceus. The sequence goes on along the minus strand of NC_066581.1, from coordinate 400,720,350 downwards.
TCCAGGAATTGATGAATGAAGGTTGTTTACAGTTTAATCGAGTAGTGAAAGACCGTGAAGAGGTATCGATTGTTACCATTTACTTTACACCGTCAGAAGGTCGTGTACGTGCTCCAAGAACTATTAGTGCGCCTGTGACTATTGGTACTCCTGTGACCGTAGCTGCGCCCGTGACCATATCTGCTCCGGTGACTGTTGGTGTTCCCGTGATTATTAATGCTCCAGTAACTATCAGTACTCCTACCACCATTGCTGCTTCTAGTGGAAGACTTTTTGAGAATAGTAGAGCAATTCCGTGGCAATATGATAATGCTTTTTGCAGAAATAGAAGACCAGAGAATCAGACCAGATCAGTAAATCATACTCCAGTGATGATTGGTTCGTCAAATAAGACTCCAGTAACAGTTGGTTCAGCTGTGGGTAATGTGGGAGGACCCGGAGGATTTACGAGAAGTGGTCGTTTGTTTGCACCACAAGTTCCGAAGGATAACATTGCTGAGGCTCTTGCTAGAACAAAAGGAAAACAAGCTGTAGTTGAAGAAGAACCAATGCGAAAGGAAGTGCCCGAGAGTTCTTTTGAGGAGGACGTGGAGGAATTTATGAGAATTATCAAGAAGAGTGATTACAAGATCGTCGATCAGTTGAACCAGACACCGTCAAAAATCTCTATTCTCTCTCTGTTAATGTGTTCTGAGGCATATCGTAACGCCCTGTTGAAAATGTTGAATATGGCTTATGTGCCTCAAGAGATTTATGTTAACCAGCTTGAAGGTGTTATTGTAAATGTTAATACGAGACATGGTTTGGGATTCATGGATCTAGACTTGACACCTGAGGGTCGCATTCACAATAGAGCTCTGCATATCACGATGGAATGCAAAGGCGCGGTTTTGTCGCATGTTTTGGTTGATACCGGTTCTTCTTTGAATGTGCTGCCCAAAAAGGCTCTGAGTAAGCTTGATGTCGAAGGGGTTGTTCTCACACCAATTGATCTTGTTATCCGTGCTTTTGATGGATCCAAGCGATCAGTTTTTGGTGAAGTCACGTTGCCTGTGAAGATCGGCCCAGAAGTGTTTAATATTGTCTTCTATGTGATGGATATTCAACCAGCATATAGTTGTCTGTTGGGGCGTCCCTGGATACATGGAGCCGGAGCAGTTTCTTCGACTCTCCACCAAAAGCTAAAATATGTGTGGGATGGTCAAGTTGTGACCGTGTGTGGCGAAGAGGACATCTTTGTGAGCCATTTATCCTCCTTCAAATATGTGGAGATGGATGGCGAAATTCATGAAACTCTATGTCAAGCTTTTGAGACTGTCAGTATTGAGAAGGTGGCTTTTATTGAACAGAAGAAACCAGGTACCTCGATTGCGTCCTATAAACAAGCTCTAGAGGTCATTCATTCAGGTAACGCGGAAGGCTGGGGCAAGGTGATTGATGTGCCCGTAAAAGAAGACATGTTTGGCATTGGTTATCAGCCTTTTCAATCATCAGAGCAGGGTGTCCAGAATCAGAAAGGGTCGTATACTTTCACTAGTGCTGGATTGATGAATCACGGGGATGTCTTTGCAACAGACAATGAAGATGGTGACAGTGATTGTGATATGGACAAATGGGTGCGCCCGTGTGCTCCAGGGGAGAAGATCAACAATTGGATTGTTGAAGAAATAGTCCAAGTTACTCTTCAGACAAAGTAATTTTCTTCTGTTTTTCATTTTGCATGAAAACCCTACGCTCTGCCCAAGGCGTAGTGGTTCATTGTAGGGCAACATCATGTTTTGAATTTTCAATGATTATCATCAATAAAGGACGTTTTGCAATCAAATTTGTGTTCACTATCTTTCTGTTTTTATTACTTTCATTTTCAAAACAATAAAAATGGCAATGTTTTTTTGTGACTTCCTTGAACTCTTTTCTAAAATAAAGCATGAAACATCGTCCGTGCAGAATTGATCTTGCGGATTCCATTAAAAACAGTTCTGTTATGGCTCAGTATGACTTCGATAATCCCATTTACCAAGCCGAAGAGGAGAGTGAAGAAGATTGTGAACTCCCCAAAGAATTGGCCAGACATTTGAAACAGGAGGAAAGGGTCATTCAACCTCATCAGGAAGAGTTGGAAGTCATTAACCTTGGTACTGAGGACGCAAAGAAATAGATCAAGATAGGGGCTGCTTTAGAGGAAAAGGTCAAGAAAGGGCTGATTGAAATGCTTCAAGAATATGTGGACATATTCGCATGGTCGTATCAAGATATGCCTGGTTTGGATACAGATATTGTGGTGCACAGGCTACCTCTCAGAGAAGATTGTCCTTCGGTAAAGCAGAAGCTTCGCAGAACTAGTCCTGATATGGCTATCAAGATCAAAGAGGAGGTTCAGAAACAGTTGGATGCAGGTTTTCTAGCAGTTACCAATTATCCCCCTTGGGTGGCCAACATCGTACCCGTTCCAAAGAAGGATGGTAAAGTCAGGATGTGTGTCGATTACTGAGATTTTAACAGAGCCAGTCCGAAAGATGACTTCCCATTACCTCACATTGATGTATTGGTCGATAACACTGCTCAGTCCTCGGTTTTCTCTTTCATGGATGGATTTTCTGGCTATAATCAGATCAAGATGGCGCCAGAAGACATGGAGAAGACGACATTCATTACACCTTGAGGCACGTTCTGTTATAAGGTAATGCCATTTGGGTTGAAGAACACCGGTGCTACCTACCAAAGAGCTATGACGACTCTCTTTCATGACATGATGCACAAAGATATTGAAGTGTACGTGGATGATATGATTGCGAAGTCTCAGACAGAAGAGGAGCACTTGGTAAACTTGCAAAAGTTGTTTGAAAGATTGAGAAAGTTCAAACTGAGGCTGAATCCAAACAAGTGTACATTTGAAGTGAGATCTGGAAAGCTGTTAGGTTTCATTGTCAGTGAGAAAGGGATTGAGGTTGATCCAGCGAAAGTAAAAGCTATTCAAGAAATGCCTAAACCAAGAACGGAAAAGCAGGTTCGTGGGTTTTTAGGGAGGCTAAACTACATTGCACGGTTCATATCTCACCTAACAGCTACGTGCGAACCGATATTTAAATTGCTAAGAAAAGATCAAGCAATCAGGTGGAACAATGATTGTCAAAAAGCGTTTGATAAGATAAAAGAATATTTGCAGAAACCTCTAATTCTTATACCTCCAGTTCCTGGGAGGCCTCTGATAATGTACCTTTCAGTAACAGAGAATTTGATGGGGTGTGTATTGGGACAGCAAGACGAGTCTGGTCGAAAAGAGCATGCAATATACTACCTTAGCAAAAAGTTTAGCGACTGTGAAACAAGATATTCGCTGCTCGAGAAAACTTGCTGCGTTTTGGCATGGGCTGCTTGCCGACTAAGACAGTATATGTTGAACCATACTACCTTGTTGATTTCTAAGATGGACCCAGTAAAGTATATCTTTGAAAAGCCGGCTCTTACCAGACGAGTGGCTCGTTGGCAGATGATTTTGACAAAGTATGATATCCAGTACATGTCGCAAAAGGCCATCAAGGGTAGTATTCTGTCTGATTACCTTGCCGAGCAACCAATTGATGGCTATCAACCGATGATATTTGAATTCCCCGATGAAGATATCATGTACTTAATGATGAAAGATTGTGAAGAGCCTCTTGTCGAGGAAGGACCGGATCCCGATGACAAGTGGACACTGATGTTTGATGGGGAGGTAAATGTGAATGGAAATGGTGTTGGGGCAGTACTCATTAATCCTAAAGGTGCACACATACCTTTTTCTGCCAGATTGACTTTTGAAGTAACCAACAACGAAGCTGAGTACAAGGCTTGTATCATGGGGATTGAGGAAGCCATCGATCTAAGGATCAAAACTATGGACATTTATGGAGATTCTGCTCTAGTGATTAACCAAGTCAATGGAGACTGGAATACTCATCAACCGCATTTGATTCCTTATAGAGATTACACCAGAAGGATCCTGACTTTCTTCAAGACAATAAAGTTGTATCATGTACCCCGAGATGAAAATCAAATGGCTGATGCATTAGCCACATTGTCTTCCATGATTAAAGTTCATTGGCAGAATCATGTGCCACACGTTGTTGTGAATCGACTCGAGAGGCCTGCGTATGTGTTTGCAGCCGAGTCTGTTATTGATGAGAAGCCGTGGTTTTATGATATTAAGAATTTCCTCAAAATCCAAGAGTATCCTGAAGGAGCGTCAAAGAATGACAAGAAGACACTGAGAACGCTAGCTGGAAGCTTTTACTTGAACAAGGATGATGTGTTGTACAAGAGGAACTTTGACATAGTTCTGCTCAGATGCGTGGTTAGACACGAAGCAGACATGTTAATGCAGGAAGTACACGAGGGATCTTTCGGTACCCATGCTGGTGGTCATGCAATGGCCAAGAAGTTGTTAAGAGTTGGTTATTACTGGATAACCATGGAATATAATTGTTTCAAATACGCTCGGAAGTGCCAGAAATGTCAGATCTATGCAGATAAAGTGCATGTACCACTAAACCCTCTGAATATTATGAATTCTCCTTGGCCATTCGCGATGTGGGGCATCGATATGATTGGAAAGATTGAACCTATTGCTTCTAATGGACATCGCTTCATCCTAGTCGCGATTGATTACTTTACCAAGTGGGTGGAAGCAGCTTCCTATGCCAATGTTACCAGACAAGTGGTTGCCCGATTCATTAAGAAAGAAATTATCTGTCGTTATGGGGTTCCTGAGAGAATCATCACTGATAATGGTTCGAATCTCAATAACAAGATGATGAAAGAGCTTTGCAAAGACTTTAGGATCGAACACCACAATTCTTCTCCTTACAGACCAAAGATGAATGGTGTTGTAGAGACAGCAAACAAGAACATTAAGAAGATTGTGCAAAAGATAGTTGTCACGTACAAGGATTGGCATGAGATGTTGCCTTTCGCTTTGCATGGGTATCGTACCTCAGTACGTACGTCAACCGGGGCAACTCCTTTTTCACTTGTGTATGGCATGGAGGCAGTCTTGCCAGTAGAAGTTGGAATCCCTTCTTTGAGGGTGATGATGGATGTAAAACTTGACGAGGCTGAGTGGGTTCAAGCCAGGTTTGATGAGTTAAATTTAATTGAGGAAAAGCGATTAGCAGCTGTGTGCCATGGACAACTATATCAGAGAAGGATGAAGAAGGCCTTTGATCAGAAAGTGCATCCTCGAAACTATCAGATAGGTGACTTAGTTTTGAAGAGGTTCCTTCCTCCCGGTACAGATAACAGGGGGCAAGTGGACTCCGAATTATGAAGGTCCATATGTTGTTAAAAAGGTCTTTTCTGGTGGAGCCTTGATGCTTACAACTATGGATGGTGAAGATTTTCCGTCTCCTGTGAATTCAGATGTAGTCAAAAAATACTTCGCATAAACTGACCCGCTGGAAAGAAAAAAAAAGTCCAGGCAAAAAAGGGCATCCCGGCGAACCAAGAGAAAAAAAATAAAAGAAAAAGGTTCGGGTAAAAGTTAGGGATAAAGAATAAAAAATAATATGTACACCCGGTAAGTCGAAAATCTGCAAAGGCGGCTTAGGCAAAAATGGGTATCCCGGTGGATTGAAAACCTGAAAAGGCGGTCCAGGCAAAAGAGGGATTAAAGCGAAGACTACAATCTGAGTTATTTGTACTTCATCGCGTTTCAGTGTCTACCATCTTGAAGGATATGATCGGTCCAATCACTCTTCTCAAAAAGCAAAGAATTTGGGGGAAATTGAAGATCTTTGAGTCATAACAGAATTGGAAAATAGTGGAATGTCGTGTTCACATTGCCAATAGGATAGTTTATTTTCTCTTTTGGCGCAATTACCTCTTCCTAGGAATTGCTTCCTGATGTATTTGCCTTCATAGGCCATTTTCAATCAATAAAAGTCGTTATTCAGTCAAATTGCTCTCTTGTTTTTTATTCTACTGTTTTGTTTGCAAAAAATGTCCGAATTTTTGATAAACATTGCATCTAAAAACATGAAGGCTAGACAATGACGTGCGGAAAGATAAAACATCTGAAAATCATTTTTAATGTTGAGTACACTTGAGTATATTTTGTCCATACGATCCCCTTGGGCATGTATGTCCTGCCATTTTGCAGGTTACTATCTTTGATTGATGGCTAAAGCAGATGAGCCAAAGTTTGTTCGAAGTAAGACCCTGTTGTTTCAACACTGTCCAGTCGTGTAAGAAGTTGGGTCGTCTGAGTCGAGTTCAGAATTTGTTTCCCCAGCATGGTCGAGAGGTTGGTGTTTTCCCAACAAGTGACTCCCCAGTTGAGTTGGTTTCTCTACCATTCCGAGAATGTCAGAGCAGTAAGTATCCTCAGCAGAATTGTTGTGTGTCCCCACAGAGTTGGAAGACCGAATCAGAAATTGTATGCTCAGTAAAGTGATCATTTGCTTTCCCAGCAGGAGTTTTCCTCCCTTTGCATCCTGCATGTAGTAATCATCATTTGCATTCGCATTCTCAAATCGTGTAGCATTTCCGTTCAGTATGGAGCATTACGCCATGGAAAACTCAAACATATGCATACATGTATTAAACCAGATTGGATCATATCTCCGGAAGAGACAGATCATTTTTCAACATCAGTGTAGCATATTTGCAGCAGTTGCTCTTGGCAACATTCAGAATCGATAATCCTAGTGAGATTTATTTTCTCACTAGTCCGTGAAAGGGAAGCTTGATTCTCTTCCGAGTTAGTCACCAGTAAGTGTCTACCCTATTTTGACATATGTAAATATCATCCTTGCGATATCGGTAAGTGTCGTGTTGATCCCTGTAAATGTCTGTGCTTTTCTTTGATGTCGGCGAACATCATCTTTCGATGTCGGTAAACGTCGAATTCCAATCGTTGGCCATCAATAAATGGCATGTCTCTCATGGTGTCTACAAAAATTATTCTGTCAACACCTGTGTGTGTCCTTTCCCTTTTTGGTGTCGGTAAACATCATTGTTCGATGTCGGTAAACATCAGCCGCTTGTTAACCATCGGTAAATGGTTTTGTCGTTTAAACAACTGTGTGTTTTCGCTATCCGTAAATATCGAGTATTTCATTTTCGCCATCGGTAAATGGTTTCGTTTCATAAATTTGTTCTTTCCTTGGTGTCTGTAAACATCATTGTTCGATGTCGGTAAACATCGAGTTCCTTCCCAATCATCGATAAATGTCTGGTCTTGTTTCGCTTATAAACATCTTTGTTCGATGTCGGTAAACATCGAGTTCCTTCCCAGTCATCGGTAAATGTCTGGTGTTGTTTCACTTGTAAACATCTTTGTTCGATGTCGTTAAACATCGAGTTCCTTCCCAGTCATCGGTAAATGTCTAGTCTTGTTTCACTTATAAACATCTTTGTTCGATGTCGGTAAACATCGAGTTCCTTCACAGTCATCGGTAAATGTCTGGTCTTGTTTCACTTATAAACATCATTGTTCGATGTCGGTAAACATCGAGTTCCTTCCCAATCATCAGTAAATGTCTGGTCTTGTAGCGTTTTCCTTGATATCGGTAAATATCAAATTTTTTTGAAGCCGCCATCGGTAAATGGCCTCGCTTTCTTTTATATCGGTAAATATCAAATTTGTTTTGAAGCCGCCATCGTAAATGGCCTCACTTTCTTTGATATCAGTAAATATCAAATCTGTTTTGAAACCGCCATCAGTAAATGGCCTCGCTTTCTTTGATATCGGTAAATATCAAATTTGTTTTGAAGCCGCCATCGGTAAATGGCCTCGCTTTCTTTGATATCGGTAAATATCAAATTTGTTTTGAAGCTGCCATCGGTAAATGGCCTCACTTTCTTTGATATCAATAAATATCAAATTTGTTTTGATTCCGCCATCGGTAAATGGCCTCGCTTTCTTTGATATCGGAAATGTCAAATTTGTTTTGAAGTCGCCATCGGTAAATGGCCTCGCTTTCTTTGATATCGGTAAATATCAAATTTTGTTTTGAAGCCGCCATCGGTAAGTGGCCCCACTTTCCTTGATTCATCACCTACAGAGTGCAAATTCTTCGGTTCTTTTGGTATTCAATCCCTATTTACCTTGAAAGTCTGATAGTCGCTACTTTCATCCATTTAGGTTCACAGTTGATTGAATAGGGGCAGCTGTAGCACCTCAAATTTGCCCTCCTCATTCATGCATTCATTTTAGGTCATTTAACATTCCATATTTCATTTCATCATGTCAAACAGAATTAGCTCCAAGAGTTCATCTTCCAAGAAGCTTGGATATCATCCAAGTCACTTTGTGGGTTCTATCTGAATGATCAGTCAACACAAGGGAGATTGTGCATCAACTAGGGTTTTTCTCAACACTCAAGGAACTTTGTATTCATCTGGGTATCAAGGGTGCATCACCATCCTCATGATCTTTCTTTCCTCAAATCTTCATTTCTTATCAGCAAAGTTCATCAGAATTAGGGTTTGACCTCTGGTCAACTTTGGTCTATTGAAGTAGTCAAAGTAGGGTTCCTCAAGGATTGAGATGCATTCTTGGTTTGAAGGTCTTATGGATGTTGTGTAGAGCTCTTGGGAGCTAGGGTTTCATTTTCAGAGGTTTTCTTCAAAGGATCAAGCTTAATGGGCTCAATACAGTTCAAAATTCAATTGTGAAGTCAAAAGTCAGTTGTTGGTCAACTAAGGGTCAAATGGCTAGGGAACGACTTGAGATACTTCCAACATGTTCAAATGGGGTTTATTCATCATTCAAAATATTAATCTTGAAGGAACAAAGATCCAGTGCACAGGTTACCAAATTTGGAAAGATGACCTGAGCTGTCATGCTCGCTAGGTGAGCAGAACGGTTCGCCTAGCGAGCCCCAAGATAAGCCACCAGAGTCACCTGCGCCCAGAAGAAACTTCCTGAGTTGTCATGCTCGCTAGGCGAAGCCCATGCTTCCTCCTTCGCTCCAACGAACCTTGATGATGTTTCTACTGGAATTGCTCGCTAACCTGCTCGCTGGATTCTCGCCTAGCGAGTAATTGCTAGCTATGCTTTTATCCAAGTCTGGGAGTGTTCACTGGAACCTCGCTAAGTGCTCGCCTAGCGAGCCCTTCGCTACCTCACTCGCCTAGCGATCTTGATGATGTACCAAGCAAATTATCAAAAGCAAGGGCGGTTTTAAACTTTTTCTCATACATGACAGTTGTAGATCTTTGTCTCTCCTTTCCAAAAAGTCCTATTTCAAGGCCATATGATGAATGGTTGAAGAGTTATGGTTCTTGAATGATGAAGTGTGCATGAAGGCTTTAAAGAGGCATAACTTGAGGTTGACAAGTCCAATTGGTGTGGCTCTTTTTGCTATGGTTTTGTTTTGAGAAGTACTTCAAAATGGCATGCAAAATGACCTATAATTTTGCATGATTCATCAATGGTGCAAGTCATTTTTCAAGCTTTCTTTCATGAAAAGTCAAAAGGACACAAGATGACATCATGGAATATTCTCACATGCCAATCATTGGGAATTTATTCAGCATTATTTTTTGGGCCAAATCCACCTTGGAATTTGAGCCCATGCATTCCCACATGTGTGGAAAAGTCATGCATGCACAAAAATTGCACCTTTGCAAAATTGACATTAAACATTATTTTGTGTTATTTCTTTCATATAATCATGATTAATCAAGTCTCAAGAGAAGATTAATGCATTAAACAAGGTTGTCCATGTGCAAATAAGGGGGGTATTTGCAAAAATAACCAAAATGATCATGGACTTGAAACTATTTCATTTGAGCCCACCAAGCCACAAAAATCAAAGGATAAACTCTGAAAATATCATTAAGCAAAACCCTAATTCGTGCAACCTCCATACACACTGAAAAACTCACTTTCCAAAAATCATCTCATACTTGATTCTCATCAAATCTCTCCATACATCCATGGAAAATGAAAACCAATAGCATATTCTTGATCTACACACTCTAAGGATCACAAACCACCCTTCATTTGAGCCATTCCAAGCAGTTTCTAAACAGAGCTTTAATGGAGGTTGCTTCTTGAATCTCAAGATCTGGACCGTTTCAAGTACAATCAAAGGTAGCAAACATTCATAGAAGTTCAAGGGAGGTATTCTGGAGCTTATCTCATCACCATACTGAAGTTTCGGAAGGCGCCATTTCCGGTAACTCAAACTTCGACTCTCTTATTTCGCTCATTTCTTATGTCTAAATGAAACTACATGTTATGGTGATGATGTAGATGTGTTTACTTTTTAAAATGATGCAATATTGAGTGAAATCTTGATTTAAAGTTTTAATGTTCAAACTTGTTGGTTGTGATTTGAGAGATTGGTGAGGGTTCATGAAAAACTAATGTGATTTTTGAGTTCCTAGCATATGGTTTAGGGGGGGTAGCCCCATTTTCGTGAAGTTCTGGGCCGCGCGTAGAGGAGGCCGCCGCCGTGGGTGGCCGGAATCCCACCGGCGTTACTATTCATGGCCGGAGTGTCTTGAGGAAGAAGACGATCCCATGGCCGTTGGATCTTGTTGACTTTGTCTTTTGATCCAAAGGCCCACATTTTTTCTGATTTTCGTTTTTATTTATTTTTATTTAGTCACTTAAGTGACTTGTGTGACCAATTGACATTGTTACATATGTGTCACATGCCATGTACATATTTCACCCTGTTTTATTTTATTTTCTAAAAATAGCAAAAATACTCAAAAAATTCTGAAACTTTTTTTGAGTGATCCCTGATGAGTTCTTGATTTTTTGGTACCATTTCCCAATTATTTCATGACACGTGGAATTTAATATGAATTTATGATTCATTTATGTGCATTTTTGACCATTTGCATTCAAACCTTCATGAAATCCCATATTTTAACCATTCTGACCCAAGCTTTTGCACACACCATCCTCATACATGATACTAAGATGTGGTAACTGGTTTGATTATTTTCTATGTCATTTTGCTAAGGTATGACACATGAATTTGAATGTTGCATTTTAGGACATGTTTTTGCATGCTCCTGATGTTTTTTCATGATGTTTATATATGCTTAGTGGAACCTTGTGTTAAATTCCCATGAATTTAGGATGCATTTTCAATTTGATTTGGATTTTTGAAGTTGATGTTTCCATTTTAGTCCCTATTTTGATGCTTGCTTAGCATGAGGCACTTGTGCCATTTCCTTTGAGTGTTGAAACCAATCCTTTTGCATATATTGTAGTATGTATGTCATGTCTTGATGTGTGCCTTTGCACATGTGTTCTCCCCTGTTCTATGATGCTTCTATCAAGTCTTTGTGCATTTATTCATAATGAGCTCCTTTTTACATTCATTTGAGCATGAAAGACGCATTAGAGTTTCATGATACACTTTGTTTGATTTTGATCCAAAAGTGATTCTATGCTTATAATATGAACTTGGAGGTTTGCATATTGATTACATAGCTCATTTGACATGCTTATGATGTGCATACCTTGCTTCCATGTTCATTTCATCTTGACACATAATTGCATGAACTTGCCTATAATGCTTTTGTTGCATTTTGAGGTGCTTTGGACATGATTGACTTCCACTTTGCTAAGTTGGATTTAAATGACTTTTGATTGATATTTTAGGAGTCATATGGTTCTGTTTGTGTGCTTGATTGTCTAATCCTTGACCCTTGCCTCATGCCTTTACCGTTTATGACTCATTGTTGAAGTTGAAGCACTTTGAACTTGTATGTTGACTTGTTTGACTTTGATGCATCTTTCGATGTTTAGTATTTTTGCTTTGATCTTGTTGAGTTGAGTTCTTGAGACACTTATTGAATTGATGTCACTTCTAACTTGGTGCTATTGTATCCTCCTTTCATCATTCATGCTTTGTTGTGACATGTTTTCTATTGCGTTCGTGCACTGTTTGCCTGACACTGTTGTTGTTATGATTCTTCTGTTTGGTGCAACTCTTGATTGCACCCCATCTTGTTATTCTAACTTGTTTGTTGTGTTTTTGTGAGGGATCACATGACTCTTGAAGAGATAGCTCGATTGGTATTCCACTTTATTTGTGGGATACCATTTGGAGATTTATTCTAATTGCTTTGCTGACTTGCTTTCTTTTATGGTGCTAGCTTGAGAGATCTCTGGGTTTCTTGCTTCTTTAGTTGTTGTTACTTCGGATCTTTATCCGTGTGGTAGGTCTCTTGATCCATTTTACACCTTTCCAGCATTTTACCGCTTTCTTAGCTGGAAGACCTCGATAGGAGGCAATGTTTTTGTGTGTTTACTTTTGTGCCCAAAGACCTCCAAGAGGAGGCACCAGTGCTAAAGACCTCCATGAAGAGGCAATTGACGAATAAAAGGGATTAGTAGTCAATCCCCCGTTATTCAGTGTGTCGTTCTTTATGTTCGCACTACGTGTCGATGCTTTAGAACAAAAGCCCAAGATCTTTTGTCCGGTCAGTCAGTGGAGAGGGTTCCATCTTTCTGAACCCCCACGCTTTGTCATGAGCTCACCCTGTCCAGGGTTAAGAGCTATGAGGTCTTATCCTCATTACCCTTTTGATCTGCTCACCCTGACGTTCAATGTCAGTGGTTAAGAGCCCATTCGATTACCTTTCCATGGCTTGTTTGTCGAGGTTGATATGACCCCTCTTGACTAAGGCCCTACCCATGTATGTTTGAGCCCCCTTGTTGGTGCGTTTACTTTATGCTATATGTTTTTTGTGTGGTGTGATCGTCTCCCCATAGGACTGCTAGGCTTCGTATAGTCTCTCGTTTGCAGGTCAATTAAGGTAGCACGGTTCCTTCGTCTAGGACTTCCTTTTTACATGAGCATTCCTAAAACACAAACAAACTCTTTGATTTTTTTTTCTTTTCTTAAGAACACGTTAACTCCTTCTACTACAGGTGAGTAAGTCTCCAAAGTTCGAGCATCCGGTTGATTATGTAGTAACGTCGTTCATCTAAAAAACACAAAACAAACAAAAATAGGTTAGCCGAGCTACGGTGCTCTGATTCTCAATCCTTCTTGAGATACGTATGCAGCAGGGTAGGGCCTGTGCGAGCAATAACTCTTTCTTTTCCCTACTTTAATTTTCTCTCTTTCGCATCGCATATAGGACTTTTTATACACACACTTTAGACATAAATAGCAAGCGTGGATCCTGTGGAGTACCACAGACGTTAAGGGGTGCGATAACCTTCCTTTCACGTAACCGGCCCCCTTACTCAGTTTTCTTTGGTTCGAGACTTTGTTTTATTCGTTCCCTCTTGGTTATGCAGTACTACCTTTCCCTCCTCTTGGGATAAAAGTACATAGTTGGCGACTCTACTCTTCTTCCGCGCCATTCCTTTTTCGCATTTGTACTTGGATTCGGGAAATCCGGGGAGCGACTCTAAGCACAACTCATCAGCACTCTTTCCAAACAAATCTTTACCTCTCAGTGTCTTCAATTCCTTGCGCAACTCAAGAAACTGATCTTTCATCTCGTCCATCTTCTCATAAACATCTGGGCCCTCAGACGGTCCAGAATGATAGATGGTGTCCTCTACGCGAGGCAAAGTATGCACAACGGGAGGTGGCACGGAGATGACCGGGCTAGATGTCGGCATGGAAGAAAATGTAGACGCGAAGCCTTCTGGCACAAAGTTGGGCGGAATTCCCTATGGGAATCCGGAAGGCATATTTGGCGCGAAATGGGCGGTAGCAGCAGGCATGGTAGAGGTAGTCACCTCTGAAGTAACAGTCCTCGCGGGAGGAGTTGCAGGTGTTGGAGAAGCTTGTTCTGAGTAGCAAGAACTGACTCCATCATGGCAGTCATGCGAGCGATCTCTTCCTTCTGCTCTCTATTCTCTTGCTCCAAATGTTCCATGATTTTCAGATGATTGGCTCGGGTATTGTACCGGTGAGTCAGCTTGGCTAAAGCACAGAAGAAACACCAATCAGACATCTGGCGAAAACCTGCTTATGCAAATGATGCATGAAATGCAATGCTTGATTATTTTTATTTTTCAAGGAACTTACTATATCATTTGTAAATATATAATATTTAAATGGCAATTGCAACAATGTGATATGACCAAAATTCTCTTTTTATTTATATAAATTGGAAGGATTACACTTAGTACAATTTCAGAAACCAAAATTAAAAGATACAAGAAAAAGGAGACTAGTCATCCCAAGGATCCCTAACAACAACGTTAGAAGATCTGGCTGAAGGCGCGTACTTCCTTCAAATGCGACAGATCTCGGTCTCAAAAGAAGCCTTAACTTGAGTCTTCTCGAGGACAAGCTGATCAACAATCTTCTTCCAAGCAACAGAAGGCCGAGGCATGCTAGAATATGAAACCTCTGGCTCTCTCCATCTCTTCGTCACTCGGTCTTCAAGTAGCTCAATAAGTGCATCTTTGTCCTTAGACTCCAGCTGCAACTCTTCATGCTTCTTGCTCAAATCACGAAAACGCTCTTCCGACATATCCTTCTCTTGCTTCATCTTGGCGAGCGCGTCTTCCAACTCCTCTACATCTTGGTTAAGGAGAGTTAATGTCTCAACCACAACCATAGACATAGGTCTTTCGCAAGGATAAGGCATCTTCAACTCCATAGCTCTCTTCTTCACCCAAAGAGTGTAAGCTTCCAAAACTACACAATTGTACGGACCAAGCTCGGATATTCCTTTCCTATGCACATTATGCCAAGCATGCACAATCTTCTGCTTCAAATGTTGGGAATCTTTACCCTCTTGATAGAAAAGACCTTCTAATAACATGTTATTAGGTTTGACTCTCAAGGGGAACCCAAGTTGACGACGAGCCAAAGCAGGGTTGTAGTTAATTCCTCCTTGTGTACCAATGAGAGGCACATTAGAGAATTCACCACAACTATCAACAATCTCCAAACTGCTTAAAGACGAATCATACCAAACTATATCATCATTAGTGAGAGACATAAGTCTCTGAGACCACCTTAGACATTGTTTGTTCTCCTCAAAAGCAGGCGTCTGAGGCAAGTACAAAATAAACCACTTGTACAGAAGAGGAATACAACAGACGATAGTTCCACCACCCTTAGAATTCCTTAGATGCAAAGAGAAATACATATCACCCAAAAAAGTAGGCACGGGATTCCCAATCAAGAAAAGTCTAATGGCGTTAACATCAACAAAACCGTCAATGTTAGGGAACAAAGATAATCCATAGATGAGCAACACAAAGATAGCTTCAAAAGCATCCACACTACCAGTTTGAGCAAAAGTAGTAGCTTCCTTGATGAGGAAAACAGATGGCCACCCAAATAACCCTCCTTTCTTCACCCAATGAGCCTCTATCTTAGACTTCTTCAAGTGAAGAGCTTCAGCAATAATACTAGATCGGGGAATCTCCTCTAATCCACTAAAAGGCATTATACTAGAAATAGGTATCCCCAAAAGATGAGAATACTCCTCCAAGGTAGGTACAAGCTGAAAATCTGGGAAAGTGAAGCAATGGTAGAGAGGATCATAGAACTGCACTAGCACACTCAAGAGTCCTTCAACCATATCGGTAGACAAGATGGACAGAAGCTTCCCATGACGTTGTTTGAAGTCCAAGGGATCTAATACAAAAGATGCTAGCTTCCTTAACTCTTTCAAGTTGGGACATCTGAAACTGTACTTCTTAGTGTTTCTTCGTCCATAATCCATAATCTGAAAATATTTGCAAATGATACCTTAGTTCCTTGAAATTTTCGTGTGATGAATGTTATGATGCGCATGAATGCATGAATGCAACAATCACAAATAAGGGATCACACACAAGGAAAACAAAGGTCAAGGGATGAATCAAGTCATTGTCAAGATCAATCATCCATTTTGGTGTATTATGGTTTACATCTTATCAACACCCAAGTTCCATTGATATTGACAAGACTTGATTGGATCAACCAAGAATCAAGGGTTTGTTGCAAGTCACGAGCATGGAGTCTGGGTAAGAACCATCCCAAAGGAGTGAACTAAGGATAAAAACCTGTAGATCATGTTCTAAAAAGTTCCCAGAGTCTTAATTCCATCTATCGGATATTACAAGTTAAGATGACTGACTCATCGACCCATAATATTCTCAAGAGAATCTCGTTTAAGTGTAGTATCGCATAATAACTGTTATCAAGTCTATACTTGAATAGTTTCTGCACTACGTCCGAAATAGGCCAAGATGGGTTAAATGTTCTAAGGTCCTCAGCTTCTCAGACCCAATTAGAAATAGTAATGTCTAACCATAAATACTTGTGTGACATTTCCAAATCCAAAGGAGTCTCCACTGAGCGGATGGATCTCAAGCCAACTTGTTAAGGACTACTCCACATAAGTCGAACATGGCTATACCATCCTCCTATCTTAATTGCACTCAAGTTCGGGTTATAACTTATCTCACCACTCAGAGATCACCAAGCACAACAAGAAAATTATATCACACATACATATATACAAACATCACAGATATACAAACATATACACACAAAAAGTAGGCTAAACCCACTGGAGACTACTCCTCACCAGAGTCGCCACTTAATTTCTGTAGCGGGAAATTCATGATCATCAAGCTATTGACAAGCTAGAGATCAAATAACAAGAGTCGCCACCACGCTTTTATTGTTTCCAAGCGAAAAGGGAAAAAGTACGAACAAAACCCAAAAGTAAGAAGTTTTCAAATCAAAACTAATAAAAAGTTAGAGAATACAGGTAAGGGGGTTGGTTACACAGAGGGAAGGTGTTAGCACCCAAAGTGTCCTAGGTACTCCTAGGGAGCCCTTTTTGTGTGCATATGTACTTGGTATAAAGTGATGTTTACAAACAAATAGAATGGGGGGATGAGAAAAGAATACATTAATTATATTTTTGTGTTTGATAAGACCTTCGGTCTTGTGCCTACGTACCAACATAGAAATGAGGGATCAAAACCTCGTAGTTCGTGATACAAATTTCAAAGTGGATACATTGTTTTTAAAAAAAATTAAGTTTGAAAGGCACAAAGGCCTAAAAATGGTTTGAATGAGTTAATTCTTTTTGGATTTTTGAAAGTTTAAGTCAAGTATAGTTAAGTCTATTTACAAGTTTGATTTAAGAAAAGAAGTTTGAAAATGCAATGGCATAAGGCCAAAGTTTCTATCTTTTTGCAAAAGTAGTCTAAGTTTAGAACAAAAGTAGTTCACACAAAGAAGATTTTAAAAAATGGAGGGAGAGATTTTGAAATTAAAGAAATTGGGAAGAGATGAAGAGACTATCCTATATAAAAAATTAAAATTTTAGAGTTGAAAAGATCTGACCAAATGGGTAGTAATCCAATAGACAAGAATGTCAATAGAAACCCAAAATTCCCTTGGACTTTTAGACTCAAGCAACACAAAAATGCACAATTATATTATCTTCAAGAGAAATGCAACAAATAAAGATGGCCACATCCAAGCTTATCCATTCCATGATCTTCTCTAAAATAACCTTTTATGTCACAAATTTAGCGCAATGTTAAGCAATCGTAATTGGACTTATGTAGAAGTCACAACTATTTTAGGCCGGGCAATAAAATTTTGGTGTTAATGCATGTTAGAGACATAGTATAATGGACTATGCTCATGAAACATACCACACACAAAAAGAATATGCAAAATGTGTGACCTAATCTCATCCATACTCATGTCAATTTTTCAATCAACTAGCCTTAGGATTATGAGATATCATAGGCCAAATGGAATGGATGAATGAAGAAAGGGAATAAGATGAAGTGGGAGGGGAATGGATCAAAACACAAATTGGTCAAAGGAGGACTTTTACCAAATTAATATCATCCATTCATTTTGGGAGACGGAATGTACATTCCATCAATCCCCAAAATCCAATGATATTAATTTGACAAAGTCAAATCAACCTTACCCAAGGCCCAACAACAAGAGTTAAACATAAACAAGTCATCACAATTGGTCAACAAATTTATTTGGCATTTATTCAAATTAAAAATATTAAAATGGTGCATTTAAATTAAATATGGATTGTCCAATTCCTAAAATCTCATCAAAACACCAAAGAAATGGCCATGAGATTTATCATAGGTCAAACAAGGTCAAAGGACCTTGGAGAAAAAATTTCATAATTTTTGGACATTTAAAAGTATTTTTAAACAATTAAAAACAAATGAAAAATAAATTAATTCATGAAAAATATTAATAATGATCCAAAAAATAATTTTAATTCATAATATGAAAGAGAAAAATATATGAAATTTTTTTGTGAAAGTCCCATATTTTTTGGATCAATATTGAATTTAATATGAATTATTGAAAATAATGCAATTAAAATGAAAATTGAAATATCAGAAAAAATGTGGACCACTTGATCTCCCTCATTAATTGAGGTGGCAGATCAAGTGGCCAGAAACACGCGTTCCACCGTGCACATGAGTCAGCGCGCCATAACATTGGTTTTCAAAAGGAACGATCGTGATTAAAACAAATTAGATGGATCATACGGTTGTGAGACAGGCTAGCGCATGGCCGGAGATGTAGCTCCGGTCTTCTTCTCCGGTGGACCTCACCGGATTGGTCCACCTTCAACCATCACCAAAATAAAAACAAGGACATGATTCCAAAGTAAAAATGGCACTGAGCTCGAATCTGACCTCAATTCACTTTAACTCAAAGTATATTGAGAGATACATGGAGTTGAAATTTGAGGTACATAAACTGAGTTGCTTCAATTTGGCCTCAAAGTAACTCAATCTTCTTGCCTACATTGGTAGGACTTCAGACAACCAAAGAATCAATAGAATTGAGCAAGAATTTGAGAGAATCGAAGAGATCAAAATTTCTGGAAAATACCTTCAATGGAGGTCTGGATTCAACTGATCTTGCTCTTGCTCGTGCTTAATCTCACTCCAAATGCTTGCAGAGGAAGGTTTGAATGCTCAAAAGGTTGTGGATCCTTGGAGATTTAAATTTCAAAACAGTGAAAATTCAACCTCAAATTCAAATGAATTTCTCAGGTTTATCTTTTGCAATGTGAGGGTTAGAGATGGGGGATCAAAGCTGGCATGAATGTGTGTTGATTGTTGAGCATATGAGGCTCTATTTATAGCTGAATCCATTGTTTTTTGCACACTTGCATTCACTTTCCAAATTTGGTCATTGATGATGCATAGGCCCATAATAATATTACCATAAGTCCATAAATGAGTGATAGATAGTCAGAATTCAGTTTGGATTGCAAGGCAAGTGTGCATTTTGATTTGAAGTTTGATCCTTGCCAAGTGATGATACCATGTTCATGCCATGCGCAGCCTATGCATTCCTTGTCCAAAATGCATGAATTTGAGCTCTTTGGAAAGGTGAGATCAAGAGGAAGAACTTTAATGTTCAACACTTT
Source organism: Lathyrus oleraceus (assembly GCF_024323335.1). Classification (NCBI taxonomy): domain Eukaryota; kingdom Viridiplantae; phylum Streptophyta; class Magnoliopsida; order Fabales; family Fabaceae; genus Lathyrus; species Lathyrus oleraceus. The sequence goes on along the minus strand of NC_066581.1, from coordinate 400,700,985 downwards.
TCCATTTGGAGCTTGGAACTTTAATAAATTTGTGGTGGAAATTTGGAAAGTTTTGACATGTCAAAATTTTTCTAAGTGTCAAGCCATATGTCTCAATATTCCACCCTAATTAACTTTTTATATGAGCTTCAAATGAGAAAAGTGTCTTTATCAAAGTTGTATCTCTCTCAAATACCTTCAAAATGGTAACCAATTTCATGTAATTTGGATTTTAAATGATAGAGTTATTCATTTTTGAAGTTTGGAAAAATCACTTGATCAATGGTATAGGTCAAAAGTGACCTATAATGTAACCTCATATCACATGCTCAAAAAAGTTGAATTTGCTCCCACTCCAAACATAAAATTTGAATTAGACACAATGAATTTGATTGTGCAACTTGGAAATCTTTCATCTCATAAAAATTGAGCAAGTTATGGCCTTGGGAAGTTGACTTTCAAATTAGGGTTTAAACAAAATGACTTATAATGTTTCAACATAGAAAATGATTTTCCAAGCAAAACTTGCTCTAGGTCTTAACATAAAAGTTGTTTGGAATATCATTTATAGTATGTTTACTCTTGGAATCATTTTCCTATGGTGAAAATTGTAGGAGATAGGGTCTAGGGAGACCCAATTTTGATCAGATGAATCCATCTGGCCAACCACCATCAACCAACTTACTAACTTCCAATTCTCTTGACTTTCTTGGATCATGGTAGATCATATATGCATAATATTATCAATTTTTAAGTGTCCCTTGAGAAATTTGATCAATTGGTGAGATAGCTTGTTGGAGAAGTTACTCAAGATACCTAGTCAAACTAGGGTTTCCAAGGAAAATCCCCCTCAAACTCTTGAAGAAAATTTGATCAATATAACATGTAGTAAACATTGGGACTCATATATGATGCTCATAACCATTCTTGGATTAATTCTTGGTTGTGCTCGTTGTTCATGAGGGTCTCAAACCCTAAATGTGAACTTGATAGATCAATGGAATCATGCCCTTCCTAAAAAAGAGTTAGACAAATCAAAAGACATATTTTGGTATTTTAGTTAGTGAAATGATAAAATACAAGTATGATATAATCACAAAGTGCTTGGTGATCTCTCCCGAAACAAACTCAATGAAAGAGGGGTAAGGAGGATGTCAAGGTATGATCCCAATGCTAATGCTTATGATGAAATTACATGAGGGATCTTAGGGTCAAAATTGGGGTCTTACAAAAACCTAAAAATAAGAAGTTTTCAAATCAAAACTAATAAAATTCTAGAGATTACAGGTAAGGGGGTTGGTTACACAGAGGGAAGGTGTTAGCACCCAAAGTGTCCTAGGTACTCCTAGGGAGCCCTTTCTTGTGTGCATATGTGTTTTTGTACAAAATAATGCAATAAATAGAATGGGGTGATGAGAAAAGAATTCATTAATTATATTTTTGTGTTTGACAAGATCTTCGGACTTGTGCCTACGTACCAACATAAAAATGAGGGATCAAAACCTCGTAGTTCGTGGTATCAATTTCAAAGTGAGTGCATTGCTTTTTAACAAAATTTTAAGTTTAAAAGGAACAAGGGCCTAAAAATGGTTTGAATGAGTGTTAGTTCTTTTTGGATTTTGAAATTTTAAGTCAAGTATAGTTAAATTTATTTACAAGTTTGATTAAGAAAATATTTTTAAAAATGCAATGGCAAAAGGACAAAGTTTCTAGTTTGCAATAAGGTCAAAGTTTAGAAAACAGGCACAAGCAAAGAAGATTTTAAAAAAAGGGGAAGAGATTTTGAAATTAAAGAAGTGGGAAGGAGATGAAGAGACTAATCCTAAGCATAAAATTAAAAGTTGAGAGTTGAAAAGATCTGACCAATGAGTTGAAAATCACAAGATATGGCTCAAATGAGCAAAGTGAAAATGGCAATAAACATAAACAAGTTAAATGAAATGTAAATGGCAATGAATGATAAATGACTGGAAATTAAATTGTATAAAGTAAATGACTTGAAAGTAAAGTAATATTAATAAGAGTTAGTCAAATTTTAGTTAAGTGTTAGTGGTGTTTTGATTTTAATTGATTAAGTCATTCTTTGGAGAACACTCAACCATCCATTCACAAGCATGGATCCTTAAACAAAGACACCTTCCATAGGAAGGAAAAAAGGTCAAGTTTCTAGAAAATACCATGAAGAATGGGAGACTTACAATCTCACTTACTAGAATGTTATGCCTTTAGGGTCAAATTTAGCTCTATGTTAAGCAATTGTAATTGGACTTATGTAGAAGTCACAACTATCTGAGACCAGACAATAAAATTTTAGGTGTTAATGCATGTTAGAGATTTGGTATGATGAACCAAACTCCTAAAATATACCATACACTAAAAGAAAAGATCAAGAGGGATGGACCTATCTCATCCATACTTGTATTGGTTCATCTGACACAAGGTCATTGATGAACCAATTAGCCTTAGGACATTTGAGATTTCATTGGTCAATGAAAGGAATATGAAAGAATAGGGATGAAGATGAATTGAGAGGGGAATGAGAGAAACACAAATTGATCATAGGAGTAATTTTATCAAATTAAAATCATTCATTCATTTTGGGAAATGAAACGTACGTTTCATCAATCCCCTAAATCCAATGATTTTAATCCAACAAAAGTCAAATCAACCTTGACCAAGGCCCAAACAAGTAGTCAAACATCACAAGACTATAAAAATGGCTCAACATAATTTTTACACAATTAATCTATTAAAAATCAAATTAAAAATGCATTAAAATACAATTTAATTTGGGAAAAACCTAAACCTTTTCAAAACACCAAATAAATGGCCAAGACATTTATCCTAGGTCAAACAAGGTCAAAGGACCTTAGACAAAAAATTTCATGATTTTTGAAAAGTCGGAAGTATTTTTAAACAGTTAAAAATATGTACAAAAATATGGGACTTTCACAAAAAATCTTTAAATATTAAGGTCAGAAGTATTTCATGATTTTTGAAAAGTCAAAAGTATTTATCCTAGGTCAAACAAGGTCAAAGGACCTTCTATTTTTATTAATTCATATTAAATTCATTTTTAATCCAAAAAATATGGGACTTTCACCAAAAATCTTTAAATATTTTCCTCTTCCATATTTTGAATTAAAATAATTTTTTGGAATAATTTTGATATATTTTGTGAATTAATTGATTTTGAACTTGTTTTTTAAATATTTTAAAATACTTCTGACTTACCAAAAATTATGAATTTTTTTTGTCTAAGGTCCTTTGACCTTAATTGACCTAGGATAAATCCCTTGGCCATTTATTTGGTGATTTGAAGGGATTTGAGGTTTTGTCCATTTAAAAATGCATTTAAATTCATTTTAAAATTGATTTTTATTTGTTTATTTGTTTAAAAATATTGTTGATCCCTTTAATTGATCTTGTGATATTTGACTTTCTGTTTTGCCTTGATCATGGTTGATTTGAACTTCCATTTGTTTAATACTATTGGATTTAGGGGGTTGATGAAATGTACATTTCATCCCCCAAAATGAATGGACGGTATTGATCAGATGAAATTCCTCCTATGATCAATTTAGGTTTCTATTTCCCCTTCCCTCTTCATCTTCATTCCTACTCTTCCATAATCCATCATTGACCAATGAATTCTCTTCATGTCTAATGCTAGTTGATTCATCAATAACTTTATGTCAGATGAATCAACATGAGCTAAACTGAGATAGGTCATTCCCACTTTGTTTTTTATGTGTGGTATGTTTTAGGAGCTTGGTTCTTTGTACCATGTCTCTAACATGCATTAACACCAATATTTTTATTGCCCGACCTCAGATAGTTGTGACTTCTACATAAGTCCAATTACGATTGCTTAACATAGAGCTAAATTTATCCCAAAAGGCATAGCATTCTTGTAAGTGAGATTATAAGTCTCCCATTCTTCATAGTATTGTGTGAATACTTGACCTTTTTTCCATTGATGAGAGCTAATGGCATACTTGTTGATTTATCCAAGTTGGAGCTCTTCTCATGGATGATGTCTTGGTTCATGTCTTCATACTTGTGAATGAATGATTGAGTGTTCTCCAAAGAATGACTTATATAAATTGAACTCTTCACTAACATTTGACTAACCTTTTATTGATATTGCTTTACTTTCAAGTCATTTACTTAATGCAATTTAAAAATCAGTATCTTTATCATTCATTGCCATTTTACATTTCATGCAAGATGTTTATGTTTCATTCATTTTCACTTTGCTCACTTGAGCCATATTTTGTGATTATATATTGTGTGCTTGTGATTTTGTTCTGTTTGTGGTCATAGGACCTTAAAATACTTAATAACAACAAAAACCCTAAAAAATATGTTGGTGGACTGTTGGACTTGATCTGAACTTTTGGGCTTAGGATAGGCAATCTTCCCTATGCTTTGAGGACTTGGCCAATGCCACTATTTGAGACTGAGCTATTCTTGAATATGCCTTTCATCTTATGCTAACTTTGGGTGCTCCTGGTTCATCGATCACTTTGTCTATGTGCTTGATTGTTGTACTATTATTATTGTTTATGTCTGATGATTGTTTCTATGAGTTTGTCACAAGGAATATTTTCATCTGATACATGTGAAGACATTGAAGACTGCTAGCTGCTGGAGTACTTGATTGGATGTTATGGCTATCTTTATTTGATGCCTTGGTCTTTATAGTAATTGCTTTTATGTTGCTTATGCTTATTGCTTGCCTAAAAGTCTAAAGGAAATGGGTTTCTACCTGACATTCTTGTCTTGTAGATTGCATCCCATTGGTCAGATCTTTTTAACTCTTAGCTTTTAATTTTAGTATAGGATAGTCTCTTCATCTCCTCCCACTTCTTCAATATCAAAATCTCTCCCTCTTTTCAAAAACCTACTTTGCTTGTGACTTCAAATTTAGACATGTTTTAATGAGTAGAAACTTTTGCCTTATGTGAATTAATTTTCAAACTTTTTCTTAATCAAATTTGTGAATTAACTTAACCATATTGGCTTTAATTTCAAAAGATAAAAATAACTAATAACCCCACTCAAGTTATTTCCCTATTTGTGCCTTTTTCTTTTATATGTCCATATTTACCATAATAATTACATTTCTAAGGCAAAAACTTGACTTTAGTTTGAGTTTCCGGATGTCTATCCAGATGTTGTAACATTTGGTCGGACATCATGTGCCCATACTTCCTTTATGGAGGAATAAGCTTTGTCACAGGGGTTTTTCCCTTCAGAGTCATCAGACTAAGAAACAAATAAGCCATTCTTTTATTTCTTGAGATATGTGGTACATTCTGTTCTAATGTAACCAAAACCCTCACATTCATGACACTGAACACCTTTTCCTTGATTGGAATTTTTCTCTATTCTTGCTTTTCTCTGAGAATCATTGTTCTTACTGATTTCGAATAACATATTCTTGACATTAGGTCTTGACTTCCTATCCATTTTCTTCAACACCTTATTGAATTTCCTCCCAAGAAGCACATTGGCATTAGAAACTCATTCATCAATCTCCAAGTCACATTGATCCTCTTCATCCTCAATGTTGGAGATAAAAGTTATGCTCTTTTTCTTCTTTTCAGATATATCACTAATAGCCAATTCAAAAATCTGAAGTGACCGAATAAGCTCATCCACTTTCATGTTGCAAATGTCTTGTGCTTCTTCAATAGATGTGACCTTCATGTCAAACTTCTTAGGCAAAGACCTGGGGATTTTTCTAATAAGCTTATCCTCTGACATCTTATCTCCCAAGGCACTAGAAGAATTAGCAATATGAAGAATATTCATGTGAAAGTCATGAATACAACCATCATCTTTCATCCTGAGATTCTCAAATTTGCTGGTGAGAAGTTGAAGTCTTGACATTTTTACTTTTGACGTGCCTTCATGAGTGGCTCTGAGGATTTCCCATGCATCTTTGGCCATAGTACAAGTATTTATTAACCTGAATATATTTTTGTCAACTCCACTGAACAAGGCATTCAAAGCTTTGGAGTTTCCAAGAGCAAGTTCATCTTCTTCCTTTGACCACTCCTCTCCATGCTTCAAATTAGTTGTGTCCTTCCCATATTTGTCCTGCACCACAGGATGTTCCCAACCTTTGGTAACTGCTTTCCAGGTTCTACTATCCATCGATTTTAGAAAAGCCACCATACACGTCTTCCAGTAATCATAGTTGGTGCCATCCATAATAGGTATTCTGTTGACAAATCATCCTTCCTTGTCCATAGTACCATAAAGTACCTCCTTGGAGCTCACCCAAAACAGAACAGGATGCCTCCTCTGATACTAATTGAAATTCTGGTACGCAGATAACCAATGTCGTATACGATGTCACGACACCAGGATCAGGACATTTCACACCAGAAACAAGTATGCAAATAATAAATTCCGTATACGATGTTACGACAGCAGAATCAGAATTGTCACACTAGAAACTATTACAGTGTTAAAGTAAATAACACATGTTAATTATTAACCCAGTTCGGTGCAACATCCCCTACATCTGGGGACAACCAAGCCAGGAAAGAAATCCACTATAAAAGTATTAGTTTGAATTTCTAAACAACCTCTGGTTTTATAAACTTCTCACCTAATCATTACCCTTGAAATTTATATCTAAGAATCTCCTAGATATAAGACCCTTCTCATTTCCCTTCAATCACACAATAGTGATAACAACTTCTAACAATAAACAGAATACACACTTCCAATAAAACATAATCCACTCTTGCGTAAGAGCTCATGAGTGATTCACAATTACAACTCAAAAACTCGGTCCAATTCAAGCATCTAAGTGATACAAGAATGTCTCATAAATAACAACGAACAAAATAAACCCTAACAGAGACTATTAAATATGAAGCTTAGTTGTTTCTTAGGCTTAGAATCGTCCTTTAAATAGCCTCAGAATAGGTTGGGCTTCAGGCTAAAAAATCAGCAAATCAAATCAAATCAAATATGCACAATCTTCTGCATAATCAAATTGAATCAAATCTAATGTTTCCTTAAATGTTTTGACATCAGTTCTGCATAATCAAATCAAATCAAATCAAATCTAATGTTTCCTTAAATGTTTTGACACTCATTCTTAGGAAACATTGCACTGCTGGAACTGATTTTTAAGCTTCTAAAATAAGTACTTTAAGTCACAGAATACGTGAATCAAATCATCAAAGAATCTTCACTAATATTATGCTAAAAAACAAATCTTCCAATAATGTAAAACCACAGCACGCCACGATGTCGTACAAGCATATCAAGACATCTTGTCCAACATCTTACTATTTCACTTGTTTTAACAAAATGCTACCAATCACAAAACACACAACCTAACACTAACCAATAGATGGTGATTAGCCAAAGAGAAAAAAAGAGTGTCCGCTTAAGCACGAGAGGACTGACAAGGCAAACATGAATGAGAAATGGTTTGCCTAAGCATGAGAGGACTTTCAAGGCAACCAAGAAAGAAAAGGGGCTTGGTTCAAAGATGGATGTTTTGTTTAACCCTGAGGTGATTAACCCAAATAATGTATGGAAGCCAAAGAAGATTGTGTTTGGTCCAAAGAGGAAGTGTATTATTGATGTGTTATCTGTGGGGAAGAGGTCTTGACAATCATTTGATTATGATTGCATTAAAGTCTATGAACGGGGGCGAATACTCTGAATTGAGGCTTATACCCCGTACGCATAGATACTCAGAACAAGGATAGGAAAAATCCCTCTCATCCTTCTTTATTTCTTAAGGCTCGTGGCATACAATCCTTATCATAACTGACAAGTGTTGAAGAAGATTATTTTTGTTATGCTTGATGCAGTGATCTTCAACCTTGAGGTTCCTTGTCTTCAAAGCCTTACACGAGAAGTGTTTGTGGGGAGGGAAGAGTTGTCAATTATTCTATTTGAATTGCACTACAATCTGAGTGAAGGTGAATACTTTGAACAACTGGATCTTTCGTGTTGTATCAAAAGATATTCAGAAGGCATAGGGCACAAATAGAAATGCAATGGGCCAGGTTTTAGCCTAAAACAAATCCAAATAGGGATGCATATATCAAAATCATGTCCACTCACTCTCAATCAAACCAAAGTTCCTACCTTGTGCGCTCTTCTCTCCTGAAGCTAATGACCTCGCCGCGTCGGAAATCTTCTCTGGCGACGGCGGAGGTCCAACTGTTTCCTAACATACATCAAATGGCTCGTCTAAAATCATTCTATCCCAATCTCATATTACAAACTCTTGAATTCCTTTTCGCAGTTCCAAATCGCGGTGCAAAACACAAACCCTAAGGAGGAAAATCAAATTAAGTTGCAAAAGCTAGGCAACCAGAGCCTAAATCATGGGGGTTTGTTTCCTTAGAACCATAGTTACATCAAAATGAGTATTTTGCACGAATTAACCAAGACAAAGAGAGGAGCTTACCGACATGAGCGACTCCGGTGGTCCTTCAAGGTTAATGCCAACAACGATACAATCCTCATATATGCTTCATTTTGCTTCTCTACCTTGTTCTCAAATCTTCTTCTCTTCTTCTACCTTTAGTTCATAGGTGTGGTGTTGATCACGTGTGATATCGGTGAACATACAAGCCCGTAGATGGGGTGTTGATCGCGTGTGATATCGGTGAACATACAAGTATCATTTTGCTATGGTGTATGCTTCTACGAGATGATGAACTAAACTTTGAGTTGAACGTGGAATTCATCAATACTACCATCGTTCCTTAAAAAAATTCTACTCAAATGGAAAACTATCATCATACAATTGAGTCCCCGGGTTTCAAAATGTCACACATTTATTGTAAAGGTAATAATGGTTTTTTTTACTAAGATAATAATTGTGTTGATTTGATCATATATCAAATACATATTTTTACAGTGAGAATTAGAATCAGTGGGACTCCATTCCAATTTGTGTGAAGAATGTTTTGATAAGGATACATTTGGTTTAGGAAACTTTTGGTTTTGTTAATTTTCTATTGATGGGTTAGGTTCTCCCTCCCTTGTCTTTTCCTATGTACTTTTTTTTTAATTTATGCAAAGCTTTCTAATAAAAAACAATTATCGATTGTCATTAGTCATTAGTCATTAGTCATTATTTAGATAACTTTAATATTATTTAAATTTAAAAAGACAAATTGAATCAACATTTTAAAAAACTAAAAGTTATTTTGATTTGTTAAAAAAAATTAAAACAAGACTTAATCCAAATAAGAAAATGCTGGATTATCTCTAAAATAAAACATATAATCTAATAACAACAATCTAAAAATACTTAAAAGACTTACTATTTACCAGGTTTGTCCACTTCATATTCACATATTATTCAACATCTTGAATATTTGTCCGTTCATATAATACTTCAATAATTTTTTTATATTAGCTTTTATCTTTTGAAATATCTTCCAAATGAAGAATATTAGATTTTATATTGATTAAACATTTTCTTTAGTGAACCCTTTATAGAATGATCATATTTAATGATTATTTAAAATTTTAACTAAATTGTACAAAGTGAATACTAAATTCTAAAGTTTTCAAACAAGTTACTTGATAGTAAAAAAAAATTAATCATTTAATAAAAATAAATTGTTACAAAAGGTACCAAAGATATTTCCTTTATAATGAAAACGATATCGGAATAGTAAAGTATAATTGATTTCATAATCAATGAGAAATCCACAATAATAGAAAAAAGGGAAGCAAGAAGTACATAACAAGTTGGTTATAAACTGTTATTCTTTACTTTCTCTTTTCTGTATACCCTTCAGGTTTCCTCATTAGGATTTTTTCATCTAGATGTCTATACAAGAAACAATTCTCACATCCATTTGTTCTAATTCTAGGTCAAACTGTGCCACCATGGCAAGTAATATTCGAATGGGCATGTGCTTCACAACAGGAGAGAACACGTCATTGAAGTCGACACCTTCTTTCTAAGTGAAACCCGTTACGACCAATCTTTCCTTATATCTATTCGACGTCACTCATTCGACCCCTTCCTTAACTTTGAAAATCCACTTACAGTTGACTAACCTGGCTCCAACAGCTTTCTTGATCAGTTGCCAAGTGTGGTTATCATGAACAGACTTCATCTCATCATTCATGACCTTCAATTATTCAATCTTATTTCGACTCCTCATAACTTCCTTATAGTCTCTAGGTTTTTCATCTAGAACTTCACTTGCATATATTAAGGCACAAGCTATGAGATCTGCATACCCTGGACTTTAAGGTGGCTTGATGACTCTTCTCGGCCTATCTCTTGCCAACATGTAGTCATTGACAGTTTCCTCAACTTTCTAAGTATCTTCAACATCTTGTGCTTCTTCTTTGACTTGATATGGGATACACACTTCAGCATCGACATGCTCCACCTCAATATGAATCTCTTCATGATCAAGTTCTTCTTTAGATATCTGTGCATTTTGACTAACGTCATAGTTTTCATGAAATCCATCTCATCTTCATTGAAAACTACATCTCGACTGGTGATACATCTCTTGTGACCTAGCTCTAGGCACCATAGCCTATAATCTTTGACTCCTTCAGGGTATCCCATGAACACGCATCTCAGAGCTCTAGGTTAAACCTTGTCTTGCCTAATGTGAGAATAGGCTATACAGCAAAATACTTTAAGTTTGTCGAGATCTGGTGGATGTTCTGAACAAACTTCTTTAGGTGTATTCATATATAGCACAATCAAAGGAAATATGTTTATTAGACATGTTGTTGTCGAAACAACCTCTGCCTAAAACACTTTCTTTAACCCAACACTAGTCAACATGCATCTAACTTTTTCCAAAATAGTTTGATTAAACCTTTCAGTCTAACCGTTTTGTTGGGGAGTACCTGCAGTAGTTCTGTGTCTTGCAATACCAGAGGTTGCACAAAAACTGTCGAACGCCTTATTGCAAAATTCAAGGTCATTGTCAGTTCTCAACCTCTTGACCTTTTTGCAAGTCTGATTTTCGACCAGAGTCTTACAACTTTTGAAGTTCTCAAAATTTTCATCCTTAGTCTTCTAGATGAATATCCATAACTTTCTGGAATAATCATCACCTATGGATAGAAAATACTGTGCTCCTAAATGTGATGGGAACCTTGCAGGTCCCCAAAGATCAGCATGGATATAATAAAGGGATCCATGTGTTATTTTTCTTTTTGCCTTTATTAAACTTCACTCTGCAAGATTTTCCAAGTACACAGGATTCAAAAAATATCACCTTTTCGACTTTGTCTCCACCAAGTAGATTTTGTTTCCCCAATTCGACCAAACCCCTTTCACTGACACGGCCCAATCTCATGTGTCAAATTTTTGTCTTCGACAAAGGTTTTATGGATGCAACATCTGCACAACCACTGACAACTTCAGCCTTAAGGGTATTCAAGCGTTGTTTCTTCACGCATCTTAAGACTTCCTTCGACCACTTCATGAATTTTAGAATACGTTTCTCTCCTTGGAACATATATCCTTTCTTTTTGAATTCACCAAGAGAAATCAAATTTCTCTTCAAATCAGATACATACCTGACTTCAACCAACAACCTTATTGACTCATCATGGAGCTTGAATCTCATAGATCCAACACCTGTAATCTTGCAAGCTTTATTGTTTCCAAGCAATACAGATCCACCATCTTAATCACATAGTTCATCGAACAAGTCTTTGTTTAGAGTCATGTGCCAAGTTGAACCTATATCCATAATCCACTCTTTACTTGAGTCGTCGCTTGAAACCACAAGAACATCAGATGAATCGAAATTATCTTGAACAATGGTTGCGTTGCCATTATCCTTACCTCCATGATCTTTCAGGTGTTGGGCACACTTTTCTTGTATGACCCTCCTTCTTATAGTGATAACATCGAATACCAGATGCATCGCCGCTATAAGACTTCTGCTGACTTTTACCCTTCTTCTTGTCGAACTTGCCACCTCTCTTTGTGAATTTCGCCTTAACCAACATGCATTCACCAGTCGAAGATGGCTTGTGCTCATTTTGTTCATTGAAATCCTTACAATACAAGGCTGATTGAACTTCTTCAAAGGTCAAATACTTTCTTCTATACAAGAGATTTTCTTTGAAGTTGGCATTTGATATGGGCAAAGCACACAACAACAACAATGCTTGATCTTCATCCTCGATCTTGACATTGATATTTTTATGATTAAGAATCAGCTTGTTGAACATATCCAACTGCTCAGCCAAAACTTTGTCTTTACTCATCTTGAATAAATACATAGCTTGCTTCAGGTAGAGGCGATTGACCAACGATTTGGGCATGTACAAACTTCCGAGTTCCGCCTATAACCCCGACGCTGTCGTCTCCTTCGAAATCTGTCAAAGAACCTTATCACCAAGGCTGAATAAGACAGCACTATGGGTTTTCTCTACCATAGTCATTTTTTATTTGTTCGTTAACGCATCGTCCATGGTTTCGGCTCCCTTCATAACTTTTAAGCAACCCTGCAGAACTAGTAAGGCTTTCATTTTCAAGCGCCATCGACCGAAATCGTTCACTCCGGTGAACTTTTCAATCTCATACTTTGTTGACGACGCACAAATTTATTGTGAAAACGATATTGAAATAACAAAGTATAATCGGTTTCTTGATCGACAAGAAACCCACAAGGGTAGAAAAAGAGGAAGTAAGAAGAACACAACAAGTTGGTTATAAACTGTTATTCTTTAATTTCTCTTTGAAACTAGATTATAAGTGTTACATAATAGAAAATAACTTCTCTCGCCGTAATTAGGATTTGCGTTATGCAATGATGAGAGACTAGTATGTTATTTATAAGAAATTTAACACACTAAACTAATGGGCTTTTACACACATGCCCACTACACAAACTAACTTAAACAGTTAGGTATAACAAACAGACACAATTCGACATGCAAACAATCCTAGCATATTTTGACTACAACATGTGAATAGACTTCGGCAGCATGTTAAAGTCTTTTCGAATTGTCGAACCAAGAAATTACCTTTCGATCATACTAGAGTTCAATCTAATATCTCACAATAATCTTAATGAATATCCAACTCTCCAAAAAAAATAGTTTGTTTTTGTCTTTATTTCAATAAAAACATTTTAGTTTAAGCAAAGAAAATAGGACTAAATTTGTGCGATATTAAAAACCACCTAGAAAGTAACTAAAATATGAAAATATACCGACCAAAAATACCTAGTGCCACATTGACATTGTGTCTTTAGACAATAACATAAATTTCTAGTGGTATTTCATATTAACAATCAAACACCGTCAAAATGATATGCAAATCAATGAATTCTTCCATGAGATATCCCTAACACAGAATTATTAGTTATGTGAATAGACACAATATATCAAACACTACATTAAATCACAAAATCTTTTAATTGCAAAAATTAACAATAAAAAGTACTATCAACTTAATGATCAAATATTGATAACAAGTTCAGTCAAATGATAAATGTCTTTTGAAGTCTCATTAATCACATGCAAAATTTTAATATTTATCGCAAATTTACCATATAACAATTATTTGATCGGATCGTGTTTGCATTTTGGTCGACCATATAACAATTTGCAAGAACAATTTCATACCTATCTTGTATAAATTCAATTAAATTAAATCTACGAATAAAGATTATTTTTGAAACTTATTTTTTCAACAAACTCAACTTCAGTTAATAGACAATTTAAATAAATTAAATTAGAGTCTCTTACATTTCTAAGATACTACTTACCAATGAAGTATTTTTCATAATCATAAGATTATTTGGTTAATTTTATTGCATGACCAAACTTTAAACAAAACATATATGGTATTGCATAAATTTCTCCAAATTGTTGGATTAAAGAAATATATAATTGTAGAGAATTGAAAACAATAAACTTAAATATTATAATCATACAAATATATTTATTATATAATTTTAAATTATATAAACTTATTCATGTTATACAACTTTTATTTATATATATATATATATATATATATATAGATATATATATATATATATAATATATATATATATAATATATATTATATATATAATATATATATAATATATCTATATATATATATATATATATATATATAGATATATATAATATATATATATATATATATATATAGATATCTATATATTATATATATCTATATATATATATATATATATATATATATATAGATATATATATATTATATATATATATATCTATATATACTATATAGTATCTATATATATATATATATATATATATATATATATCTATATATATATATATAATATAAGGACTTTTTAAATAAAGGTGCGATAATATTAATCATTTCTAAAACAAAGAAACAAATATTTATTTCTCTATAAATATACATGTAATTCAAGAAAATGCATTTTTTAAATTTAAAGAGTACAAATTTTGATATAGTTTAATTGAGATAATTGTATTCTAAGTTCTGGTGAATGATTAATAAATTACATTGAAATTGAATAGAGAAAAACAAATTACAAGTTAGCCACATTTCTATTCTCCAGTATTTCTTAGTTACCTTATGTTTTATTTTCTGAAATTTTATTAATCGAGAAAATTCCTTGTAAAACAAAAATCACATTAGTAAAGTAGACAATTTAAGCGTCTGGACGGATATTTATTTACTAAAATATAATTAAGTTTGATATCTTCTTCATTAGTCGAAGTCGAGTTCTTATTGATAGAAAATTGAATTTTGGGAATGTTGAGAGAAATGCATGTACACGTGATGATTGGAAAATTTAAAGCCTGCATAAGATTCGGTAAATTCATTAAGGGTAACTCTTTCCATCAAAGATTTTCAATGGAGGTGGCTTGAAATTATCTGAGACGTTGATCATCCCAAATTTCCTCCATCAAAGGTTGTGGGTCAATCGACCCTCTGAATCTTCACATTTAGGTTAGAGTTGATTTTGATTTTGTTATAAGACGAGCATGTTGTTTTGCAATAGTTCATTCTGACGATACAAATCTTCCATGACGGCGAGTAATCGCTACGACAGCATGTGACCCTTGATTATTGGTGCTAGTTGCTCTCTTCATGGAAGGAGCTTTTTCATAAAGTTTTATGTAACTTAGACAAGTTTTACCATAGTCCTAAGGTTAGAGTAAAATTTTCACATAAGTATACTAATTAATAACTCCTCTAATGCAGGTCAAAAAGAGGCATAGTGGATAACTTCTCTCTAAAAAATTGAGTATGCCTTCTTCATCAATCGAACCTCCCTTTTATGCTTGCTTATTGCCGCTTGACTAAAGAAAATGGCTTTAACTACCGTTAATATTCATGATCCTTTATCTGATTCATAAACGACATTTATTACAATTAGACGATACATTTGAATGTGTTGATATCAGGCAATAATGATCCATGTTTGTCTACTGATAATTCGCCTAAGGCAACATTTGTCTTGGTCATGGATACAAAGTGTCCATCGTAATTTCCCGGGATGTGTAGATGTGTAATAAAAATAGATTATATATAATTAGAGAGAGTGTTGGATGGTACTTATAGTAGAAAAGAATGTGGAAAAAAAAGACTCATGTGGTTTGAACATATAGAAGATATATCATATGAGGATGAATCAAACAAGTAAAGATATATAAAGATCTAGAAAAACTATTGAGAAAGATATTAAAATTAATGAATTGGATAAAAACATAATCTTTAATAAAAACCAGGGTATAATTTGACCCAATAGTCGATCCCGTTTGAATATTGTTTGGTTGTTGTTGTATTTGGAAAAATAAATAAAGAAAAGAATGAGAAGAATATTTTATATGATATTTTTGTTTAAAATAATATTACAGAAACAAAAAAATGATTTAGAAATTTGACTAAACAATCTATAACATTTTTTCAATACATTTTTTAATTTGCTTCTATAGAAAATCATTTGAGTTTTAAGAAGAAGAAAATTAATAAACTCGTACGAAAAGAAGAGAAAGATGTGCTACATATACTTCTGAGTTGGAAAAATTCATAGGAAACTTGTGATTATAGGTTAAGTAATAAAACATAGTCAAGTGGAAGAAGACACAACAAAAAGCTCGTAATATAAAAATCATAACTTTCAGAAGGCAGTGACATTTTATGCTAAACTAACTTAATTTAAAGTTTATAACACATGGCCAAGAATAAAAAAGAAAAGAACATTATATTAATTATATTTTTGGATCTGATATCAAACTGGACCCAGCTGGGCACCCAAAGAAAAGCAATGGTCAAAATTATAATGGCTTATTATTGTGTAATACATGTGAAAATCATGGTTGTGAAAGTAAGGCATGACCACACATAGAGGAAACTAACTAAGGACAGGCTGCTCTAAAAAGTATATTTGTGTTCCTCCACTAAAATATGTTACATATTTAAATTATACATATTCATTGAGTTTGGTCGTCTCATCTCAAATCGATAAAGAGTAAATTTTAATTTTTAAAAATTAATGAATGAGTTAGGTGAATCTATCATTCTCAAATCAATGATTTAGATCAATTATTATGTGTAAATAATGAGTAGGTTTTGCAAAGCCTGCTATCCATTAATATTACAACACATTAAAACTTGCATTTAAATTTTATTGATTTGGAGAAGACATAAGAAAGAATGTTAGAGAGATTTTGTGAAAAGTTTTAGAAATGAAAGGGGTTAAGATTGCATATATTTGAATTATCCAATATATTAATGAAGAAGTATCGACTCATGTGCAGACACGAAGTGGAGAGACTAATGATTTCTTCGTTATAATAGACTTGCATCAAGATTCAACCTTAAATCCTTACCTTTTTATTTTAATTTTGGATGTACTCATAGAACACATCCAAGAGATATCGCCGAGATGCATTCTTCTTGCAGATGATATAGTCCTACTTGGAGAGTCGAAGGAGAATGTTTAAATAAGAAGTTAGAGACTTGGAGACGAGTTTTAGAAATGTATGGTTTTTGTCCAAGTAGAAGTAAGATGGAGTACATGGAATGTAAGTTCAACAAAAGGATGAGTGTTTATAACCTAAATATGAATGTTAGAGGCCATATCATCTCATAAGTCACACGGTTTAAATATCTTGAGTCTGTAATACAAAATGACGGAAAAATAGAAGTGAGTTTAAACCATTGAATTCAAGTTGGATACCTGAAATAGAATAGAGCTTTAGAAATTTTATTTAACTTTAAGTTACCGCTCAAGTTGAATAGAAAATTTTATCGGACTGCAGTAAGACATGCGATGTTGTACGAGACAGAATGATGGACGGTTAAGAATCAAGACGAGAATAAAGTAAGTATATCAGAGATGAGAATATTACGTTTGATGTTTGGTAAGACTAAACATTATAAGATTAGAATGACAATATTATAGATAGTGTTGGGGTAGCACCCTTAGCAGAAAAGATGGTGAAAAATAGACATAGATGATTTTGGCATGTAGAGAGAAAACTTATAAGATCTGTTTAGATTGATGGAAATGGATGGAATGGAATGAAGTGTAATGACGTCATGTTCCATTGTTTCGTTTTATAAAAAATAAATGCAATGGAATGTGATGAAACTCATTCCATCAAATACCACTATTTTACCTCATTTTTCATTCTATCCAAATTGGGGTGTATCCAATAGAATGAAATAAATTAGTAACACGATTACAAATCCATCCTCCGAATTTTTACTTTCATTAATCATATTAACGTTTTTGAAGGAAAGGATAAAAATGAAATAAAAATATTATAATGTTTTCTGATCGGTCCAATTTCCAAATAGTGAATTGGAATATTAGTTCGACTTCGTCGTAAAATATTCAAACTATGAAATAAAATTTATGTTTTATTCCATTCCGTTCTGCTCAATTCTATTTCGTTTTGTTGCACTCCGTTCCATTAGTTTTAAACTATTCAAACATATACACATAGATTTTGCACTAAGCAGGGTATACTAGATGGAGAAAAGTCAAACAGATAGAAATAAAGGAGAATTTATTAAAAAAATTATAAAGAAATATTTCGATATGAACTATTAGGGTAGAAATATAATCATTGATAGAAGATTATGATGAAAATTGATCGATATAATCGGTTACATTTAATGGAATAAGACTCGACTATTGTTGTTGTATTATATTTTATATTTTTATGTTAAATATTATAAATAATATTAAAAAATTAATATTTAGTTATTTTATGTTTTACTTCACAACTGTTTCGTATTCTATAATTTGTGTATGTTGAATATTTATGTATTAGGTTAAACAATTTCAAACTTTATTATATATAAAAATATATTATATTTTTTTAATATTATAGTACTAAAATACATTATACTTAAAATAATATAATTTTTATATTTTAATGATGATAAATTTCATAAAAATATTTAAAAAATATTTAAAAAATATTTAAAAAATATTTTTATATTAAAAGTAATTAAAAAAACATTTGTTTGAAGATGATAATCTATTTATACCCGATATCAAATAATATATTTGGATTTTTTTTTAATTCCACTTCTCACTAATTAGGATCTCATTTATAACGAGAGTTGTAATTAGAGAAACTCTCAAGATTCAAGATATAATCAATAATTTTTTTTAATCTTAATATGCAGTCTTGCGATCGATTAATTCAAGAGAAACAATTTCATTTTTAATAGTGAAAATTCTGTTTAAAATATATATAAAAACTTTGTATAGACTAACTTAACACAAAAATTATTATCATCTATCAAAGATTCCAACATAAGACCTCAAAATAGCACACTCTTAAAATTCAAATCTACACCGCTATATAAACCTTTGGGTGGTTAAAACGACACCATTTAACAGCTCTACAAATGATACTACTCTTTTTAAAAACACATTGAATCAAGGTTCTTAAAAAGTAAGACCAAGTATGCAAACATATGTGAAACATAGGGAATACGTATATTGACAAAAGACCTCAAAAAAATAAAAAGCATTGGTATTCATCTTTTATACAATAGTGCATCCAATTTCAACATGGGAAACAAAGTAGCTCAATTGTACCTCTCTGGAGCCCATGTTTTATATTCCTTCATTTTCTTGCTTTTCTTTCTTTTCTTTTCTTTTTTTTCTTTTTTCTTTATTCTTTTCTTTCTTTTTTTTCTTTATATAAATCCAATTTCTTTTATTTAGAGAATCATAAAAGACAAACACACCTCTATTTTATGCACCTTCCACACTCATTCTTTCTCTCATAACCCCCTAAGCTTACTAAGCAAAAAAACATATCAACATGGAAAATGATTCTAATGAAAATTTCCTTAGCACATCAACACCAACATCTTCTAACTCAAATTCATGCACACCTCAAAATAAGTGTAAGAAAAGAGAGAGAAACAATGAAAATGACACAAAACACCCTACATATAGAGGAGTAAGAATGAGAGCATGGGGAAAATATGTATCCGAGATCAGAGAGCCAAGAAAGAAATCAAGAATATGGCTTGGAACATACCCTACAGCTGAAATGGCAGCTAGAGCTCATGATGTAGCTGCTTTAGCCATAAAGGGTCATTCAGCTTACCTTAATTTTCCTAACTTGGCTCAAAATCTTCCAAGGCCTTCAACGACATCACCTAAAGATATTCAAGTTGCAGCTTCAAAAGCAGCAGCTATGGTTTTTGTGGAAATTAAGGATTCTTGTCAAGGTGAAAATGGTCAAGATCAAGTTTCAATTTCAATAGAGAATGTTCAAGACTGTAATTCTAGTTCTCCTTCTTCTACTACTACTACTAATATTACAAATGACGATGATAATGATGATACACTCTTTGATCTACCAGATCTTTTTCCTGATGGAAAAAATGGACT
Source organism: Lathyrus oleraceus (assembly GCF_024323335.1). Taxonomy (NCBI): domain Eukaryota; kingdom Viridiplantae; phylum Streptophyta; class Magnoliopsida; order Fabales; family Fabaceae; genus Lathyrus; species Lathyrus oleraceus. Next base: position 400,681,126 of record NC_066581.1, on the reverse strand, counting down.
TGTTTCTTATTCTTCTTCTTGGAATTTATGTGCCGTTGATAGTGGACTTCGGCTCGATGAGCAATTTTTATCGTCGTGGGAGTATTACTAGTGTCGTCTTCTTCTTCGGCCCGATATCGCGATATCAAGTTTTTTTTGTCATTGTAGGCGAAGATTCGACCTTAATTTTAACTTACAACATCTGCATTTGATCATAACTGTTCATACAATAATGCTATCAACACACTCTTTTCAATAAATATTTTTTAATAGGTTGAAATTCAGATGAATCGAATTATATTTATGTTAGACCTATGTGATTTAATGAAATTCATTTGAATTTCAATCTATTTCTTGTTGAGAAGATTGTATTAAAAAATGTGTTCGCATTATTCTTCTTGTTTATAATGTTGAAGATTGCGACAGGACCACGACCATGATTTAAAACTTGGCTACTAGGTTAGCTCTTGTTTACATTCAAATCAATAAAATGAGCAATAAGAAAAAAAAAATGAGAACTTAGTTTGTCCCCTATTTAATTATTGCCTTTAGTATTAGGTGAATGTGACTTTAACATATGATTAAACTTTAATTTATGAATGTTTGTTGTCAATAATTAGAGCCGGTGTTAAAGTTAAATTTTTAGAAGTTTTTTTAAAATTAATTTTAATTTAATTAGAGTAAAATAAATAGAAATCATATTTAATATATAATAGTTTAACTATAATAAATATCTTATTAGACAATTTTTAACTACTATTTCACTGTATTAAATTTTAAATCATATACAAAAATCTGTATTACGCTCTCTCGATATTGTTTTGTCTAGTTTTGTTTAGTAATGTTTAGATTAAAATAGAAATAACCAAAAAAAATTATTAAAGTTTGAAAATATATGAAAATGGACAAAATAATCAAGCATCTTTTATGAACTTTATATGATTGAAATTTAATATTCTCTCATTATATTTACTGAGAATAGTAAATTTGGTAGATTAGGGAGAATCAGATCCCTTTAATTATTTTCTCACTTTAATAACTTAATTATTATTAAGTTATTTTAGGAAAAGATCTTGTCTTAAAAAAGGAAAGAACAATATGCTTTCATCATGATTATATATTCTCTACATATTGATGAAGGTTTGATGGAGTTGACTGTAAAGCAAGGAAACCCTCAAATATTTATTTCTTTTCTTTATCTTTTTGTTGGAAAGAAACCGGTAAGATTAATTGTATTATTTATTATTAATCATTTATTTTATCAATTGGATGATAAAATAAACAATAGTCCAGAATGACTTTGATGGAATATTATTTTATACTAAGCATCACTTATTTCTTCATGTTTAAGTATTATAAATTTCATTTGATTCCGGTTTGTAAGTAGAGGCACATGTATGTAGGTGGTCAAAGAAGTTGGCAACATGGATCTTTGAAAAGAAATTTATAAGGGATTTGTTTTGGATTTTAAAAAAATTATTTTTAATGCATAAGTTATGTTTGTGTGAAAAAAACATCAAAAACAATTTTAGATTTAAAAAGAAATTGCTATTTTGATTAATTTTTGAAAAATCAAACATTTTTATAGAATAATGAAAAACCTAATTTATGGTCAATATGACTCATTTGTTTTATTTTTAAAAAATATATTTTTTATTTTTATTTTTAAAAATAATATTTAAAAAATATTAAAAGTAATTTTTTCAACTCGTTATTTATAAATTAAAAGACTAACTTTGACATCTTATAACATAAATATACATTATTGAAGATTATTAAGGGTAACTCAATATTTTAGTATTTCGCCTATGTGACATTATTGTTTGTGTATGCTTAGTTATTAAGTAATGTAATAATTGTAAGAGCACTCTGTGTAGCAGTGTGTGTGTGTAATCATTTACTGTAACCGTTTTAGCAGAATAGTGAACGTTTGTTATTCTCTCTTCTCTCTCTTTTTCCATCTTCATCCATTTCACATTGTGCACCAACAATTGCTATCTAATGCTCTGGTTCAGATCCATAGGGAAACACGAGTGAACGGTGAGGCGTTGTGTGATTGATTTCGTTTCTTGAGTTCGAGTTGAACTTTTGATTGAAATCGTAATAGAATCATATTACTTGATTATAGGGATTGGGAAACACTAGTGTTTGGTGAGATCTGAGTTTTGCACAAGGTTGAAGAAAAACGAAAATGGTAATCCGAGTACCAAACTTCTAGTTTTCGATGGCAAGAACTGGAATCATTGGATGATTATGATGCGTGTGTTGTTTGGCACTCAATATGTACTTGATCTCGTCAACGACGGTTACGTGCAGGTTGCACTTCCTGAAAATGCAACTGATGCATAGAGAAATGCTCATTGTGATATGAGGAAGAAGGACCAAAAGGCGTTGTTCTACATCCATCATTGTGTGGATGTGAACGTGTTTGATAAAATCTCCGATTCAACAACGACAAAGGTTGCGTGAGACACACTGGTACGGTGCTACGACGATGATACATCAGTGAAGAAGGTGAAGCTTCAGTTTCTACGTAAGCAGTATGAGAATTTGAGCATGAAGAATAATGAAAAGGTACCTGACTACATCTTCAAAGTGATTCTGAACATAAATGAGATGAAGTCGTGTGGAAAAACTCTCTCTGAAGAAAGTATCAATGAGAAGGCACTTAGATCTCTTACTCCTCAGTTTGATTACATAGTTGTAGCAATTGAACATTCTAAGGATCTAAGCACCATGAGAATAGAAGAGTTGTAAAGCAGTCTAGAGACACAAGAGTTGCGTCTGACTGAGAGAAACTCTAAAATGGAGGTAGAGCAGCAGGCTCTGAAAGTAGCTTCTGGTAAGAAATATTAGAAGCATTCTTGGTCAAAAGTCTAAAAGAGATCTGATGGTGTTCAAAATTCAGAAACCTCAACTTCTGAAAGGAAAAAACTGCCCAGAAGAGGAAGGAGAAGTATGAAAAGAAGAAAGTTTAGTGATACTGTTGCAAGAAGTTTGGCCACTTCGCTGCTGATTGTTGGTCAAACAAGGAAAGGAAATCAGAATAAGCAAACATAGCCAAAAGAGATTCTGATGATGAATTTGTGCTATTGATGGCTTCTAAGTCGGATGATGCGTATTTGGAAGACTGGTGGTATATGGACACTAGATGCTCAAATTATCTTATTGGAAATAAGAAATGGCTAGTTGATTTTAACTCTGGGAAGAAGACCAAGATCAGATGTCCTGATGATAAATACCTGAATGCTGAAGGTATGGAAAATGTCAAAGTAGTTATGAATAATGGTAAATCAACATTGATTCTGAATGTGTGGTATGTTACTGGCATGAAAAGCAATTTGATGAGTGAAGATCAATTAATTGAGAAAGTTTTTTTAGTTACCATGAAGGACAATCTTTTGAAGTTGTGTGGTTGTAATCAAAATCTAATTATGAAGTCAGAACAGAGGAGGAATAGAATATTCAAAGTGAATGTTAAAAATGCATACTCTGAATGCCTTTGTGCAACGAGTGTTGTGAAGGAAAGTGAGATGTGGCACAAAAGATTTGGTCATATGAACTTCAGAAGCTTAGGGATATCTGAATTCAAAGAAGTTGGAACATGGAATTCCTACAATTAAAAAGCCAAAGAAGTCATGCAATGTGTGCATGAGAGGGAAGAAACCAAGACTATCATTTGGATCTGGAATGCCTCCAAGAGCAAAGCATGCTCTGGGTGTGGTGCATTCTGATGTGTGTGGACCATTTCCAATACCTTTACTTGGAGGAAATAAATACTTTGTGTCATTTATTGATGAGTTCACAGGAATGATATGGAATCCCTTATGAAGTTCAAACACCAGGTGTTTGTTGAATTTAAGAAATTCAGAATCAAGGCTAATAATCAGTGTGGTCAGAAGCTGAACATTCTCATAACTAATGATGGAGGTGAGTTTAACAATATAGAGTTCAGAAATTTCTGTGAGGAGAATGGAATTGAGCATGAGGTGACTGCTTCGTACACTCCTTAACACAGTGGTCTTACTGAAAGAAGAAACCTGAACTTTGCTTGATATAACAAGGAGTATGTTGAAGAAGAAGAAAGTATCTCACACTTTGTGGGGAGAAGCTCTTGCCACCTCAGCGTATGTGCTCAACAGGTGTCCAACTAAGAAGTTGAAGGGAAATTTTCCTTTAGAGAAGTGTAATGGAGATAAGCAAAGTGTGATCCATCTGAAGGTGTTTGGTTTTGTTTATTTCAAACATGTTCCAAATGCTAAGAGAAGGAAGTCGGATGGAAGAAGCAGAGTTATGTTTCTTGTAGGGTACCACAATATATGAGCCTATAAGCTTTATTGTATTGTCACTAACAAGGTTGAATTCAGTAGAGATATCATTGTGAAAGACTCAGAAGCGTGGATTAGAGTAAATCTCAATCCAACTATTGTGTAGTGTTAACCTCTAAAGATACTTAAGAATTTGAAGGTTTTGAAGATGATTAAGAGTTAGAAGATGACTCTGAAGCTAAAGATGAGTCAGAATCAAAAAATGATTCTGAAGGTGTCTCTGAAAGTGAGTCTGACTCTGAAGGTGAATCTGATTCTGATCCAAATTCTAATGGTGATTCAGAATCTGGTGGAGACTCAGACTTTGGGAATGTTCCAGACTCTGAAGGTGGTCATGCCTCTGAAGGTGTTACTTCTACGGTTCCAACATCTGATATTGTTCGAGCATCCAAAGAAGATTCTGAACAAGTTCAGAGTACACAAATAATCATAAACATTCCAAGGAGATTTGCAGAGTTTGACATGTTGCAAGACACTGAAGTAGACTTTGAAGGCGAATTCATTCAGTGTGCCATGTTAGTAGACTCTGAACTAGTCAGTGTTGAAGAATCACTCAAGAAGAAAGTGTTATTGAAGGCCATGAAAGAAGAACTTTAGGTTATAAAAAGAAACAAGACTTGGGAGTTGACTAAACTTCCAAAGGACAAGAAAGCCATCAGCGTCAGATGGGTTTTCAAGGAGAAACTGAAGCTAGATGGATCAATTGGCAAACACAAAGCAAGGTTAGTGGCAAGATGTTTTCTACAGAAACCTGGGTTATACTACTTTGAGGTGTTTTCTCATGTAGCTAGACATGAGACAATCATACTAGTGATTGCGATAGCTGCTAATAGCAATTGCCCTCTGATGCAGTTAGATGTGAAATCTGCATTTCTAAACGCTCCATTACAAGAAGAGGTATATGTGTCATAACCTCCTAGATTTGAGAAAAAGAATCAGGAAGGGATGATGTATAAGTTGCATAAAGCCTTGTATGAACTGAAACAAGCTCCTAGAGCTTGGAATCTGAAGATTGATTTATTTTTCAAGCATCAAGGATTCCAAAAGTGTGAGATGGAGTATGGCGTGTATGTTCAACATACTTCTGAAGGCAATATGATTTTGGTGTGACACTATGTTTATGACATATTGCTAACGGGGAGTTGTGAACATGAGGTAGCTAAGTTCAAGAAGGTGTTGATGAATGAGTTTGAGATAACTAATCTAGGAAAGATGACATATTTCCTAGGGATAAAGTTTATTTACTCTAAGAAGGGTATCATTTTGCATCAGCTGAAGTATGAAATTAAGCTTTTGAAGAGATTCAGGATGCTGAATTATAAGGCTGATGTCACACTCTCAAAAACAAATCACAAATTGGATTCTGATTCTAAAGGTGATGATGTAAATGCATAAATTTCAAGTAGTTAGTTGGCTCTCTAAGGTATTTGTGTAATACACAACCTAACATTTGTTATGCAGTTGGAATGGTTAGTAGGTTCATGAGTAAACTGAAGTGGTCACATTACCAAGCTATTGTCAGGATTCTGAGGTATATAAAGGAAACTTTGGAGTATGGAGTTTTGTTTCCTTTTAGAGGAAAGGCTAATTCAAATATGATGGGTTACTTATACTTTGATTGGTGTGGAGACAGAGTTGAGAGGAGAAGTATTTCTAGATACTTGTTTAAGTTTCTGGGAAGTCCTATTTCTTGGTGTTCCAAGAAGTAACCAGTTGTTGCTTTGTCAACCTGTGAAGCAAAATATAATGCAGGTGTTATGGATGCGTGTCAAGCTGTTTGGCTTCTGAATTTACTACAGGATCTGAAGATCAAGGTAAACAAGCCTCTGAAGCTGATGATTGATACTGTAACACCCTTCTAAAATACCCCAATAATTAATTAAAACAACAAAATATAAATCAGAGTAGATATGCAATTTCAGGGTGTCACACTTGACACTTCACACCAATCATCAAAATAACTTGTCATGCTCATTTATTAATCAAAATAAAACATTGCACAATTCGCAGCGGATAGAAATCTAACAACATTCGAACCATGTAACACATTACATGTAAAATTGTTCAACAACCAACAATGAAAACAAAGTAAAACATCCCGTCCCGATGTTACATATACCAGAGCATGACCCACTAAGGAACTACACTAGATTTCAAGCACTAGCTTCTACTCAATCACTGCTCGTTACCTAAAACATAGTTGTAAGGGTGAGTTCCTCAATCGATATAATAAGCATTATAAAATATCATGTAATGTTAAGTAAATTAACACATTCATCACCCTAATCATATCACACATTCAGCAACGGCAACATCAACTCATAAATCATACTCAACACAAACACAAAACACACGTATAATATTGGAATACATCCATTCATATTATACGCCATACATACATTATGAAATGAGACTCCATGCATGCGGTACCGACTATTCGTGAACACATAGTTCAACCTCACCGATCAAACCCAGATACGGCTACCAAGCTCACTAGTCCCACTCATTTGAGACCTAGTGACTCACTCACTAATTCCTCACCATGGGAATTAGCTACCACCATAAAGGCCATGCTATGCACGCTAAATCACCTAGCATGCAAATATCAACAACAATCCACAATGGACATATGCTCACACTCTAAGCCATAAACAGTTCATCCACAATTGCATACATAATAGATACATTCACAGCATTATGCATACCATCATACATCATCAGCATTTTTATCACAGAATCATATCATGTCATGCCAATTAATAAATCACAGTATTAGCACACTCTACTAATACCTATACGGCTCAAAACTGAAACGACCAAAACTGCACAACAACAGCTCAGAAACGACCAAAACTGCACAACAACAGCTCAGAAAAACCAAACTTCTGCCCATACGCGTATGCCCCATGTCCATACGCGTATGGCACATTTCCTAGCCAAGCCCATACACGTATGGCCTCTCCCATACGTGTATGTTACGCGTACCACTTCTCCCATACGCGTACCAACAGAGACAAAACTACGTTTAGAACATCATCTTCTCCATTCATACGTGTATGGCCTCACCCCATACGTGTACCAGGCCATCTCATACGCGTATGGCCTAGTGTCATACGCGTATGACCAGAAACCAATTTTCCAGATCTGCTATGGGTTTTCTCTGCTACGAGATTTCTCAGATCCAACCTTCCACAGTCCAATTTTTACACAGCATTCGTTCATATTATCGAACACATATCATACCCATTCAATTTCACAATTTCTAACCTTATTACATCTAATTCCTACGAATTTTCTTCAATTATAAACCCATATTTCATTCATCCATAAGTTCATAATTTACAGCATTCATCATCCTAATTAGAGTCGATTCAATGGCTTATTACTACCCATTACATGTTAACCCATAATACCCATTAAACGACGATAAACCCCCCTTACCTGAGTTAATCCGGCAAATCCTTCTTTGACCTTCAACAATCGTGAATTCTCCTCTTTAGCCCTAGCCTCTTCTTCTCCCTTTCTCAGTTTCTTCTCTGTTTTCACGTGTAAAACCTTTTTACCAAATGGGACTCTTTTCTGATTCAAACTTTTTATTCCAATAATAATAATCCAATAATATTCCAATTATTTAATTAAATTAATAAATATACTAATAATAATATATATGAAGGGTTTATCTTTTATTTTAAAAAATAATACCCTCTCATTCATATTATCATCATAATATACTATTAAACTTAAATTAAATAATTATCATATTTTATCGGGGTGTTACAACTCTCCCCCACTAAAAGAGTTTTCGTCCTCGAAAACATACCTCAAGCGAATAACTCTGGATAAGACTCCTTCATCTGACTCTCCAGTTCCCAAGTTACATTGCCACCTGCTGGTCCTCCCCAAACTACCTTTACCAAAGCAATCTCTTTACCCTGCAACTGCTTCAACTCTCGATCCTCGATCCTCATAGGTGATGTCTCAACAGTCAGGTTATCTCTCACCTGTACATCATCTACTTGGACCACATGCGACGGATCAGGAATGTACCTCCTCAACTGAGACACATGAAAAACCTCATGCAAATTCGCAAGTGACGGCGGTAAAGTGATACGATAGGCTACCTCCCCTATCCTCTCCAAAATCTGATAAGGACCAATAAATCGAGGTGTCAACTTCTTCGACTTCAAAGCTCGACCAACCCCAGTTATCGGAGTAACACGAAGAAACACATGATCTCCCTCTTGAAACTCAAGTGACTTCCTCCTCTTGTCGTGATAACTCTTCTGACGACTCTGAGCAATCCTCATCTTCTCCTGAATCATCTTAATCTTTTCCGTAGTTTGTTGAACAATCTCTGGTCCAACCACAACACTCTCACCGGACTCATACCAACATAAAGGTGTCCGACATCTCCTACGATACAAAGCTTCAAACGGTGCCATACCAATGCTCGAATGAAAACTATTGTTGTAGGTAAACTCAATCAAAGGTAAATAATAATCACAAGCACCTCCCTTTTCCAAAACACAAGCCCTCAAAAGATCCTCCAGTGACTGAATCGTCCTCTCAGTCTGACCGTCAGTCTGCGGATGATATGCAGAACTCAATCTCAGCTTAGTTCCCAAAGCCCTCTGCAAACCTTCCCAGAACTTCGATGTAAATCTAGGATCTCTGTCCGAAACAATACTCGACGGAATACCATGCAAACTTACAATTTTCTCAATATACAACTCAGCTAATCTCTCTAACGGATAATCCATTCTGATCGGAATGAAATGAGCCGATTTTGTCAATCTGTCAACAATCACCCAAATAGCTTCAAAATTCTTAATTGTCCTCGGTAAACCAGAAACAAAATCCATACTGATACTATCCCACTTCCACTCTGGAATAGCCAACGGTTGCATTAGCCCAGACGGCTTCTGATGCTCAATCTTTGACTTCTGACAAGTCAAACAAGAATAAACAAAACTCGCAATTTCTCTTTTCATTCCCGGCCACCAAAATAACTTTTTCAAATCATGATACATCTTCGTAGCCCCAGGATGAATACTCAGGCCACTACGATGTCCTTCCTCAAGAATACTCTTCTTAAGTTCGGTAACATCCGGAATACACACCCGATTACCAAATTTCAAAACACCATTCTCATCAACTCTGAATTCACCACCTTGACCTTGATTCACTAGAGTCAACTTATCAACCAAAAGCACATCGGATTTCTGACCCTCTCTAATCTCATCCAGAATACCACTCGTTAACTTCAACATTCCCAATTTAACACTATTGTGAGTACTCTCACACACCAAACTCAAGTCTCTAAACTGCTCAATTAAATCCAATTCCTTAACCATTAACATAGACACGTGCAATGATTTCCGACTCAATGCATCAGCCACTACGTTTTGCTTTACCCGGGTGGTAATTCAAACCAAAGTCATAATCCTTCAGAGACTCTAACCATCTCCTCTGTCTCATATTCAGCTCTTTCTGATCAAACAAATACTTTAAACTTTTATGGTCACTGAAAACCTCAAATCTTGACCCGTACAAGTAATGCCTCCATAACTTCATAACAAATACCACAGCTGCCAACTCTAAATCGTGTGTCGGATAGTTCCTCTCATGAACCTTCAGTTGTCTCGAAGCATAGGCTACAACCTGCTTATTTTGCATCAAAACACCACCCAAACCCAACAATGAAGCATCACAGTAAACCTCAAATGGTTCCGACGGACTTGGTAATATCAGAATAGGAGCAGTAGTTAACCTTCTCTTTAACTCTTGGAAACCTTCTTCACATTTTGAGTTCCAAACAAACGCTTGCCCCTTTCTAGTCAACATCGTCAACGGTAACGCCAACTTAGAAAATCCCTCAATGAATTTCCTATAATAACCTGCAAGTCCAAGAAAACTCCTTATCTCAGAAACTGACTTCGGAGCTTCCCACTTAGATACCGCTTCTATCTTAGAAGGATCAACAACAACACCACCTCTTGAAACCACATGACCAAGAAAACTAACCTCTTCTAACCAAAATTCACACTTGGACAGTTTAGCAAATAACTTCTTTTCTCGTAGAACTCCTAAAACCACTCTCAAATGTTCAGCATGCTCTTCTTCAGATTTCGAATACACCAGATATCGTCAATAAACACCACAACAAACTTGTCTAGGTACGGATGGAAAATCCTATTCATATACTCCATAAATACCCCAGGCGCATTAGTCACACCAAAAGGCATTACAGAATACTCATAATGTCCATACCTTGTTCTGAAAGCAGTCTTCTGAATATCCTCAGTTTTCACACGTATCTGATGATACCCCGATCTCAAATCTATTTTGCTGAACACACTCGCACCAACCAACTGATCCATCAAATCATCAATCCTCGGCAAAGGATACCGATTCTTGATCGTCACTTTATTCAGTTGCCTGTAGTCCACACACAACCTCATAGTACCTTCTTTCTTCTTAACCAATAACACTGGTGCGCCCCACGGTGACACACTCGGATGAATAAATTTCTTATCCAACAGATCTTCCAGCTGACTCTTCAATTCAGTTAACTCAACAGCAGACATACGGTACGGAGCCATCGATATCGGCTTAGTACCAGGTACCAAATCAATCGAGAACTCAACTTCACGCTCTGGCGGTAATTCATTCACTTCCTCAGGAAACACATCAGGAAAATCACACACCACGGCTAGATCGCAAATCACCAGTTTATCTTTAGCCTCCAAAGTCGCTAACAGCATAAACAACTCTGCCCCATCTGCTACTGCCTCATTCACCTGCCTTGCTGATAGAAACAAACTCTTTCCTTCCCCAATCTCAGGAAAGATCACAGTCTTATCAAAACAGTTGATATAAACTCGGTTAAACACCAACCAGTTCATACCCAGGATAACATCAATCTGCACTAGTGGAAGACACACGAGGTCCATCCCAAAGTTTCTACCAAAAATACTCAAAGGACAATTCAAACAAACTGAAGTAGTAGTCACTGAACCCTTCGCAGGAGTATCAATCACCATACTCCCATGCATCTCAGATATCTCTAATTTAAGTTTCACAGCACAATCCAAAGATATAAAGGAATGAGTCGCACCTGTGTCAATAATAGCTACAAGAGGAAAGCCATTAATATAACACGTACCTCGGATCAAACGATCATCTGCAGAAGTCTCAGAACCCGATAAAGCAAAGACCTTGCCTCCCGACTGGTTCTCTTTCTTCGGCTTAGGACACTGTGGACTGATATGACCCATCTCTCCAAAGTTGAAACAAGTCATAGTCTTCAACCGGCACTCTGCAGCCAAGTGACCACCTTTGCCACACTTGAAACACTTCTTATCAGTACTGGTACACTCATGGATACGATGTCCAACCTGACCACATTTGTAACACTTAGCAGGGGCACTGGAGTCTCCCCCACTAGGTCTCCTCATCCCACTCTGTCTCTGGAAACCTTTGCCAGTTGCATACGGTTTCCCACGATCATTCTGATTCTTGCCTTTCCTATCAACCCTCTGCTGATAGCTCTCCGCTCTGGCCTTGGTATCCTGCTCAAAAAACCTGCAACAGTCAACCAAGTCAGAAAACACTCTAATCCGCTGATACCCAATAGCCTGCTTGATCTCGGGACGTAACCCGTTCTCAAACTTCACACATTTTGAAAATTCCCCAGTAGCCTCATCATAGGGAGTGTAATACTTCGACAGCTCTGTGAACTTAGCAGCATACTCAGTAACAGACCGGTTGCCCTGCTTCAATTCTAAGAACTCTATCTCTTTCTTTCCTCTGACATCCTCTAGAAAGTACTTCCTCAGGAATCTCTCTCCGAACACCGCCCAAGTGATCTCAACACTCCCAACAGCTTCCAACTCAGTGCGGGCAGCAACCCACCAATCATCTGCTTCCTCTGACAGCATATGCGTACCGAACCTGACCTTCTGGTTATCGGCACACTCAGTCACTCGGAAGATCCTCTCGATCTCCTTCAACCACTTCTGAGCACCCTCTGGATCGTATGCTCCCTTGAACATTGGAGGATTGTTCCTCTGGAACTCACTCAGTTGACGAGCAACTCCCAATCCCACAACATTCGGATTCCCTCCAAGTACTCCAGCTAGCATACCCAGAGCCTCAGCAATCGCAGCATCGTCTCTACCTCTTCCAGCCATCTCTATTCTGAGAACCCAACAAGCTAAAACAATAAGTACTGATAGGTTTATACAACACCTATCACATACAGGGAAACAGAATAATTACGACTCGACTCGACCGACTATGCTCTAATACCACTAATGTAACACCCTTCTAAAATACCCCAATAATTAATTAAAACAACAAAATATAAATCAGAGTAGATATGCAATTTCAGGGTGTCACACTTGACACTTCACACCAATCATCAAAATAACTTGTCATGCTCATTTATTAATCAAAATAAAACATTGCACAATTCGCAGCGGATAGAAATCTAACAACATTCGAACCATGTAACACATTACATGTAAAATTGTTCAACAACCAACAATGAAAACAAAGTAAAACATCCCGTCCCGATGTTACATATACCAGAGCATGACCCACTAAGGAACTACACTAGACTTCAAGCACTAGCTTCTACTCAATCACTGCTCGTTACCTGAAACATAGTTGTAAGGGTGAGTTCCTCAATCGATATAATAAGCATTATAAAATATCATGTAATGTTAAGTAAATTAACACATTCATCACCCTAATCATATCACATATTCAGCAACGGCAACATCAACTCATAAATCATACTCAACACAAACACAAAACACACGTATAATATTGGAATACATCCATTCATATTATACGCCATACATACATTATGAAATGAGACTCCATGCATGCGGTACCGACTATTCGTGAACACATAGTTCAACCTCACCGATCAAACCCAGATACGGCTACCAAGCTCACTAGTCCCACTCATTTGAGACCTAGTGACTCACTCACTAATTCCTCACCATGGGAATTAGCTACCACCATAAAGGCCATGCTATGCACGCTAAATCACCTAGCATGCAAATATCAACAACAATCCATAATGGACATATGCTCACACTCTAAGCCATAAACAGTCCATCCACAATTGCATACATAATAGATACATTCACAGCATTATGCATACCATCATACATCATCAGCATTTTTATCACAGAATCATATCATGTCATGCCAATTAATAAATCACAGTATTAACACACTCTACTAATACCTATACGGCTCAAAACAACGGAAAATGATCCCTACTATATCATACATCAGCTAAATTACATCACTCAGCTGAAACGACCAAAACTGCACAACAACAGCTCAGAAAAACCAAACTTCTGCCCATATGCGTATGGCACATTTCCTAGCCAAGCCCATACGGGTATGGCCTCTCCCATACGCTTATGCTACGCGTACCACTTCTCCCATACGCGTACCAACAGAGACAAAACTACGTTTAGAACATCATCTTCTCCATTCATACGCGTATGGCCTCACCCCATACGCGTACCAGGCCATCTCATACGCGTATGGCCTAGTGTCATACGCGTATGACCAGAAACCAATTTTCCAGATCTGCTATGGGTTTTCTCTGCTACGAGATTTCTCAGATCCAACCTTCCACAGTCCAATTTTTACACAGCATTCGTTCATATTATCGAACACAGATCATACCCATTCAATTTCACAATTTCTAACCTTATTACATCTAATTCCTACGAATTTTCTTCAATTATAAACCCATATTTCATTCATCCATAAGTTCATAATTTACAGCATTCATCATCCTAATTAGAGTCGATTCAATGGCTTATTACTACCCATTACATGTTAACCCATAATACCCATTAAACGACGATAAACCCCCCTTACCTGAGTTAATCCGGCAAATCCTTCTTTGACCTTCAACAATCGTGAATTCTCCTCTTTAGCCCTAGCCTCTTCTTCTCCCTTTCTCAGTTTCTTCTCTGTTTTCACGTGTAAAACCTTTTTACCAAATGGGACTCTTTTCTGATTCCAACTTTTTATTCCAATAATAATAATCCAATAATATTCCAATTATTTAATTAAATTAATAAATATACTAATAATAATATATATGAAGGGTTTATCTTTTATTTTAAAAAATAATACCCTCTCATTCATATTATCATCATAATATACTATTAAACTTAAATTAAATAATTATCATATTTTATCGGGGTGTTACAGATACCAAGTATGTAATCAGTCTTGCCAAGAACCCAATATTGCATGGGAGAAGCAAGCATATTGAGACTAAGTATCCTTTTCTAAGAAGTCAGGTTCAGAATGGAGTGGAAGAATTTATGCACTGTAGCACCCATAATTAGATGGCAGATGTTTTTACGAAAGAGATCAAGACTGATCAATTTCTCCACTTGAGTGATGGAATTGGTGTTGTTAGTTTTGATTAGTTAAATCATAAATTAGGGATGGTGTTGAAGGGTAATTCGATATTTTAGTATTTCGCCTATGTGGAATTCTGTTTGTGTATATAAGTATTAGTGTGCTTAACCATTAAGTAATGTAATAGTTGTAAGAGCAGTATGTATAGCAGTGTGTGTCTGCAACCATTTACTACTGTTTTAGCAGAGAAATGGAAGTTTAATATTCTCTCTTCTCTCTCTTCTTCCATCTTTATGAAAATCTATTTGAAAGAGCTTCAAATTTAAGTGATTCTTTAAAATTTTAATACAACAACAACAACCAAGGCACATCTCGCTGAGTGGGATCGGCTACATGGATCCACTTTCGCAAAAATATTTTATCCATAACCATGTTTCTATTAAATCTCGAGATCTTTCTTAATAACTTTTTTATAGTCTTTCTAGGTCTTCCTCTTTATATAGTTGTTTAAATTATCCTCGTCTGATTTAGTCTCTATATCATAGAATTTACAAGTCTTCTCTCTACATGCCCAAACCACTTAATTTTATTTTCCACCATCTTTTCTACTATAGGTGTTACCCCAACACTCTCTCTAATATTTTCATTTCTAATCGTATCATTTCTAGTCTTACCACACATCCAGTGCAATATCTTGATCTCTGTTACACTTACTTTATTCTCATGTTTAGTCTTAAGAACCAAAATTTCATCTCATACAATATTGCAGGCCTTAACCCAGTCCGATAAAAAATTTCCTTTCAGCTTGAGCGGTACCTTTGCATCATATAAAATCCCTAAATCCCTCATCCATTTTAGTCACTCTACTTGAATTTGATGCTTTACAACCTCTTCTATTTCTCCATCATTTTGTATTACATACCCAAGATATTTAAACCATATGACCCGAACATGGTCAAATGTCATGTGCGTGCATGTGTGTGTGTTTGTTTATGTATGTGTGTGTGTGTGTGTGTGTGTGTGTTTGTTTATTTGTTTGTTTGTTTGTGTGTGTGTGTGTATGTATGTTCGTTTGTTTGTTTGTTTTTTTGTTTGTTTTTGTGTGTGTGTATGTGTGTGTGTGTGTGTGTGTGTGTGTGCGCGTGTGCGTGTGTATGTGTGTGTGTGTTTGTATGAAGAACATACTTATTCATGCTAAGTAATCATTCACAATTATAAGTTTTTCATCAACTTAGATGCATGAGCAAGATGTTAGTTGCCCAAATCCAGAATGGGTATGGATGCATATTCCCTAAATATTATGGTCATGGATGATGTGGATGGAAGTTATGGAAGTTTATAACATACTTAGAAAAGTGGTTTTGTTGAGCATGACTCGTATATATGTAGACACTAAATAGAGGAAAATGTGGGGAGCCTTGGAAAGTTAGATATTAGTTAACTCATATATATTGTTGCTAATTATTTACATAACTTAAATGAATCGACAATCATATTAGCAAAGGAGTTTGACATGAAAAACTTAAGTACTTCTAAGAAGATTCTTGGTATGGAAATTCACAGTGATAAGAGTACTAGAAGAGTTGTGAATCTATAAAAAAAGAGGTGTTAAAATGGTGTTAGACAAGTTTGACATGAGTAACTCAAAGGTTGTGAGTACTCTATTGGTGAATCACTCTAAGCTCTCATTGGATCAGTGTTCAGAGAAATGCAGAAACTGGGTTTATTTCAATGGTTCTTTATGTGCAAGAATTTTTATGTTTAATGTATGATATGGTTTGCACTAGACTATATTTGGAACAAGATGTAAGTCAAGTTTGTAAGTTTATGTTCAAATCGGACAAGCGTCATTGGGAAACAATCAAGTGGATTTTCAGGTACTTGAAGAGTACAATGGGTCATGATATCTTCTTTAGCAATTACCAGAGTGATCCTTTATATGTAGGATATTGTTAATTTTGACTATAATGGTAATATGGATGATAAAAGGTCTACAAAAGGTATGTCTTTACTTTAGAGGGGTGACCAATTTGTTGAAAATCAGTGATCCAATCCATAATGTACATGTCAATAAATGAAGTAGGGGGAAATGAGGCAAGTAAATCTTCCAAAGAAGCCTTATGGCGTACATGATTGGTGAGAGAATTAGAAATTAAGCAAGGTGGAGTTTGATTGCATCGTGATAGTCAGAGGATCATTTATTTTGCAAATAATCAAGTGTGTTATGTTAGGATCAAGCATATTGATGTGATGTTTCACAAGATCAGAGAGTTAATTGTATTTGGACATATATTATTTGAAAACTTCATACTTAGAAAATTCAACTGATATGATGACCTAGCCAGCCATAAGTAACAAGTTCAAGTATTACATGGACTTGTTACGTGTTTCTAAGTGTTAAGTAGGAGGTGTACCTCACCAAGTGGCAATATGTGATCGTCATGCATGAAGTCTTCATAGGGATTTCGCATTCATCAAGGTGGATATTGCTGTTTATGGATTATATATATGCATACACTAAAGAGACAAAGATAGGGAAATAGTTGTCGGCTTATGACTGAACTATTGTAGGATATTGATAACTCACTATTTGTGAGATATTTAAGCCCTTACTACTTGATTTTTTTATGTTAACAAACTTTATTAGTTTAATTTAGGTATGTTTTTTTATTTTTAGCTTAATTAACACTGAGCACACTATGTGCTCTCTTTTTTGTGTTTTATGCATTTGTTACTTGTGAAGGACTACACTGGTGATAAGTTCCCGCACGACAAGAAGGAACTTCCAATCCACCCTCATTTCCCAAGAGGCCTGAGAGGCAGAAGAAGTTATAATAAGTGAAGGGTCTCAACATTAGGGGAAAATGGCATGAACATGAAGTAGGAAACACTAGATGAGCTCGAAAAATGAATGGATAATAATAAGCACTACAGGACAAAACCTGCAAAAGTTTCCGAGCAATTAAATATATGTGATGCATGTATGTCTGGGCCACAGGTCTGCCTCAAGGTGTGTTGTCCCCTACATGTTGATGTGTACCATCCAATATTGGTACGAGAGGATAAGAAGAAGGAATATGATGATTTTCATGGGTCAAAGCAACGGATAATCACAAGGCCCATGATTCAATGACAAGAGGAATGAAAGAAGTTTCAAAAGTTGAAATACTTGAGAAATAACTTAGAAAAATATTTTATTTGGAAAAGAAGAAGTCAGAAGTAAAAGTGAAAAGATACTTTCACCTTTCCTTTCCTGAAGAAGTGATGAGCTACGAGGTGTGAGAGAACTCACATCTTGCTGATTGAAAAATTCGAAGGAGTAGTAGTGTTACACTTAGGTTTTCGTTAGTGTTTGGAAAGGTTAACTTTAAGAACTTGTGTTGTTGTATCTTTTTTTTAACCATTAGCTAAACTCTTTATGTTGAGTAATGTGAAGTTTAATGAAAAGTAGTATTTTATGTTAGATGATGTGATTTGAAGTGATGAAATTTATCATGTTATATATATATATATATATATATATATATATATATATATATATATATATATATATATATATATATATATATATATATATATATATATATATATATATATATATATTTCTCTGCTTGATCATATTAAAAATAGCTAAAACTTAGTTAATGTTTGAGAGATTTGTTAACTAGTGGAACTCTTGGTAAATATGGTTGAAAATAATAGGATAGGAATATTCACTGGATTAGTCACTTTAGACATAAAGGACTACAACCATAGCAAAATTAGAAGTTAACCAAGAAGTAATTTAATGCTACTGTGAGATCTAGAGATTTATTCCCTGACTTAAGACATATGATTTAATGTTGTAGACACACACCACTAGATCACTTTCTGCCTCATTTGTCATGACATATCTTATCACAAACACACACACACACACACACACACACACACACACACACACACATGCACGCATGCGTTCGCACATGCATGCACACACACACACACACACACATACATATTACTACTCAACTTGAATCTGTGACAACCAACCATTACTCATATACTTTTCTCATGGTTATTCACAAAGTTTTACATTAAGAATCAACTTAAGTTATTATAATGTCAGTGCGATCGATACTCTTACTTTACTTCACTTGCTACTATTTTACTTTGTATACATGCATATATATAAATTGCACAATAAGTTTTTCGTGTCGTTGTCGGGGATTGTGTCGATAACACTTTGATTCTATAAAAATATTGTGAAAAGTACATTTGAGCTTTTGATATTTTCTATATTGTGCTGACATGAAAGATGTATGGTTACTACATGCGCATGTTGTTAACCCCAGTATACATAGGAGATTTGAATTTACTGGTCAGTTACTAAGAAGCCCTCTTCCTGGTCATTTGTTTGAATCCTTTGAAGAACACATTGTAAAACCACAACTAGAGCAAGAGAGAGTCAAAAATGAAAATGACATTATTAGCATTGCCACATAGAATTAAACGACCAGAGAGCATAGTGACACAACTTGATTTCAAGCATATAATGTTTCAAATGCTACAAGCTATTGGACAATACTCATGAGTTTTTACTAAAGATCCACATCTACATTTGAGTCCATTTCTAGAGGTTGCTAGTAACTTCAAGATCCTTGGTATTACTGATGATGCTTTTAGATTAATATTGTTTCCATATTCTTTAAAGGATAGAGAAAAAAGCTAGCTTAATTCCTTAGAGCCTAATTCTCTCTCCGCATGGAATGACTTGGTTGAAAAGTGCCAAGTATTTTCCTCCTGTCAAAAATTAAAATATGAGAAATGAAATCAGTTCATTTAGGCAAGGATAGGATGAGTTTTTTTTATGCTTGGGAAAGATTCAAGGAACTATTGATGCAATGTCCACACCATGAGATCCCAATCTGTATTTAGTTGGAAACATTTTACAATAGATCGGTATCATCATCAAGAAAAATGTTGGATGCATCTTCTAGTGGTGCCTTACTATCTTAGTCCTATGAAGAAGGTTATAAATTGATTGACAGCATTACTAAAAACACTTACCAATGGGAGGTTACTTGAGCAACTACCATAGTCGTCCTAAAGATGCTAGTTTATGTCCATGAAGTCCCTAAGACCACTACCTTTGTTGCTTAAGTGGCCCAAATACACCAAATGATGAAGAATATGTTGACGATTTCTGGGGCGCTAGTTGTCGAGCTAGTCATAGTTGTAATTGATGTCAATGCAATTACTTGTGTTTATTATGGGGGATCTCACTTGTTTAAAGAATGTTCGACAAATCCAATTTTTGTGATTCATGTGGGAAACAACAAATAAAAAAACCTCTACAACAACACATACAACCTTGGATGGCCTAATCATCCAAACTTCCCATGGAGTAACACCCAAAATCAATTAAAGCCTCAAGCACGACAAATTCCCTTGATTCTTCTACACCAAAACATGCAGTGGCTACACAAGGAAACAAACAACTAAATAATATTCTGAAGTCCTTTATAAAATAAACAAAGAATGGGTTTTAAACTCAAGGTGTAAGCATAAATTTTTGGAAAACCAAGTTGGGAAGATTACTTATACACTCAGTTTAATACCTATGGGATCATTCCCAAGCTTTACTGAAACCCCATCATCCACTTTGGGTATTAAGAACATTGAAACATGCGAAGTCATTTCATTAAGGAGAAATGTGAAGGACCAAGTCAACAAAATGTTGAACAACCAAGGAAGGATTTAAATACTTCTAACACATCAAAAGAAGAGACATAAACTCCTACAACAACAATTCCTTTGGTTGAAGCAACAACATAGGGTCTGCAAGCAGCAACAGTGTCTTCTAACGCCAGAAGCTAGCACAACATCAAGATTTTTGCAAGAAAGAACACCATCAGCTTTTCCCCAAAGAATCAGAAAATAAAATGAAGAACAAAAATTTGGAAAATTCATGTAGATCTTGAAGAAGCTTCACATCAACATGCCTTGATTGAAGCAATTCAACAAATTCCAAATTACTCTAAGTTCATGAAATATGTGTTGCCAATTAGGAAAGGAGTGGGGGAACTTTATAATGTAGATTTAATTCAAGAATGTAGTCAAATTGTTTAAGGAAAGCTACCACCCAATTTGAAATATCTAGGAAATTTCACCATACCTTGCAACATCGGATGCGTCTGATCTCTGACTCAAAGGTTGTCTGTATCTGATCTTTCTCAAGGACGAGCTGATCAACAATCTTCTTCCAAGCACTGGAAGGTGAGGCATACTAGAGGAAAATAAATCTTGTGGCTCTCTCTGTCTCTTCACTGCACGCTCTTCAAGAACCTTAATAAGTGCATCCTTGTCTCTCGACTCAAGTTGCAACTCTACATGTTTTTTATTCAAAGCATGGAATTATTCTTCCCACGGGTCCCTTTCTTGCTTCATCTTGGCAAGTGCATCTTCCAACTCATCTATATCTTGGTTAGGGAGAGTTGATGGCTCAGCCACGACCATAGACATATGTCTCTCACAGGCGTACGTCATCTTAAGCTCAAACTCTCTCTTCTTCACCCAAATGGTGTAAGCTTCAAAAGCTACACAGTTGCATGGACCAAGCTTGGCTCTTCCCTTCCTATTAACATTGTATCAAGCATGCACCATCTTACTCTTCAAATTTTGGGGATCTTTACCCTCTTGATAGAATAGACCTTCTGACTGAATGTTATTAGGTTTATCTCTCAAGGGGAACCCAAGTTGACAATGGGCCAAAGCAGGGTTGTAGTTAATCCCTCATTGTGTACCAACGAGAGGCACATTAGAGAACTCACCAAAACTGCCAATAATATCCAGGCCATCCAAATCAGAATTATACCAATCAATATCATCATTAGTGAGAGACATAAGTCTCTGAGACCACCGTAGACATTTCTTGTTTTCCACGAAGACCGGTGTCCGAGGCAAGTGCAAAATAAACTACTTGTACATAAGAGGAACACATCACACAATGGTTCCACCACCCTTAGAATTCCTTAAATGCAGAGAGAAATATGTGTCACCCAACAAAGTCGGAACAGGATTCCAAATAAAAAATATTCTAATGGCGTTAACATCAACAAAATTGTCAATGTTAGGGAACAAAGTTAAACCATAGATGAGAAAGACAAAGATGGCTTCAAAATCATCCATGCTACCGCCTTGAGCAAAAGCAGTAGCTCTACCAATGAGAAACTTAGAAGTCAACCCTAGAATTCCTCCTTTCTTCATCATATTAGCATCAATATCAGATTTCTTCAAATGAAGAGCTTCGGCTATGACTTGAGATCTCGAAATCTCCTCTAATCCACCGAAAGGCACCTTCTTAGATACGGGTATATCCAAGAGATGGGCATATTCTTCCAACATGGGCATGAGCTGATAATTAGGAAAAGTGAATCACCGGTAAAGAGGATCATAGAACTGGACCAAGACACTCAGGAGTCCTTCCATAACTTCAGTAGACAATACAAATAGAAGTTTCCAATGATGTTGCTTGAAATCCAAAGGATCAACTACAAAGGATGACAATTTCCTTAACTTTTTATGTTGGTTCTATGTGTTGGCATCAATTTTGGTAAAACCTAGAGTGTTCACAAGTTGTCACAAGTGTTGTCTTGACATAAGATAACGTGTACTTGTAGGGTGTTTTAAATGTGAATGTGCAGGATTTCACTGAGATGTCAGACCCGATGTCATGACATCTGTATACAGAACATTCAGTCTGAATGTTATGTATTATGTGATTGCGTTTTTTATGCTAATCTATGTGTGATTGATGTAATGATTGAATGCACCCTCAATCAATAATTACAACCAGATTGTCTTATTTTCCAAAGAGATATAATCAACTGTCATGAGAAGATATGAATGGAAAATAGTTTTAGGGTTTTAAGATGTCCAAGCCTAGCCAAACGATTCTATAAATAGGGCATGGAATATCTGGTTTTAATACACAAGAAATAACGAACGAAATATTGAGAGAGAATAAGGGTTTTAGTCTTGTGTGGTCGTGTGTATTATGAGTCATTCATTCATCCATAGATGATTGAATTGGACTGACTTTTGAGTTGTAATTTGTCCACTCTAAGCTTTGAAGCATGAGTGTGTGTTTACTTGATTGAAGCTTTTAAGCAAGATCAATTATGTGTTCTTGAAGAGTGTCTTCTTTTCATTGTAATTCTTGTTTTATATCACTGTTGTGATTGAGGGGGAGTGAGTAGGATCTCATATCTAAGAGTTCTTAGGTAGAAGTCACACAGGTAGAGATTAGGTGAAAAGACTGTAACTTGAATTTGTTTACTGAGAGTCTTTGAACTAATTTTGTTTAGTGGATTTCCTTCCTAACTTGGTAGCCCTCAGACGTAGGTGAGTTTGCACCGAACTGGGTTAACAATTGCTTGTGTCACTTGCATTACTGTTCTTTATCTTTTATCATGTTTATATTGTTCAGATATTAGTGTCATGACATTACCTTCGACATCTCATATCTGATACCAGAATTTCAATTGGTATCAGAGCAGGCATCCTACTCAAGTTCTGGGTGAGATCTAGGGACGGTATTTTCTGGTACTATAGATAGAGACGGAGGATCTATTCATAGACCACCTATTCTGGATGGATCCAACTATGACTACTAGAAAGCTCGAATGGTAGCTTTCCTGAAATCTTTGGATAATAAGGTCGGGAAGGCTGTTTTAACAGGCTGGGAACATCCAGTTATTACTAAGGAAGGAGAAGCTACAACTGAGAAGAAGGCTGAGGAACAATGGACCAAGGAGGAGGATGATCTAGCCCTTGGAAACTCTAAAGCATTGAATGTTATATTCAATGGGGTTGACAAGAACATCTTCAGATTGGCGAACAACTATGAGGTGGCTAAAGATGCTTGGAATATTCTCAAAACCACTCATGAAGGCACCTCTAGAGTGAAGATGTCTAGATTGCAGTTGCTCACTACCAAGTTTGAAAATTTAAGGATGAAAGAAGATGAAAACATTCATGACTTTCACATGAATATCCTTGAAATTGCTAATGCCTCAGAAGCCCTGGGTGAGAAGATGTCAGATGAAAAACTAGTGAGGAAAATACTCAGGTCGCTTCCTAAGAGATTTGCCATGAAAGTGACAGTCATAGAAGAGTCTCAAGACATTTGCAATATGAGAGTGGATGAGCTAATTGGATCCCTCCAAACATTTGAGTTGGGAATGTGTGATGGATCTGAAAAGAAAGTCAAAAGCATAGCCTTCATGTCAAACACTGAAGAGAAAGAGGAAGAAAGTGGTCAAGATACTGATGAAGATCTGGAAAATGATGTAGCATTACTGGGAAGATAGTTTAACAAACTTCTGAAAAAGATGGATGTAAGGTCTAAGTCTAATGTCAAGAACATCTCACTGACATCAGTAGGTCCAATAATGCTGGTAGAAGAACAAGATCTGATGAAAAGTCCAAAGAAGGAAAAAGAGTTCAGTGTCATGAATGTGATGGGTATGGACACATTAGAGCTGAATGTGGGACCTACCTCAAGAAATAGAAGAAGAGTCTTGCTGCTACTTGGTCTGATGAAAGTGAAACAGAAGGAGAGTTTGCAAATCTTGTGACTGCCTTGACTGGAAGATGGGGTTCTGATGAAGACTCAAGTGATGATGAAGTAACCTTTGATGAGTTAGCCACTACCTACAGAAAGTTGTGTCACAGAAGTGAAGAAGTATGTCAACAAGTGGAAAGTCAGAAGAAAGTGATAACACAACTGGAGAATGAGAAGGCAGAACACTTGGAAACCATCTCTAAGTTGAAGACTGAAGTAGTGTTCTTGAACTCCAAATTGGATGATATGACAAAGTATGTCAGAATGCTGAACAATGGATCTGACACCTTAGACAAAATTCTCCATACTGGAAAAATGGCAGGAGACAAGTTTTGCCTTGGGTTCAATGAATCCAAACCTGAGTGTAGTCATACTGGTAGCAAACCAAAGATGTCACATCATGTGTCACAACATCATAAGGAAAGACAGCATAAAGGAAAACACCAAAGATGGAGATGTCATTACTGTGGAAAATTCGGCCACATAAAACCATTCTGCTATAAATTGTATGGCTATCCTAGTCCTTCTCATCATCAACCTAGACCCAAACATCACATCCCTGTCAACATAAAACAATGGGTTCCTAGGGCTGGTGTTACTAACCTGATAGCTCACACTTCCTTCAGAGTTTCAGCCAAAGAAGACTAGTATTTTGACAGTGGATGCTCCAGACACATGACTGAAAACAAAAACCTGCTAACTGACCTTCATCCTCATGCCACCAGCTATGTAACCTTTGGTGATGGAGCAAAGGGTGAAATCAAGGGGATTGGAAAGCTAAACTGCCCTGGAGTCCGTAACCTTGACAATGTCCTACTTGTTAAAGGACTGAGTGCAAACCTAATAAGCATCAGTCAACTATGTGACCAAGGTCTAACTGTAAACTTCACAAAAACTGAATGTCTGATTACTAATAAAGAAAATGAAGTGATCATGAAAGGAGTCAGGTCTAAGGACAACTGTTATATGTGGAGTTCTCAAGAAACTGGTTATTCATCAATGTGTACTCTAGCCAAAGAAGAAGAAGTGAAGATATGGCATCAAAAATTGGGCCATCTGCATCTTAAAGGAATGAAGAGGATTATATTTGTTGAAGCTGTTAGAGGAATTCCAAACTTGAAGATTGATGAAGGAAGAGTTTGTGGGGAATGTCAGATTGGAAAACAGACAAAGATGTCACATCAGAAGCTCAGACATGACACCACTTCCAGAGTGTTGGAACTTCTCCACATGGACTTGATGAGACCCATTTAGGTGGGAAGTCTTGGTGGGAAAAAGTATGCTTATGTGGTGGTGGATGACTTCTCCAGATACACCTGGGTCAATTTTATAAGAGAAAAATTTGATGTATTTGAAGTCTTCAAAGATCTTTGTCTAAGACTTCAAAGAGAAAAAGAAAGTCAGGTTATCAGAATCAGAAGTGATCATGGGAAAGAATTTGAGAACAACAAATTTGATGGATTCTGTGCATCAGAAGGAATTAGTCATGAGTTCTCATCTCCCATTACTCCTCAGCAAAATGGTGTGGTAGAAAGGAAAAATAGAACTCTCCAAGAATCAGCCAGAGCTATGATTCATGCTAAGAAATTGCCCTACTACTTCTGGGCTGAAGCTATGAACACAGCCTGCTATGTTCACAACAGAGTAACCTTGAAGAAAGGGACTCCTACTACTTTATATGAAGTCTGGAAAGGGAGAAGACCTACAATCAAATACTTCCATGTGTTTGGTAGTAAATATATTTTGACTGATCGTGAACAAAGAAGGAAGATGGATCCCAAGAGTGATGAAGGAATATTTCTGGGCTACTCAACAAACAGTAGAGCATTTAGAGTCTTTAATTCCAGAACAAAAGTAATAATGGAATCTATCAATGTTGTGGTTGATGATCAATAGACTGATGTCACAAACGATGTTGAGACATCCCTAAATGATCCCCCAGCTGATTTCCCAGACAAAAGCAATGAGAGTGAACTCACTCAAGCTGAACCTGAAACTGACAAAATTAATAAGGGGCCCTCTATCAGAATTCAGAAGGATCATCCTAAAGATCTCATTATAGGAGACCCAAATAAAGGGGTCACAACTAGATCAAGGGAAGTGATCTCACATGGCTGTTTTGTGTCCAAGATTGAGCCTAGCAATGTCAAGGAAGCCTTGACTGATGAATTCTGGATCAATGCCATGCAGGAAGAGATAGGCCAATTCAAGAGAAATGAAGTATCGGAATTGGTTCCAAGACCTGAAGGAATAAATGTCATTGGAACAAAGTGGATTTACAAGAATAAATCTGATGAACAAGGGGTGGTTACTAAAAATAAAGCAAGATTAGTAGCACAAGGATACACTCAAGTTGAAGGAGTTGACTTTGATGAAACATTTGCCCATGTAGCTCGCCTTGAGTCCATTAGACTATTGCTTGGAGTGGCATGTATTCTAAAGTTTAAACTGTTCCAAATGGATGTAAAAAGTTCCTTCTTGAATGGTTACTTAAATGAGGAAGTGTATGTTGAACAACCTAAATTATTTACATATCCAAATCTTCCAAAGCATGTGTACAAATTGAGGAAAGCCCTCTATGGATTGAAACAAGCTCCTAGGGCTTGGTATGATAGACTCACAGTGTTTCTTATTAACAATGGATACAGGAAGGGAGGCATTGACAAGACCCTATTTGTTAAGAATGAAGGAGGAAAACTCATGGTGGCGCAAATATATGTGGATGATATTATGTTCGGTGGGATGTCAGATCAGATGGTCGAACATTTTGTTAAACAAATGCAGTCTGAATTTGAAATGAGCCTTGTTGGAGAGCTGACCTATTTTCTTGGGCTACAAGTCAAGCAGATGGAAGATTCTATCTTTCTATCTCAAAGCAAATATGCCAAAAACATTATTAAGAAGTTTGGCATGGAGAATGCAAGTCATAAAAGGACACCTGGTCTTACACATCTGAAAGTCTCCAAAGATGAAAATGGTGTTAGTGTAGATCAAAGTCTCTACAGAAGCATGATAGAAAGTCTGCTATATCTCACAACAAGCATACCTGACATTGCTTTTGCTGTAGGTGTTTGTGCTAGATATCAAGCTGAACCAAAAGTCAGTCACATAAACCAAGTGAAAAGGATACTGAAATATGTCAATGGCACAAGTGACTATTGGATGTTGTATACTCATGGATCTGGATCTATGCTAACTGGATATTGTGATGCTGACTGGGTTGGAAATGCTGATGATAGGAAAAGCACATCAAGAGGATGTTTCTTCTTGGGGAACAACTTAATATCATGGTTTAGTAAGAAACAAAATTGTGTGTCTCTGTCCACTGCTAAAGCTGAATACATAGCAGCTGGAAGTAGTTGTTCTCAACTGGTTTGGATGAAACAGATGCTGACTGAACACAATGTCACGCAAGATGTCATGACATTATACTGCGACAATCTGAGTGCTATAAATATTTCTAAGAATCCTATTCAGCACAGTAGGACAAAACATATTGATATTCGTTATCATTTTATTAGAGAACTAGTGGAAGAGAAAATCATAGCCCTGGAGCATGTTACTACTGAAATGCAATTAGCTGATATATTTACAAAGGCTTTGGATGCTAATCAATTTGAATGTCTAAGAGGGAAATTAGGAATTTGTATCTATGAGAATTTATAGCAATTAATTTGGAGTGGAAAAGGTAATAAAAATATTGTCTGCCCACTTAAAAGAAAGTGCCCCATTTATGGTAAATCATCACCTAGTATTGGAACTTCCATCTATAGCATTTTCACACGCAACCTCTACTCAAACATTTCCGCCTTCCTTCAACTTCATCAACCTTCTCTGCTAGGGCAACAAAAACCTTTCCACAAAGACAACAAGCCGTCACAACATCCTTCACCATATGGTTCTAAAAACACCAAACCTGCGCACAAAGCTAGAACGCCCTCTATGGACTTTCTTAATGAAGACATTTTGGAAGTGATTCCCCTGTCAGTCATCTCAGGCGACGCTCCTGGTTCATCCTCCACTGCAGGCCATACTCAAGGTAACAGTTCTAATACCCCTAGCTCTAAGGATGACATGCATCATACTGATCGTGTCATTAGAAATCTTGTCACGAGGATCCTAAATGAAGGACACTCTATAAAGGGAGTTTCTACTCCTCTATCAAGAAGGGACCCCTCTCCTGAGGTTGGACCTCACAATGAGCAAGATGATGATTCATCTAGGTCTGAAAAAGATATAGCTGCTGAAGGATTGTGCTCTTTAGGGCAAACTTTTCCTAGTAAGAAATCTGTAGCATCACCTACTGCCAATGCTTCTCAGTCTAAGAAGCATGACTCTGCTAAGAAGGTGATTGACCTGGAAGATGAGAGCTCGGATGATGAAGATGATAGCTTGCTTCATCACTTGAAGCCTAGTGTAGCTAAGAGGATGAAGACCATAAAGGGTAGGTCTGTGGCTGAGATGATGACAACCAAAACTGCTAAGAAGGCTACTGTTGTAGGCCCCTCAAAGTCTTGGAGTAAAGTGGAGGTGAAGAAGAGAAAAGTAAGAGAAAGTTCTGACTCAGATGAATATGTTGAAGAAGATGTCCCTGACATCTCTCCTGTCAAGAGGACAACTGTTAGAAAATCCCCTTCAAAAGTTGTTGTTGTACACTTGGATAATATTTCCTTCCATCTTGAAGATGGAGCAGCAAATGGAAGTTTGTAATCCAAAGTAGAGTGGCTGTGGAAAGAGAACTGGGCAAGGATGTTGTGGAGGTTAAATAGGTCATGGACCTGATTAAATCTGTTGGATTAATGAAAACTGTTACTGGGTTATCTCAGTGTTTTAAAGGTCTGGTTAAAGAATTTATGGTGAACATCCCTGAGGACATTGCTGATAAAAACAACAAAGAGTTTTGTAAGGTGTTTGTTAGAGGGAAGTGTATCAATTTTTCTCCAATTGTGCTTAATAGGTTCCTAGGAAGAGGAACAGAAGGTGCTTGTGAACTAGAAGCCACAGACAATGAGGTCTGTAGGGAAATAACTGCTAGAGAGGTCAAGGAGTGGCCTACCAAGAAGCATCTCCCTGCTGGAAAGCTAATTGTGAAATATGCTATCTTGCATAAGATAGGATCAGCAAACTGGATACCAACCAATCACATCTCTACAATCTCAAATGCTCTTGGAAGGTTCATATTTGTTGTTGGAACCAAGATAAATTTTGATTATGGTAGATTCATGTTTGAAAAAATTGTCAAACATGCTTCTACAAATGCAGTGAAGCTGCTCATAGCTTTTCCCTCAATGATTTGTGGGATAATCCTGAGCCAGCAACCTGGAATTCTGAGCACAAATGATCTTCCTAGTAGAAGAAAACCTACCCTGTCAGCTCATTACAAATTATTTGAAGGCAGTCATGTCAATGACATTGTCATGACATCTGCTGTGAAGAAGCCAGCCTCTCAAGGTGGTCTGATTGCTGAACTGAAAGAAACTTGTAAGGAATTGGAGACTGGGATAAGGGTGGCTAAAGCCAGGAAAGAAGCTTTGGAGGCTCTGATTGAGAGCTTAGAGCAAGGTGATAGAGATAATGTTGGACAGGCCAGAGAAACAGAAGCCCAAACCTCTAGTGAGAGATCTGAATCTCAAGATAAATCAACTGGCAGTTCTGGTTCTGAAGCTGATGAAGATGCAAGCTCCTCTGACTGAGTTTTGTTGAAGATTGATTCCCCACTTTTATGATGATGTGCTGTTCTGGATGTTCTGATGGTGTTTTTTTTAGCAGTCATGTTTTGATGCCTTGATGTATTTCTTGGGTTCTTTGTGATTTCTCTGGGTTCTTTTAATCTCAGCTTGTTAAGCTGTGTATGTTTGTGGTTCTGTAACACCTAACAATATGTTTTGACATTCTATGTGACATTCTGTTTGACTAATAGAAATTTATTTTGTCTCATTGGTCTCTTTGGTCTCTTTTGGCTAAAAAGGGAGAGAAGTAGCTAAAGGAGTTGTAGCTAAAGTAGCTATGCTATAAACAGATGACAGATGATGTTGAAAAGGATGAAAGTAGCTAATGGAGTTGTAGCTAAAGTAGCTATGCTATAAACAGATGACAGATAATGTTGAAAAGGATGTTGTATGTAGTACAGGTAATGTTGAAGGTGATGTAAGATGGGGAGGTGTATGTTACAGGTGTTGTTGAAGGAGATGTCTGTGTTGAGCAGACTGAGGGGGAGAAGAAGCACATATGCGTTTAATATGTGTTTACTAGTTGATATTTTAGCTAGTAAATGCGTGTTTTATTACTTTTGTTGCTAAACTGCTGATGTGTTTTTTTTCTTGTGAACAAATCGTCTGATGTATGTTTTAGCCAAAATTTGCCAAAGGGGGAGTTTGTTGGTTCTATGTGTTGGCAGCAATTTTGGTAAAACCTAGAGTGTTCACAAGTTGTCACAAGTGTTGTCTTGACATAAGATAACATGTACCTGCAAGGTGTTTTAAATGTGAATGTGCAGGATTTCACTGAGATGTCAGACCCAATGTCATGACATCTGTATACAGAATATTCAGTCTGAATGTTATGTATTATATGATTGCGTTTTTTATGCTAATCTATGTGTGATTGATGTAATGATTGAACGCGCCCTCAATCAGTAATTACAACCAGATTGGCTTATTTTCCAAAGAGATATAATCAGCTGTCATGAGAAGATATGAATGGAAAATAGTTTTAAGGTTTTATGATGTCCAAGCCCAGCCAAACGATTCTATAAATAGGG
This sequence comes from Lathyrus oleraceus, assembly GCF_024323335.1. Taxonomy (NCBI): domain Eukaryota; kingdom Viridiplantae; phylum Streptophyta; class Magnoliopsida; order Fabales; family Fabaceae; genus Lathyrus; species Lathyrus oleraceus. The sequence continues at coordinate 400,650,045 of NC_066581.1, read as the reverse complement.
CATGGAATATCTGGTTTTAATACACAAGAAATAAAGAACAAAATATTGAGAGAGAATAAGGGTTTTAGTCTTGTGTGGTCGTGTGTATTGTGAGTCATTCATTTATCCATAGATGATTGAATTGGACTGACTTTTGAGTTGTAATTTGTCCACTCTAAGCTTTGAAGCATGAGTGTGTGTTTACTTGATTGAAGCTTTTAAGCAAGATCAAGTATGTGTTCTTGAAGAGTGTGTTCTTTTCATTGTAATTCTTGTTTTATATCACTGCTGTGATTGAGGGGGAGTGAGTAGGATCTCATATCTAAGAGTTCTTAGGTAGAAGTTACACGGGTAGAGATTAGGTGAAAAGACTATAACTTGAAGTTGTTTACTGAGAGTCTTTGAACTAATTCTATTTAGTGGATTTCCTTCCTGGCTTGGTAGCCCCTAGACGTAGGTGAGTTTGCACCGAATTGGGTTAACAATTGCTTGTGTCACTTGCATTAATGTTCTTTATCTTTTATCCTGTTTATATTATTCAGATATTAGTGTCATGACATTACCTTCGACATCTCATATCTGATACAAGAATTTCACTTTCAAATCAGGACATCTGAAATTGTACTTTTTAGTGTTCCTTCGTCTACAATCCATGGTCTAGAAATATTTGAAAATACAACCTTAGTTCCTTGAAAATTCATTGCTGTGATGAATGTTATGATGCACATGAATGCATGAATGCAAAAATCACATACAAGGGATCATACACAAGGCAAACAAACAAAGGTCACGGGCATACCAAGTCATCATCAAGATCAATCATCCATTTTGGTGGATTACGGTTTTCACCTTATCAACACCCAAGTTCCATTGATATTGACGATAACTGATCGGATCAACCGAGAATCAACGGGTTTATTGTGAGTCACGAGCATGGATTCAAGTCAAGAACCATCCTAAAGGAGTGTACTTATGATAAAAACCTATAGATCATCTTCTAAGAAGTTCCCAGAGTCGTGATCCCATCTATCGGATACTATAAGTTAGGATGACTGGCTCATCAACCCATAGTATTCTCAAGAGAAACTCGTCTGAGTGTAGTATCGTGTAATAAATGTTATCAAGCCTAAATTTGAATAGTCTCTGCACTACATCCTAAATAGGCAAAGTTGGGTTAAATGTTCTACGGTCCTCAACTTCTCGGACTCCTAGGTCGGAAAAAGTAATGTTTATCCACGACCTACTCGTGTGACATGAGTAGTTCCAATGAGGTCTCCACTAAGTAGATTGGTCTCAAGCCAACTCGTTAAGGACTACTCCGCACGAGTCGAACATTACTATACCATCCTCTTATCTTAATTGCAATCATGTTCGGGTTAGAACTTATCTCACCACTCAAAGATCACCAAGCACAACTGACAGAGTATCACACATATATATATAAACAAACATCAAATATCAACAAAATAATGCACACAAAAAGTAGGCTAAACCCACTGAGGACTACTCCCCACCAGAGTCTCCACATTCTTTCTGTAGCGATGTATTCGGGACCATTAAGCCATGGATAAACTCAACGTCAATAAAACCAGAGTCGCCAGTACGCTTTTATTGTTTCCAAAGGAAAGGGGGACAATACAAACAAAACCCAAAGATAAGAAGTTTTCAAATCAAAACTAATAAAATTTCAGAGATTACAGGTAAGGAGGTTGGTTACATAGAGGGGAGGTATTAGCATCCAAAGTATCCTAGGTACTCCTAGGGAGACCTTTTTGTGTGCAAGTGTTTGGTTGAAAAGATGTTTGTTAAAATATAGAATGGGGGATGAGAAAATAATTCATTTTATTATATGTTTGTGTTTGATAGTACCTTCGGTCTTATGCCTACGTACCAACATAAAAATGAGGGATTAAAACCCCGTAGTTCGTGGTAAAAATTTCAAATAAATTGGTGGATTTATTTTAACAAAAGTTTAAAGATATTTTGTTATTAATGGGAGAATACTCAACCAAACATACACAGATAATGAGCGCTTTACAGCACTTAAGAAGGAGGGCTCCAACTTGGATTCAATCAACAAGTATGCCACTAACCCCTTATAAATGGAAAGACTTAGAATTAATATCATGGAATCGGAAAATATATCTCAACCATAGATAACTCAAATCTAAATACTCTCTTGCAAAAGTTTTAAAAGAAGAGGGCACAAAGTGGCCAAAGAATTAAATGAGGTTGTTATTTCTTTTTGTCTTTTGAAAGTTAAGTCAATATGATTAAGTTTATTCACAAGTTTGATTAAGAAAATGTTTTGAAAATCAATGTCATAAGTCCAAAGTTTCTACTCATTAAAACAAGTCTAAGTTAAAAACACAGACAAAGAAGGTTTTAAAATGAGGAGATATTTTTAAATTTAAGAAGGAAAGGAGGAGATGAAGGGACTACCCTAGGAAAAAATTTAAAAGTTTAGAGTTGAAAAGATCTGACCAATGGGAGGCAATCCACAAGACAATAATGTCAGATAGAAACCTGTTTCCTTTGGACTATTGAGCAAGCAACAAGGATAAGCATCCAAGCAATAAGTATGAAGATCAAAGGCATCAGGTAAAGATAGCCAGAATCCAAGCAAGCATTCCAAAGGCAAACTGTCTTCAATGTATTCAAATGTATCATATGAAATATTCCTTGTGGCAAACTCGTAGAAACAATCATCAGATATAAACAATAAGAACAAGATAACAATTTAAGCACAGAGACAGAGTAACAGATAAACCAAGGGAAATCTCAAGTCTTGTATCAGATGAATGGCACAGTCAAAATAACTCAGTCTCAGATAATGGCATTGGCCAAGTCCTTTAAAGCATAGGGAGGTTGACTATTCTAAGTCCAAAAGTTCAGATCAAGTCAAGGGCAGAGGTCCAACAGTCCATCAACACATTTTTTAGAGTTTTTGTTGTTATTAGGTATTTTAAGGTCCTAAGACCACAAACAGAACAAAATCACAAGCACACAAAATATACAATAACAAAGATATGGCTCAAGTTAGCAAAGTGAAAATGACTGAAACATAAACAAGTTGAATGAAATGTAAATGGCAATTAATGATAAAGGTACTGTAATTTAAATTTCACTAATTAAATGACATTAAAAGATAAAACAATAATAAAGAAATATTAGTGGAGGATTCAATTGTTTAAGTCATTCTTTGGAGAACACTCAACCATCCATTCATAAGTATGAAGACATGAACCAAGACATCATCTATGAGAAGGGCTCTAACTTGGATAAATCAACAAGTATGCCACTAGCTCTCATAAATGGGAAAAAGGTCAAGTATTCATACAATGCCATGAAGAATGGGAGACTTACAATCTCACTTACAAGAATGTTATTCATTTTGGGACAAGTTTAGCTCTATGTTAAGCAATCGTAATTGGACTTATGTAAAAGTCACAACTATCTGAGGTTGGGCAATAAAAATATTGGTGTTAATGCATGCTAGAGACATGGTACAAAGAACCAAACTCCTAAAGCATACCATACTCAAAAATAAAATGGGGTGAACCTAGCTCAATCAGGCTCATGTTGATTCATCTGACACTAGGTCATTGAAGAATCAACCAGCATTTGATTTGTAGAGAATAATTAGTTAATGATGGATTGGTAAAGAATAGGGATGAAGATTAAGAGGGAAATGGAAAAAGAAGCCTAAATTGATCATGAAGGGAATTTCATCTGATCAATATTATCCATTCATCTTGAGGGATGAAGTGTACACTTCATCAACCCCCTAAATCCAATACTATTAATCAAATGGAAGTTCAAATCAACCATGATCAAGGTCAAACAGAATATGAAACAACACAAGGTCAACCAAATGGCTCAACAATATTTTTAAAAATTTAAACAATTAAAAATCAATTTAAAAATGAAATAAAATGCATTTTAAAAAGGGAAAAACCTCAAATCCCTTCAAATCATCAAATAAATGGCCAAAGGATTTATCTTAGGTCAAACAAGGTCAAAAGACCTTAGGAAAAAAATTGAGAATTTTTAGAAAGTCAGAAGTATTTAAAAATATTTAAAAACAAGTCAAAAACTATTTAATTCACAAAAAATATCTAATATAATCCAAAAAATGATTTTAATTCAAAATATGGAAGAGGAAATTATTTAAAGATTTTTGATGAAAGTCCCATATTTTTTGGATTAAAAATAAAATTATTATGAATTAAACAAAATAAGTTATTTAAAATATAAATCATAAAATAAAATAAAAATAGAAAAAACAAGGGCCATCAAATCTCCCTCATTAATTGAGGTGGCAGGTATGATGTCCACGCACATCAATACCACAATGCACATGAGTCAATGTGTAGCAACAACGGTAATTCAAATCAAAGGCCAAGATTAGAACCAGATCAGATGATTTAGAGTGTTTCAACGCATCACCGGAGCCCTAGCTCTGGTCATCTTCTCTGGTGGCCTCCACCATACTGGTCAAACTGAAACTTTCACAAAAATGGAAGACCCATACATGGTTTTGAAGAGAAAAACACTAGGAGCAAGAATATGACCTCTATATTTTCCAATTCTCACTATATAAAGAGATATGAGGAATTGAAAAACGAAGTGTATAAACTGAGTTGGTTCGATTTAACCTCAAAGCAACTCAATCTTGTTGCCTACGTTGGTAGGACTTCAGCCAACCAAAAATTAAGAGAAATGATGGAGAATCGAAGAAGGAAAGTTTCTGAAAATTCACCTTCTGTTTGTAGTGATGAAGCTCGATCTCAATTCCAATTCACTTGGCCTTGCTTCTACTAGCTTTTAGGAGGTGATTTGGATGCAAAAGAGCTTTGAATTCTTGGAGTTTCAATTCCAAAACAGAATGGGAATTAAAACTCAATTTCAAGAGAAATCTTCAAGAAATTCTATCAATGGAGGGTGGGAGTGTTTGTAGGCCAAAGCTTGGTCAAAGGGTCCTCCCTTCTGAGACAAAGGGCATGTATTTATAGGCTCAAAGATTCATTTCCACACACTTCCAAAAAATGGCCAAAATAGCAACTTTATGTGCATGGTTGCATGGGCATGCAACAAGTCCCAAATAATGATGTGATCTAATTCTAATTCATGTGCAATTGATGCTGAAGTCATAACATGAAACCATGCGATGTGAATTATCATTTGAGTGCAAAAATTGGCAAAACAAACCAAACAAAGGAGTCATGAGCAAGTCCCTCAATTTTGATCTAAATTCCATGATCTTGGACTCTTTGGAATGATAGCATGAAGGGGAACAACTTTAATGTTGAAACATTTTCCATTTGTAGCTTGGACCATGATGAATTTTAGGGTGGAAGTTGGAGGAATCAAACATAGTTGAAAATTTTCTAACTTAAAAGTCAAATGACCACGTTTTCCACCTTGAATAAACTTTTGCTATGAGCTTCAAGTGACTTTGGTTCCTTATTAAAAGTTGTATGTATTTCAATCCTCTTCAATTTGGTCCTAAACTTGACACCATTTGGATATTTCATTAGGGAGTTATGGATTTTAGAAGTTGAGGAAAAATGCTTGTTCAATGATGATGACCCAAAATGACCTATAATGTTTCCTCTTAGTACATTCCCTTGCAAGTGAAATTTGACCATTATCAAATAAAAAAAGTTGGAGAAGATATCTTGAAATTGATCATGAAACTTGGATGGTCTTCATATCACAAAACTTGAGCAAGTTATGGTCCTTGGAAGTTGACCTTCTATCTAGGGCACATACAAAATGACTTATAATCTTTCACCATAAAAAATGACTTTCCAAGAAAACTTAGATCTTTATTCCAACATTAAAGTTGTTTGTAATGTAATAAAGAGTAACGTTGCTCTTGGGATCATTTTCATATGACAAAGATTGTAGGAGATAGGGTATAAGAAACCCTAGATTTGACCAGTTGACATTTATGGTCAACCTCCTTGAACCAACTTGCAAACTTGAAGTTCTTTTGTTCTTTGGGGATCATGGAGGATCATATATGATTAAAGTGAATTTCAATGGAGTATCCCTTGATATCTTTTACCAATTAGTTGAAGAAACCCTTTAAGGAAGGCACATAAGATACCCAGATGAATTGGGGCTTCCAAGGCAAACAAACTTCAAACTCTTGATGAATTCTTGATCAAAATGACAAATAAAGAATATGGGGATACATATGATGCTTAGAACCATTGTTAACTTTTGATAACTTGATCCTTTGCACTGAGGGTTTCAAACCCTAGATGTGAGCTTGATAAGGCACATGTGGATGCACACACTACCTACAAAAGAAATAACACCACACTAGACATATTTTTGGTATTTTGGTTAGTAAACGAAGGAAAATAAATTATGATACAATTAAATATGCTTGGTGATCTCTCTCAATGCAAACCCAATGAATAAGGGGTTAGGAGGATAGCAAGGTGTGATCCCAAAACCAATGTAAATGATGAGATGGCATGAGGGGTATTAGGGTAAAAATTGGGGTCTTACACCATGTTACCATTCTGTTGGTGAAAGTTATACTTTTCATCACTTTCAATCTCTTTTCTTTTATTCTCGTAGTTCTACGAACTACGAATGCTCTGATTTTCTCATTGCACGGTGAGAATACGTAGGCACGAGGATGTGAATCCTTGGCGAGCCTATTTTTGATTATTCCTTATTCCTCCTTAGGGCATCATCCATATCTTTCACGATCCATTATCTACCTTTAATCATAAACCTCTCACCCCAGTGACATACCGTTTCTTTGAAACCCAAATACAATTTTCTTTGGAATTCCATATATACCCTTTTGTACCTAGAGTTGTTTGGGTCATACCCAAACATTTTATTCCTTCTTTTTTTGGCTAAGACATTGTTTCCCTCTATGGTACAAATCCCATTTATCCTATGGATTCCAATACATTCTTCTTTTGGTTTCAAAGTATACATCTTCAGTCACTTGTTACCAAATACCCACTTATGTAACTTTGGTCATTTGTTCCATTCATTTCCATGATGCATTCATATTCTATTTTCATTCACTCCATATGATATACTGTTATCTTTGAGACAAATACAATGCCTTTTTTAGCTCCATCTTGTATATCGTTGTGAACCAAGAGTTGTTTGGCTCGTATCCAAACACTTAATTCTCCATGTTTTCGGCTATACCATATAGTGGCAGACGCTTCCGGCTAGTCCACATATTGGTCAACGCCAGTTTTACTCTTGGGTTCATATTTCACCCTTTATTGGAGTTCAAATCATTATCCTTTGGTTTAGACCATACTTGTTATCACAACTTATTTTCATCTCCTACCAATAGTTCTATGAACTACGAATCTCTGAATTCCTTATTGCACCATAAGGATACGTAGGCATGAGGGCCCCAATCCTCACTGAGCACTCTATCTATTTCTTTCTTTTTCCCTCATTCTTTCATGAGTAAACTTTAGATATAACACCCATTCGATCAAGAACAATCAAAATGGTTCCTATGGAGTACCATGGATGTTATGGGTGTTAATACTTTCCCCTTGCATAACCGACTTCCTTACTCAGTATATCTCTACCCCTGGGTTTTAGCGATGTTTTCCCTTTCCTTCGGGAAAAAATAAAGTTCGATGGAGACTCTATTGTATGTTCGAGCATGTGATGCGTTTGGGTTAATTTTCGCTAATTGTACCATGTACCTTGAAATTCAAGGAAAGTCCAAGTGCACAAGATTTATTCCAAGTGGTTTGACCAAAAAGTCAGCATTTGAAGTCAAGGTTCAAAGGATCGCAACTCCTTCAATTCTCAATATTTTTGAATGCTTATTTTTGCGTATGACTCTTCTTAACATCCCCTACAACTTCTCTTTGCATGACAAGAGCCATATATGCTTGGAGGACCATCAAAAGTTTGAAGACATTATAGGTCATTTATGCACTTAGTAAAATTTGACGTATTTTCAAGTGACTTTTTCTCAATTTTCAAGATTCATAACTTCTCTAATTTTCAACATTTGTGGCTGATTATTTTTGCATAATATCATTTGTGATGCCATCTACAAGTTTGCTTCAAGGATCAGAGTTAAATTGTGTTTGGAAGGCCATGGAATTCTTTGAGACATAATATGTCATTTTCAGCCATTTGGGACTTAGAATTTTCTAAGTTACATTACAAGATTTTCGTGCCAACTTCAACATGTCATAACTTTGTGCTCAAGCATCGAAATGCAACCTTTCTTGGCATATTGTAATCTTTGATATGATGTCAACATAATGCAAGAAGAATGGGATAAAAAAGCCTCTCGAGCAAGGTGCCTCATTGAGTTGAACATGGTAACTTGAAACTGAAGAAATCACCATGATCCGAAATTTGAACTTCACTAATCTCAATTTCAAGCCAAATTACCACATGTTTTGGACCTAAACATGTAAAACCAAGTCTCCAAAAGTTAATTGACCCTTGAAACATATCATTTGGCTAGTTTTGATGGATTGGAAGTCACATTTTTCTCACTTCATGATCAAATTTATTTTACACGAATTAAGCTTGATTCCACACGTATTTAGATCCCAACACATTCCCTATAAATGGAGCAACGTATTGCATTCATTTCCAAGATTTTGAGATCCAAGAAATCCCTGCTTCAATCTGAAATTTTCCAAAAAAATTCAACTATCGTGTTTTGAATTCCAGCTTGTTTCAATCCAATTTCTTGATTCTATTAGCATCTTCGGTCTTCTCTGAAGCTTTTGCAACAATTCCCAAGCTTTAGGACCTTCTGAAGTGCCCTGACTAGATTGAGTTTCATCAACTCCTGACCACCATTTGGACAAGGTAGTTCTGAGCATCATTTAAACTCAAACAAGGTACCACAATGTAGTCATTCACTCTCTGGTATTTTCCTATAACTTATCTGGTGTTGATTGATCGTGTTCATCATTTAATTTAATTTTTTGTGGCTTGCTTGCTTTTGAAACTTCTCTGAAATTCCCTATGCTTAGTCTAGATAACTGAATTTGGAGCATGAGGTTGAATTCGTGATGAGGAGGCGATCACATTGGTGGTGGTCTCGCGTCTTGAATTTACCAAACGAGAAAACTTCGGTGAGGGACCATCGGGAAATATGACCGGAGTTCATCTCAGGTCATCTGAGTTTGGAGACACTTTGGACATTTGAAATATTTTGATTGATCCAATTTGAATTAGATCCCATGTTTTATTTTGGCTAAATTCTATTGTGCGTCCTAGCCTTATGAAAGTTGGATCTGCCACGTCAATTAATGAGGCTTGACCCAACTCTTCGTATTTTTTCTGATTTTATTTATTTTTCTTTTTTCATTTTAAATTGCTTTTTTCTTTAAAAATTCATAGTAATTTCATTTTTTCATCCAAAAAATCCCAAAATAATTTCTAAAATTTTCTTTTATTTTTCTTCATCTGATTTTTATTTTTCCATATTTTATTTTCTTGATTTTCTATTTTTCTTGAATTTTCTCTTTTCTCCTTTGTTTTAATTGGTTTAAAAATACTTTTTTGCATTTTTAAGTTCTGAAATTTTTATTTTATGCTTCTTATTTTATTTTTAACCTTCCATATTTTTTTGGCCATTTATTTGGTGTTTTGAAGGGCTTTATGGATTTTCTCTTTTATTTCCCTTTTAAAATTGTTTTTATTGCACTTTATTTTATTTTCTTGCTTTTTATATTTGTTTGACCTTGGTTGACTTATGTTGGCCTTGCATCATGGTTGTTTGATCATATGACTCATCAAACTCAATGGATATTGGGTGTTGATAGGGTGAAAACCCTAATCCACAAAAATGGATGATTGATGTTGATGATGACTTGATCAAGACTCTGATCCAATTTGGATTTGGTTTCCCTTTCCCTCTTCTTCTTCATCCCTTTCTCTTGCTTTTTCTTTTGATCTATTGGATAGTTTGTGTTCATCCTGATAATGATGTGTGGATTGGTGTTTGATAAACTTTCATCATTTCAAATCTACCTCTTAATTGATCATGGATCATTTAAGATACTTTGGATTGATGCATAAGTTTGTCCTATGTATCATGAAGTATGGATTGATGTAATGGACCACTCTCCTAGCCTTTGTGCTTGATCAATCCCTTTTTTTGTGGCATAGTTGTAGGAGAATAACTTACATATCATTTCTCTAGCATGTATTAACACAAACATTATTATTGACCAGTCTCGGATAGTTGTGACTTCTACATAAGTCTAATTACGATTGCATAACATAGCGCTAAACTTGTCTCGAAAGTAAGTCATCTTTATAAGTTAGATTATAATTCTCCTATTCCTTATAGAACTGTGTGGAAAATATTGTGTCATTTTCACCTATGAGAGCTAGTGGCATAATTGTTGATTTTATCCAAGTTGGAGCCCTTCTCATGGTGATATAGAGGTCCATTTTTTCATACTTGTGGGTGAATAGTTGAGTGTTCTCCAAAAAATGACAAATTACCTTTCAAGTCTTGATGACTAACACAACTTACTAACATATTTTTGCATTAACTTTACTTTAATGTCATTTACCTTATGCTTTTACTTCTTTCTATTTACTTTATCATTTTATTTTAGCATCTCATATCATATTGTTTATGCTATTTTCTCTTTGCCCACTTGGACGTTTGTTTATGCCTATGCTCTTTTTCCTTTGTCCATTTGGACTTCTTTTTTTCTTTTAAAGACATTAATAAAGGAATAAACTTCTAAAAAATTGGTTCTCTTAATTCATGGACTTGTGGTTACTATCATGGACATTGTTGTGGTGTTATGAACTTAGAACTACGACCTTGACCCTTGCTTTGGGAGATTGTGATTTGAGACCTTGGGTTCATCTGGTACCTTTGACTTTGGTCTCCTTTTGAAGACTTAGCTTGGTTACTTTGGTTTCATCTGATACATGGGTTATTCTTTGTTTATTTGGTTTGCTTGAGGATAAATCCAAATGAGGGAATTCTTGCTTGACTTATGTCACAAAGCTCGTTATCTCTTGCTTGACTTATGTCACAAATGAGGGAATTCTTGCTTGACTTATGTCACAAAACTTTTATTTAATTTCCAAAATCTTCTCTCTCTTTTCAAAAACCTTCTTGTTTTCAAACATGAACCACTTTCCAAATAAACCTTGACTTTTGTCAAGTGATTTTCAAAATTCTTTATTAATAAATGCTAACGCGTCTTAAGCATGCTTAGGCTCATTTTCAAAAGACTAAAAAATACATAACTCATTCAAACCATTTTGTGCCCCTTTGTGCACTTTTACTTTTAAAAAGTTTTTTTCAAAGTTTATACATGAGTCATTTTCATAGTTGGGATGTAATCCTCTTATCCCCAATAGAATTAATAATAATTATTTTCCATCTAAGAGAGCTAGTGGCATACTTGTTGATCTTTATCCAAGTTGGAGCCCTTCTCATGATGATGAAAAGTTCTCAAACTTGTGGGTGGCTAGTTGAGTGTTCTCCTTAAAATGTATCTTCATTAAAATGAATCAAAACAAACATCTTTGTTATTTTTACCACGAACTACGAAATTTTGATCCTCCATAGCACTTTGTTGGTACGTAGGCATGAGACTCAAAAAGTCTTGGCAAACACAAAAATTATAAAAAATATTCCTCTTCTCATCTCGCCAACTTTTACAAACAACGCTATTTTAAAGCCAAAATGCACATATTTTCAAAGAGATCCCTATAGAGTACTATGTATGTTTAGGGTGCTAATACCTTCCTTTACCTCAATATACTTAAAAATAGAAGTATATTGACTATTCTCCTCTGTTATAAATTCTCTTTTTAATTTTCAACCTCCTTCTGTATGTGCTCATAGGAACTATATACACGAGCATAAAGTAATAAACAAGGAAATGGCCTAGGTAATGTTATAGATTTTTTGTAGGCCAGGGGTTGATTGGGTGATAGAGTGTGGTTTAGCACTATGTCTCAAAATGCCGAATTCCGCCAAATTCTGAGGTCTTGGACCTCATTTTTTATGTAAACTTTAGAGGCTTCTTCTAACCAATCACAATTCATTGTGAAGCAGTGTTTAGGACTTTTTAGAATGTTTTAAGGGGGAACCTTCTAATTTGGGGCGTTTAATTGTTGATAATATCAAATACATGGCTAATGCTCCACAAAAAGCTTGTGGAAAATTTTTGTGTTATAATGAATTACGTAAGAGAGCATGTGTGTATGTTTACCCCGAAGATGATATGATCAATCTGAAATCACCGCTCAACGCTTCAGCCATAAGGAGGCTTCAAAACGTGCATCGAGGAGAAACTGCTCAAAATGAGCAAGAGTACAATCAAGCTAGAAATGATGAAGGATTCTACCAACCACAATTATAACAACAACCATAATTACAACAACAACCACAGCAAATGTAAGGTCAACAAGCTTTCGAGTTTCAAATAAGAATGGAAGCTCATGCAGTGGGGGTTACAAGGTGGATAACTGAAGTTTCACCCACTTTGTATATTGAACCTCTCAGATTCGATCATGTGTTTTGATACTTCTATAACTAGCAAGAACATTATATGTTGACTCAAATCTTAAGAGCTCGGTTTGCAACAGCTTAAGAGATGGAGAATTACTTCACCAACCAAGAGCAAGAGCAAGCAAGAAAGAGAGACCATATGTGTGCAGAATGGACGAGGCATAATAATGACTTTAAAAATACAATGAATGATATGCATGATCTTTTCCTCAATAATGACATATGAAAAGACATGTAGTTTATTTTTAATTTTTAGAATATTTTTTTATATATTTTAAAATTTAACCTAGAGAAGAGTAATAGCCACTATAAGTGTTCTTCCCCCTTTGTATTATTCAGTCAAATGTCTTTAATGAACGAGTTTGTAGTTGTGATTCTTTTTTAGATTTACAAGTTTAACACTTTAGCATTGAACGAATGAACCAAGAGAAACTTGATCTTTAGGAAAGCAACTTAAAACTTTAAGGCAATTGATGAGAAAAGAATCAAAGGACTTGAACAATGGAATTTATTTGAGCCAAATAAATTCCATTGTTCACTTTTCTTTCTTATTGAGTGTATCCATGCATTATTATTTTATATGGTTTGAACTATTTACGATTAAATTGATCTTGGTTGATTAACACACACTGAGGCAGTTGTTTGTTTATAATTTTGAGCATTTTTAAACCACCATGTAGTAATAGATATATATGTTACTAACCACTTTGAGCTTGGCCTTTCTTTCGGTGACTTAGCCTTAATTTTTAGCCATGTGACTTAAAATATATTATCTTTCCACCCTCTCTTTGAAGTTAGGTAGAATTTGAGTTCTTAAGTGATATGAAAAATATTAAGTTTGGGGTTGCTCTTAGAAGTGAGCAAAGCTTAAAGTTTGGGGTTCGGGTACTAGAGAAAATTGGTCAAAATTCAAAAATTATGAAAAAATGAGAAGAGGACAAAGACACTTCTTCAAAAAAAAAAAGTAAAAGAATGCTAAGCATAATAAGGACCACAATAGAAAAGTCTCTACTACCATCAAGAAGAAATAAAGGGGTATGATGATAGAAGGAGAACTAGGCACCTAACTTCAAAGGTTTAAACCTACTTTTCTAAAAATATCCTACCCGAACATAAGCCAAGATATAGCCTTTAAGACCTCAAATATGTGTGTTTTGATTTCTATGATGAAGATAAGCATAAACTATTTTACATGTTGATTGAGATATTACCTTATTCATTGAGTGAGTCAAGGTGAGATGAGAGACAGGTTGAGTACTCGTCAAAGTATGAGGATGTTTTCCGAATTTTCCGGATAGAATGTGGAATCTAGAACGATGGTCAGGTAAAGAAAAAATTATATGGTGATGTTAAATTGTTATTGTGCAACTTATTTTCTGTTGAAATGTGCAGTTCCAGGAAAGTTACTTGAGGACAAGCAATTCAAGTTTGGGGTTGTGATGACAGTTCGTCATTATATGAATTCGGCCGAAGAAACAGATCAAAGCTAGTTAAAGAGGGGCAAAATTGAAGAAAGAAGACCAAAGAATAAGGAAAAAATAACTAAGCGTGAAGAAATTAGACTTAGTTAAAAAATCAGGTGAAAAGGGAGCAAAAGCATCCAGCCCATGGAATAATCACGCACAACAACATGCGCGATATGGACATAAAGGTTGCATCGCACGCAGGATGCAGATCATCACGCGCACGATGGATTTTTTTTCTAGGCTTTTCTGACGCGTTCTGGTCCATTATAAAGGTTATTAAAGGGGATTTTCTACACTTTCTTAAGGGATACGAATTTTGGCATAGAGAGTATGGTTTTGCTGCATCATAAGTTGTTTTTAAAAGCATTTGGATCCATTGGAGGCCAATCCTTTAAGGGATCTTATATGCAATTCTCTTCAATTATTTTTGGTATTGTATTTTGAATTATGAGTAGTTAAACTCCTCTAGGTTAGGATGTGTTTTGATGAACCTATTTCAATATTGTTGGGCAATATGTTGATTTCACTTTGCACGAATGCTTTGATCTATAATTACATTCAATTGTTTCATGTTCGTAATGCTTTTTAAGTGAGAGAATATTTTAATTTGATTTTGGGCACATAGGGAATACTGACCATTAGTCTATGTGTTGGACCTAGGGAAATTGTCATGCTTATGTTGGTTAACTAGGAATAGAAAACCCCAAGTAGTGGCTAGTGAATTGATGATCTGTTGCATCGCCTAATTCTATTTACGCTAGTGGACTATGGATAAGAAGCTCTGAGTAGTGATTAGTGAGTTATATCGCAAGGGATTAGTTATAGTGGTTTTGTTAATTCTTCATGGGATTATAGTGATGAGATTATTCATGTAAGGTATCAAACATCAATAATAGAGAAATAAGGGATTCTATACACAACTTGATTGTTCCATAATTTTGTTTGAACTCTTCGTTTATTTTCACTTTGAAATATGAAATCCCTCCCCCCATTTACTATTTTCTACGTATTACACATTTTTTTATTGTTAAAAAGCAGTCCCTCTGGATTCAATATTTTATTATTGCGACACTATCGGTACACTTACCGAGAAGTTATCAATGAGCATGAAATAGCTCTTCAATAATTTCTCATAAATGGATTTGATAGAAGGAAACTTGTTTCCATGATCTATAGAGTAAGTAGAAGCAAAGGGGAAGGTTTGGGTTACTCACAAAAAACTTTTAATCCAAGGTTTGAAGTCTTGAATAAAACAACAGACCATTCCTCTTCAAACTCTACTAAAAAAGGGATTGAATCTTATTTTGCACCTGCTGCTGAAAATGTAAAGGTTCTGACTTAGATAGAACCTAAAGTTGTTGAATCAAAGGTTCTAAAGAAATTAGAACCTAAGACTCTAAAGTCAAAGGTTCTGAAAAAGCCAGAACCTAAGATAGCAGGAGCTAAGGTTCTGAGAGATGCAGAACCTAAGGCAAATGTCTATTCAAGATAACTAATTTCTAAATCAAAAGTCTTGAATAATCCCAAACCTAGTCATATAAGAGCAAAGGTTCAAAAAAAGAGGAAACCTGTCAGAACAAACCATAAAGGACTCATAGGATTATAGGTACCTAAATTTCATATTATCTTTGTTGCATATATGTTTCAAGGGAGAAGCAAAGTAATAGTCATGGTGTCTGGATAGTGGTTGCTCACGACACATGACAAGAGAAAAGCTTATGTTCTAAACTCTATCTCTGAAAGAGGGACGAACTGTGGGATTTAGAGGAAACCATAAAGTAAAGATCACTAGTATGGGTACTATTGGTAACTCCTCTATTTCAATTAATAATGTTTGGCTTATAGATCGACTCAAACATAACCTACTAAGCATTACTCAATTTTGTGATCGTGGTTATGAGGTCTTGTTTGATAAGTACAATTGTGTAGTCATGAACGTATCTAACAAGTCCATAATTTCAAAGGAAAGAGAAATATAAATGTCTATAAAATTAATTTTTCTGAATTGGTTGATTAGAAGATAGTTTGCCTCCTATCTGTGAGTGATGAGAAGTGGATCTCGAATAAAAGGTTAGATCATGCTAACTGGAGATTAATCTATAAACTTAAAAAGTTAAAACTTGTTAAAGGATTGTCAGATCTCAATTATCACTCAGATGCTCTTTATGGAGCATCCCAAGTAGGAAAAATCAGTAAAACTTATTTTAAATCAAAAAACATTATCTCTGCCTCTAGATCCTTAGAACCACTTCACATTGATATGTTTGGTCCTATTAGTACCGCATCAATCAATGGGAAGAAATATGATCTAGTCATTGTTGATGACTATAGAAGATGGACTTGGGTTAAATTCCTAAAAACCAAGGATGAATCATATGATGTGTTCAGCATCTTCTGCATACAAGTACAAACTAAAAAAGAATCCAAAATTTTAAAGGTAAGAAGTGATCATGGTAGTGAATTTGAAAATGAGCCATTTGAACTACTTTGTGAAAACTATGGAACACTCCATGAGTTCTCTTCTCCTAGAACTCCATAATAAAATGAGGTTGTAGAGAGAAAGAACATATATTTACAAGAAATGGCCAGAACCATGATTCATGAAAACAACTTACCCAAGTACTTATGGGAAGAAGCTGTAAACCTAGCATGTTATGTTCAGAATAAAATCTTTATTAGACTTATTCTAAACAAGACGTCATATGAGTTATTCAAGGGAATAAAGCCAAGAATCTCTTATTTCCATCAGTTTGGATTTATCTGTTATATCTTGAACAACAAATCTTATTTGAAGAAATTTGATGCTAAAGCTCGTAATCTTTTTCGGATAGTCTAAACGCACTAAAGAATACAAAGTTTATAACTCTTAAACCAATAAGGTTGAAGAGGTAATACATATTAACTTTGATGACAAAGAGCCTGATAGTAAAACGTCAGAGCTAGTTCAGAATTTTTCAGAAATTTGTGTATCCAAAGACACATTATGACCTAGAGGTCAAGAATTTGGTAGTTCATAAGCAATCAATCCATATGAAGCTGAGTGCTCAGAACTAGTTCACAATCCTATAACACCTTTAAGTAAAATTCCTCTCATTCAGAAGAGTTAATTCTTAGAAATAAATAATGCCCTAGAAAAACAAGGTCTGCCTTTAGAGAAGAGTATTCAATGTTAGAACTACTCTCCATGACTGAATCTACTTCTATGGATTAATAACTTTTTGATCACGGTTGGGTTGTGGCTATGCAAGAAGAGTTAAACTAGTTTTAAAGAAATGATGTCAGGTATCTAGTACCCAAACCTTCACAGAAGAACATTATAGGAACAAAATGGTTATTCATAAACAAGTTCAACGAACAAGGAGAAGTGGTGAGAAATAAAGCTAGACTTGTAGCTCAGGGCTACAATCAGATGAGGTATATATTTCTCTAAAACCTTTGCACTAGTTGCTAGGTTAGAGGCAATCAGATTACTTCTCTCTTATGTTATAAATCATGATATCATCTTATACCAAATGGATTTTAAGAGTGCATTCTTAAATGGTGTCATTTTTGAAGAAGTGTATGTCAAACAACCACCTAGCTTTGAGGACTCAGTCAATCTAAATTATGTTTTCAGATTAAAGAAATCTCTCTATGGACTCAAATAAGCTCATAGAGCTTGGTATGAGAGACTAAGTAATTTTCTGCTAAAAAATAGATTTCATAAAGGGAAAGTAGACACTAAACTCTTTATAAATAATTTTAAGAATGATATCTTAATCGCTCAAGTATATGTTGATGACTACATATTTGGTTAAACTAATTATTTTCTTTGTCAAGAATTTTTTAAGACAATGCAGGCTAAATTAGAAATGAGTATGAAGGGAGAACTAAAGTTTTTTCTTTGAATTCCAATCAATAAATGCAAAGAGGGATTCTATGTTTATCATACTAAATATACAAAGGAGCTTCTCAAGAAGTTCAAGCTTGATGATTGAAAAATCATGAACACTCATATGCATCCAACCTGCACAATGAGCAAAGATGAAAGCAACACCAAGGTCAGTCACAAGTTGTATATGTGTATGATTGATTCTCTTCTTTATTTAACAACTTCTAGACCAAATTTTTTATTTAGTGTTTGTCTATGTCCAAGATTTCAGTCAGATCCTAGAGAGACTCATTTAATTATTATTAAGAGGATCTATAGATATCTGAAGGTATCACAGTGGGAAAAATCATAGTGTCTCCATAATATTTTATCCACTACTAAGGAATAGGGAAAATAATGATAAAACCCTAAAGGAAAGGATAAGATGGTCATCGCAACCGAATATGGGTTTGAGAGTCGGTTAAGTGAGGGAAAGGTATTAGACACCCCTCACCTATGTTGTATTTAACGGGAACCTTCTATAGCCTGGGGTGTAGTGTGTTTGTCAAAGGGAATACTTACATGTTAATTATTCCTAATTGCTTTTATTTACTTTATATTTACAAAAAGCATTAAAGAGGGAAAATGTTAGGTTTAGGTTAGGGGACTCGCTAGGGTTTCGCAACCTTCTGCCTACGTATTCTCACCGAGTGATAAGAAAGTCAGAGTCTATGTAGTTCGACATTTTGTTAGTTGGTTGATTTTAGTTTATGAATAAAGAGTTTTATCGCGCGGGGGCGGAAAAAGAAATTGATTTGATGGGTTGAGTTGAGTTGATTTTAGGATGTGAAGAGAAAGTTATTATTGGATTTTGAAAAATGAGTTTGATTATGTACAAAAGTATGAATTATTTACAGGTGAAATGTTGTACTTTTTATCTTCTTAGAATTAACTAAAATAAGAGGAGATTTTGTATTCTTTTGAAATGAAATGAAATTAAAGAGTATTTTTTTTGTATTCTAAATTGAGTAAAAAATCTAGACTAAAATAAATGGAGAATTCTAATAAAGAACCGTATTTTTATTTTTGAATTTTAATTAAAAAAAGGGGATTTTTGTGTTTTTATATTTAAGTTAAATAAATAAGTATCTTTTGTATTTTGTTATTTAAGAAAGTAAATTAAACAAACTAAAAATAAAAGAAATGAACTTTTGCATTTTTTGTTTGTTTTTATTTTTACTAATAAACTAAATAAAAATTAACTCTAAATTAAATTAAAATATTAATTAAACTAAATTAATTAACTCAAATTAAATGAACCAAATTAGAAAAAGAGGATGCAAATTGTATTGGGGAACTATTAACTCAGTAAGACTCGATAGGTCTAAATTCAAATTACCAAAAAAACAACTATCCTAATTCACTAAATAATAAGAAGAAAAAAATTAAGAAAAAAAAATTAAAGAACTAAAAGATAAAAGTAAAATGTAACAAAAAAAAAAACAAAATAGACCTCCTGAATGGGGGAGGCACCCCATTTTTTAGTGGGAAGATTTTGACTTTTCAAATTTTGATATAACTAATAAACATTAGACACGTGGCCAACCTTAATTTAAAAAAATAAAAATAATAAAATAATAAATAATATGTTAGAAAGGAAAAAAAAAGGTTAAAATTATCATTTATCTCACATTTTTGCTTATATTTCATTTTTCTGTGAAAACAAACACAAGTTTTTTTTCAATCTCTCCCATTTCATATTTTTTTTTAAAATAATCATTTTTTTCAAGTACAATACGAAAATAACCATAATTTCAAAGTATTTACCAATATAACCACTTTTTTTTAAAAATGAACCAAGACGCCGTTTGTTATGGCTCATGCATTGATCAAGTTGTACTCATACGCCACTGAAATTGGCGCATGCATGTAAAATGTAATGCTCCCCGCAATTGGCGCATGCATGTAAAATGTAGGAGCACGCGCCACTGCGATTGGTGCAAACATGAAAAATTTAGGAGCATGCGCCACTGCAATTGGCGCATGCATGTGGCTACTCTTTATTTTTTTTACATGCAAGTGCCAATTGCAATGGCGCATGCTCCTACATTTTACATGCATGCGCCAATTGCAGTGGCGCGTGCTCCTACATTTGACATGCATGCACCAATTGCAGTGATGCATGTTCTTATTTTTTACATGCATGCATCAATTATAATGGCGTATTCTCTCACAAACATGGCTAGTTTGGTAAATAAATTGAAAGCATTGTTATTTTGGTATATAATTTGAAAAATTGGTTATTTCAAAAAAAAAATCCATTTCAAATCTCCACTGAGTTTCCACGTCCGTACTATCACCCCGTCCAAATAGAGTATACGCCAGACCTTTTTGGGCATAGTGGAAGTACAGGATGTCGGAGGCCTTTGCAGCTTTGGAAGTGTAATCAGTCTTCCCAGTAATAGCAGCCCAAAAATCTTGTGGAGCAAACCCTTCAGGGACTGCATCAGGTTCGTACAGTGGGAGTCAGAGAATACCAGCCAACTCCTCAACAGATAGCCCATCATAATTATTAAAAAAACAGAATCGGAGAGTACCATAGTAGTACCTCATCGTGTTAATCCACCGCTTCTCTAGTTGGAGCTCAAGTGTACTAAAAAATGCAAGTGTGATGAACTCATATGTAGGCGCCTCGATACTCATGAATTCTAACATACCCAACACATGGAACATTCTGTAAATTTCAATTTTTAAGCTTAAGTCCTGAAGGTTTTGTTCACGCATGTACCTGGTCGGGGTTAGCTTCCGCTTTCTATGAATGGAGTATCGTTGCTCCTGCTCCAAATTTTCAAATACAATGTTGTGCGAGTTAGGATTATGGCTGTTCCTCTTTTGTGGCCTTTAGGTCTCAGCCATTTGTTGCTTCCCTTGAACAATCCTCCTTGGGGGTATTTTCGTACCTGTAAAAATTAAGATAAATTCGAAATAGGAATTAGAAAAAACGGACATCGTGGATGTGATGAGGGAGAAAATGGAGAAGGATTCGTGAAGGGAGTTTTTGATTTTGGGTTGTTATGGTGGTAAAGGTGGAAGCTTTTTGGGGAGGTTTTAATGGAAGATTAGGTTTTTTGAGAGAGAGAGAGAGAGAGAGAGAGAGAGATGGTGGAGAAGATGAGGTTTGTGAGAGATAATGAATGGAAATTTGATGTTGGAATGTGTTAAGTGGGTGTAATGAGTGGTTAGTGGACTTTAATGAAGGGTGGGGTCCACATGATGGTCCAAAATTTTTTCACAAATTCAAATCTGTAGGTCTGACACGGGTCGTGTCAGGTGACACGGGCGGCCATGTCAGGCTGTTGTAACTCAAAATATTTTGAGCATGGTCTTCAGTGGTCCTGACACGGGAGGCCGTGTTAGTTAACACGGGAGGTCGTGTCAAGCTTCTACCAATGTGAATTTTAACTCTATCCTTCAGTGCTCCTGACACGGGCCGTGTCAAGCACCACAGTTGGCCGTGTCAGGCTCTCGCACTTCTCATTTTGAAGGACTTTTTCATGGTCTTGACACGGTCGGCCATGTCAGGCTGTTGGTTTATCATAAAAAAAATCCTCTCTCTTATTTTTAGATAAGGTCTTTCCTCCTAGTACAACTCTCGCATTTACGTGAGTGCCTTCGCCCTTTAAAGCAAGGCAGTGCAAACCTAAAATAACAAACAAAACAAAGACAATAATCAGAAATAAAATGTGTGGGTTGCCTCCCACGAAACGCTTTGTTTAACGTCGCTTGGCTCGATGGTCGTCCATCTTATCTTGTAAGACGAACATCATCTACCAGACCACTCTCTTGTCCTTGGTAGTATGGTTTTAATCTTTGTCCATTCACCTTAAAAGTATCTCTGTTCGCTGGATTTTAGAGCTCAATTTCTCCATGCAGGAATACTTTATGAATCACAAAAGTTCTAGACCATCTTGACCTCAACTTTCCAGGGAACAACTTCAACCTGGAATTAAACAACAACACCAACTGTCCCTCCCAAAATTCCTTCTTTTGAATTCTTTGGTCATGCCATACTTTTGTTTGCACTTTGTATATTTTGGCATTTTCATAAGCTTGATTTCTAAACTCCTCTAGCTCATGTAGTTGAGGAATCCGGGATGCATCAGCTTTTGAAAGATCACAGTTCAGGAATTTGGAGGCCCAAAATGCTTTGTGCTCTAGTTCGAGCGGTAAATGACATGCTTTACTATAAACCAATTGATAAGGGGACCTACCTATTGGGGTTTTGAACGTTGTTATGTACGGCCATAGTGCATCCTCCAACTTTATTGACCAATCTTTTCGAGAAGCGTTGACGGTCTTTTCCAGAATCTACTTTATCTGTCTGTTAGATACTTCAACTTGTCCACTCGTCTGAGGATGATTAGGTGTAGCAATCTTGTGGTTCACGTTGTACTTCCTCAACAGGTTCTCCATCAACTTGTTTAGAAAATGAGTACTTTCGTCACTGATTAATGCTCTTGGTGCCCCAAACCTAGAGAAAATATCGTTTTTGAGGAAGTTGACCACCACTTTAGCATCATTTGTGGGTAATGCTACAACTTCTACCTATTTTGACACATAATCAACGGTGACCAAGATGTAATGTTTTCCACATGAAGGTGGAAAGGGTCCCATGAAGTCTATTCCCCATACATCAAATAAATCTACCTCCAACATGGAATTTTGAGGCATCTGATTTATCTTCGAAATATTACCTGCCCTTTGACATCTATCACATTCCTTCACTATGCTCTGAGCATCCTTGAACAGTCTAAGTCAGTACAACCCAGACTGGAGAACTTTTGCTGCTGTTCTATCACCACTAAAGTGTCCTCCATATTATGAGTCATGACATGCTTTGAGTATGTCACTTTGTTCTTCCTTTGGAACGCACCTTCAAACCAACTCGTCTATTCCCTTTTTGTACTTCCCACAAATAAGACCTACAATCATGCACAAACGTTTTCTTTTTGTTAGAATCAAAATCATCATGTATTAACCCACCTACCAAATAATTTGCATAGTCTGCAAACCATGGAACACCAGTAACAGCTAAGATTTGTTTGTCGATAAACTCATCCTTGATTGGGTGTTTCTCCTCTGTTTCTTCTATCGGGGACATCCGGGATAAGTGATCGGCAATAGTATTTTCACAACCCTTTTTGTCTCTGATTTCCATATCAAACTCTTGCAGAAGTAGAATCCATCTCAGCAACCTTGGTTTAGATTCCTGTTTGGCAAAAAGATATTTCAAAGCAGCAAGGTCAGTATAAACAATTACCTTCAATTCTTACAGGTAAGACCTGAATTTATCAAAAGCATACACAATCGTGAGCAACTCCTTTTTAGTGGTTGCATAATTCATTTGGGCATGATTCAACACGTGACTTGCATAATAAGTCACATGCAAGAGCTTTTCCTTTCTTTGTCCTAGCACTTCCCCCACTGCATTATCATTGGCATCACACATGATCTCAAAAGGGAGAGACCAATCAGGGGCAATCACTATAGGAGTAGACACTAACTCTCTCTTCAGGATTTCAAAAGCTTCGTTGCACTTTTTGTCAAAAAGAAAAGGTGTGTCTTTCACAAGAAAGCTCGTCAACCGTTTGGCGATCTTAGAAAAGTCTCTGATGAACCTGCGGTAAGAACCTGCATGTCCCAAGAAGCTTCTTATACCTTTTTCATTCACTGGTGGTGGAAAATCATCTATTACCTCCACTTTTTCTTTGTCTACTTCTATGCTTTTGTTGTAAATTTTGTGTCCCAACACGATACCTTCACGTACCACAAAATGGCATTTCTCCTAATTTAGGATCAAATTTGTTTGCTGGCATCTTTCTAGCACAAGAGACAAGTTAGTCAAACATTTATCAAAAGAAGAACCGAAAACAGAAAAGTCATCCATAAACACTTCCATATGCTTTTCAAGCATGTCCGTGAATATGGATGTCATACACCTCTGAAATGTGGCAGGTGCGTTGCACAACCCAAATGACATTCTTCTGTATGCGAAAATACCATAAGGACATGTGAAAACGGTCTTATCTTGATCTTAAATAATAATCATGACCGGCTAACACCTATGTATGCGAAAATACCTCTACAATCTGATTGTACCCCGAGTATCCGCCAAGGAAACAATAATAATCATGACTGGCTAACCTTTCCAACATTTGATCAATGAATGGCAAAGGGAAGTGGTCCTCTCTTGTTGCAATATCTAGCCTTCTGTAATCAATGCACACTCTTCAACCTATAACAGTTCTTGTTGGGATTAACTCATTTTTCTCATTTTTTATCATAGTAGTCCCCCCTTTT
Organism: Lathyrus oleraceus; assembly: GCF_024323335.1. Classification (NCBI taxonomy): domain Eukaryota; kingdom Viridiplantae; phylum Streptophyta; class Magnoliopsida; order Fabales; family Fabaceae; genus Lathyrus; species Lathyrus oleraceus. The sequence continues at coordinate 400,625,855 of NC_066581.1, read as the reverse complement.
TTTGGAACCACGTGCACTGGACTCACCCATGAGCTATCGGATATGGGGTAAATCAGCCACGCATCCAATAACTTTACAACCTCTTTGCGAACCACTTCTCTCATAGTTGGATTAAGTCTTCATTGTGGTTGAACTACCGACTTATGATCATCTTCCATCAAAACCTTATGCATGCAAACTGTCGGGCTAATACCTCTCAAATCCCCAATCGCCCATCCAATAGCTCCCTTGTATTTCTTGAGTACCTGAATGAGTTCTTTTTCTTCAAAACTTTTTAAACTGGAATTGATAACGGTTGGGCACTTCTTTTCAGCATCAAGAAATACATACTTCAGATTCTCAAGTAATTGTTTCAAATTTCCCCCCTTTTTAGGCTCTTGGGTGTTTTCTGATGGTTAGGGTGGTCTTAAATCTTCCCACCGGTGTGGTTTAGATCTAATCCACTGAGGTTGTTCCTCCATCATGGCTAGCACTTCTGACTCTCTCGTCTTCATCACTTTGAAAAATTGACAAGCTCAAAACACATTCTAAAGGTAACTGAGGTGTTTTCATTTCAATTTCTTGAGCAATCACTTGATCTATTACCTCTACAGTGTGACTCGTGCCAACATCATCTTTGTATTGCATAGTGTTTCGAACATCAATTTTCGATTCCTCATCATAGACTTTGAGGGTCATTGTTCCTTCCTCTATGTCTATCATACATCGTCCTGTCTCTAAAAATGGTCTTCCCAATATGAGAGGGATCTCCTCATCTTCAGACATCTCAAGAATGACAAAGTCAACCAAAAATACAAATTTATCTATCTTTACCAGAACATCTTCCACAATTCCATAAGGTCTCCTAACTGAGCGATCAGCAAACTGAAGGGTCATCCTAGTATCTTGAACGGTCCTAAGGCCCATTTTTTTATAAATGGACAGCGGCATCAAACTCACACTACCTCCTAAATCAATCAGAGCCTTCTTGAATTTTCTATCACCAATAGTGCAAGGAATAGTAACAAAACCCCTATCTTTCTTTTTCACAGGAATTTTCATACCTTGGAGAATAGCACTGCAAGTTTCAGTGAGGATGATCGAGTCTACATTTGTGGAGTGCTTTTTGGAGATGATGTCTTTCATGAATTTAGCATATATTGGCATTTGCTCCAGAGCTTCAGAAAATGGAATGTTTATCTCAAGTTTCTTAAACATCTCCAAAAACTTCTCAAAATTCTTTTCATGTTGGTCTTTCTTCTTTTGTCTCGGAGGATAAGGTAGTTTAATGATTGGCTTGACAACTTTTTCTTTCTCCTTTATAGGCATTATCACAATATCCTCCTCAGTTTTCTTTGGTTTTTTAATGTCTAACTCGACTTCCAACAACCCATCTTCTTTGGCAATGTTTTCTTCCGGTTTCTCATTAGACTTACCACTTCTTGTCACCACAACATTAACATTATTATGCTCCCAAGGATTTGTCAATGTACCACTAGGAAAGGTACCTGGAGTTCTAGAATTTGAGACCAATTGTTGTGCTATCTGACCCATCTGAATTTCAAGATTTTTATATAGATGCGGTGGTGTTTTTTTTATTATTTCTAGTCTCTTCTTGGAACTGAATATTATGAGCGGCCATTTTTTCAATGGCAATCTCCCAGTCTTCTTTCTTTGGAGCTTGTTGTTGCTGTTGTTGTTGATATTGAGTTGGATATTGATCTTGACCCTGTTGTGGAACATTCCCTCTCTGATCTTTCCAAGAGAAATTTGGATGATTCTTCCAACCTGGATTGTAAGTGTTGGAGTAGGAATTATTTTGCTTCAAGAATTTTATCTCTTCAATTTATTGAGGGGTTGCAAAGCAATACAAAGTATGGTGAGGTCCATTACAAATTTTACAAGTGATGGTCTGAGCAGGTTGAACTTGAGCTACCTGTTGGGTACCTATGTTCATAGCTTTCAATTTCTTTTCCACTTCAGCAGCTACTGTATCTTCCAACCGGATTTTATTAGTTTCCACTTCATATCAATAACTCCCTCAGGTTTACTAGTACATCTATCATACAATTCCAGATGCTCATTGGCAGTTATCGCTTCAATGATCTTTTTAATACTGGTGGCAGTTGAGAAATTTGTTGAGCCACCGATTGATGTATCAATCAACAATTTTGTCTTTATTTTCAGCCCATTAACATACATATGCATCTGTTCAGTCTGGTCCATATTATGAGTTGGGCAAGCCACCAGGACCCTTTTGAATCTTTTGTAGGCATCTCCCAAAGACTCACCCTCCTTCTGTTTGAAGTTCAAGATTTGATACCTTTTTCTCAGAAATACAGATGCTGGAAAATACTCATTTAAGAAAGTCGTTTCCATCTCTTCCCATGATGTAATACTGCCTACTGGGAAGAATATAATCATTCTTCTGCCTCTTCAGCTAAAGTGAACGGGAAAATTCTTAACTTCTTTGCTTCATCAGTATGACCATCAATTTTCAAAGTGGTACTCGTGGTCAGAAATCTCTGCAAGTGCTTGTTTGCATCTCCATTCACATTTTCGGTGAAATGTTTTCTTTCAAGTTGATTGATTCTTCTAGGATGCAGTTGAAAGTTATTCACATTCACCAGTTGGTTTACAATTGTTAATATACCACCTAGTGCATTTGCACCTCCATAATCACCAAGGAGTCTTTCTGGAGGTGGAGGTGGAACGGGAGGAACTTCAGCCATAGTTTCTTTTTCTGAATCTGAATTAGAATGATCCGATGGAACTTATTCTTTGGAATGTCGTCGAGCCAATCTAGCGTGACTAAGTCTCTGGTGAAGGGTTTTCTCGATTTCTACATCAAAAAGAAATTCAGCTGAGGGATCTCCTCACATGAACAGATTAGACAGATTAGTGAAATGAAATTATATAAATGACAATATATATATATATATATATATATATATATATATATATATATATATATATATATATATATATATATATATATATATATATATATATATATATATACAGGTGGCAAACGGGCATGTCCGCCCCGTTTAGGCCCGTCCCGCAAAAGCCCGCAAAAAAATGGGGCGGGGCGGGACGGTCATAGTTGAGGATGTGGGCCTAAAACTTTGGTCAGCCCCGCAAAAAAGTGAGGGTGGGGCGGGGAAAGCCCGCGGGCACTGCACTCTTTAAGCCTAAAAATACAAAAGTTTATGTAAATGCACGTGCCCGCAGAAGTCCGCGAAAAAAACAGGGCAGACACATTAGAGGGTGAGGGCCTAAATCCTTGGCCCGCCCCGCACTAAAGTGCGGGCAAAACGGGCATGCCCAGCGGGCCGGGCCCGTTTTGCCACCCCTATATATAATTTTATTGCAGTCCCCAACAACGGCGCCAGAAACTTGATCTAAAAAATAGCAAGTGTACTATTTTTCCTTTTGTAGTAATAAAGGGGAAATTCCCTAAATGTCGATCTCAAGGACTGCGTGTTAATATCGAGTTCAAATAATCGTTCAATTAAGCAAAAACTAGTGTTTGGGGGTTTTAGATTCAAATTTATAAAAATAAAGGCAAATAATATTAATATTGTAAAATAAGGGTTTGCAGGGGAAAAGGAACATGCAGGGAAGGTTTATAACTTGTCCCTGTAACAACTCTAAGTCAATATTGTATCAACAAATATCAATTAATTACTACTAGTTCTCAAGGGTATTTTCTCCCAAGGCATTGGTGATAAAACCTTTAATCATTCAACCCTAATTCTTATGTCCATAGAAAATTAATGGTGAAATTAAGCCTTATTATATCAAGAATCCTCTGGTTCATACAGGGTATCCCTAGTCCTAAGTGATATCTACTGCAGAGTAATCTTATGAAAACCTCATCAATGGTGGTCCAACCTAATTGATAATCATACAACAATTAGGATATAAACAAATTCGTTGGGTTGAGTAAGATGAAACCTTTTCACCAGTTGTAATACTTAAATCTGTTCAGATTTTACTTGTTATCGTTGCATATCATGATTATGAAATATGGAAGATGGATGTCAAAACTACTTTCCTTAATGGGAATCTTCTTGAGGATGCGTACATGACACAACCTGAAGGATTCGACAGACCAAAAGAAGCCCAAAAGATATGCAGTTACATAGATCAATCTATGGATTTAAGCAAGCTTCCAGAAGCTGGAATCTTCATTTTGATGAAATAGTAAAACAATCTGGATTCATCAAGAATGAAGATGAGCCTTGCGTCTATAAGATGGTTAGTGGGAGCATGATCATCTTCCTATATGTAGATGACATATTATTCATTGGAAACGATGTCCCTACCCTGCAACAAGTAAAGACTTGGTTGGGGAAATGATTTTCTATGAAGGACCTACGTGAAGCAGACTATATATTAGGAATAAGGATCTATAGAGATAGATCACAAAAAATGCTTGGCCTAAGTCAGAGTACATACATCGATAAAGTGTTGAGACGCTTTAATATGCATGATTCCAAGAAAGGATTCATACCTATGCAACATGGCATGTGTCTATCAAAAACACAATCCCCTTCAACTAAGGAAGAAAGGGATCGCATGAATAAGATTCCATATGCATCTGCAATAGGATCTATCATGTATGGCATGTGATGTACTCGACCAGATGTCTCATATGCTTTAAGTGCAACGAGTAGGTACCAATCTGATCCCGGTGATGCTCATTAAGTAGTTGTCAAGAATATCCTTAAGTATTTGAGAAGGACTAAGGACTCATTCTTGATATATGGAGGTCAGGAAGAGCTTGTTATAATTGGATATACCGATGCTAGCTTCCAGACAGATAAGGATGACTTTAGATCGAAATTTGGTTATGTGTTCTGCTTAAACGGTGGCGTTGTAAGCTGGAAAAGTTCAAAGCAAGATACCGTTGGTGATTCGACAATCGAGGCCGAGTATATTATTGCCTTAAGTACAACAAAGCAAGTTGTTGATCAAAAAGTTCAGTAGTGAACTTGGCATAGTTCCTAGCATTGTGGATCACATTGATCTCTATTGTGATAACAATGGTGCTATCGCACAAGCTAATGAGCCTAGATAGCACCAACGATCCAAACACAAACTTAGGAATTATCACCTCATTCGAGAGATAATAGATTGAGTAAATGTGAAAATATGTAGAGTACATACACTTGACAATATTGTTGACCCACTGACGAAGCCTTTTGCGCATCAGAAACATGATGGCCATACTAGATCTATGGGTATTGAGGGTATGCCATTGTTGGTATGAGCCTTAGAGGCCAATACTTTTGGTACTTGTATCGAATTATTTATTAATAATAAAAGGCTTTTTATTTTTTATGTTTGTTAATAAAGTCCCTAGAGTAGCTATTTCGTTTAATGTATCAAGTGTGACTTAATCATGAGATCTTATTAAACATAAGGACATTACTTTTAAAGTATCTGTAGTCGAGCTTTATTATGAAGTGGGATAACATTAAAGCATTAAGATTATTTTGTATATAGACTGATGATCACATCTCATGGATCATGGATAAGGAGTTATCAAGTCTTAAACATAAGTATGAATATTAGGAGTTATACTTATATTGGATTGACCCGCTATGAGAATACTATATAAAGTGTTATGCGAAGTGTCATAAGTTATTCTCATGGTGATAGTGGTGTACACCATCCTTCGACCTGAAACCACTATGGACCCTAGATGTAGAGTCGAGTGCTTTATTGCTGATCAAACATTGTTCGTAATTGGATGACCATAAAGACAGTTGATGGGTACTCCATGAAGCATGCTAAGGGACATGAGTGACCTAGATGGAATTTTCCCATCATGCGTAACAGGATAAATGTCTAAGGGCCCAATATTGAACTGGACAAGGATGACATGGTCTATATAGACATAAGGGAAAAAATGGTAATTGTACACACAAGAATTAACACAAAAAGGATTTGTCATATCACATGACATTTTCGTGTCTTGGGTAGCAGTGATGGGTTGCTAGATACCGCTCATTGTTTATTATGTTAAATATATGATTTAATATAATTGCCAATGTCGCAAAAACCTACAGGGTCACACACAAAAGGAAGGATTAATGAGAGATAGAATAAATAAGTAACACCGTAAGGTACGATGCACTTAAATGAATTATAGGACATCATAAGGTACGGCGCACTTAAGTAGAATATGAAATATGGTAAGGTACCACGCGCTTAAGTGATTTTTGGTATACCATAAGATATGGGCCACATACACTTAAGTGGGCTTTTTAGCTTGCATCCCACACAAGTGATTATATAAATAAAACCCTTGTGCAAAAGCACTTCATTAGATGAAATTTCGTTTCTCTCTCTCTCTCTCATAATCAAAGCCTTCATTCGTAGCAGCTAGCACTGAGATTGAAGGAATTCGTTTGTGTGGACTAAGTAGAGGCATTATCACCATTCAACGCTTGTGATCACTCCTTAGATCTGCATCAAAGGTTTCAATCGCCACAAGAGGTAACAATTTCTATCACTGATCATGCTCATCCATAAGGATCACTAAAGGAGATTTTTTTTAATTTCGGCTGCATTTTGGATCGAAATTTTCCTTCATGCGAAGTGTACTATCCCATGTCTAATTGTTAGGTAGCCCAAAACAAATCCATGTGCGTGCTAATGAGTGTTGAGCCTAAGCAGATGAATGCAATAAGCAAATACAATAAAGCAGATGAACAAAATCATAAGCTTAAAAGTTCAACAGGAGAAAACCCAAGTCAAAGTGTCCTCAAGGTCCAAGGGTCCAAGGTCACTCCAAGTCAAGCAAATGGTCTAAGGCCTAAGTCCAAAGTCCAAAGAGTCCAAAACTCATCATCACTCTAAATCAAGCATATGTTTAAGAAAAAATCAAGTTAGTTTATCATGTTTTAATTGATTGAGATTAACAAGTAGATCAATCAAACCAAATCAGAAGCAACAAAGGAATAAGACAAGATGAATAAAGTATGAAGTGATATCATGAATACAAATTCTTAAAGTAAAGTGCATTAAGTAAATGACATAAACTAAATGACTTGAATTAAAGGGAAAAAAATTAAATGGCAACAAAGTAAAGAGCACAAAATAATCTTAGGATTTAGTGGTCACTTAATTGTGTCGGGACAATTTAGCGTTGTGTTTAGCAATTGTAAGTAGGCTTATGTAGAAGCCATACTTATCTGAGGCCGGTCAATAACAATGTATGTGTCAGACACATTACATAATTAACACAAAGTTAATCTTCTACAACATGTAACATAATGACAAAAGAAAAAGAAGAAAAGAGATGAAGACAGAAAGAATGAAAAGAGAGCTAAGGCAATCACATAGGGATCAATCTATCCACAAATCAAAAGACTCAAAATATGGCGCATCAATGGATAACTTATCATTGATGCAAAGTGTTAAAGATGATTCATGATCAGTTATAAACATGTTTGAATCAAAGAAGGTTGAATTAACCTCAAGTCCATCTATCAATGATTTGAAGTATGGAAGACCTCATCAACCAAGCAATCAACATAGTTCAAAACATCAAGTGAATAATAAAAATGAATAAAGATGATTAAAAAATGATTAAGAAGGAAAAATAAAAATGGAAAATACCAAAGAGGTATCAAAACATCAAATAAAAGTCCAATAAAAATGGAAAAGGTCAACAAAATTAGGGGGAAATTGATCCTAAAAGTTGGATCTCAAAAGATTTTGAAAATTTTGAAAATTAAATGTAAAAAGAAAATAATAAAGAAAAATAAGGGAAAATAGGAAATAAGTGCTAAAAATGATTTTAAAAAAGGTTTTAAAATAAAATCAAACAGAAAATATTTTTAGGGATTTTCTATAAAGAAATTGGAATTAAAAATAATTAAGGAGCTATTTTTAATAATTTTTGAAAGAAAAAGGAATTAAAAACAGATTAAAACCAAAGTTAAAAGACACGAAAAAGCTTGGGCCATCAGATATGATTACTAAAGTCCAGTCAGCCGATCAGATGGCCAGGACTTAAAGTCAAAGTGCGCTCACCATAGGGATCATTGTACCGGATCACAACGGACAAAACAATTTGAAAAACACACGCGTTGCAACATGACTGGTCCAATTCAAACTTCCTTCCAAAATTCAAAAAACATGAGTGAAGACTTTGTCTTCAACCTCCAGCCAAGCCAAAATTTACTTTCTACAACTCATGGATTCGGGTCCAAATGCTTATGCAGTTTAAACCTCAATTGTTCATCGTTGCTATCTCCATGCTCAGGAGCCATTAGTTGGCCCTAATTGTGAAGAATTTGGACCAAAACCAGACGAGCAACCAAAACCTAAAAGTTAAATTGAATGGTGAACTCCAAAGATAAATGCATAAGAGGTTAAGGTTATGATATAGTGAATCACCACGCACAAACTCGTATCAAGAAACCTATGAAGAGTTATATATTCGACCTTGTTCAAATTGATGTCGAAGGTTGAAGACGATGGAAACGGGTAGCACAATTCATACACTCTTAAGACTTAATTTCAATTGCAAAAGGTTCTGTGAAGTATGGAGAATCTTTATGGGTAAATAAACTCAAAGGTAAAGGCTCGAATCAATGGGACCATTAGCTGGTTTTTCAGTGCTTTTGAGTTTCAGTGAGGTAGGGATTTCTTGGCTCTTTAAACTTGGAAAATGAGGCAAAATGTTTCTCTATTTATAATTAAGAGAGTAAGGTCAAGGTTCTTATGAAATTGGATCCCAAACGAGTGAATCAAATCTAAAAAATTCAAGATCCCAACCGTGTGAAAAATTGGCATGAAAACTTGTGATTTTGGCACCTTCTAAGTCGTCTTGTGTTATGGTGAGATGTGTTTCAACGTGACAAACAAGTTTGTACATGTGATAAGTAGTCCCAATTTGATTTTGACATGATTTTACATTATAGGTCACTATGCAAAACAGAGTTTAGGTCACCATGTTCATGCTTAGGCCAATTCCAATCCCCTCGTCTGTTTTCCAATTTTCCTTGAGCCAAATGATATCTTCATGGCTATGAATTAGATATAAAAAAATTAACTGGAGAAGATATTTGAGGAGAAAGTTACAAAGGTGGGAAGTTAGGGTCGTGACCTGAAGTTTAGGTTGGGCATTTGGTCAAGCAGATTTTGGCATGTTTGGTCATTTTGAGGTCCCAAGTTGATGACACCATAACTTTTGACTCCCTAGTTCATTTTGAGCTAAACTTGGGACAAATAATCTTAGGTATAATCTTAACAAGATGCAAAAAGAACGGGGTTAAGAGATTGCTTGAGTTGGAAATGGCATGAGTGTAACGTGGTGGTCATGATAAGGTTTTGGCCCATTTTAGCAACTTGGTCATTTGCACAAATGAGATCCTTAATGATTGAATTGGTGCTTGACCCTTGAAAAAAATTGTAGAGGGACTCAGAAAGCACATGTGGCTTAAAGAAATTTGGCAATTAGATAAAAAAAAGTGAAGAAGTTATGGAATTTGGACAAAAGACATGACATACTTGCAAATTAGGTCAACCACACTTGTTCCCCTATGTAAAAACTTGATGTTTTCTTGCATTTCAACCACCATGATTATAGAATAAGTATCCCTTGATTAAAATTTGATTAGGTATTGATTAACCTTGAGAAGAGATTGAAGATTAAGTGATGTGGCATGGAAATAAACACATGAGCTAACTCTTGAATCACAATAAACAAACTTGCATTTTCTTGACCAAAAGACCTTTATTTTGTCTTAATTTATAGCATGATCTTCTACATGAGCAAAGTAACAAAAAGCCCCATCTCTTATTGAAGTTAGGGTTAGTTGATAAGCAAATCATAATGAAAAACCTATTGTTAAGACACAAAATAAAATGTGGCTATGCTTGTGATCCAATGAACAAATGCAATGGTCATGCATGATATGATTTTAATGTAGGAAAATAAGTTATGTAAAAGGAAAAAGGAAGGGAAAATTTTGGGGTATGACAGACATGTACAAGAAGTGTGCTAATCAACCTTTGAGAAGATGTTTTGACTACTCAGAGGCTGACCAGATCTTATCAACGTGCCACAATGCACCCTATGGAGGACACTTTTGAGGAACCAGAAATGTTTCTAAGGTTCTACAATTAGGTTATTTATGGCTCTCCTTATTCAAATATACAAAGGAGTTAGTTAAAAGAAATTGATTACGAATAAAATAAACAAGCTAATCTACTATTCCAGTTTCCCAACTGATAATCGATTAATATGATTCCCAAGCCCTAAGCGAATTTTATTCCCTTTTTTATTACAATATCAATCAAACAAGTGCAATTAAAACTATGTGGTTTACACTCCTACTTTCCTAATTAAGCAAACGAATTAAAGATTTGCACTAATTAACGAAAAAACTATGCAAACATGCGATAATGCTTAAGGAGCATAAATCAATAGAAATAAATTAACACATTCTATAGAACTTGAATTAAGCATACACGACATATAGCAGAATATTGAAAGAGAAAAGAAATTAGATTGAAAATTATAAAACCTCAAAGTATTTGTGGAAACACGAACCAGTAAAACAACCTAGGTGATTAGCTCTCCATTGGAATTGTGACCGTCTAAAGTAATTTCGTGAATGTTGAATGAATGAAAACAAATTTTCAAATTTACTTAAATAATAAAAGGAAAATCGGGACCTAATAGCATTTGACCCGAAAAACATAAAAACTGGCCAAAAACTAATTATTTATTAAGTATGGAAAGAAAGCGAATTATTCAACTCTTCTATACTCTGATTTATATTCTGACTTTAACACAAAACTTGTAGCTTTCCAATACATATTACAATGCGTCAAATGGCATCTCTTAACTCAAGTTATGACATGTACACTGAGAAGGTTCAAATTATTGCTTATTCAGAAAATAAATAACAAAATTAAAATAAAAGCAAAAATAAGTTAAACTTATGAAACACATTAAAAATAGTAAAATGAAAGCAACGAGTCATAAAAATCTCTTAGCACAAAGTAAAGTGTGGTATATTAAAATACACCGATCAAATTCCCCGACACTTAAACTTTTGCACTCCGAGCAAAATTCTAAAATCAAAATTCAAAATAGAGTAAAAACAAGAAAAAGAATAACAAAATAGAGCATGCAATTTCAAAGACTTTCGGGGTCACAAAATGGATAAGTAAAATCCTCATTTTATGTTTCAAGTAATATGGTGTTAGTGAGTAACTTTTTGTGACAATTAAAGCAAATAAGAAGATAATTTACCAAAGAGCACATCATAAGTAGCTAGATTCTCATGGGATAAAACTATCTCAACTCTCAAGTGTTTATGTTGATTGTTTACACTCAAAACACATTATGAATATTAGCACTACCATAAGATTGAAAAGACTCTGACGTCCCCACTTGAAATGCATGCACACAAAGATCAAACGAGATTTATTCAGGTTGTAACGGGGCCAAGGTAAGGGTAGGATAAATCCTAAGGGGTACTAGGCTAAAATTTAAAGGCACAAAAGAAAAAATTGAAAAGAATTGCGGGAATTTAATTAAAATTTCATTCACTTTTTAGACAACAACTTTTCAATCATTTTCTCCTTTTCTATCTTCTTTCTTTACTTTTTTTCTCTTTTAGAAGGAACATGATAGTAATATGAATTGCCATCCTTCTTTTTGCTTTTTTTTCTTTTTTTCTTTTCTGCCAACTTTTGAAATATCATAGCTATAATAATTCAACCTCACACAACTCATAAACAAGACTCTTTCAGCCCTTTAAATAGAGTAATAACATTGTTTTCACTTTTTTTTGCTTGTAATGATTTTCAAACAAAGAATGGGATAAATAGGCTCATGGAGGTTTCAAACAAGAGGTGGTATTTTTAAGGTTGGCTTTTTGGCTAAGTGGCTAAAAAAATAAAACAGAAACAACTTGAATTTATCATATTTGTATGCACAAATAAACGAACAGTTTCAAAAAGAGTCAGATCAAGTTCTAGAGACTAACAAACATGAGTGAAATCACACAAGAAAGAAAGAGATGGATTTTTTTTAATGTTATCCATTATTATGCTCAAAATCTAAGAAAGGGTATTGATCAACTACAAATGATGCATAATTCAGAATTTAGTCCTACTTATCATACTAAGAATGAACAACAAAGCACTCACATCACACCACGACTCTTTAGTCAAGGGAATAAAAAAAAATACTCACACTTGTAACCCAAAAAACCTAGAGAAAAAGCATGCACTGTAAAAAAATTTAAAGGAAAACAAGTAATTGACAAATAAGAAAACACACAAGCAAATGACTCTCTCCCCCACATTTAAGACATACATTATCCTTAATGAAATATACAAATATAAAATAAGGATGAGAAAAAGGAAGAAGGACTACATGATCAAACTGTAGTGTAGGTGGACTTTTCCAAGAAAAACACTTTTATGGTTGCATCTTCAAGAACAAAACTTTCATGGAATAACTTCAGGCATTGGTCGTTGACTTTAAAGACATTGTCAGTACCAACACTTAATAAAACTTTCTGGCTAACAGAGAATTTAGAAATCATCTTATCATGGAAGTGCTTATTTTTCTCTTTGTAAATTCTAGAGTTTTCATAGGCTTCTAGTCTAAGCACTTCAAGCATTTGTAATTGGAGTTTTCTTTCCATATATGCTTTATGCATTTCCAAATTGCAACTTTTGACCACCAAATAAGCACGGTGCTCAATTTCTACAGGAAAGTGGTATGCCTTACCAAACAAAAGTCGATAGGGATACATTCCTATTGATATTTTGGAAGTTGTTCTTTGAGCTCAAAGTGCCTTTTCTAGATGGTGTTCCAGTCTTTTATATTTGGTTGCACCATCTTTTCCAAAAATTTGTTTAATTTCCATGTTTGAGATCTCATCTTGCCCATTAGTTTAGGGTTGATATGTAGTATAAACCATATGCACAACACTGTACTTTCGTAGAAAAGCTTCCATGGTCCTATTACATAAATGAGTGCCTTGCTTATGATAGCTCAGGATATTCCAAACCTGCAAAAAATATTTGACCTGACAAAATCTACAACAACTTTAGAATCATTAGTCCTAGTGGGGATTGCTTTGATACACTTTGAAACATAATCAACAGCAAGTAAAAGGTAAACAAAACCAAAAGATATAGAGAAAGGGCCCATAAAGTCGACTCCCCATACATCAAACATCTCACAGAAAAGAATCGATTGTTGAGGCATTTCATTCTTATGAGTGATAGTTGTACCTACTATCTGACATTTCTTACAAGTGCAGTAAGTCTCACAAGCATCCTTAAAAATAGTGGGCCAAAAGAAACTTGAGTCTAACACTTTTCTTGTAGTCCTTAGAGGACCAAAATTTCCTCCAACTTGAGATGCATTTGAAAATTGAAAAGTTGCGTGGTTAGTAAAATAAACTACCTTGGAACCTAGAAAATATGATATAAATTTATCAAGAGAAAAAAAAAAGCTAGAAGTTCCTTTTCAGTAGTAATGTAATTAGCTTGCACAAAATCTAAAGTTCTAGAAGCATAATAAATAGCATGGGCAGCCTTATCAACTCTTTATACTAGGACATCCACGATTGCATAGTTAGATACATCACACATATTTCTAAAAGGGAGGGTCCAGTCGGGGGGTTGGATGATGGGAGTATATGTCAGTGCTTTCTTCAAGAAGTCAAACACCTTTTTGCATTTGTCATCAAAGTTGAAAGTGCCATCATTTTTTTTAAAATTTGATAGTGGAAGAGCTATCTTGCTTAAATACTTAATGAAGCGCCTGTAAAAATATGAATGACCAAGAAAAGAATGAATATCACGAATGCAAGATGGGTAAGGAAGATTAGAAATCACATCAATCTTAGTAGGGTCCATTTGTATTCCTTTTTCATAGACTATATGTCCTAAAACAATTCCCTGTTCAACCATGAAATGGAATTTCTCATAATTCAATACAAGGTTAGTTTCAATGCATCTCTTTAAAATCATATCCAAACTACTCAAACATGTATCAAATGAAGAACCATAAATAGTGAAATCATCCATAAACACCTTCATGCGATTTTCAATAAATTCGGCAAAAATACTAATCATGCATCGTTGGAACGTGACAGGAGCATTGCAGAGACCAAATGGCATCCTTCTGTAAGCAAATGTATTGAATGGACATGTGAACGTTGTCTTTTCTTGATCCTCAAGTGCAATATGGATCTGAAAGTAACTTGAAAAACCATCAAAAAAACAAAATTGTGATTTACCAACCAACCGTTCAAGCATCTGATCAATGAACGCTAAAGGAAAGTAATCCTTTATGGTTGCTTGATTTAACCGCCTGTAGTCAATATAAACTCTCTAATCATTCTGAACTCTAGTGGGAACAAGTTCATGTTTTTCATTTTTGACCACTGTGAGACCAGATTTCTTAGGTACATCCTGCACTGGGCTTACCCAATTATTGTCAGAGATAGGGTACATGATACCTGCTTGAACATCTATGTTACCTCATTCTTCACAACATCAAGAATCAAAGGATTAAGCCTCCTTTGGGGCTGCCTCGCTACTTTAGCTCCGTCCTCAAGCAAAATCCTATGCACACACATGGAGGGGATAATACCAGGTATGTTAGCCAAGGTTCATCAAATTGCCTTCTTATGCTTCTTTAAAACCTGCAAAAGCTTTTTTTCTTGATTAAAATAAAGGTTAGATGAAATTATTACCGATAGTTTTTCATTCCTCTCCAAAAATGAATATTTTAGATTGTCAGAAAGTGGTTTAACCTCTAAGAAAGGTGGTCATTCAATGGACGGTTTGGTTTGGGAATCCAGGATGTCGATAACTTCAGCTCCATAAACAACTTCATCTAGAAATTCATCTGTAGGAAAAATGTCAATATGCATGGTAGTATCAATCTCAGCACAAACATAATAAATATTAGTGTTAGTACATGAATCGTAAGAGTAAGTATCATCAAAACCAGACAATGATGGAAAATTAACTAAAAACTCAGAATAAGTATCATCAACTAGCTCATAAAGCAATTCAATGTGAAAAACATAATGTTCTTCCATGGAATGTTTCATAGCATAAAAATGTTAAATTTTGCAATGATATCACCAAACTCCTTGGACATTTTTCCATCATCAACATCAGTTTTTGTTTTTGCTATTTTCATAAATGGCCCTCCTAAAATGATGGGTGCTCTACTTGACTTAGTTTCTCCTTCCATGTCAATAATATAAAAATATGTCGTAAAAATCAAGTCATTAACTTGAACAAGGACAACCTCCACTACTCCAGCAGGGCGGGCATTCCTCATGTTCGCCAACTGAATGGTTAGACCTGTATTCTGTAAAGGACCAAGATCAAGATTGTTATAAATAGCGGTAGACATAACATTAATGGAATTTCCTAAATCTAGCATGCAATTTTAAAATTTACTATTCCCAATGGTACAAGGAGTAACAAAAGTTCCTGGATCTTTGCACTCTTGGGGCATGGCCTGAGTGAGAGCTGAGACATTCCGCTCGGTAAGAGCCGATATTGATACAAGTTTGGGATAAATGAGGTCTAAAACATTTCTTCACATATTAACTCTCTCGTTTCCCTTCAACGTTCTCTTGTGAATGTGCAAGTCTTTCAGAAATTTGACATACTTTAAAATTTGCTTAATCACGTCAAGAAGTGGAATGTTTACTGCCACCTTCATGGATATGTCCAATATCTTCTTATCCTTATATTCCTCATCCATATTTTTATTTTTCACTGCTCTCTATGGGAAAGGAAGTGCTGGTACATACTTTTCCTCTTTCACACTATTAACAACAACTTCGGAATGAGGATTAGGTATGGGCTCAACTACTTTGTTACTTTTTTCTGGGACCGGTTGAACCGGTTCAATACTCTTTCTGAATCTCAACAGTCATTTCCTTGACAAGGTCCTCCGATGAAGGCCCAGAAGGTGTAGAGGTGGTTACTTATGCAGTGTTATGTGGTGGTGGCAGTGGTAGCATCAACTGTTGTTGACTAGGTTACTATGTGGATGGATTCCCATACCAAAGTTTTGGATGGTTTCTCTAGTTGGGATGGTACCTGTTAGTGGATAGGTCAAGAGTATTGTATTTATATTAGTTGTTTCTCTGAGAATTGTAAATATTTGTTGCTTATTCTTGAGGAAAAATAGAAATTACACCCTCTTGCAAGGTAGAACATGTATTTGTTGGCCATTCAGGAGAGGTGCAAATGCCACATAACCTTTTTGTTTGAGTTTTTCCTACTGCTAGTTGTCTCACAAATGAAGTAAGCTTATCAATTCTAGTTTTTAAAGCCTTGTTGGAAGAATAAGAAGCTTGAATCTCATGCACTTTTTTTGTCATAACCACATAGTTGTTTCTGGTTGTGAAGTTGTGAGTTGCGTGACATTTTTGAAATTAAAATCTTAGTTGTAGATAGGGTCTTATCAACAAGTGATCATCCACTAGCAACATCCAGAATGCTTATGTTCATAGGTATCAGCCCCTCATAAAATTACTATATTAATAATTGCTCAAAAATCTGGTGTTGAAGACAACTCAACACTAACTGCTTGAATATCTCCCAATATGCAGCCAGTTATTCCATGTCAACCTGTCTAATATCATATATTTCTTTTCTGATCAAATCAACTCTTAAGGCAAGGAAAAATCTTTCTAGGAACACTCTTTTCAGATTCTTCTAGCTTGTGATAGAATTCGGCTCAAGATAATACAACAAATCTTTTGCACCATCTTGTAGTGAGAATGGAAAGGCTTTAAGCTTGATATGATGTTCATTAATTCCTTGAGGCCTTAATGGTGTAGAATACACAATCTAGAATTATTTCAGATGCTTATATGGATCTTCACCTACAAGACCATTAAACCTTGGCAACAAATGTATTAAACCAGATTTCAATTTAAAAGGTGTAACAACTTCAGGATACTACAAAATGCATTATAATTCACATCTAGTGCAGCAAGTTCTCTTAGAGTTGTTTTTTCATCCATATTATGATAATTAAACTCAAAATCATAATCAAACAAATTATTGGAGAACACATAATCAGAATCACTATCACTAACATGTGTACTAGTACTAGCTTGATTGACTCTACGACATGCGTGTAATGTTCTCTCTACTTCATGATCAAAATCAAACAAGTCAGAATAGCCAGACCTAGTAGTCATCTCTACTTTAGTAATGCAACAACAATTATGAAAATACCAACAATGTCCATATTAACAAAAACAAACGAAATAGAGAAAACCGATTAATATAAAATAAAATATGGAAATATCACTAAAAATCAAAATAAGGCACCACAATTTTTTTTCGTAATTTTTTTTGCAAATATGAAAATGGAAAATAAATTTAAAAAATAGAAAAATAATGAATTTGGGGTTTTTATGGGGGTCAAAAACGACGCCAATTGGATCCACTGTCGCACACTGGTCAAAAACGAGTTTAAAAATATAGTAAACAGAAGTGACACGCGAGACGTATCGCAAGGACTCTTGAATATTTTAACCAATCGAATGAAATAAGGGGTTTAACGTTTTCAATTATGCTACTAATTAAAAGAAATTGATTACGAATAAAATAAACAAGTTAATTTATTGTTTCGGTTTCCCAACTAGTCATTGATTAATATAATTCCCAAGCCCTAAAAGAATTCTATTCCCTTTTTGATTACAACATCAATTAAACAAGTGCAATTGACATTATGTGGTTTACACTCTTTTTTTCTGAATTAAGCAAACAGATTAAAGATTTGCACAAATTAACAAAAAAGCTACGCTAACACACGATAATGATTAAGGAACGTAAATCAATCGAAATAAATCAACATATTCTATAGAACTTGAATTAAGCATGCAAGACATATAGAAGAATATTGAAAGGCAAGAGAAACTAGATTGGAAATTATAAAATCTCAAATTATCGGTGGAAACGCGAACTAGTAGATCAATCTAGGTGATTAGCTATCCATAGGAATTGTGGCCTTCTAATGTAATTTCTTGAATGATGAATGAATGAAAACAAAGATGCGAATTTACTTAAATAATAAAAGGGAAATCGGGCTCTAATAGCATCTGACCTGAAAAACATAAAAACTGGCTCAAAACTAATTATTTTATTAACTTTGGAGATAAAATGAATTATTAGATTAGTCTGCACTCCGATTTAACTTCTGACTTCAACACAAAACTTGTAGCTTATCCTCTCAGATTTCCAACACATATTAGAACGCGCCAAATGAAATCTTGAAGCTCGAGTTATTGGCTGCACGGTGAGAAGGTTTCAAATTACTACTTATTCATTAAATAAATAAAATAATTAAAATAAAAGCATAAATAAGCTAAACTTATGAAACACACTAAAAACAGTAAAATAAAAGCAACAAGTTATAAAAATCTTTTAGCATAAAATAAAATGTGGTGTATTAAAATACACTAATCAAGGAGTTATACTCCAACTTGATCAACATATCCCAAAAGAAGATAGAAGTGCTTGTGAGAGGAAGGGTGGTTCAAAAAAGACTCTTAACATGGTATTGGGAGTGAAAGAAGTCGAAGACTCCTACCAATCCCTCTTCAAAAAGGTTAATGATGTAAAATTGTAATTCATTAGAAAATATATTTGTCTCCCTAGAATAACTTGGCTAGAGACACCCAAATTTGCTGAGAATATTGTGTTTGTTAGAACAAGATTTTGATTTTGTAATATATCTATAAGTTTTGATGATAATAAAGAATGAAACAATTTGGTACCCTAACAATTTTAATAAGTGTGCATGATTCTAAGTTAAAATGACTCCGATAAGTCACCTTATGATCATCAAAAACTGAATATTTGGCATCTAAATTAGTCCAGAAGCGCTGACCCAACACAAAGAGAAATCATATTTTAAACAGAATGCATCTGAGGAGAAATCACCTGAAGAATCTGACTCTGAAGTTCAAGCTCTGATGATTTGATTCTGAAGACTCTGTAAGAGATATCTGAAGACTTTGCAAGAGATATCTGAAGACTATGCGGAAAGATATCTGAAGAATCTAACTCTAAAGACTCTGATCATGCTCACCTCACTCTGACACATGCCTAGAAACACGCCATTAGATATCACCTGATCATAAACTTAAACTGGAAGCATTCAAATTGTAGTACAATTATTTTTAAGGAAACAATGGATTATACTCCAAGACAGCTATGAAAAGGACAAGAAATTTACTGCATATAACTCCCACAGCTGGCATTAAATCTTTATTGATTTCCCTCAACAATTCCATATCAAGTGCTATATAAAGGCCCCCTTTCAACTTGTTGAATATACAACTTTGATACAACAACATTCTTATACTCTGAATATTCTTCACCATCATTATTGTAAGAAATAGTTTCCATACAAGAGTTGTTGCTCAGTATTGTGTGGTTGTCTTTCATTGTTCTTAAAGTATGTTTATACTGCTTATCTAGAAGTATCTAGCCAAACACTTTTAATTCTAAAAATTGGGTGTGATTCCTCAAGTGACTTGTTTAGGTCTGTAGACTTTAGAGGGCTAAGAGGTTGTTGAACTCTTAGACGAATTTTGTAATCTGTTGGGATTAGTGGAATAAGTCATTCTTGAAGGAGAAATCACATTGGCCTGGTGGACTGGAGTAGCTTTTAAATTTCAAGTGAACCAGGATAAATCGTTTGTGTTCTTATTATTTATTATGTGTGTGTTATTGCAAAAAGATTTTAATTCCTATGAAAACAATTTAACCCCTCCCCTTTCTTTTTTTTCTCTACCTTCAATTGGTATCAGAGATTCGGCTCTGTTATTGATTTTTGAATCAAACACTGAACCGTGTAGAGAGACCCAGGGTGAGAAAAACTTCATGGCTAACACAAACAAAATAGATAGCTACAACATAAAACCTCCAGTTTTTTATGGAGAAAAAATTGACTACTGGAAGGACAAAATTGAAAGTTTCTTCCTAGGCTATGATGCTGATCTCTGGGATATGGTTACAAATGGTTATGAGCTACCCATCTTTACAATTGGCATTCATATTCCAAGAAGTAGAATGAGTGGCGATCAGAAGCGTGATTTCAAGAATCATCATAAAGAAAGAACCATTCTGTTAAACATTATTTCCTACAACGAGTATGAGAAGATAACCAACAGGGAAACAATCAAATATATTTTTGACTCCTTGAAAATGATGCACGAAGTCAACAATCAAGTTAAAAAGACTAAGGCTCTGGCCTTAATCCAGAAGTATGAAGCTTTCAAAATTTAAGATGATGAAGTTGTTGAAGTAATGTTCTCAAGGTTCCGAACGTTGGTTGTAGGACTCAAGGTTCTGGACAAAGGATATATTATAGCAGATCACGTCAAGAAGATAATCAGAATTCTTCCCAAGAAGTGGAGACCTATGGTTACTGCTCTGAAGCTATCCAAGGATCTGAACAGCATAAGTCTTTAAGAACTTATCAACTTCCTCATAAGTCATGAAATAGAGCTAGAAGAAGATGAACCTCAGAAGAAAAGAAAATTTGTTTCTCTAAAATCTAGATTAGAAAGAAGAAAGCCAGAAAGGAACAAAGCCTTTCAAGCTAAAGAGGAAGAAGTTGATGACTCTGAGAATGAAGATTCTGATGATGATGAAGAATTATCTCTTCTTTCCAGAAGAATCAAACAGCTCTGGAGAAAAAGACAAAACAAATTCAGAAGGCCTAAACAGAAGGGAGACCGTCCAGATTCAACCTCCAGAGGCAGACCCAACAAGGAAGTAACGTGTTATGAATGCAAAGAGCTTGGACACTACATAAATGAATGTCCAAAGCTAAAGAAGGATAGCTCCAGAAAAGAAAGCTTCAAGAAGAACTCATTCAAATCAAAGAAGAAAGGACTCATGGCAACATGGGACGACTCTGAATCTGAAGCTTAAGAACCTAATTCTGAAGAGGAGCAAGAAAATGTAGCATTCATGGCCACTACTTCTGGAAGTTCATCTGAAATTGAGTTTGACTCTGAAGAGGTATTCTCTAATTTTTTTCGTTCTGATCTTGAAGCCTGTTTGTCAAAATCTCTGAGCTTGTATCAGAAGCTTCAAAAGAAATTCAAGAACCTGAAAAAATTTCATGAAGAGACTGTTGAAGAGTGTGATAAGCTTGAGAAAGAAGTTTCTGAACTTAAAGAAAATAATTTTATTCTTGAAATAGACAAAGATTTTTCAAATAAGAAATGTTCAAAACTTGAGGAAAAATTTTCCAACGCTCCACCTACTTCTGACACTATTATATATAAATATGATAAAGCCTTTCAGAAATTTCTGAACAACAACATTGATAGAAGCATAATGGATTTTATGATCTATGGTGTAAGTCATAATAGAAAAAGAGGAATTGGTTATGACTCTGATGACGATGATCAGGAACCTTCTATAGAAAACTAACAAAAATCTCCTTTTTCTTACCATTATACACCGGCACAGACACAGAAGTTCAGTAATGCTAGAAAACCCAAAGTTCTCAGAAACTCTGGGAAAACTAATCCTAAAGGACCCAAAAGATTATGGGTACCAAAAGATAAAATAGTGTACGCTGCTGATATCCTATGCAGCAGAATTAAAACACCAGTCATGGTACCTGGACTCTGGATGCTCGCGACATATGACGGGAAGAAAACGTATGTTCCAAGGCCTGGAACTTAAAGATGCTGGTTTCATAGGCTTTGGAGAAAATCAGAAAGGAAGAATCAGAGGATCTGGAATAGTTGGTAATGAATCTCTTCCCTCAACTTCTAATGTTCTTTATGTTAAGGGATTAATGCATAATTTGTTATCCATAAGTTAATTAAGTGATAACGGTTATGATATTATTTTTAATCAAAAAACGTGCAAGGCTGTCAATCAGAAAAATGGCACAATCATTTTCACTGGAAAGAGGAAGAACAACATTTATAAAATAAAACACTCAGATTTTAAAAACCAAAACATGAAATGCTTGATATCTATTAATGAAGAGAAATGGGTGTGGCATAGACGCTTGGGTCACATTAGCTTGGGGAGGATTTCTCAGCTAAATAAACTCGAGTTCGTCAGAGGCCTGCCTAAACTGAAGTTTTCTTCATATTCTCTTTGTGAAGCATATCAGAAAGGGAAATTTTCTAAAACCACTTTCAAAACCAAAAATGTTGTTTCCACCTCCAAACCTTTGAACGTCTACACATTGATCTCTTTGCACCTGTTAAGACAATGTCAGTCAATGGTAAGAAGTATGGACTTGTCACTATTGATGACTGTAGGTGTTTAATTGACTGCATTATATGGTAAAACACTAGATGGTTACAAATGTCTTGACTGATGTCATGACATGTATGTGTGACTACAGTGTAGTTACTGCAGGACTAGCTAACACAGGATTTATTGAATGTCAAACTGGATGCTGTGACATTCATACCTGTCAACAGATACTAAGGAATAGAACAGCAGGTGTTCTGTTAGAACTTAGTATTTATTTCCAGTCTGGTTATCAAGGAAAGACCAGACCTGGCATAAGGCCTACTGACTGAATGTCAAACTGGATGTTATGACATTCATCATTAACAGCAGCTGCTGAAGATTAGACAGAGTGGTGTACTGCTATACTTCAGCATGTAACTTAGTTTGTTCTTCAAAAGAATAACAGAACTAACTTAAGGCCAATTGTATAAATGTTAAGTTGGACACTGTGACATTTATTAATGTAAGTTATCACTGTAGTATGGTCATTTTGATCATGTACAGGTCAGCAAAATTGTACAGTCTGTTTTCTGGAAAAACAGACTCAGCATATGGACCTTGATGTCAAGCTGAATGTCGTGACATTCATGCCTGACAGCATATGCTATATTGTAGGTTGTTCAGTTTTCTGTTTCAGCTTTTTCTCAGGCTATTCTTCAGGAAGTCAACAGCTTAGAGAAAAACCAGGAAATCAATAACCAATCTACATTCAATAAACCTAACAAATATCCTATTTGTTAGTAACCTAAATATTGAATTTATGGGAACTTGTGTGACCTTAAATTCAGGAGAATACAGGTGCAAAAGCCCAGGATACTGCAATATAAAAGGAAGGCGTTCCTTCATTCAGTTTCAGGGATTTTGAGGCGTGAAGATTATGTGTGTCCATCATACTTCACTGCTGTATTTTTGTGAGTCTTGCATTAGACATATCTTGTAAGCCAAGCCATTATCACGTTGATGATTATTTTGGTATAGGGTGCTCATTGAGTTGTAAGTGTTGTGTCACTCAAAGCTTTTAAGCGTGAGTGCTGTGTATCTTGATTAAAGCTGTGAAGCACAATCAAGAGTTGTTTGAAGTGTGACTTCAACTTGTCTTTAATATTGTTTAAAGATAGTAATCACTGAGGTGATTGAGGGGGAGTGAGTAGGAACTCTGATCTTAGGTTAAGATTGAAATTGCATTGGGTAGGGATTAAGTGATAAGTTGTAAACGGGTGAGTTTAGCTTTGAATTGATACTACTAATAGTGGATTTCCTCCCTGGCTTGGTAGCCCCCAGATGTAGGTCATGTTGGACTGAACTGGGTAAACAATTACTTGTGTTATTTACTGCACTTACATTTAAGTTCTGCATAATTCCTGTCTGTGCAAAATTGGATGTCATAACAACCCGTGTGACATCTAAAGTCTGATAACTAGAATTTCAATTGGCATCAGAGCAGGCACCCTGCTTGTGAATTTCTGGGTGAGATCTAGGGAAGTTACTTTCTAGTACCATGGACAAGGATTTATGACACTCAAACAGACCACCCATGTTGGATGGCTCTAATTATGATGACTGGAAGCCTCGTATGATAGCCTTCTTAAGGTCTCTAGACAGCAAAGTCTAGAGAGCTGTCAACAAAGGATGGGAACATCCAATGAGGACAGGTGAAGATGGAGGCAGTGAGCAGATTCCTGAAGAAGAATGGGACAAGGAGCAAGAGGTACTAGCTCTTGGAAATTCCAAGGCCTTGAATGCATTGTTCAATGGAATCAGTAAGAACATCTTCAGGCTGGTGCACCACTGTGAACTAGCTAAGGAAGTTTGGGATACCCTCAAGGTAACTCATGAAGGTACTTCCAAGGTGAAGATGTCCAAACTTCAGATGCTGACCACCAAGTTTGAAAATCTGAGGATGAAAGAGGATGAGACTATTCATGACTTTCACATGAATATTCTTGAAATTGCAAACACCTCTGGTGGACTAGGTGAGAAAATGGCTGAAGAGAAACTTGTAAGAAAGATTCTCAGGTCCTTGCCTAAGAGATTTGCGATGAAGGTCACAGCCATAGAGGAGGCGCAGGACATCTGCAACATGAAAGTGGATGAGCTCATTGGTTCCCTCCAAACCTTTGAAATGGGCTTGGGTGAGTATGCTGAGAAGAAGAACAAAAGCATAGCTTTTGTATCTAATGCTGAAGAGGAGTCAGAAGCAGGATATATTGGAGGTGATGAAAGTATATCAGAAGCCTTAGCCATGCTTGGGAGACAGTTCAACAAGCTCATAAAGAAATTTGATCAACAGGGTAGACCTAATGTCAAGAACATCCCGTCTGACATAAATAAAAGATCAATTTCTGAAGAAAAGGTCGACCAAGGCAAGGAAGTCCAGTGCCATGGATGTGAAGGATATGGTCATATTAAGGCTGACTGCCCTACCTTTCTCATGAGGCAAAGGAATGGGCTATCTGTCACCTGGTCAGAAGAAGACACTGAGAGTGAATCGGCCAAACATGTCACTGCTCTGACCAGTGTTTGTGCCTCTGAGGATAACTCAAGTGGAGATGAGCTCACCTTGGATGAGCTTGCTGCCTCATATAAAGAATTATGTGTTAAAAGTGCAGAAGTGTGCATCCAAGGAGAAAAGCATAAGAAACTCATCAAAGAGCTAGAACTGAGAAACTAGAGCAGCTGAAAGTCATAGAGGGTCTGAAGGGTGAGATTTCTTCGCTGATCTCTAAGCTAGACCAAATGACCAAATCCATCAAAATGTTGAATAAGGGATCTGACACCTTGGAAGAGATCCTGAAGACAGGTCAGAAGTCTGGAACCACATCTGGTTTAGGCTTTGGGAAAAGATCCTCAGCTGAACGCAAACGCCCAAAGGCTAAAGTTCAGAAATCCAAAGGGAAGTCACATCCAAAGTCACAACATCGAGGAACCAGAATGAACAATCATCAGAAGAAGAAATTCAAGAGATGGAAATGTCATTACTGTGGTAGATTCGGTCACATAAAACCATTCTGCTATAGGCTGCATGGTTACCCAAACCAGACCCCTCAAGGTAGGCCTAAGAAAAAGGTGTGTACGCATAATGTCCTTATTAAGAAACAAACATGGGCGGCTAAGCAGACACCTCAGGTCAATCCTAAGCAACTGGCATCTAAGATTCACTTCTCGCCTGAGAATCAACAGTGTGTTGCTAACCTTGCTCACACTTCCTCAAGGGGACATATCAGACAAGATTGGTACCTTGATAGTGGCTGCTCAAGGCATATGACTGGGATGAACAACCTAGTGGTGAATCTACGTCCTGCTAACACCAAGTCTGTGACATTAGGTGATGGAACTAAAAGAGAAGTCATGGGTGTTGGGAAGCTGGACTGTCCAGAAACTCCAAAATTGAATGATGTATTGTTAGTAAAAGGACTAACTGTGAACCTCATAAGCATAAGCCAGCTGTGTGACCAAGGATACAAGGTGGAATTTACCAAGGGAGGATGTGTGGTGTTTAATGGGTGCAATCAAGAAGTGATGAGAGGAGACAGATCCAAAGATAATTGCTATTTATGGAAATCTAAAGACTCTCTCAACCTTCCCAAATGTCCTTTGGCCAAGGGAGATCAGGAAAGGAAGCTGGATCCCAAAAGTGATGAGGGTATATTTCTAGGATACTCCACCAACAGCAGAGCCTACAGAGTGTTCAACTACATGACCAATGTCCTGATGGAATCCATAAATGTCATTGTGGATGATAAAGAGGAAGGGATCGATGTCATAGAGGATGTTGAAACATTCCTTGACAGTTCAACTGACATTCAAGTCAAGTATGAAGAAGTACAGGAACCTCCTCCTGAAGATGAAGTAGATGCAACCACCAAAATGCCATCTATCAGAATTCAGAAAGACCACCCTAAGGATCTTATCATAGGGGATCCTAACAGTGGTGTGACTACCAGGTCACGGGGAATAAGCTCAAATTCCTGCTTTGTATCCAAGGTTGAACCAAAGAATGTGAAAGAAGCCCTGACTGACGAGTACTGGATCAATGCCATGCAAGAGGAACTTGAGCAGTTCAAAAGGAATGAAGTATGGGAGCTAGTTCCAAGACCTGAAGGAACCAACATCATTGGTACCAAGTGGATCTACAAAAACAAATCTGATGAGAAAGGAGTAATTACTAGGAATAAAGCAAGACTAGTAGCTCAAGGATACACTCAAGTTGAAGGGGTAGACTTTGATGAAACATTTGCTCCTGTGGCTAGGCTTGAGTCCATCAGATTGCTGTTAGGGGTATCATGCATCCTGAAGTTTAAACTATTCCAAATGGATGTGAAGAGTGCATTCCTGAATGGCTACTTGAATGAAGAAGTCTTTGTGGAACAACCTAAAGGGTTTTGTGATCCTAACCAATCTAAGCATGTATACAGGCTGAGGAAAGCCCTGTATGGGTTGAAACAAGCACCTAGAGCATGGTATGAAAGGTTGACCGAATTTCTGACCTCAAATGGATACAGAAAAGGTGGAATAGATAAAACCTTATTTGTGAAGGATGAAGACGGCAAGATCATGATAGCTCAAATCTATGTGGATGATATAGTCTTTGGCGGAATGTCAGAACAAATGGTTCAACAATTTGTTCACCAGATGCAATCCGAGTTTGAAATGAGTTTAGTTGGAGAACTGACCTATTTCCTTGGAATGCAAGTAAACCAAATGGAGGACTCTATGTTTCTCTCCCAAAGCAAGTATGCCAAGAACATAGTTAAGAAGTTTGGTATGGATAATGCTAGGCACAAGAGGACTCCTGCTCCCACTCATCTGAAGTTGACCAAAGATGATGGAGGGCCTAGTGTTGATCAATGCTTGTATAGAAGCATGATAGGAAGCCTACTTTACCTAACTGCAAGTAGACCTGACATTTCTTATGCAGTTGGAGTATGTGCTAGATACCAAGCAGAGCCTAAGGTGAGCCACTTGAATCAAGTCAAAAGGATTCTCAAGTACATCAATGGGACATGTGACTATGGGATGCTGTATTCACATGGTTCTGAGCCTGTCCTATCTGGGTACTGTGATGCTGACTGGGTTGGGTGTGCTGATGACAGAAAAAGCACATCAGGTGGATGTTTCTTCTTAGGAGACAACCTCATATCGTGGTTCAGCAAGAAGCAGAATTGTGTCTCTCTGTCCACTGCAGAGGCTGAATACATAGCTGCTGGAAGCAGTTGCTCCCAACTGGTTTGGATGAAACAGATGCTCACTGAGTACAATGTCACTCAAAATGTCATGACATTGTTCTGTGATAATCTCAGTGCCATCAATATCTCCAAGAATCCCATCCAACACAGCAGGACCAAACATATTGACATTAGGCACCACTTCATCAGAGATCTGGTGGAAGACAAGGTGATCACTTTGGAACATGTAGCCACGGACCTTCAACTGGCTGACATATTTACAAAGGCTCTGGATGCTACTCAGTTTGAAAACCTAAGGAGCAAACTGGGAATATGTCTCTCTGAGACCTTATAGCAACCACTGATGTTTGGGATAAATTGTTTAATATCTCTGCCTATTAAACAATTTGTACTAGGCTATGATTGGTCAACAGATCATAGCTAATCTACTTGCAACAAGGGTGGATACAAGAGGGTAAGGAGACACCCTACTGTGAGAAGGCCAATGTACCTGCAGGAGTTCAAGGATGTTGTCCATGCAGGAGTGGTTCTGGATGTCAGAAACAAAATAATGGCATCTGATATGGTGGTACCTACTGTAAAGCAAAAGTGGGTGATTACTTGATCAAAGCTGTGAAGCAAGATCAAGTGGATGGTAACTTGGTTGAAACTGTGAAGTAAAACCAAGTCTGTAACTCTGTCGTTATTCTCTGGTTATGTTGTTGGCTTTGGCAACATTTTTGACAAAAAGGGGGAGTAACCCCTGAACAAACAGAGTGGGTGTCTCTACAACAGACACTCATGGGTCTCTACAACAGACTCTCAGGACGACAGATTCCTCCCCTGCAGCAATTGTGTGTGAAGTTTTTATTTAACTTCCATGTGTGTGAGTGTGCTGCCACTCTGTGTGTATTAGCTAGTACTATTTCCTGCCAGGTGTGTGATTCCGCTGCCATGAACTCTGTTATGGGGATCAAAGTGTTTTAGCCAAAAATTTGCCAAAGGGGGAGTTTGTAGGTGTTTAATTGGCTGCATTATATGGTAAAACACTAGATGGTTACAAATGTCTTGACTGATGTCATGACATGTATGTGTGACTACAGTGTAGTTACTGCAGGACTAGCTAACACAGGATTTATTGAATGTCAAACTGGATGCTGTGACATTCATACCTGTCAACAGATACTAAGGAATAGAACAGCAGGTGTTCTGTTAGAACTTAGTATTTATTTCCAGTCTGGTTATCAAGGAAAGACCAGACCTGGCATAAGGCCTACTGACTGAATGTCAAACTGGATGTTATGACATTCATCATTAACAGCAGCAGCTGAAGATTAGACAGAGTGGTGTACTGCTATACTTCAGCATGTAACTTAGTTTGTTCTTCAAAAGAATAACAGAACTAACTTAAGGCCAATTGTAAAAATGTTAAGTTGGACACTGTGACATTTATTAACGTAAGCTATCACTGTAGTATGGTCATTTTGATCATGTACAGGTCAGCAAAATTGTACAGTCTGTTTTCTGGAAAAACAGACCCAGCATATGGACCTTGATGTCAAGCTGAATGTCGTGACATTCATGCCTGACAGCATATGCTATATGGTAGGTTGTTCAGTTTTCTGTTTCAGCTTTTTCTCAGGCTATTCTTCAGGAAGTCAACAGCTTAGAGAAAAACCAGGAAATCAACAACCAATCTACATTCAATGAACCTAACAAATATCCTATTTGTTAGTAACCTAAATGTTGAATTTACGGGAACTTGTGTGACCTTAAATTCAGGAGAATACAGGTGCAAAAGCCCAGTATACTGCAATATAAAAGGAAGGCGTTCCTTCATTCAGTTTCAGGGATTTTGAGGCGTGAAGATTAAGTGTGTCCATCATACTTCACTGCTGTATTTTTGTGAGTCTTGCATTAGACATATCTTGTAAGCCAAGCCATTATCACGTTGATGATTGTTTTGGTATAGGGTGCTCATTGAGTTGTAAGTGTTGTGTCACTCAAAGCTTTTAAGCGTGAGTGCTGTGTATCTTGATTAAAGCTGTGAAGCACAATCAAGAGTTGTTTGAAGTGTGACTTCAACTTGTCTTTAATATTGTTTAAAGATAGTAATCACTGAGGTGATTGAGGGGGAGTGAGTAGGAACTCTGATCTTAGGTTAAGATTGAAATTGCATTGGGTAGGGATTAAGTGATAGGTTGTAAACGGGTGAGTTTAGCTTTGAATTGATACTACTAATAGTGGATTTCCTCCCTGGCTTGGTAGCCCCCATATGTAGGTCATGTTGGACTGAACTGGGTAAACAATTACTTGTGTTATTTACTGCACTTACATTTAAGTTCTGCATAATTCCTGTCTGTGCAGAATTGGATGTCATAACAACCCGTGTGACATCTAAAGTCTGATAACTAGAATTTCAATGACTACAATCATTGGACATGGGTGAAATTCTTAAGGCACAAGAATGAGTCACATTATGTGTTCACCAGTTTTTGTTCAAAAGTGCAAAATTAATATGACTCAAAGATTATCAGAGTCAGAAGTGATCATGGTGGAGAATTTGAAAACAAACTTTTTGAAGAACATTTTGACTCTAATGGAATATCCCATGATTTCTCCTGTCCTATAACTCCACAACAAAATGGATTTGTAGAGAGGAAAAATAGGACTCTCTAAGAAATGGCCAAACCCATGATTAATGAGACTAATGTGGCTAAGCACTTCTGGGAAGAAGCTGCGAATATAGCATGTTACATTCAGAATAGAATCTATATCATACATATTTTGGAGAAGACTCCTTGTGAACTATGCAAGGGAAGAAAACCCAACATTACTTATTTTCATCCTTTTGGATGCTCTTGTTTTATTTTGAACACTAAAGACTACCTGAACAAGTTTGACTCTAAGGCACAAAAGTGTATCATATTGGGATACTCAGAACGTTCTAAAGGATATCGAGTATACAATACAGAAACACAAACTGTGGAGAAATTAATTCATGTCAAATTTGATGACAAGCTTGACTCTGAAAAGTCAAATCTAGTTGAGAAATTTACAGATCTGGAGATCACACTTGCAGGCTCTAACGAAAAGACAAATGACTCTGAAGAAGATGAAAGAGGAACTTCATAAGCACATGAACGCACAATCAATTAGAAAAGACAAAGAAATAGGAAAAATGTTTTTAAAGAACTAATTAAGGGAAACAAGGATGAACCTGTCAGAACAAGATCAACATTCAAAGTTTCTGAAGAAACACTTTTGGGACTAGTATCTCTGATAGAGCCAACATCCTGTGAATAAGCTCTTCAAGATAAAGAATGGATTCTAGCAATTAAAGAAGAACTTGATCATTTTTCCAGAAATGACTTTTGGGATCTTGTACCAAGAACAAAGGGAACCCATGTGATTGGAACTAAATGGTTTTACAGAAACAAGCTAAATGAAAAGGGTAAAGTTGTCAGAAACAAAGCACGGATGGTGGGACAAGATTATAATCAACAAGAAGGAATTGACTACAATGAAACCTTTGCTCCCGTCGCGAGGTTAGAATCTATTCATCTCCTTGTATCTTTTGTTGTTAATTATTCTATTAAATTATATCAAATGGACGTCAAAAATGAGTTTCTGAAATGGTTACATTTTTGAAGAAGTGTATGTTCACCAACCTACTGGATCTGAAAATTCAAAACTTTCAGAACATGTTTTCAAACTTAAGAAATCTATTTACAGTCTGAAACAACTCCCAGAGCTTAGTATGAAAGACTTGGTTCATTTCTTCTGGAAAATGATTTTATCAGAGGCAAAGTGGACTTCATTCTCTTTTGCAAAAACATCATAAACGATCTTATAATTTTCCAGATCTATATTGATGATATAATATTTGGTTATGCTAACCCCTCTGTTTGCCAAGAATTTTCTGAGGTAATGCAAGCAGAATTTGAAATGAACTTAATACAAGAACTAAAGTTCTTTCTGGATATTCAAATTAATCAAACATCAGAAGCCACGTATATCTATCAAAGCAAATACATAAAAGATCTTCTGAAGAAATTTGACATGTCAGAAAGCAAGCCAACCAAGACTCACATGCATCCTACTTGCATTCTGGAGAAGGAAGAGGTAAGTCAAAAGGTTTGTCAGAAACTCTACCATGGTATGATAGGCTCTCTCATTTATCTGACTGCTTCTCATCCTAATATACTATTCAGCGTATGTCTGTGTGTTAGATTTCAGTCAGATCTAGGAGAATCCTTAGGTATTTGAAAGGAACACCTAATCTTGGCTTGATGTATAAGAAAACATCAAAGTACGGGCTCTCTGGGTATTGTGATGCAGATCATGTTGGAGATAGGTTAGAAAGAAAAAGAACATTTGGAAACTATCAGTTTCTGGAAGGAAAACTCATCTCATGGGCAGGCAAAAGATAATCAATGATTGTATTATCAACTGCAGAAGCAGAATATATCTCAGCTTCACTTTGCAGCACTCAGATGCTCTGGATGAAGAATCAGCTTGAAGACTTTCAGATCTTTGAGAGTAAAATTCCTATCTTTTGTGACAATACTGCTGTTATTTACTTAAGTAAGAATCCAATTTTGCATTCTAGAGCGAAGCACATAGAAATTAAACACAACTTTATTAGAGATTATGTTCAGAAAGGACAATTATTTTAAAGTTTATAGATACATATCATCAATGGGTTGATATCTTTACAAAACCCTTAGCTGAATATAGATTTTTGTTCATTCTGAAAAATTTAAATATGGCAGATTGCCCAAAATGACTCTGAACGTGTGCTTCTCATCTCTAATGTAAAAGTAGACTCTAACTCAAGCATATGATGTCTATCTGATTTTGATTTTGATTCTGATACTTCTACAAGTTAGAAGACATCTCTATCAGAAACATCTCAAGTCAGAAACCCTTTGGTATTCTTGACTCCAAATACATCAACATGTGGCCTCTCAAACGTGTGGCTTTGGTTCCTCTAGACACCTATCTAGCTCATAACTCAATGGAGAAACTGTTGAGATCCCCTTGAGCAATGTGCAAATCCTAAGATTAGAATCTCATCATTAGCTGCATTTAATTTTTCCCATAATTGTCAAAAACTCTTTTTTTGAAACAATTAATTTTGTGTTCCTTCTCACGTTACCGTTTGTGTGTGCAAATTTGTTAATTTTGTTTATATTCTCCCACGACTCCCACTTTCACACTTTCACTCCTCACTACTTACACAAACCTAAAACCTCCAACTCTTCTCTGCAACTTCTCTTCATCTACTTCACAACAACTTCATCATAAATGCTCAAGAACAACAAGTCTTCGAGTTCTCTCAAGAGATGAACAACATTGAACAACATGTTGAATCCCCACAATATATCGCATCCACTACTACTACTCAAACAACAACCTCCAATGAGAGATATGTCATCTACATATAATACCAGGAAAACGATCATGCTCCCACTAACCTTCTTGTAGACACAAGGCTCATCTTCGTTCTTGATGATTCCATATTGATTTACCGTTTCATCAAAACGAAGATTCCAGCTTCTGGAAGCTTGCTTCAATCCATAGATTGATCTTTGTAGCTTACATATCTTATGGGCTTCTTCTGGTATGTCAAATCCTTCAGGTTGTGTCATGTATACATCCTCAAGAAGATTCCCATTAAGGAAAGCAGTTTTGACATCCATCTGCCATATTTCATAATCATGATATGCAGCGATAGCAAGTAAAATCCGAACAGATTTAAGCATTGCAACTGGTGAAAAGGTTTCATCATAGTCAACACCATGAATTTGTTTATATCCTTTTGCAACTAGTCTTGCCTTATAGGTATGTACCTTACCATCCATGTCAGTCTTCTTTTTGAAGACCCACTTGCATCCTATAGGATTAACTCCTACAGGAGGCTCTACCAAGTTCCAAACTTGGTTCGTGTACATGGAATCTATTTCGGATTTCATGGCCTCTAGCCACTTCTCAGACTCGGGACCAGTTATGGCCTCTTGGTAGGTCACAGGCTCATCTTGATCCATGAGTAATACATCACCTTGATCTGTTATGAGATATACATATCTCTCAGGTAGGTGACGTATCCTGCCTGACCTACGCTGGTCTTGTTCTACTTGAGCAGGTTGCTCTTCCACAACCATTTGTGTTTCCTGCTCTAATTCCTCCATAGGTGTATCAATGCTTTGTGATTCTTGAATTTCTCCAAGCTCTACTTTCCTCCCACTGGTTCCTTTGGATATAAAATCATTTTCTAGGAAAACTCCAGTTCGAGCGACAAACACTTTGCCCTCAGAAGGATTGTAGAAGTAATATCCTCTTGTTTCTTTAGGATACCCCACAAATAAGCATTGGTCAGATTTGGGCTCAAGCTTAGTTGAAATTTGTCGTTTCACATAAACTTCGCAACCCCAAATCTTCATGTAAGACATATGTGGTTTCTTACCACTCCATATCTCATATGGTGTCTTTTCAACCTTTTGGATGGAACACAGTTAAGTGTCTAAGCTGCGGTCAACAGCGCATGTCCCCAAAAGGAGTTTGGAAGATCGGCTTGACTCATCAGGGATCGGACCATGTCCAACAGGGTTCGATTTCTTCTCTCAGACACACCATTCCATTGGGGTGTTCCAGGAGGAGTGAGTTGGGATAGGATCCCACACTCTTTCAGATGGTCATCAAACTCTAGGCTTAAATATTCACCACCTCGATCTGATCGAAGAGCTTTAATATTCTTACCTAGTTGGTTTTGTACTTCATTCTTGAATTCTTTGAACTTTTCAAAGGACTCTGATTTGTGTTTCATTAAATACACATAACCATATCTACTGAAATCATCAGTGAATGTGATGAAGTACTGAAAACCTCCTCTGGCTGTTATGTTCAGTGGACCACATACATCAGTATGTATGAGGGCCAAAAGATCATTAGCTCTTTCACCTTTTTGTATTAATGTTATTAATAGGCATTTCAAGATCAAGGACATATAGTCCATTGTTCATTTGTGCAATAGCATAGAATATATCATTCAAATAAATTGAGCAACAATTGTTCTTTATTATAAATGAAAAACCAAACTTGTCCAAACAAGCAATGGAAATAATATTCCTGCTAATTACAGGTACATAATAACAGTTCTCTAACTGAATTATTAAACCACTAGGTAAAGTCAATACAAAAGTTCCTACGGCTAAAGCAGCAACCTTTGCTCCATAGCCAACTCGTAGGTCGACTTCACCTTTTGCCAAATCTCTACTCCCTTTTAGTTCCTGCACATTTGTACAAATGTGAGAAATGCATCCAGTATCTAATACCCATGATGCAGAAGTAGATAAATTAATAACAAAAATACCTGAAGTTGAAGTCTCTACTCCATTCTTCTTATCTTCCAGGTACTTTGGGCAGTTCCTCTTCCAATGTGCGGTCTTACCACAATGGAAGCAGGTGCCTTCTTTTTCTATGCTTCCACTAGGCTTCAAAGCAGCAATAGTGGGTTTGGGTTTGGCAACTTCCTTGCCTTTCCCTTTATCATGTTTGAGGATAATCCTCATGTTTCGGTACCAATCCAGAAAATTTGTCCCAGACAATTTTTCTTTCTTAGGGTTTGATCGTAATATGTTGTTAGAGGTGTTTGTTGTCATGGTAATCTACACAAGGATTAATGAAAAATATAAGTATCATTGACATATTTAATTAGGCCTTTTAATTAAACATGCTCCCACTATTTTACTCAAAACAAATGACCCTCATCATCTGATTCGGAAAATCCCGTTAGAAGATTTTCTAGTGGGTCGAGATCCATATTTCACTTCGTTCTAAGTCCGCGTAGGCGGATTAACAAAACTAGGTTATTTAGGTAGGAACTCCTTCCAATTGTATCTCATACAACTCTCGAAAATTTCAATTGGGTGAATAACTCCTTATTCCAATCCATCATATGGATTATTCCCAACTCTTGCTTCTAAACATATATAGGAAAATTATAATCAAGTTTGACTCATCGTTTTAGCAGTTGGATATTACAATTATCCCATCGCACCTTAACTAATACAAAACATGCACCTCGCGTAGGCGAAACCTACATTATTCGATACCAGTCTTGATGAGTGTTAAAACTTGGAAAGCAAACATATATAATATTCTCATAATTTGTTTAGTTAAGTTCGACCCATTGTTTTAACAGTTGGATATTACAATTATCCCATCGCACCTTACTAATATATAGATCATGCACCTCGCGTAGGCGAAACCTACATTATCCATTACTAGTCTTGATGAGTGTTAAAACTTGGAAAGCATAAACTTAATATTTAATTTGAGGGAATTGCAATTTTTCTGATCTCACCGGCTTGTTTATCATATAAACCGTCTCTCACATGCATTAACATACATTCACATGCATCAACATACATACATACATAATGAAACAGTTATGGCCCCTAGCCCAATTGTTCTCCCAAGCCAATGAGAGAACCTAAGCTAACCTACAACGACCTAAGCTTCTCCAAGCAAGATCTTCAAGGTTGTCCTCCTTTGGCACTGACTTCTTTGCTTTCTTCATATCATTACATTACATGAAAGAAACTCGTTTTACATACGAGGGAGTGAGATGAGAAAAAGAAGTTACATTTGGGAGATTAAGAGAGAGGCACGACACGCAGGTCGTATTTTAAAAACCCAAAACAAAACAAAGGAAAACTAAGGCCATAACCGATCACTACAAGACAATAATAAACACTTTATTATTATTAATTCCTTTAATTAATTAAAATCAAATTAAATTTCGACGACCGATCACACTACGCAGAGTTAGCCGGGGGTCCGCTGCCCGGACAGCGGGAACAGGTGTTCCGCTGCCCGGTCAGCGGACGGTGGTCAAGGGGGCAGCGCCCCTGCTCGAAAATTTTAATGAACAATTCATTTAAAATTGTCGTCGTTTTTCGTATCAACACTTGATACTTCAAAGCACTTTTTCTAGCCGAACGGGTGAATTTTTCCTTGCGTTAACCGGTTAACCATATGCGTTAACCGGTTAACACTGTTTGAAAACTTTTAGAAAATTCTTTTCTGCCTTGCGTTAACCGGTTAACACTGTTGAAAAATTTCTTGGAAAACTGTTTTCCGCCTTGCGTTAACCGGTTAACCAAATACGTTAACCGGTTAACACTGTTTGAAAATTAAAAAAATTTATTTCGTATTGCGTTAACCGGTTAACCATACGCGTTAACCGGTTAACACTGTTCGGAAAAGTGTTTAGAACGCACAACTCTTGTGCAGTCAAACCCCAATCGCATAACTCTCTGACAACACAACCCTTGTGTCGTCACTAACCCTGATGCACCAATTTCAGACCGTCAAACACATCTCGATTGTTAATTCAGTATGATTGATCAACACGTCATTGCTTCACCATACTAATGTCGGATCAAGAAGCAAACGACCATTTATCGCTCAAAGGAAAACAATCATTGAGGGTTTGAATGAACGAAACGAGAACACTATATCATATATAATGTATTTTGCATCAGGATTACATATATCACATATATGTAACTTGATCGATCTCAATTTAACCTTTGATTCATTCTGTCTTTAATCATATTATTACAGAACAAAAACAAATATCAGATTCATGGTTTTGTAAGTGGCTCCGATACCACTGTAGGAGAATTGCCATCCAAGGCGCAGCGGAATTTAAAATTTTCTCCATTTAGTGATCCTTACGAATGGGCATGATCAGTGATAGAATCATTACCTCTTGTGGCGATTCAAACCTTTGGTGCAGATCTCTGATAATGATCAAAACCTTTGATACAGATCCACGGGGCGATCACAGACGTTGGACGATGACAACGTCTCTACTCAGTCCACACGAACGGATTCCTTCAATCGCAGTGCTAGCTGTTATGAATGAAGGCTTTGAGTGAGAGAGAGAGATACGAAATTCCAACTCTTCAGTTGTGTTTTCTGTCTCAGTGAGTTTCTTTGGAGTGACAATGCTTCTACCCAAGGGGTTCTATTTATAGAACCACTTGTGTGGGCTTCAAGCTAGAAAGCCCACTTAAGTGTATTTTGGCCCATATCTCATAATATGCCAAAATCACTTAAGTATTTGGTACCTTACCATATTTCGTATTCCACTTAAGTGCACCGTACCTTACGGTGTTCCTTAGTTACTCTATCTCTCATCAATCCGTCCTTTGTGTGTTACCCTATAGGTTTTCGCGGCGTTGGCAATTATATTAAATCACGCATTTAACATAATAAACAGTGAGCGGTATCTAGCAACACATCACTGCTACCCAAGTCACGAAAATGTCATGTGATCTGACAAAACCTCCTGTGATAATAATTATGTGTATAATTACCCCTTTGCCCTTATGTCTATATTGAACACAAGGTATAGACCGTGTCACCCTTGTCCAGTTCAATATTGGGCCCATAGACATTTATCCTGTTACGCAGGATTGGCAAATTCCATCTAGGACACTCATGTCCCTCAGCATGCTTCGTGGAGTACCCATCAACTGTCTTTATGGTTATCCAGTTACGGACAACGTTGGATCAGCAATAAAGCACTCGACTCTACATCTAGGGTCCATAGTGGTTTCAGGTCGAAGAGTGGTATACACTATTATCACCATGAGAATAACTTATGACACTTTGCATAACTTTCTATATAGTATTCTCATAGCGGGTCAATCCGGTATAAATATTACTCCTAATATTCATACCTATGTTTAAGACTTGATAACTCTTTATCCATGATCTATGAGATGTGATCATCAGTCTACAAACATAATAGTCTTAATGCTTTAATGTTATCCCACTTCACATTAAAGCTCGACTACGGATACTTTAAGAACAGTGCCCTTATGTTTAATGTGTTCTCATGATTAAGTCACACTTAATACATTAAACGGACTATCTATTCTAGGGACTTTATTAATCAACCATAATAAAGAAAATGCCTTTTATTATTAATAAATAATTCGATACAAGTACCAAACGTATTGGCCTCTAGGGCTTACACCAACAGGAACTAGATCCCTTTGGGAAGGTTAATCTCAGATGTTCTGATTGAGAGTGGTCTGGTGGATCATCTCATCTCTCTAAATCTGATGGAAAACGTCACTATGGACGTTGGGAAGCCTCTCAATGGGAGAAATCTGAAGAGTATGGGTCTGATTGACAAGGTCTATGTCAAACCCACCAGAAACACCTCATGGGAAGCACTGAAGGACAAGAGAGAGAAATCTAAAGAGATGTATCTCTTCACCAAAATTGATCCTCCGGAAGTCATACCTTGTTACTTGCAAGATCTAGAAGCTCAAGGATATGACATCTCTGGCTTCAGCTTGGATTGGCTCCCAGATCAGCCTCTTAACTTCTTGAAGATAAAGAGGGAACCTTCTCAGAAGACGATAGTTTAGAAGAAGAATATTCTCAAGTTGAGAGAGTCTTCAACGACCAAGAAGAAGTCAGTGTCTCTGACCTCTTCTTCAACACCTTCTAGTAAGTTATCTATCTCAGAAGCATCACATCCCTTTGGCTCTAGGCAACTTCCCTCATCACTCCCTCTACCACCCCCCACACTCTCAACCACAGTTATAACATCCTCCACTTCACCTACCACACATATTATAGCTCCCAAAGAAAAATCCAAATCTCAACAACCAACAACCTCACTCCCTACCTCATTTAAACCAACACCTTCTATACCAATTCTTTCTGAACCAAACCCATCAGAACCCACTACGTCTGACCCCATCCCTCTGAGAACTATTACACCTTCATATCTCTTACCCCTATTCAACCTCCAAACAACATGCATCCCCCATTCTAAAGCCATCATGTTCAACGTACCCTTATCACCATTCCTCTCCACCACCCATATCTCCCCTCCTTATTATGAGCTCACTTCTAACTCTGAAAACTCTGGTTCATATAACCCTGACCCAACCTCCCCAAACCATGAAGAACTTCAGGCCACAACTGACTCTGAAAAGACTCCATCTGCATCTGAACCCTCTAAACCAATTCCTGAACCCTCTGAACCTGAACTCATTCTACCCACCTTTGATGAGGAATTATCCAAATTCTCAAAGAGTTCTGCCTCCAAGTTCAAGAAGCTTTCTGACGAATCCAGCACTAGTGACAATCCTTCTGAAGTAAGGATTAATTGGAACGGATTCATTAAAAAGATGACTTCTGAAATTTTCAAGTTGAAGGGCCTATCTGAACAAGTTAAAAATGACTTCATTAGAGGTGTTAAGGAAAGGTTGGAGGCTCTTCTGGAGAAGGAAGTAGCTGAGAAGGCACAAACGGAAGCAGCAGAGAAAGCTGCCAGGGAGGTTGCTAACAAAGCAGCTGCAGAAGCTGCAGTCAGAGAGAAAGCTGAAGTTGAAGCAGCAATGGCCGCTGAAGTTGCTCAGAAATCCGTTGAAGCTACTAAGAAGACCTTTGAGGTTGCTCTCACTCAAAGAGATTCATCAACAATTGACCTTGCCCATCTAGTCATCCGGACTCTAGAAGAGTTGTAGAAGGAACAAAAACTGGTCAGATCCAGACTCGACAAACAAGACCAGGTCAACTCCTGCATTCAGAGTATGCTAGCTGAGCTACTTCAGAGGATGCCTCCTCCACCTAACCCTTATACACTCTAGTAATTCTATGTATTTTTTATCTAAGTGTTTTTAGCTCTAAGGCTTTTTCTTTTCTTCTTTTCTCGCTGTACTATGTGAAGTTTTTCTTTTTATCAATGAAATCTGAATTTATTACTTTTTAAGTCTGACAAAAAGGGGGAGAATTAAATAGAAGTCTTTTGATGAACTAATTTATCTAACTCTCAGAAATGCACTGCTTACATTCTGACATAAAATTGTTGCATAGTCTAAGTCATTTTTCAGGATCTATTTGAAACAATGGAAATTGAATCCTTATCTGAGAAACTACTAAATCAAGTCAAGCAACCTAAGAAAATCTGGATAGAAATTCTTTACCTCGGAAACCCATATTTGATACTAAATATCTTTAAAAAAATTCAAATATCAAACTTAGGAGGAGATTGTTAATCTCAAGGGGAGTCACTTTCCTATCTGACTCTGATCTTTCCTATTTGGTAATCTCAAGTACTTATTGTTTCATTAAAATTCTAAGTTTTGTCATCATAAAAAATGGGGAGATTGTTAGAACAAGATTTTCATTCTGCAATATATCTTTAAGTTTTGATGATAACAAAGAATGAAACAATTTTCTTAAGTGTGCAGGATTATAAGCCAAAATGATTCTGATAAGTCACCTTCTGATCATCAAGAAACGAATATCTGGCATCTGAACTAGTCCAGAAGCGCTGACCCAACACAAAGAGAAATCAGATTTTAAACAGAATGCATTTGAGAAGCAATCATTTGAAGAATCTGACTCTGAAGTTCAAGCTCTGATGATCTGATTCTGAAGACTCTGCAAGAGATATCTGAAGACTCTGCAAGAGATATCTGAACACTCTGTGAAAAGATATATGAAGGCTCTAACTCTGAAGACTCTGATCATGCTCACCTCACTCTGACACATGCCCAGAAACACGCCATCATATATCACTTGATTAGAAACTTAAGTTGGAAGAATTCAAATTGTAGTACAATTCTTTTTAAGGAAACAATGGATTATACTCCAAGACTTCTATGGAAAGGACAAGAAATTTACTACATTTAACTCCCACAGTTGGCACGAAATCTTTATTGATTTCCCCTAACAGTATCATCTCAAGTACTATATAAAGGCCTTCTTACAACTTGTTGAATATACAACTTTGATACAACAACATTCTTATACTCTGAATATTCTTCACCATCATTGTTGTAAGAAATAGTTTCCATACAAGAGTTGTTGCTCAATATTGTGTGGTTGTCTTTCATTGTTCTTAAAGTGTGTTTACACTGCTTATCTAGAAGCATCTAGCCAAACACTTGTAATTCTTGAAATTTTTTGTGATTCCTCAAGTGACTTGTTTAGTTCTGTAGACTTGAGAGGACTAAGTCCTTATTGAAGATGAAATCACCTTTGTTGGGTGGACTGGAGTAGCTTTGAATTTCAAGCGAACCAGGATAAATCGTTTGTGTTGTTATTATTTATATTGTGTGTGTTATTACAAAAAGATTTTAATTCTTGTGAAAACAATTCAACCCCCCCCCCCTTTTTGTTTTTCTCTACCTTTAGTGTTATGTATGGATTTGAGACATCTCTCAAAAGTGTGGTAATCATTCCCTGATGCCAATTGCACATAATGAAATTGACAACAAGGACATGTTAGTCTTGCTTCATTCTATCAATGCATGTAGACCAATCAATATTGCAAAAATCATATGTCAAAAGACACATACATGTGTTAAGAAGAAGGATGGGATGCTCTACTTACCATGCTTAATCACTTCACTGTGAAAAATGCATGGAGTTCCAGAAAATCCAACATATGAAATTTCTAACCCATAAGCAATATTTGACAAAGTTGTTGTGTTTAACACGCTAAAGACTAAAGGGAAAAAGACCCACCCATATACGTCCCAAAAAACATTTGAACCAAGTTCTCCATGTAACAACGAAGAACTCTTGTGGGAAACTCTACGACAAATGCAAAAGGACCAGCGAGAATTCTATAGGTTTGTGAAAGAATATCACACCTGGCATTAGAGACTGTGGAGCCTTGACAAGATTGGAGTGATTAATAGGTCCCCCAATTTTCTTGGTCACGTCTTAGGAGGTTAACCAACTAAAAGAGACTAGCACCAGAAGAAGAAACCTACAAAGAAAGACAAACTTGAAGGTAACCTAGAAAAGAAAAATAATAAGGATAAGATCAAGAAAAGAAGATTTCTTTCTTGAGATTTATGTTATGCAACAAACGGCCTCTGGCGCGCCTCCAAAAGAACCATCCAAATTGAAGAAGAAAACCAAAATGGGCTAAAAATAAAGTGAAAAACAACAACATAAGAAAACATTGATGAATAAATCATGGTAGATGAGGGATCCAAAGAAAATGAGCAAGAGCAAGTAATTGAGAAGTTGGCCATGACTATGAGGAAATGAAAAACAACAACAATAATGAAGAAGAAGAGAAAGTTGAACACACGAAAGATGATGGAGACAACAATGAAGATGAATACAAGGATGAGGATAAAGATAAAGAAGTCTAGTCTTACAAGGAAAAGGAACATGAACCTTCAAAGAATGAAACATAATTTGTTCTTGTGTTGTTACCTGTTGAAGAAGAGCAAGAGGAGGAAGAAGTTCATATTGAAAAGGACCAAAACCAAAGCACTAATGATGAGGAAGGTAAATATCGATCCCCTTCAATAAAAAAAGCATCTTGGAAGCAATACCAAATGAGAAAAGTCACGAAGGATGTTGACCCAGCAATAACGAAAATAGGCATGCTTGGAAATTACAAGGAAGTGTAGGAGTCCCTGAAGAGTACTTGTATGCCAGAGTGTGTTGAACTATCTCAAAGCCATGTCCCATTTAAAACCAAAGGAAAAAGCCGAAGTAAAAGTAAAAACAAAACAGGACATTTTGACATGACAGAAAGTGTCATGAGCCCCTAACAGAAGAGCAACAAAAATACCTCTGAGTCCTCTCTAAAAGTGAAAACCACAAAGAAATCTATTGTTTTTTAGGGGAGTTAGAAGGTACGTAACCAAAGAATAAGAAGAATGAATAAGGGAAGAAAAGGAAAAGAGTTAAGAAAAACCTCAAACAACTAGGAAAAGCAGCAGGCTTCTGGCCTAGCTAGTGTTTCCAACCAATCATCTTTACATTTCTGTCAACTTATTTTAGTTGTTGTGTGATATGCAAGAACTTGCTAGGCTGAAAATGAGGACATTGTCCTTACTTCAAGTTTGGATGTGAAGGCACCTTTATCAGTTTAAGTTTAGTTGTCTTTTTTATAATCAATTAAAATGTTTGTTTTTCTGTTTTGTTAGTATTTTTGTATTTGTGTTAAAAAATTATATAATAATGATAACCAAGCTAATCTAAAAAACAATATAATTTCTAGTAAAACTTAGAATATTTTTAATTGGATTATTGAAAATAGTGGAATCAAGGTCTAAAACTAATAAGAAATACATAAATTGTGACTTAAGTGAGGAACCCTTGTCACGTCAGAAGAATTCAGAGAAGTAGTTAGCCTTTTAAGAAGTTTGAATCATTCTAAAGTATGGAATAAGACTGAGTGTAGGATTTCATTTAGACGAGGAAAACACTAGTAACTAGGGCTAACTAAAGTGGAACTATTGCATTACTATGCATGTTAAAAAAGAAGAAAAAGAAATAAAACATACAAAAGTGTGCAAAAAGAATAAAAGTGCCAAAGAGCATCGTGAATAAAGTTCATGTGTCCGAAATTGGAGGAACAATAGGTGTTTCACTCTAATTAATAGGTTGGAGTCATTACAAGTGAGATCTCGTCATGTGAAAAAGTGTAATACCTAGCAAAAGTAACTTAAAAAGTATTGCAAGTAGAATTTCCAATTTCAAAACGAACAAAAAAGCCTTTGAATTAATAAGCTAGTTAATCCCTCAGCTGAAACTGAAAAGTGGAACCTTAGACCATAGGATAGAGCAACCAAACTAGAATTTAGGATAATTGTCTTTAAAGAAAACTTCAAGAATGGCAGATGGCTATATGGGTTACACACACACACACATAAATTAGCTAATATATGATAAATACTGATTTGTGTCAATGTTTAGATAGAGTTCTTTGAGAAAATATTTGATTGTGTGAAA
Organism: Lathyrus oleraceus; assembly: GCF_024323335.1. NCBI lineage: Eukaryota > Viridiplantae > Streptophyta > Magnoliopsida > Fabales > Fabaceae > Lathyrus > Lathyrus oleraceus. The sequence continues at coordinate 400,581,573 of NC_066581.1, read as the reverse complement.
TGTGATGTTGAATTAGAGATGGATTAGTTATTATTTATTTGTAATATTATTTGTCATATCACTTAGGGATATATAATGATTCAAGTTTGGGGGTGTGATAACTTACTATGTGTGAGATATTTAAGCCCTTAATACTTGATCCTATTTTAAGTTAACAAACTTTATTAGGTTAATTTTTTTGTTTTTAGCTTAATTAGCATAGATCACACTAGGTGCTCTCATTTGCAAATTTTATGTGTTTATTTCCTGTGAAGGACTACACTAGTGATAAGTTCTCGCATAATAAGAAGGCACTTCCAATCCACCCTTGTTTCCTAGCAGGACTTAGAGCTATAAGAAAGTGTAAGAAGTGAAGGACCTCAACACTAGGGCAAATGTGAAATGAGCTTGAAGTGGGAAGCACTAGATGAGCTACAAAATTGAATGGAAAGGAACAAACCCTACAAGACAAAACCTGTAAAAGTTGGTTGGCGCTGAAGTTTACGCACTACCAATCTGTCTAAGCAACGGGTTTGTCTTAGGGTGTATTGTCCCTTGCATGCTGATATGTACTACCTAATACTGGTACGAGATGATAAAAAGAAGGAATAAGTTGATTTTCATGGGCTAAAGAAATGGATAATCATAAGGCTCGTGATCCAATGGCAATAGGAAAGGAAACCCTAAATGCTATGAGGATATAAAAGAACCACCTTGGAGCAATAAAAGGAGGTTTAGAAGTTGAAATATTTGAGAAATAACTTAGAAAAAATATTTCATTTGAAGAAGAATAAGTCTGAACAAGGAGTGAAGATATACTTTCACCTTTCCTTTCTTAAAGAAGTGTTAAGCTACCAGGCGGGACAGAACTCGTCTCTTGCTTATTGAATGATTGCAAGGAGTAGAAGTGTTACACTTAGATTTTCATTATTTTTTCATTATTGTTTAGAAATGTTAACATTGAGAACTTGTGTTGATGTATTTCTTTTGCTCACCATGAGCTAAACTCTTTATGTTGAGCAATGTGAAGTTCAATTAAAAGTAGTATTTTGTGTTATATGGTGTGATTTGAAGTGATTCATTTTATCATGTGAAATAACATTATATATTTGTTTCTCTGCTTAATCACCTTAGAAATAGGTAAAAGTTGGTTAGTAATTGAGAGATATGTTAACTAATGGAACTCGTGGTAAATATGGTTGAAAATAGTATGATAAACATATTCACTATATTAGTCACTTTAGACATAAAGGAATACTACCATAGGAGAAATCAGGAGTTAACCAAGACGTGTTTTAATGTTATTGTAAGACCTAGAGATTTGTTCCCCTAACTTAATGCATATGCTTTGATGTTGTAGACATTTACCACTAGATGACTTTCTGCATCATCTGTCACGGCAGATCTCATCAAACACACTAAAGATATGAAATTCATTAAATGGATCATTACCCAACATGTCTCCCAATATTAATTTAACTTTTTTACTCTTATATATTACTACTCAACCTGAATCAGTGACAACCAACCATTATTGTTATCCTTTGTTTATGACTATTCACAAAATTTTACATTGACAATTAATTTAAGTTATTACAATCTCTGTAGAATCTATATTTTTACTTTATATCACTTGCTACTATTTGAACCCCTGCCTTTGTGTTTGGCCCAAACATCTCTTCAACCCTAGATGGTTTTTGGAGTAGTATAAAAACCTGCAGCTAAGAAACATAATGTATCTTATTCAACCAAGTCGGTTGAGCAAGCGACAAGTCAAGCAGGCGAACGATTAATCAGCTAACCACACGGCTAGTCAACTAAACACGAAATTTCTAGTCTTTTAAATTGAAAAAGAAATTGTTAATAGAAGGGAAAAAACCTTCTTAAACGTGACCAAATTCTATGCTTTTTATATAGAAAACTAGAAAAGTTATTGACTAATAGATGAATATTTCGCAATACAGTAGTTAAAGAAAAACATTCAGACATAAAAGAAAAAGCCAAACAACTCTGTTTTACTATTGGAAATATTGAAAGATTTCAAGTGGTTAACGACGTCAGAGACAAAGAGAGAAAAAACAAAAGCAGAAAGAAGATATCACAATCAAATACTAGATCTTCTGGACATAAATTAATAATTGAACACGATTTGTGTTATACTAATATGTCACAATCATTTAAGTATTCATAGTACAATCATACTGCCAGCTTTTCCACACAGAAACTTATGCAAATAAAAACAAGTAGGCTAATTAATAGCATACGTTAATCGCTGTAGTTTTCTGTAATCCAAGAGATAATAATTGACATGAGAGGATTTAAGAATCTTATATTTTATGAAAGTGTAAATTTAAATTTTTATATGGACATGAATATTTCGTTAGAATATGTTTGGTGATGAGGTTAAATCATGTAAAGATACGTTGATAGTGAAGCTTTATGTGGTAGGTTTAGCTTTGGCATGGTGGCTTATTGGGGAATTGGTTGTTTCCAAAGACATCATTAGTAAATGATGTGATAATGGCCTACACTAGTGGTGTTTATGGGGACCCTTGATAAGAGAGGACATTCTTTAGGTTCAATTAATTATATATATATATATATATATATATATATATATATATATATATATATATATATATATATATATATATATATATATATATATATATATATATATATATATATATATATATATATATATGATATTAATTACTATACACTGTCAGTATAAAAAGTTTTACAGCGTCGCTTCATCACCATCATCCGTTTGTATTACTTTATAGATTTTTAAAATAAAAGTCAAACTTCTTTTAATATCCAACGTCTATAATTAAGTGATGGTGTAAAACTCTTTTACTCTAACAGTGTATTTCAATTAATCTATATATATATATATATATATATATATATATATATATATATATATATATATATATATATATATATATATATATATAAAAGTATAAATAAAAAATGATTAAATAATTTTTTTTCTTCATTAAAAGTCATAGTATACTAATAGCGGATCTAGAATATAATTATAAATTTAATATAGGGAAAATGTTATTAATATAAAAATAAAATTGCATTCTCACCTCTTAAGACAAGTTTGAGTTATAGTTTTCTCGTTACCATGCTCCTAACTAAGGAGAAGATATATTGTTCTGTAATGAGTCTGGACAAAGAGAGTGTCCTAGGACCAAATGAGTTTAGGAAAAAAAAATTCTAAACTTTTTGGGACATTGTTAAGGATGATGTTGTTGGGACTCTCATACAATTTTTTAGGGGAAATACTAACCCCACCAATAAAAATTCAAGTCGTCCTTAAATTTCAGAGATGCATCTTCGGATGCACCCGATCTTAAATCAATGTCCCTTTGAGCGGGGTGAATTCAGAAGCATGTGGTATATCCTCAGTATAGATCGGTACACATGACCAGTCGGAAATGCGTGGGAAGTAATGGAGGATCAAAGCTTGAAAAGTATTGGAACACATTAATCATTAGTAATGACGTTGCAAAAGTGTAATTAAAATGACACCCAAATACTAAAGGACCAATAAATATTACCTTAATAGGGTGATGTTGTTTGTCACTTATTTCGTCTTCCACATATAGCCTTCGGATAACTTAGAGTACAAGTAGACCCAACAAGCGGTCCCTTAGTTATACTCATGGATCCTCACAAAGTCATTGAAGTATCGCAGGCAGATGACATCCACATAAGTGGCACTCTTGTCCATAAAATGGCAGTGTCAACCAAATACAACAGGTATGCTCTCATAGTGTATGATTTATGTTGTGCAACTTGTTCGTCATCACCAGTAACCTGTAGTGCTCTAAGTAGCTCATATCTATACACCTTCTCTAGGAATCGAAACCTAACATGAGCCCTCAAGTGGTTTCAAACTCCCTCAAGGTAGCCTCCAGGTCAACTCCCATATAGTCTACCATCAACTCTAGTGCATTATCTTAGTTAATATTCTCATGATCTAAAAATTTCCCCCTATTCGGGATATGCAGCAGACATGATACATCGTCTAGTGTGATAGACATCTCACCATATGGTAGATGAAATGATGACGTCTCTGTGTGTTATCTCTCTGCAAACACATTAAGCATACCATGGTTAATTGTAACATAGTCGTTCTTGCACAAGTCCCTCATCCCAGATAGCTACAAAACATCCTAAAACCACTGCTCGTTAAGTTGCTGCAGACCAGTAATCTTCTACCCATGTTTGATGAATTTTAGTGGACCACGTGTCGCATCCGCGAAAATCAACCGGCGAAGCTCAAATAAAAACACAACACAGAGCCGCCACTGCGCGTTATTTATCCCAAAATAGGGAAAGGAAACGCTCAGAGAAACCTGGAAAGAACATGGTCTCGCGACCAGAGAGAAAGGGTAAGGGAGTCGGTTACGCAAGGGGAAGGTATTAGCACCCCTCACGTCCGTCGTACTCGACGGGATCCACGTCCTAGAATAAAGAATAGGTTGTTATAACATCACACACACACAGGGAACGCAGGTGGGGTTAAGAGAAGGGAGCTCGATAGGACGTCGCATCCTATGCCTACATATCTTGTCTGGAACAAGAATCAGAGCCACTGTAGTTCGGCTTACGCACGCCAAACAACACAAAACATACAAACAAGCAAGGGTGGCAAACATGGAGCCCGACAACCACTGGATGGAATTACGTCAGCATCCGAACCAAAACACACTCAAAAGGGCAAACGTGGAGCCCGACAGCCAATCACTGGGCTTACGTCGGCATCCGAACCCAAACATACATAATCAGATAACAAGCAAACACACACAAAAATAAAAAAGTTGCCCGGAGAGGTCTCGCACGACCCCCTGCCTACATACCTCGTCTGGAACGAGGATCAGGGCGATGTAGTTCCCCTGAAAGGGACTGAATTGCTAGCCAGAAACCAGGGAAAGACACACTACTAGGGAGCTGGACTCGAGCCTAGTGTTGTCATGCATCGTTTACCCTAAGTTCGGTTTTCTATCCTACTTGCATAAGCAAACTACTCCTATCCAGGAAAGAAGCAAGCACACAAGCATACAGAATAATTCAAGCATACATCCAATGAGAACAAGCATCTCAAACAGATATCCACATAGCACGCACTATAACCAAACAAGTGGCTCACACAATAGGTTTGACTGCCTCAGCAAGTCGTCTGTACGGGCTGTGTTTGCTCTTAACCTTGCCATTACGAGGCTAAGGTGAAGCAGATGAAAGGATGAAGTGAGGATCAGACCTCACAGCTCTTATCCCTGACCAGGGAGAGCTTTTGACAAATGAGCATGGGTCCAGAATGGGGGAACCCTTCTATACTCAGAGACTCTGACACAATGTGCACTGCACGGATCTTGGGCTTGTGATCTCAATGCTACAACCATGTAATGGGAGCAAGGAGAAGACTCACAGAATAGTGGGGGACAGATTGCTTATCCCTACCTTCCACCAATTGCCTCTTTGAGGGCTTTCACCTGCTTGGCACGAAAAATAAACAACCACAATCATTGCCTCTTAAGGAGGACTTCAGACATTTGCCCGGCCCGGTAACAGCCGGGTCTCCCAGACTACATGAAGTTAAGAGGACCTACCTCAAGCGGTTTACACAACCGAGCAGCGGCTACCAAGCAAGTTCTTAAAAGAACTAGAGCGACTAAAGGTACCTGTACAAAAGCTAACCAGTTAATAACTCAGACAACCAATCAGAAAACAACAAGTTAATCAGTCAAACTATGCAAGCCAAGGCACACAAAGGCAAGCTATGAGCTCAAGCCCAAGCTTCACAACCTACAAAACAATGTTATGTTAGTGTACAAACATCAAACAACATCATTTCAATCAACTTGGATCATTCTCCATGAGCCTTATGCTATTCATCCTGAAAAATCAAGCAAATATTAGCAACTAGACCACTAGGCCAAGCCTAGGGTCCAAAAGCAAGAAAAATTCCTAAACAGCAAGGTATCTCTAACCAAAGTCAAATTAATGCAAATAAAAGCCCACACAATTAGTCCCATGTCCATATCATTCATTATATTCATTTCATGATCAAAACATGTCAACTTATGTCAAATGGAGCACCAAACATCCAAACAGAACTATTGCATTCAAATCCATATCAAAACAAATCCAAAAAATCTCAAATAAATTACACCTAAACAGGACCTAATCCAGGTATGGCACACCAAATTTCAGCTTAATTGGGCAAAGGGAACCATGTCAATGAAAATCAACAAAAACAGACACAATTACATGCTCCAAATCACAACATCAACATATGCATTCACTTCAAAAATTCATAACTCAATGAAAACAGTAAAGAAATGAGTGAGACCAAAACAGGGATGTCACATCATGTGTCTACAACTATCATACCAAATTTCATAAGCATTCAACACCATATGAGCATTTCACAAGGATATTTCAAACACATGTCACACAAGCTTGCACATTTGACCAACAGAGATGAAAAATAGCAATCAAATTGAAAATGCCACATAAAATTCCACAAAAATTCACATAGCATCTTAACATGTTAATGAACATCCATGCAAAATTTCACATCATTTCACCAAGTATAGGTCACTCAAATAAATCCAGCAAGTTGACATAATGAGGTGTGACACAAGTTGTCACACCTAAGTTCCAAAATTCATAACTCAATGATCAGGAATCCAAAATTCACAAAATGTACATGTAAATCACCATTAGCCAGTCCACAATCATCACAAAAATTTTCAAGCATTTCTTTGTAAGCATGAGGATTTCACAATCAAAATGGCACAATGTATCAAATTTACATACATGTGAAACAAACCTAAGTCAAACATAATTTCTACCATGCACAACTTTGACCAATAGGTCAAAAAACATCTACAGTCAACAAGGAAGTCAAAGAAAAAAATCCTATATTTTTCTGAATTTTCTATGATTTTTGGTGAATTTTCTAAAGTGTTATGAATTTTTAAGAATTAAATTATAATTAATTAAAATTGCCAATGGCACAATTGTAAATAATGGAGGCGGGAGCGGGAAACGCGTTATTTGAAAATTCAAACGCGAATCCAGATCAAACACACTAATATATCCAGAAAACTTCATCTTCTTCATACAGCAACTCAAGAACACGCAAATTCCAAAACATCACCAAAATGGACAAGTGGATAACCGTTAGAACCGTCTTAACACGTAGATCTCAAATATCAACTCAATTTAACCTAAAAGTTCCTCTATCTCATGAATCGATCGCGTTAGGGTTTGTCCTCAAAACTTTGAATCTAGATTTCTTAGCCTACATTCATCTATTCACAAAACTGAAAGCATCACGATGCTCTACGTTGAACGAACTACAAAACACCTATAAGCATTCAAAGAATCGTGATGTTCGAATTTTACACACCTGGAACTTGCAGTGCTGTTCTTGATGAGCTTTGCACGATTTCTCCTCAAACAGTTGAAGTAGAGAGATAAGGAAGATGATTGATGCGTTCAAATTTGCTTGATTCCACTCCTAGTGCTCACAATCACGATTTGCCATTGATGATGAATCCTTGTACAGTCACGATTTGCACTGCTTTTCACTCCAACTTCCACAAACAGATTGAGATGATGATGAGAGGAGTTCAAATCAAAAAGAAATTCCAAGATTCATCAAGAATGGATGAAGTTTGATGAGTTTGTAGGTTTTGTGTTCTTGAAGGAATTTGAGAGAATGAAGAGTTTTCAGATCTGGTTTTGGGATGTGTGATTTTCTGTTATGATTTGGATGTGATTAAGAATATATATGATACCTTAATCCAAGCTTAATTATGCTAATTAACCAATTTGCATTTGATTAGTGAAAGTGTCATTTTCAAGCTTAGGGGCAAAATGGTCTTTTCCATGCCAGCTCATTGCCAACTCATTGACAGCTGACACACTCTCCAAATGACATGTGTGAGCTGTTGCAACTTGTTTCACTCTCATTGGATGTGTATTTTGGAAAATCACATGTGAATGGTTATGTGTCCAATTTTGCAATTTCATTTTACAAGTCAATTTTCAAACCACAAGCCTTTGCCATGTTATGATGATTCCCACAACTTTCAAATGCCAATTATGAGGTGTGGCAAAAATCCCCACTCAAAAATTCAAATTATTTCACAAGTTGGACAATTTTGCCCTTGGTCCATTTTAACTGTCCAGTTGAAATTTGACTTTTTGCATTGACCACTTTTGGAAAAATCCAATTATGCACCATGAAAGTACATGTCAAATGGAGTTTGTGCATATAAAGAACTTGCAATTTGGATGCTCCATGTGGAAGTTATGCTCTCCTGATTATGGGTCATTTTTGAAATTCACTGGACCATAACTTGACAACCATACATGGGATTTTCAAGTTCTTGGACTTTTTGGAAAGGTGAGAACAAGATCTACAACTTTCATGTTGAACAATTTTTCATTTGAAGCTTCTTTGGACACGTGGTCTTGAGGTCAAAAACTTTCCATTTTTGGAAACTTCAATTACAAGTCACTTTCTATTTTTGGCAATTCTTGTCCTGACTTGATTTTCTTCATTTTTTAGCTTTGAGATGTCATATAACACTTGTTCCAACATGAATGAAGTGTATCCAACTCATTTCCTCCTCCAAATCCATCAGATCATGTACAGTTGACCACAGTTGAATTTTCAACTAATAGATGAATCTGGCAATGCATAGATCAATCTGAGCCCCAATCTTCAACTGAAATGGCCCAAGGGTGAAACCCTAGCCTCAATTATCTTCATATAATCATATTATGAACCCCATAGCCATCATAGACCCCATCTCCTAATCATGCCCTGACTGGCCCAATGCAACTGATTAGGGTTGACCAGTGGTCAAAACCCTAATCTCAAGGAATCCTGCTTCAACACTTGATGATAATAAACCATGATGATGATGATGTATCATTGCAATCAAGATGAAGACCAACATCCTTTGAGAATCATAAAACCCTAATTCATAGCCCAATCCTCAGATGGCCAATGATCAGTCAGTAAACCCTAGGCTTGCACTTTTGACTTCTCCATCTTCTGATCAAGACTTGGGAGAATGGCTTGCACAATGTAATCACATGATATGCAATATGCAATGCCTAATGCCCTAAAATGATATGTACAATGTTAATGCTAGTCCCAAGAGAGGAGGGCAAATTTTGAGGTGTTACAGCTGCCCCTATTCAATCCACTGTGAACCTGTCGATATGAATAGCCTCGGCTTTGAGATGATCAGGATGAAGAGTGATTGAATACCAAGAACAGACGAACAATTTGCACTCTGATGGAAAAATAATTAACAACGCCTGTCAGAATTGGCGAAGAAACAAACTCGAAGAAAAATCCGTCTGGAACGGAGAAAACTCGTCTTGAACCCCAAAACATAAACGTCGACCTGGATACCAAAATAAATGGTAACACAGGGATAACCCTGGCCTGAACACCACTCATCCGCTCGGGATTATTATTCTCTCTCCTTTTTCATTTTCTTGAACCCCGGAATTTTCTCTTCTTTTTTCATTTTCTTGGCCTGAACACCTCTTCGGTCTGGATACCACTTCGGTCTGGATACCACTTCGGTCTGGATACCGGGAAACTGGCCGGATTGCCGCAAGCTGCATCGATCTAAACATCGTGAGCCTCTTCGATCTGGAAATCGGAAACTGGCCGGAGTGCCACAAGTTCTTCGTCCTGATGGTTGAGAACCTCTTCGATCTGGAAATCGGAAACTGGCCGGAGTGCCACAAGTTCTTCGTCCTGACTGTTGAGAACCTCTTCGATCTGGAAATCGGAAACTGCTTCGATCTGGAAATCGGAAACTTCTTCGATCTGGAAATCGGAAACTGGCCGGATTGCCGCAAGTTCTTCGTCCTGACTGTTGAGAACCTCTTCGATCTGGAAATCGGAAACTTCTTCGATCTGGAAATCGGAAACTGGCCGGATTGCCGCAAGTTCTTCGTCCTGACTGTTGAGAACCTCTTCGATCTGGAAATCGGAAACTTCTTCGATCTGGAAATCGGAAACTGGCCGGATTGCCGCAAGTTCTTCGTCCTGATGGTTGAGAACTTCTTCGATCTGGAAATCGGAAACTGGCCAGATTGCCACAAGTTCTTCGTCCTGATGGTGGAGAACCTCTTCGATCTGGAAATCGGAAACTGGCCGGAATGCCACAAGTTCTTCGTCCTGATGGTTGAGAACCTCTTCGATCTGGAAATCGGAAACTGGCCGGAATGCCACAAGTTCTTCGTCCTGACTGTTGAGAACCTCTTCGATCTGGAAATCGGAAACTGGCCGGATTGCCGCAACGACCCATGCTGAGGATGACAAGCCCTGAGCCGACTACTCTCTATTCAACCCTGGCAGACAAACACTTCGCGTTTAGCTGGGGATTATCTTCTTTCTTGTTTTTCTTTTTGGACCCCGAAACTTTCTTGATTAACATTTCCATCTCTGCTCGACAGAAACTTACCCTCCAGTATCGTACTACTGGGGAATATCCTTGATTAAAACCATGATGCTAGACTCCTCGGAGTAACACCTTCACTGTCTGATAAAACCACCTCTCAAGCGGTAACCACGGCTTGAATCGCGCTGATCGCGTAACGTCTTCTGATATTATTTCCATCTCTGTCCGACGGAAACATTTCCTCCAATATCGCACTACTGGGGAACATTGCTGATCTGACGTCATGATGCTAAACTCCACAGAGTAACATCTTCGCTTTCTGGCACAACCACCTCTCAAACGGTAACCACGGCTTGAGACTAGCTCTATGCTTGCAACAATGATGCATGATCTTTTTCTGCGTAATGCTCCATAATTATGGAAATGCTACGCGATTTATTATTTTTCCTATTCAAGATGCTATGCTTACGCTACATGATGAATGCATAAAAGGTATCCCCCTCAGGGACTCTTCTGAAGAGCTCGAGACACTCTGCTGAGGAACTCGTCAATACTCCGATTCCACCCTGCTGGGGAATAGCACTGCTGTTGGGAAAAGGTAACCCTTGCTGGGGAAGAACCTCCTTTGCACCCAATCCGCTCGGGAAACTGCTGGGGATAAGCACCACCCACGCTCTGTGGGGATACAACAGTCTTTGACTTGCTGAGGATATCAATCCTGACTCTGCTTCGGGAAACCCTCACAAATACCTGACGACTTCACTGGGAAACGCTCACAGAGACTCTGCTAGGGGAATAGCAATCTCCAGGCTCAACTGGGGAAACATCAATCTAATCACCTGCTGGAGATAACCACCTTGACCCTGCTAGGGAATCGCATACTACTCCGCCGGGGACAACCCGTGCAATCCATAGGTAGAATCAACTCAGCTGGAGATGCAAAAATCAGTCCGCTACGGGAACTTGTTCAATCCACAGGTAGGATGAACACTGCTGGAGATATATTTCATTGAAACCCGCTCCACCCGGGGAATAACAACCTTCTGGCCTGGCTGCTGAGGAAACACCGTTGTAAACCTGCCGGGGATAACCATCTTGACTCGGCTGGAGAAATCACAGACCCTGGATCTGCTGGGAAGTTGGTCCTTTAATTCTGCTTGGGGACCTAACTGGGGAAATGAGAAAAGTTGGTTCTGAACACCTGTCGACTCGTCGAACAATGGTATCTACCTCCCAATCTCGTATCAGCTTTCCACTTTTGAGAATTCCCAGACTCGTCTGGACCTTTTCTGCTCCATCATCTTGTATTTCAGATCGCTCCGTGCTCGACAAGAACGTACTCCGGGGACTTATACATACTTTTCAATCTTCCGACTTTGAAGAGTCTTCTTGATTAATTCCAAAGGTCGTCGGACGTCCCTCGTCGTCTCTTCACCGTCCCTCTACCCATTCATCTCTGATCAGACTCTGCGGGGAATTTCAACAGACTTTCAAATCTTCCGACTTTGAAGAGTGTTCTTGATTATTTTCAAAGATCGTCGTACGCCTCAACGTCTCTTCGTCGTTCTTTCATACATTCGTTCCTGAGCGAACTCTCTGGGGATCTGTTACAAAGCCTCCACATCAAACCTGCAAGTGAGTGACGAATACCTAACAGTTCCTGCAAAACAGATCGTCAGATAAAACCGTGCCCCAGGCGTGTCAAGATTTCAACACTTGGGTCACTCAACCTTCCAAATAAGATTTCAAGTTTCAATCTTATAAGCATGCATTGGAAGGGACCTGTATGTCTTAAAATGCAAGATTCTTTATCAAAATAATCAGATGTTTTTGCAATCAAAGCGGTAATGAAAGACAAAAAACAAAATTATTTGACTGAATATGCATTTTATTGATTGGAAAAGTGTGGCTCAAATTGAGCAATACAAAGGAAGCAATTCCTGAAAAGAGGTAATTGCGCACAAAAGGAAAAATCTATCCTAATGGCAATGTGAAACCCGCGATCTCATCGAGTTCCAACTCGGTTACACCCCATATGTCCTCAGACTCTCCATGCTTTCTGCCTTCTGAACAAGACGTTTCTAACTGATCCCTACCGGGTATTATCCATGATGCTTTAACCAAAGCGCAAACGATCATGCTAGACGCAGTTGTTCGTTTCAATCCCTCTTTTGCCTGGACCGCCCTTTCGGGTTTTCAGTCCACCGGGATACCCTTTTTGCCCAGGTCGCCTTTTCAGGTTTTCGACTTGCCGGGTGTACAGTTTTTTTCCATTTTATCCCTAATTTTTGCCCGAACCTTTCTTTCTGTTTTTGGTTCGCCGGGATGCCCATTTTTGCCTGGACTATTTTATTCTTTTCGTCCAGCGGGTCTATTTATACGAAGTATTTTTTAACTGCGTCTGCATTCACAGGGGATGGAAAATCTTCGCCATCCATGGTCGTTAACAACAAGGCTCCACCAGAGAAAACCTTCTTGACCACGAATGGACCTTCATAATTCGGTGTCCATTTGCCCCTTCGATCGTTTTGAGGAGGAAGGATCCTTTTCAGCACCATATCACCCACGTGATATACCCGAGGTCGTACCCTTCTGTCAAAAGCACGCTTCATCCTTTGCTGGTATAATTGCCCATGACAGACGGCTGCTAGCCTCTTTTCCTCTATCAGGCTCAACTCTTCGTACCGGGTTCTTACCCATTCAGCCTCTTGCAACTTCACGTCCATCCGGACTCTCAAAGAGGGAATCTGAACCTCAACAAGTAATATAGCCTCCTTCCCATATACCAATGAGAAAGGAGTTGCCCCAGTAGGCGCACCGAGGTCCAATACCCAGGATACAAGCTTCGTACTCAATCACACCGTCGGTGTATTCAAACGCTATCCTGGCAACAAAAGCCTATTCACCTTAACCTCCCCATCAGACATCGGAATCCGTTCGGATTCGGGGTCAGGCCCCTCCTCCGGGATCGGTTACACTCAATCTTTCGATTGGAGCACCTCGAGATGTCCTCATCAGGGAACTCAAACTTCCTCGGTTGATAATCCTCCACGGGTTGTTGAGCGATGTAATCAGGCAATACACCCCTCGATTGCTTCCTGAGAGTATCACAAATCAGTCAACATTCTTTTGCACTCTCGCAACCTGTCCGGCCGATGCTGGATTCTCAAACCCATACTTGATCGGATCCATCTCGAAATCCACAAAGTGGTATGAATCAGCATATACTGTCTCAGTTGTAACACCCCGATAATAATAAAATAATTATTTAAATTGAGTTAATAAATTATTTATTAATTTAATTAAATAATTGAGAATTTTATTATTATTATTTTTGGATTATTATTATTATTTGAAAAATATATATGTTGGAAATAAGAGAAAAGGGTCTCATTTGGAAAAGAAACTTTTCACGTGAAAAGGGAAAGGAGGCAGAAAAGGGAAAAGGGCAAAAAGCCAGAGAACGAAGGTTGAAGAAGGAAGAGCCTGAAGCTTATAGAGTCGCCGGATTAACTCAGGTAAGGGGGGTTTATCATCGATTAATGGGTATTATGGGATAATATGTAATGGGTAGTGATAAGCCGTTGATTTAACCCTAATTGGGACTGTATATGCTGAAATTGATGTTGGATAAACTGTGTTAAAATCTGTAAATTGAATCGATAGTTGTGTGAGTCGTAAATGTTAGACTATGGCACGAATCCCAATTAAAAACCTGAATCGGCGCTACCAAATTACAAGACAAATTGTTTTCTTTAGAGATGGTTTTAGATGAGGAAGCGGCCGGAAAACCGGATATGCGTTAAGCTAACGGAACCTTGGAATAACTCAGAAATCTGAGTCTGCGCGCGAACGGTCGACCATAGAGTCGGCGTGCGCTGACCCGTGGGGCACGCGCCGACTGCATGCGTCGACGCAAGGCATTTTGCGCCGACCCGTGAGTTAAGCGTCGACTGTATGCGTCGACGCAAGGGGTTTTGCGCTGACTCCCTCCAGTTGAGCAGAGCCTTTGCGCCGACCTGCGAGCTTTGAGCTGACCCCTATGGTCGACTCAAAGCCTTCAAATCTTTGTTCGTAGACGTGCATGATGGTCCTTTGTCATCATCAAAAATTGATATCGTATGTTGCAGAGTGGAAAAATGGATATTTTAATATTGTGTACATAATTGAGAGCTGGCCTATGTTGGCACATGATGTAATAGGGATTATATCCCGCTGTTGTGAGCAGTATAAGTATTAGTAGAGAGTGCTAATACTGTATTTAATTGAATTACACAATAATGATGTGTTGATGATGTATGATGGCATGCATAATGATGTGAATGTATATATTATGCCTGTGTTGTGAATGGACTGTTGTATGGCTTAGAGTGTGAGCTTATGTCCGTTGTGAATTGCTGTTGGGGCTGCATTGCTAGATGATTAGCGTGCATAGCATAGCCTTTGGGGCTGTAGCTAATTCCCATAGTGAGGAATTAGTGAGTGAATCAATGTGGATTTGTTGTTGATGTTTGCATACTAGATGATTAGTGTGCATAGTCTAGCCTTCGGGGCTGTAGCTAATTCCCATGGTGAGGAATTAGTGAGTGAGTCATTAGATCTCAAATGAGTGGGACTAGTGAGCTTAGTAGCCGTATCTGGAGTTGATCGGTGAGCTTGAACTATATGTTCAAGAATAGTCGGTACCGCATGTGTGGAGTCTCATTGCATAATGTATGTATGGCGTATAATATGAATGGATGTATTCCAATATTATACGTGTGTTTGTGTTGTTATGGAGTATGATACGAGATTATACTTATGTTGTATGTTGGTGTTGAGCATGATGTTGAGTGGATGTGCTGTTACTGAATGTATGTTGCAATTAGGGTGATTGATGTGATAAATTACTTAACATGACATAATATTTTATAATGCTTATTTATCGATTGAGGAACTCACCCTTACAACTATGTTTTCAGGTAACGAACAGAGTTGAGTAGAAGCTAGTCCTTGGAGTCTAGTGTTGTCCTTAGTGGTCATGCTCTGGTAGATGTAACATCGGGAGGGGATGTTTGACTATGTTTTAATTTAGTCGTTGATCAACCTTACATGTAATGTAGTACATGATTTGAATGTCGATATTTTGTGTCCGCTGCGAATTATGCAAAAGAGTCTTATTTTGATCAAATAAATGAGCATGACAGGACATATTTGATGGTTATTGTTTGATGATCGTGTGACACCCTTCGGGGCATAATTACTCTGATTATTATATGTTATTATTTTAAATTAATATTTTGGGGTATTTAGAAGGGTGTTACATTAGTGGTATCAGAGCATAGTCGGTCGTGTCGAGTCGTAACTATTCTAATTCCCCTGTACGGGATAGGTGTTGTGTAACCCTATCAGTACTTATTGTTTCGCTTGTTGGGTTTTCATAATAGAGATGGCTGGAAGAGGTAGAGATGATGCTGCAATTGCTGAGGCTCTGGGTATGCTAGCTGGAGTACTTGGAGGAAATCAGAATGTTATGGGAATGGGAGCTGCTCGTCAACTGAGTGAGTTCCAGAAGAACAATCCTCCAATGTTCAAGGGAGCATACGATCCAGATGGTGCTCAGAAGTGGTTGAAGGAGATAGAGAGGATCTTCAGAGTGACTGAGTGTGCTGATAACCAGAAGGTCAGGTTCGGTACGCACATGCTGTCAGAAGAAGCTGATGATTGGTGGGTTGCTACCCGCACTGAGTTGGAAGCTGCTGGGAGTGCTGAGATTACTTGGGCAGTGTTCAGAGAGAGATTCCTGAGGAAGTACTTTCCAGAGGATGTTAGAGGAAAGAAAGAGATAGAATTCTTGGAATTGAAGCAGGGTAACAGGTCTGTTACTGAGTATGCTGCTAAGTTCACCGAGCTGTCGAAGTATTACACTCCCTATAATGAGGCTACTGGAGAATTTTCGAAATGTGTGAAGTTTGAGAACGGGTTGCGTCCCGAGATCAAACAGGCTATTGGATATCAGCGGATCAGAGTGTTTTCTGACTTGGTTGACTGTTGCAGGATTTTTGAACAGGATTCCAAAGCCAGAGCAGAGAGCTATCAGCAGAGGGTTGATAGGAAAGGCAAGAATCAGAATGATCGTGGAAAACCGTATGCAGCTGGCAAAGGTTTTCAGAAGCAGGGTGTGATGAAGAGGCCTAGTGGGGGAGACTCTAGTGCTCCTGTTAAGTGTTATAGATGTGGTCGGGCTGGACATCGTGTTCATGAGTGTACCAGTGCTGAGATGAAGTGTTTCAAGTGTGGCAAGGGTGGTCATTTGGCTGCAGAGTGTCGGTTGAAGACTGTAACTTGTTTCAACTGTGGAGAGTTGGGTCATATCAGTCCACAGTGTCCTAAGCTGAAGAAAGAGAATCAGTCAGGAGGCAAGGTCTTTGCCTTATCGGGTTCTGAGACTTTTGCAGATGATCGTTTGATCCGAGGTACGTGTTATATTAATGGCTTTCCTCTTGTAGCTATTATTGACACCGGTGCTACTCATTCTTTCATATCCTTGGATTGTGCTGTGAAACTTAAGTTAGAGATATCTGAGATGTATGGTAGTATGGTGATTGATACTCCTGCGAAGGGTTCAGTGACTACTACTTCAGTTTGTTTAAATTGTCCTTTGAGTATTTTTGGTAGAGACTTTGGGATGGACCTCGTGTGTCTTCCACTAGTACAGATTGATGTTATTCTGGGTATGAACTGGTTGGTGTGTAACCGAATTTATATCAACTGTTTTGATAAGACTGTGATCTTTCCTGAGATTGAGGAAGGAAAGAGTTTGCTTCTATCAGCAAGGCAGGTGAATGAGGAAGTAGCAGATGGGGCAGAGTTGTTTATGCTGTTAGCGACTTTGGAGGCTAAAGATAAACTAGTGATTCGTGATCTAGCCGTGGTGTGTGATTTTCCTGATGTGTTTCCGGAAGAAGTGGAATGAGTTACCGCCAGAACGTGAAGTTGAGTTCTCGATTGATTTGGTACCTGGTACTAGACCGATATCGATGGCTCCGTATCGTATGTCTGCTGTTGAGTTAGCTGAATTGAAGAGTCAGTTGGAAGATCTGTTGGACAAGAAATTTATTCGTCTGAGTGTGTCACCGTGGGGTGCACCAGTGTTATTGGTTAAGAAGAAAGAAGGTACTATGAGGTTGTGTGTGGACTACAGGCAACTGAATAAAGTGACGATCAAGAATCGGTATCCTTTGCCGAGGATTGATGATTTGATGGATCAGTTGGTTGGTGCGAGTGTGTTCAGCAAGATAGATTTGAGATCTGGGTATCATCAGATACGTGTGAAAACTGAGGATATTCAGAAGACTGCTTTCAGAACAAGATATGGACATTATGAGTATTCTGTAATGCCTTTTGGTGTGACTAATGCGCCTGGAGTATTTATGGAGTATATGAATAGGATTTTCCATCCGTACCTGGACAAGTTTGTTGTGGTGTTTATTGACGATATTTTGGTGTATTCGAAATCTGAAGAAGAGCATGCTGAGCATTTGAGAGTGGTTCTAGGAGTTCTGCGAGAAAAGAAGTTGTTTGCTAAACTCTCAAAGTGCGAATTTTGGTTAGAAGAGGTTAGTTTTCTTGGTCATGTGATTTCAAGAGGTGGTGTTGCTGTTGATCCTTCTAAGATAGAAGCGGTATCTAAGTGGGAAGCTCCTAAGTCTGTTGCTGAGATTCGAAGTTTCCTTGGTTTGGCTGGTTATTATAGGAAGTTCATTGAGGGATTTTCTAAGTTGGCGTTACCGTTAACGATGTTGACTAGAAAGGGGCAAGCGTTTGTTTGGGACTCAAAATGTGAAGAAGGTTTCCAAGAGTTGAAGAGAAGGTTGACTAGTGCTCCTATTCTGATATTACCGAGTCCGTCAGAATCATTTGAGGTTTACTGTGATGCTTCATTGTTGGGTTTGGGTGGTGTATTGATGCAGAATAAGCAGGTTATAGCTTATGCTTCGAGACAGCTGAGGGTTCATGAGAGGAACTATCCGACGCACGATTTAGAGTTGGCAGCTGTGGTATTTGTTCTAAAGTTATGGAGGCATTACTTGTATGGATCAAGATTTGAGGTTTTCAGTGACCATAAGAGTTTAAGGTATTTGTTTGATCAGAAAGAGCTGAATATGAGACAGAGGAGATGGTTAGAGTTTCTGAAGGATTATGACTTTGGTTTGAATTACCATCCGGGTAAAGCAAACGTAGTGGCTGATGCATTGAGTCGGAAATCATTACACATGTCTATGTTAATGGTTAAGGAGTTGGATTTAATTGAGCAGTTTAGAGACTTGAGTTTGGTGTGTGAGAGTACTCACCATAGTGTTAAATTGGGAATGTTGAAGTTAACGAGTGGTATTCTGGATGAGATCAGAGAGGGTCAGAAATCCGATATGCTTTTGGTTGATAAGTTGACTTTAGTGAATCAAGGTCAAGATGGTGAATTCAGAATTGATGAGAATGGTGTTTTGAGATTTGGAAGTCGGGTGTGTATTCCGGATGTTACCGAGCTTAAGAAGAGTATTCTTGAGGAAGGGCATCGTAGTGGGTTGAGTATTCATCCTGGAGCTACGAAGATGTATCATGATTTGAAAAAGTTATTTTGGTGGCCGGGAATGAAAAGAGAAATTGCGAGTTTTGTTTATTCCTGTTTGACTTGTCAGAAGTCAAAGATTGAGCATCAGAAGCCGTCTGGGCTAATGCAACCGTTGGCTATTCCAGAGTGGAAGTGGGATAGTATCAGTATGGATTTTGTTTCTGGTTTACCGAGGACAAGTAAGAATTTTGAAGCTATTTGGGTGATTGTTGATAGATTGACGAAGTCGGCTCATTTCATTCCGATCAGAATGGATTATCCGTTAGAGAGATTAGCCGAGTTGTATATTGAGAGAATTGTAAGTTTGCATGGTATTCCGTCGAGTATTGTTTCGGACAGAGATCCTAGATTTACATCGAAGTTCTGGGAAAGTTTGCAGAGGGCGTTGGGAACTAAGCTGAGATTGAGTTCTGCATATCATCCGCAGACTGATGGTCAGACTGAGAGGACGATTCAGTCATTAGAGGATCTTTTGAGAGCTTGTGTTTTGGAAAAAGGAGGTGCTTGGGATTGTTATTTACCTTTGATTGAGTTTACCTACAACAATAGTTTTCATTCGAGCATTGGTATGGCACCGTTTGAAGCTTTGTATGGTAGGAGATGTCGGACACCTTTGTGTTGGTATGAGTCCGGTGAGAGTGCTGTGGTTGGACCGGAGATTGTTCAACAGACTACAGAAAAGATTAAGATGATTCAGGATAAGATGAGAATTGCTCAGAGTCGTCAGAAGAGTTATCACGACAAGAGGCGGAAGTCACTTGAGTTCCAAGAGGGAGATCATGTGTTTCTTCGCGTCACTCCGATAACTGGTGTTGGTCGAGCTTTGAAGTCGAAGAAGTTGACACCTCGATTTATTGGTCCTTATCAGATTTTGGAGCGGATAGGGGAGGTAGCCTATCGTATCGCTTTACCGCCGTCGCTTACGAATTTACATGAGGTTTTCATGTGTCTCAGTTGAGGAGGTACATTCATGATCCGTCGCATGTAATCCAAGTAGATGATGTACAGGTGAGAGATAACCTGACTGCTGAAACATCACCTATGAGGATTGAGGATCGAGAGTTGAAGCAGTTGCGGGGTAAAGAGATTGCTTTGGTGAAAGTAGCTTGGGGAGGACCAGCAGGTGGCAATGCGACTTGGGAACTGGAGAGTAAGATGAAGGAGTCTTACCCAGAGTTGTTCGCTTGAGGTATGTTTTCGAGGACGAAAACTCTTTTAGTGGGGGAGAGTTGTAACACCCCGATAATAATAAAATAATTATTTAAATTGAGTTAATAAATTATTTATTAATTTAATTAAATAATTGAGAATTTTATTATTATTATTTTTGGATTATTATTATTATTTGAAAAATATATATGTTGGAAATAAGAGAAAAGGGTCTCATTTGGAAAAGAAACTTTTCACGTGAAAAGGGAAAGGAGGCAGAAAAGGGAAAAGGGCAAAAAGCCAGAGAACGAAGGTTGAAGAAGGAAGAGCCTGAAGCTTATAGAGTCGCCGGATTAACTCAGGTAAGGGGGGTTTATCATCGATTAATGGGTATTATGGGATAATATGTAATGGGTAGTGATAAGCCGTTGATTTAACCCTAATTGGGACTGTATATGCTGAAATTGATGTTGGATAAACTGTGTTAAAATCTGTAAATTGAATCGATAGTTGTGTGAGTCGTAAATGTTAGACTATGGCATGAATCCCAATTAAAAACCTGAATCGGCGCTACCAAATTACAAGACAAATTGTTTTCTTTAGAGATGGTTTTAGATGAGGAAGCGGCCGGAAAACCGGATATGCGTTAAGCTAACGGAACCTTGGAATAACTCAGAAATCTGAGTCTGCGCGCGAACGGTCGACCATAGAGTCGGCGTGCGCTGACCCGTGGGGCACGCGCCGACTGCATGCGTCGACGCAAGGCATTTTGCGCCGACCCGTGAGTTAAGCGTCGACTGTATGCGTCGACGCAAGGGGTTTTGTGCTGACTCCCTCCAGTTGAGCAGAGCCTTTGCGCCGACCTGCGAGCTTTGAGCTGACCCCTATGGTCGACTCAAAGCCTTCAAATCTTTGTTCGTAGACGTGCATGATGGTCCTTTGTCATCATCAAAAATTGATATCGTATGTTGCAGAGTGGAAAAATGGATATTTTAATATTGTGTACATAATTGAGAGCTGGCCTATGTTGGCACATGATGTAATAGGGATTATATCCCGCTGTTGTGAGCAGTATAAGTATTAGTAGAGAGTGCTAATACTGTATTTAATTGAATTACACAATAATGATGTGTTGATGATGTATGATGGCATGCATAATGATGTGAATGTATATATTATGCCTGTGTTGTGAATGGACTGTTGTATGGCTTAGAGTGTGAGCTTATGTCCGTTGTGAATTGCTGTTGGGGCTGCATTGCTAGATGATTAGCGTGCATAGCATAGCCTTTGGGGCTGTAGCTAATTCCCATAGTGAGGAATTAGTGAGTGAATCAATGTGGATTTGTTGTTGATGTTTGCATACTAGATGATTAGTGTGCATAGTCTAGCCTTCGGGGCTGTAGCTAATTCCCATGGTGAGGAATTAGTGAGTGAGTCATTAGATCTCAAATGAGTGGGACTAGTGAGCTTAGTAGCCGTATCTGGAGTTGATCGGTGAGCTTGAACTATATGTTCAAGAATAGTCGGTACCGCATGTGTGGAGTCTCATTGCATAATGTATGTATGGCGTATAATATGAATGGATGTATTCCAATATTATACGTGTGTTTGTGTTGTTATGGAGTATGATACGAGATTATACTTATGTTGTATGTTGGTGTTGAGCATGATGTTGAGTGGATGTGCTGTTACTGAATGTATGTTGCAATTAGGGTGATTGATGTGATAAATTACTTAACATGACATAATATTTTATAATGCTTATTTATCGATTGAGGAACTCACCCTTACAACTATGTTTTCAGGTAACGAACAGAGTTGAGTAGAAGCTAGTCCTTGGAGTCTAGTGTTGTCCTTAGTGGTCATGCTCTGGTAGATGTAACATCGGGAGGGGATGTTTGACTATGTTTTAATTTAGTCGTTGATCAACCTTACATGTAATGTAGTACATGATTTGAATGTCGATATTTTGTGTCCGCTGCGAATTATGCAAAAGAGTCTTATTTTGATCAAATAAATGAGCATGACAGGACATATTTGATGGTTATTGTTTGATGATCGTGTGACACCCTTCGGGGCATAATTACTCTGATTATTATATGTTATTATTTTAAATTAATATTTTGGGGTATTTAGAAGGGTGTTACATCAGTCGGCGAGCAGCCTATGCCAAAGTACGTCAAGTTTTCTCGAGCAGTGAATGTATTATTTCACAGTCGGTAAACTTTTTGCTAAGGTAAATTGCATGCTCTTTTCGACAAGACTCGTCATGCTGACCCAATACACCTCGTAGACCCCTCGAAGGCTGTCAAGTACCAGATTAACAGTCTCTTTCCATAAGGAGACATCGGAATCGGAGGCTCCTGCAACTTTTTCTTTTATTCTTCAATGCCCCTTGGCAATCAATATTTCACCTGACCGTTTGATCTTTTTTTCTTGAATGGGTTCCCACGTGGCTGTTAGATGAGATGTGAACCATGACAGGTAGTTCAATCTTTCTAAGAAACCACGAACCTCTTTCTTTACTTTTTCTCGGTTCAGGCATTTTTCTTATTGTTCTTTTTTTTTTTTTTTTTTTTTTTTTTTTAAACATGAGCAACCTCGATTCCTCTCTGACAATAAACCCCCACATCTTACCGGACCGCACTCTGATAGTGCACTTGTGAATTCAACCTCAGTTTGAATTATCTCCACCGGTCAAACGACTTGCCCCGGTCTGCCAGATGCCCCTTTCCTGTTTGGGACTTTGCTATCATGTCATAGCATAGCATTCGATTTCATGATGAATCATATCATGAAACAAAGTCACCATGGCTCTCTGATAAGTAGCATCGGCGTTCCGCATCTCTAGAGGACAGTCTTCTCTCCATGGCAGCGTGTGCACAACGACATTGGTACTTGACCTGGCATATCCTGACATGACCAGGTAAAAGTATCCACATGCTTCCTTCAACAGGACTACCATTTTGCTCTTGACTCGCCTCTGAAGCGGCTCCAATTTTCCTTTATGACCTCGGCGGTGCTCGGAATAACAACCTCAACCCGCTCCTCGTGTGGCTGAATCACCCTCTCCTCTTGTTTTGACAACCTGGCTAATTCCAGTAGATCACAATCTTCTTCGCCTTCTTCGTCAGCAAGATAGATTGGATTGTCGAAGTCATATGAGGTTTAACCAAATCGTTATCAACGAGATCCGGAGAATTATTTTTGACTTTGGGACGAGACAAATCAAAAAACGAAAAATGAAAACAAACATTGCCATTTTTATTTGTTTTTAAACTGCAAAAATAAATGAAAAACAGGGAACACCGCTTTTGACTGAAAAAAATCCATTTATTTATGATGCAGGAAATGCAAATTTATGAACATGAGGTGGCCCTTACAATGAACCATTACGTGTCGGGCAACACGTATGGCTTTCATGCAAATAAAGACTGAAAACAGAAATTATTACTCTTCAGGATGAGTGACCGTGCAGATCCTTTCAGGCCTTCCAGTTTCCTGGTACGCACGCTTTTATCCACGACTCCAGCTCACAGTCACTGTCAGTCTCTTCCCCCATCGCACAGACGCGATCTGAATTTCCAGCAATTGCATTCACCATCGTCTGACCATGCGCCGGCATGGGATTGGCGTTGGCATTCAATGACAATGTAAAATTGAGGGCCTTGGAATCCACCAGATCTTGGACAGTATACTTGAAGGCTCTACAACCCTCAATGTTATGCCCAGGCGCACCAGAATGAAATTCACACCTGGCGTTCTCATTATAGTTAGGTGGCCTCTGATCTGACCTCAATGGAGCTAACATCCTTGGCTGAATCATCCCCAGATCCATCAACTTTTTAAACAGAAGAGCATACGTCATGGGTGGCTTGTCAAAATGACGATCAACCCCCTTTCCTTTCACTTGACTCCCAGCTCCCTGTATCTTCTGTGGAGTTGTCTGAGGTTGCTGTCGGACTGACTGTTTACCAGCAGGGAGGGTTACCGCCACAGTGTGCTGGTAGTAACGACCCCTACCGTGTCCTCTCTGGGCGTACACAGCACTCGATTCACCCTCATCCTTGTGCTGGTCATTACCAAAGGATTTCTTCGGTCCAGATGACGAAGCGTTTCCTTGCATGTTCCCCATCTTCAGCCAGTCTTCAATCCTCCCCACCTTTTCGGCAATTACTTTCTGCCCCAAGGCGAACTCTTTCATGACATTGATCAGCTCTCCCATCTTCTCTTTCAGCTCGAGAACGTCGGTGTTGGACGGATTCATCATTCCTGTGCCAATCAAACAGGTTAGAAACTAACACCTGCAAAATAGAAAACAAGTTATCATGCATGAATGCAATGTCCATCCACATGAGGAACACTTTGTCTCTTGATCCTGGCTTCATTGAGACAAATAGTAATCCGGCCGCAATATTCTGATATTCAGCATTTACTTCCCTCATACAGATCAGAGATATATGATTTAGCATGAATACCCCAACCATGTGTGTGCTTGTGTGAGTGCATACGGTAAGGCAAATAAAGCTCGAAGATCAACCACTGAATGAAAAATACCATCACATAGCCAAAAGTGCACAATAAGTGCCATAGTCATACATCAATCCAGATAAAAATCAAATACAATCCTCCGGAATCAGGAAAGAAATACAAGCAAGTAGATTCCGTCAACAAGCCTGACGGTAATCCACACAAATGACAAAGCTAGCCTGATGAGGGTCCCACAGAAGGCCCTGTATCATCAACCATCTTCGCGAACTCTGCGGCGAACCTGAGTTCGGTGTTTTCCTGCTGCAATCTCCCCACTTCCTTCTGATGAATCTTCATCTGCCTGAAGTAGTGATCTCTCTCAGCCATGTAGTGATCCCTCTCAGCCCTGATCTTTGCTTTCTCCGCTTCCCACTCTGCAGCCAGAACTTTGGCTCTAGTATCCCTCTGATCTCTGACAAGGAGTTGCCTCCTCTTCTCATCTTCAATCACCTTTGATGCTCTGAACAGCTTCTCCTTTGTGATGTCATGCTCCCTGTTGGATGACGTCAAGGCTTGGCTTATCTTCCCATAGTAGGCCGTGTCCATCTCAAAGCGCTTGGCTTCCAAGGCGTGTCGCTTGTCTTGATCTTCCATCTTTATCTTGATCTCCTGGTTGGCTGTCTGAAACCGAGCAACAGTCATCTCCAATTCCACTTTCTCTGCAAGCAACTGATCTCTGGCCCTCTTCATCTCGAGGAATTCTTCCATGCTGACAGAAGAACTTGGACCCTCAATCATAGGACACACAGGATCACCCCCCGGAAATGGTAGAAATGTAGACTCAATCCTCTTCCGAAGCCAATCATCGAATAAAGGAAAATATCGGCTGTTGACTTTGCCAAACGGAACCTTGCCCTTTCTCTGGATGTTGCGCCATGCCCCAGACACCTGTACCAGCTTGGCCTGATCGCCCTCAGCTGAGAAGTAAAAGGACTCCTGAATCTCCCGCTCAAGAGGAGGAACCTCCACAGCAAACCCCATCTGTCTCCTAAGAAGCATTGGGTTGTAGTTGATGCAACCCTGAACTCCTATGAGAGGCACATTAGGGAATCTCCCGCAGCTATATATGAAATCCTGTCCAGCCAAGCCATTATGAGTCCAAGCAATGTCATCAGCCCGCAGACCCATCAACCTGAAGGACCACTTGACACTGGGATCAATCTGAACAAAGGCACCTCGGGAAGGCAAATATCCTATAAACCATTTGAAGAGCAACTGAGAGCAGCACCTGATCAGACCACCACGTCTCTTCTCATTCCTGTTATGCACTGAGTAGTAAACATCTCCAATCAGTGTAGGAACAGGGTTTCTCTGCATGAACAGTCTGATAGCATTATGGTCCACAAAATTCTTCTGATTAGGAAATAAGATAATCCCATAAATGCTCACAGCAATCAATGCGCACACCGTCTTCCAGTTACCCATAGCAACATGTTCCTTGGCATTAGCCTCCAAGAAACTCAAATGAAAACCGGGTAACTTTCCCTTCTCCTTCAA
The DNA here is from genome assembly GCF_024323335.1 of Lathyrus oleraceus. NCBI lineage: Eukaryota > Viridiplantae > Streptophyta > Magnoliopsida > Fabales > Fabaceae > Lathyrus > Lathyrus oleraceus. Next base: position 400,555,344 of record NC_066581.1, on the reverse strand, counting down.
ACCTTCCTTGACCATTTCCGGACTCAAATAAAGAGCACGTGAAATCCCAAGGACATCTGGCTCCGCCCTAGTGACATGGAAAGGAATCTGATCACGGATCTGAATACCCAGGATGCTAACATAATCCTCCATCAGAGGTCCCAACAGATAGTCTGGAAATACAAAGCACCTCAACCCCGGGTCATAGAACTGGAGAAGAGTATGAACGGCGCTCCTATCACTGTCAGTGAGTCTGAAAACCATCTTCAGGATACTACCGTATGCCTCTCTGAACATCCCCACATGGTCGGGAGTAATCAATGCTATCATCTCCTTCAGCACACCAATCTCTGGATTGAAGAAACTGTAGGCAACGTTGTCTTTCAGACCGGTCCTCATATCTGAACAGAAAGTCTCTCAACCAGGATCTCGATCAAAAGTGTCCCTGCATATGGGTAAACATGTGTTAGATGCAATTAATGCAAAATGCAATGATGCTGATGAATGAATGCAATGCGTTGCCATCCTCCAAGCCATCTGATCATCCGCACTGAATCTGGACTCTGAACTGATCATAATCATCTGAGGAGTGTACAATCATCAATCAGACCCACGGGTTCCGAAATAAACGGAAGACAGATACATCATCATCATCATCAGTCTCTGAGCAGCCATTCGTAATCATCTGAATCGGCCCGGGGAATCCCGAAATAAACGGATCCCCACTGATAACATCGGCCCGGGGAATCCTGAAATAAACGGATCCCCACTGATAAATATCACGGACAGCACTCCAGCGTCACCGCAATAAATGACCATAAATCCGACTTATAAATAGGACTCTGATCCACTGAACCATTAGTCACCATCTGAGTCACCATCTGAACATGCATCTGAAAGAAACACCCTCCCCTCACAGGTAAATTCTAATCAGGTCACCCTAAGGCGGATAATAGTCTCGACAATCGGGCAGAGATACTCAATGGGTTTGCCCTTTCGGGTGTGCCATTGTAGCTCCCTTAAGATCGTCTAAACCATAGATCTGGGAATTGATCGGTCACCAAAGTCAACAGCTCAGATGACGTAACTCAACCAAAGTGGAATATTCCACAATGGAAAGCACTATCAAATGAACCTCGTCCGGCTTGTGGTATGTCACGTTGCAACATCATGCTGATTTAGCAAATGAGGAACGTGAGACCACACTAATCCTAGGTGTATACTCGGGCCTGGGTTTTAGCCCCACTCAGAACACCCACCCCAAACAGAGGAACCACCTGCACAGAGGACGGCAACATGATAGTATGATGCATGCAAATATTTATGCAAACATATACACAGGTTAGAATAATAAATGCTATAAATCAAGCAAAACAAGCCACCTAAACTATCCTAAAACGCTAGGAGAGACTCGCTTAGGGAAGATGGACCAGCATAGGTCTACATCGCATAGTCCCCAGCAGAGTCGCCAGCTGTCGCATCCGCGAAAATCAACCGGCGAAGCTCAAATAAAAACACAACACACAGAGCCGCCACTGCGCGTTATTTATCCCAAAATAGGGAAAGGAAACGCTCAGAGAAACCTGGAAAGAACATGGTCTCGCGACCAGAGAGAAAGGGTAAGGGAGTCGGTTACGCAAGGGGAAGGTATTAGCACCCCTCACGTCCGTCGTACTCGACGGGATCCACGTCCTAGAATAAAGAATAGGTTGCTATAACATCACACACACACAGGGAACGCAGGTGGGGTTAAGAGAAGGGAGCTCGATAGGACGTCGCATCCTATGCCTACATATCTTGTCTGGAACAAGAATCAGAGCCACTGTAGTTCGGCTTACGCACGCCAAACAACACAAAACATACAAACAAGCAAGGGTGGCAAACATGGAGCCCGACAACCACTGGATGGAATTACGTCAGCATCCGAACCAAAACACACTCAAAAGGGCAAACGTGGAGCCCGACAGCCAATCACTGGGCTTACGTCGGCATCCGAACCCAAACATACATAATCAGATAACAAGCAAACACACACAAAAAGAAAAAAGTTGCCCGGAGAGGTCTCGCACGACCCCCTGCCTACATACCTCGTCTGGAACGAGGATCAGGGCGATGTAGTTCCCCTGAAAGGGACTGAATTGCTAGCCAGAAACCAGGGAAAGACACACTACTAGGGAGCTGGACTCGAGCCTAGTGTTGTCATGCATCGTTTACCCTAAGTTCGGTTTTCTATCCTACTTGCATAAGCAAACTACTCCTATCCAGGAAAGAAGCAAGCACACAAGCATACAGAATAATTCAAGCATACATCCAATGAGAACAAGCATCTCAAACAGATATCCACATAGCACGCACAATAACCAAACAAGTGGCTCACACAATAGGTTTGACTGCCTCAACAAGTCGTCTGTACGGGCTGTGTTTGCTCTTAACCTTGCCATTACGAGGCTAAGGTGAAGCAGATGAAAGGATGAAGTGAGGATCAGACCTCACAGCTCTTATCCCTGACCAGGGAGAGCTTCTGACAAATGAGCATGGGTCCAGAATGGGGGAACCCTTCTATACTCAGAGACTCTGACACAATGTGCACTGCACGGATCTTGGGCTTGTGATCTCAATGCTACAACCATGTAATGGGAGCAAGGAGAAGACTCACAGAATAGTGGGGGACAGATTGCTTATCCCTACCTTCCACCAATTGCCTCTTTGAGGGCTTTCACCTGCTTGGCACGAAAAATAAACAACCACAATCATTGCCTCTTAAGGAGGACTTCAGACATTTGCCCGGCCCGGTAACAGCCGGGTCTCCCAGACTACATGAAGTTAAGAGGACCTACCTCAAGCGGTTTACACAACCGAGCAGCGGCTACCAAGCAAGTTCTTAAAAGAACTAGAGCGACTAAAGGTACCTGTACAAAAGCTAACCAGTTAATAACTCAGACAACCAATCAGAAAACAATAAGTTAATCAGTCAAACTATGCAAGCCAAGGCACTCGGAATAACAACCTCAACCCGCTCCTCGTGTGGCTGAATCACCCTCTCCTCTTGTTTTGACAACCTGGCTAATTCCAGTAGATCACAATCTTCTTCGCCTTCTTCGTCAGCAAGATAGATTGGATTGTCGAAGTCATATGAGGTTTAACCAAATCGTTATCAACGAGATCCGGAGAATTATTTTTGACTTTGGGACGAGACAAATCAAAAAACGAAAAATGAAAACAAACATTGCCATTTTTATTTGTTTTTAAACTGCAAAAATAAATGAAAAACAGGGAACACCGCTTTTGACTGAAAAAAATCCATTTATTTATGATGCAGGAAATGCAAATTTATGAACATGAGGTGGCCCTTACAATGAACCATTACGTGTCGGGCAACACGTATGGCTTTCATGCAAATAAAGACTGAAAACAGAAATTATTACTCTTCAGGATGAGTGACCGTGCAGATCCTTTCAGGCCTTCCAGTTTCCTGGTACGCACGCTTTTATCCACGACTCCAGCTCACAGTCACTGTCAGTCTCTTCCCCCATCGCACAGACGCGATCTGAATTTCCAGCAATTGCATTCACCATCGTCTGACCATGCGCCGGCATGGGATTGGCGTTGGCATTCAATGACAATGTAAAATTGAGGGCCTTGGAATCCACCAGATCTTGGACAGTATGCTTGAAGGCTCTACAACCCTCAATGTTATGCCCAGGCGCACCAGAATGAAATTCACACCTGGCGTTCTCATTATAGTTAGGTGGCCTCTGATCTGACCTCAATGGAGCTAACATCCTTGGCTGAACCATCCCCAGATCCATCAACTTTTTAAACAGAAGAGCATACGTCATGGGTGGCTTGTCAAAATGACGATCAACCCCCTTTCCTTTCACTTGACTCCCAGCTCCCTGTATCTTCTGTGGAGTTGTCTGAGGTTGCTGTCGGACTGACTGTTTACCAGCAGGGAGGGTTACCGCCACAGTGTGCTGGTAGTAACGACCCCTACCGTGTCCTCTCTGGGCGTACACAGCACTCGATTCACCCTCATCCTTGTGCTGGTCATTACCAAAGGATTTCTTCGGTCCAGATGACGAAGCGTTTCCTTGCATGTTCCCCATCTTCAGCCAGTCTTCAATCCTCCCCACCTTTTCGGCAATTACTTTCTGCCCCAAGGCGAACTCTTTCATGACATTGATCAGCTCTCCCATCTTCTCTTTCAGCTCGAGAACGTCGGTGTTGGACGGATTCATCATTCCTGTGCCAATCAAACAGGTTAGAAACTAACACCTGCAAAATAGAAAACAAGTTATCATGCATGAATGCAATGTCCATCCACATGAGGAACACTTTGTCTCTTGATCCTGGCTTCATTGAGACAAATAGTAATCCGGCCGCAATATTCTGATATTCAGCATTTACTTCCCTCATACAGATCAGAGATATATGATTTAGCATGAATACCCCAACCATGTGTGTGCTTGTGTGAGTGCATACGGTAAGGCAAATAAAGCTCGAAGATCAACCACTGAATGAAAAATACCATCACATAGCCAAAAGTGCACAATAAGTGCCATAGTCATACATCAATCCAGATAAAAATCAAATACAATCCTCCGGAATCAGGAAAGAAATACAAGCAAGTAGATTCCGTCAACAAGCCTGACGGTAATCCACACAAATGACAAAGCTAGCCTGATGAGGGTCCCACAGAAGGCCCTGTATCATCAACCATCTTCGCGAACTCTGCGGCGAACCTGAGTTCGGTGTTTTCCTGCTGCAATCTCCCCACTTCCTTCTGATGAATCTTCATCTGCCTGAAGTAGTGATCTCTCTCAGCCATGTAGTGATCCCTCTCAGCCCTGATCTTTGCTTTCTCCGCTTCCCACTCTGCAGCCAGAACTTTGGCTCTAGTATCCCTCTGATCTCTGACAAGGAGTTGCCTCCTCTTCTCATCTTCAATCACCTTTGATGCTCTGAACAGCTTCTCCTTTGTGATGTCATGCTCCCTGTTGGATGACGTCAAGGCTTGGCTTATCTTCCCATAGTAGGCCGTGTCCATCTCAAAGCGCTTGGCTTCCAAGGCGTGTCGCTTGTCTTGATCTTCCATCTTTATCTTGATCTCCTGGTTGGCTGTCTGAAACCGAGCAACAGTCATCTCCAATTCCACTTTCTCTGCAAGCAACTGATCTCTGGCCCTCTTCATCTCGAGGAATTCTTCCATGCTGACAGAAGAACTTGGACCCTCAATCATAGGACACACAGGATCACCCCCCGGAAATGGTAGAAATGTAGACTCAATCCTCTTCCGAAGCCAATCATCGAATAAAGGAAAATATCGGCTGTTGACTTTGCCAAACGGAACCTTGCCCTTTCTCTGGATGTTGCGCCATGCCCCAGACACCTGTACCAGCTTGGCCTGATCGCCCTCAGCTGAGAAGTAAAAGGACTCCTGAATCTCCCGCTCAAGAGGAGGAACCTCCACAGCAAACCCCATCTGTCTCCTAAGAAGCATTGGGTTGTAGTTGATGCAACCCTGAACTCCTATGAGAGGCACATTAGGGAATCTCCCGCAGCTATATATGAAATCCTGTCCAGCCAAGCCATTATGAGTCCAAGCAATGTCATCAGCCCGCAGACCCATCAACCTGAAGGACCACTTGACACTGGGATCAATCTGAACAAAGGCACCTCGGGAAGGCAAATATCCTATAAACCATTTGAAGAGCAACTGAGAGCAGCACCTGATCAGACCACCACGTCTCTTCTCATTCCTGTCATGCACTGAGTAGTAAACATCTCCAATCAGTGTAGGAACAGGGTTTCTCTGCATGAACAGTCTGATAGCATTATGGTCCACAAAATTCTTCTGATTAGGAAATAAGATAATCCCATAAATGCTCACAGCAATCAATGCGCACACCGTCTTCCAGTTACCCATAGCAACATGTTCCTTGGCATTAGCCTCCAAGAAACTCAAATGAAAACCGGGTAACTTTCCCTTCTCCTTCAAACCTTCCTTGACCATTTCCGGACTCAAATAAAGAGCACGTGAAATCCCAAGGACATCTGGCTCCGCCCTAGTGACATGGAAAGGAATCTGATCACGGATCTGAATACCCAGGATGCTAACATAATCCTCCATCAGAGGTCCCAACAGATAGTCTGGAAATACAAAGCACCTCAACCCCGGGTCATAGAACTGGAGAAGAGTATGAACGGCGCTCCTATCACTGTCAGTGAGTCTGAAAACCATCTTCAGGATACTACCGTATGCCTCTCTGAACATCCCCACATGGTCGGGAGTAATCAATGCTATCATCTCCTTCAGCACACCAATCTCTGGATTGAAGAAACTGTAGGCAACGTTGTCTTTCAGACCGGTCCTCATATCTGAACAGAAAGTCTCTCAACCAGGATCTCGATCAAAAGTGTCCCTGCATATGGGTAAACATGTGTTAGATGCAATTAATGCAAAATGCAATGATGCTGATGAATGAATGCAATGCGTTGCCATCCTCCAAGCCATCTGATCATCCGCACTGAATCTGGACTCTGAACTGATCATAATCATCTGAGGAGTGTACAATCATCAATCAGACCCACGGGTTCCGAAATAAACGGAAGACAGATACATCATCATCATCATCAGTCTCTGAGCAGCCATTCGTAATCATCTGAATCGGCCCGGGGAATCCCGAAATAAACGGATCCCCACTGATAACATCGGCCCGGGGAATCCTGAAATAAACGGATCCCCACTGATAAATATCACGGACAGCACTCCGGCGTCACCGCAATAAATGACCATAAATCCGACTTATAAATAGGACTCTGATCCACTGAACCATTAGTCACCATCTGAGTCACCATCTGAACATGCATCTGAAAGAAACACCCTCCCCTCACAGGTAAATTCTAATCAGGTCACCCTAAGGCGGATAATAGTCTCGACAATCGGGCAGAGATACTCAATGGGTTTGCCCTTTCGGGTGTGCCATTGTAGCTCCCTTAAGATCGTCTAAACCAAAGATCCGGGAATTGATCGGTCACCAGAGTCAACAGCTCAGATGACGTAACTCAACCAAAGTGGAATATTCCACAATGGAAAGCACTATCAAATGAACCTCGTCCGGCTTGTGGTATGTCACGTTGCAACATCATGCTGATTTAGCAAATGAGGAACGTGAGACCACACTAATCCTAGGTGTATACTTGGGCCTGGGTTTTAGCCCCACTCAGAACACCCACCCCAAACAGAGGAACCACCTGCACAGAGGACGGCAACATGATAGTATGATGCATGCAAATATTTATGCAAACATATACACAGGTTAGAATAATAAATGCTATAAATCAAGCAAAACAAGCAACATAAACTATCCTAAAACGCTAGGAGAGACTCGCTTAGGGAAGATGGACCAGCATAGGTCTACATCGCATAGTCCCCAGCAGAGTCGCCAGCTGTAGCATCCGCGAAAATCAACCGGCGAAGCTCAAATAAAAACACAACACACAGAGCCGCCACTGCGCGTTATTTATCCCAAAATAGGGAAAGGAAACGCTCAGAGAAACCTGGAAAGAACATGGTCTCGCGACCAGAGAGAAAGGGTAAGGGAGTCGGTTACGCAAGGGGAAGGTATTAGCACCCCTCACGTCCGTCGTACTCGACGGGATCCACGTCCTAGAATAAAGAATAGGTTGCTATAACATCACACACACACAGGGAACGCAGGTGGGGTTAAGAGAAGGGAGCTTGATAGGACGTCGCATCCTATGCCTACATATCTTGTCTGGAACAAGAATCAGAGCCACTGTAGTTCGGCTTACGCACGCCAAACAACACAAAACATACAAACAAGCAAGGGTGGCAAACATGGAGCCCGACAACCACTGGATGGAATTACGTCAGCATCCGAACCAAAACACACTCAAAAGGGCAAACGTGGAGCCCGACAGCCAATCACTGGGCTTACGTTGGCATCCGAACCCAAACATACATAATCAGATAACAAGCAAACACACACAAAAAGAAAAAAGTTGCCCGGAGAGGTCTCGCACGACCCCCTGCCTACATACCTCGTCTGGAATGAGGATCAGGGCGATGTAGTTCCCCTGAAAGGGACTGAATTGCTAGCCAGAAACCAGGGAAAGACACACTACTAGGGAGCTGGACTCGAGCCTAGTGTTGTCATGCATCGTTTACCCTAAGTTCGGTTTTCTATCCTACTTGCATAAGCAAACTACTCCTATCCAGGAAAGAAGCAAGCACACAAGCATACAGAATAATTCAAGCATACATCCAATGAGAACAAGCATCTCAAACAGATATCCACATAGCACGCACAATAACCAAACAAGTGGCTCACACAATAGGTTTGACTGCCTCAACAAGTCGTCTGTACGGGCTGTGTTTGCTCTTAACCTTGCCATTACGAGGCTAAGGTGAAGCAGATGAAAGGATGAAGTGAGGATCAGGCCTCACAGCTCTTATCCCTGACCAGGGAGAGCTTCTGACAAATGAGCATGGGTCCAGAATGGGGGAACCCTTCTATACTCAGAGACTCTGACACAATGTGCACTGCACGGATCTTGGGCTTGTGATCTCAATGCTACAACCATGTAATGGGAGCAAGGAGAAGACTCACAGAATAGTGGGGGACAGATTGCTTATCCCTACCTTCCACCAATTGCCTCTTTGAGGGCTTTCACCTGCTTGGCACGAAAAATAAACAACCACAATCATTGCCTCTTAAGGAGGACTTCAGACATTTGCCCGGCCCGGTAACAGCCGGGTCTCCCAGACTACATGAAGTTAAGAGGACCTACCTCAAGCGGTTTACACAACCGAGCAGCGGCTACCAAGCAAGTTCTTAAAAGAACTAGAGCGACTAAAGGTACCTGTACAAAAGCTAACCAGTTAATAACTCAGACAACCAATCAGAAAACAACAAGTTAATCAGTCAAACTATGCAAGCCAAGGCACACAAAGGCAAGCTATGAGCTCAAGCCCAAGCTTCACAACCTACAAAACAATGTTATGTTAGTGTACAAACATCAAACAACATCATTTCAATCAACTTGGATCATTCTCCATGAGCCTTATGCTATTCATCCTGAAAAATCAAGCAAATATTAGCAACTAGACCACTAGGCTAAGCCTAGGGTCCAAAAGCAAGAAAAATTCCTAAACAGCAAGGTATCTCTAACCAAAGTCAAATTAATGCAAATAAAAGCCCACACAATTAGTCCCATGTCCATATCATTCATTATATTCATTTCATGATCAAAACATGTCAACTTATGTCAAATGGAGCACCAAACATCCAAACAGAACTATTGCATTCAAATCCATATCAAAACAAATCCAAAAAATCTCAAATAAATTACACCTAAACAGGACCTAATCCAGGTATGGCACACCAAATTTCAGCTTAATTGGGCAAAGGGAACCATGTCAATGAAAATCAACAAAAACAGACACAATTACATGCTCCAAATCACAACATCAACATATGCATTCACATCAAAAATTCATAACTCAATGAAAACAGTAAAGAAATGAGTGAGACCAAAACAGGAATGTCACATCATGTGTCTACAACTATCATACCAAATTTCATAAGCATTCAACACCATATGAGCATTTCACAAGGATATTTCAAACACATGTCACACAAGCTTGCACATTTGACCAACAGAGATGAAAAATAGCAATCAAATTGAAAATGCCACATAAAATTCCACAAAAATTCACATAGCATCTTAAAATGTTAATGAACATCCATGCAAAATTTCACATCATTTCACCAAGTATAGGTCACTCAAATAAATCCAGCAAGTTGACATAATGAGGTGTGACACAAGTTGTCACACCTAAGTTCCAAAATTCATAACTCAATGATCAGGAATCCAAAATTCACAAAATGTACATGTAAATCACCATTAGCCAGTCCACAATCATCACAAAAATTTTCAAGCATTTCTTTGTAAGCATGAGGATTTCACAATCAAAATGGCACAATGTATCAAATTTACATACATGTGAAACAAACCTAAGTCAAACATAATTTCTACCATGCACAACTTTGACCAATAGGTCAAAAAACATCTACAGTCAACAAGGAAGTCAAAGAAAAAAATCCTATATTTTTCTGAATTTTCTATGATTTTTGGTGAATTTTCTAAAGTGTTATGAATTTTTAAGAATTAAATTATAATTAATTAAAATTGCCAATGGCACAATTGTAAATAATGGAGGCGGGAGCGGGAAACGCGTTATTTGAAAATTCAAACGCGAATCCAGATCAAACACACTAATATATCCAGAAAACTTCATCTTCTTCATACAGCAACTCAAGAACACGCAAATTCCAAAACATCACCAAAATGGACAAGTGGATAACCGTTAGAACCGTCTTAACACGTAGATCTCAAATATCAACTCAATTTAACCTAAAAGTTCCTCTATCTCATGAATCGATCGCGTTAGGGTTTGTCCTCAAAACTTTGAATCTAGATTTCTTAGCCTACATTCATCTATTCACAAAACTGAAAGCATCACGATGCTCTACGTTGAACGAACTACAAAACACCTATAAGCATTCAAAGAATCGTGATGTTCGAATTTTACACACCTGGAACTTGCAGTGCTGTTCTTGATGAGCTTTGCACGATTTCTCCTCAAACAGTTGAAGTAGAGAGATAAGGAAGATGATTGATGCGTTCAGATTTGCTTGATTCCACTCCTAGTGCTCACAATCACGATTTGCCATTGATGATGAATCCTTGTACAGTCACGATTTGCACTGCTTTTCACTCCAACTTCCACAAACAGATTGAGATGATGATGAGAGGAGTTCAAATCAAAAAGAAATTCCAAGATTCATCAAGAATGGATGAAGTTTAATGAGTTTGTAGGTTTTGTGTTCTTGAAGGAATTTGAGAGAATGAAGAGTTTTCAGATCTGGTTTTGGGATGTGTGATTTTCTGTTATGATTTGGATGTGATTAAGAATATATATGATACCTTAATCCAAGCTTAATTATGCTAATTAACCAATTTGCATTTGATTAGTGAAAGTGTCATTTTCAAGCTTAGGGGCAAAATGGTCTTTTCCATGCCAGCTCATTGCCAACTCATTGACAGCTCACACACTCTCCAAATGACATGTGTGAGCTGTTGCAACTTGTTTCACTCTCATTGGATGTGTATTTTGGAAAATCACATGTGAATGGTTATGTGTCCAATTTTGCAATTTCATTTTACAAGTCAATTTTCAAACCACAAGCCTTTGCCATGTTATGATGATTCCCACAACTTTCAAATGCCAATTATGAGGTGTGGCAAAAATCCCCACTCAAAAATTCCAATTATTTCACAAGTTGGACAATTTTGCCCTTGGTCCATTTTAACTGTCCAGTTGAAATTTGACTTTTTGCATTGACCACTTTTGGAAAAATCCAATTATGCACCATGAAAGTACATGTCAAATGGAGTTTGTGCATATAAAGAACTTGCAATTTGGATGCTCCATGTGGAAGTTATGCTCTCCTGATTATGGGTCATTTTTGAAATTCACTGGACCATAACTTGACAACCATACATGGGATTTTCAAGTTCTTGGACTTTTTGGAAAGGTGAGAACAAGATCTACAACTTTCATGTTGAACAATTTTTCATTTGAAGCTTCTTTGGACACGTGGTCTTGAGGTCAAAAACTTTCCATTTTTGGAAACTTCAATTACAAGTCACTTTCTATTTTTGGCAATTCTTGTCCTGACTTGATTTTCTTCATTTTTTAGCTTTGAGATGTCATATAACACTTGTTCCAACATGAATGAAGTGTATCCAACTCATTTCCTCCTCCAAATCCATCAGATCATGTACAGTTGACCACAGTTGAATTTTCAACTAATAGATGAATCTGGCAATGCATAGATCAATCTGAGCCCCAATCTTCAACTGAAATGGCCCAAGGGTGAAACCCTAGCCTCAATTATCTTCATATAATCATATTATGAACCCCATAGCCATCATAGACCCCATCTCCTAATCATGCCCTGACTGGCCCAATGCAACTGATTAGGGTTGACCAGTGGTCAAAACCCTAATCTCAAGGAATCCTGCTTCAACACTTGATGATAATAAACCATGATGATGATGATGTATCATTGCAATCAAGATGAAGACCAACATCCTTTGAGAATCATAAAACCCTAATTCATAGCCCAATCCTCAGATGGCCAATGATCAGTCAGTAAACCCTAGGCTTGCACTTTTGACTTCTCCATCTTCTGATCAAGACTTGGGAGAATGGCTTGCACAATGTAATCACATGATATGCAATACGCAATGCCTAATGCCCTAAAATGATATGTACAATGTTAATGCTAGTCCCAAGAGAGGAGGGCAAATTTTGAGGTGTTACACCACGGTCCTGTAGAAAATTAAATCAACATTAGAAAATTTTAAATTTATAACAAACATAATTTAAAAAGAATGAATCCAAATAAATTTTACCTCTCCTTCCCAGATATATCTGGCAGTATGACTCTGGTAAAGAGGAAGTAGTGACAAGTCTGACGGACCTCCTCTAAATCCATATGGTGTATGCATTGCATCTGATGCGTCATGTGTCTGGGGTGCCTTAGGTACCTCTAGTGTTTGAGGTGCCTTAGGTGACTCGGGTACCTTTGTTGTCTCGAATGTCGGAATAGATGAAACTTCTCTCCTAGGGGAAGATGGAGCAGGGATACAAGAGTAGATGACACTTGTCTCCTATGGGAAGAATAAGGCGGATATACATGAGCCCCAGAAGTTTACGCATCCGCATCAATCAGGCTACAGGTAACAGGAGCCTACGATGGTTGACTCTTTTTCCTCTAAACAGATGGATATTGTGCAATTCTATTGTGCCTCGATTCGTCTTGCATATCATTCATAATGCCTTTAAGTAAATCACATAAGAATTACACAATGAGTACAAGTAAAAATTGCAACAACAAAAAATACACTGAAAAACTCCAGAGATGCACCTCCGATTTTTGAGAATCAAAACGTTGGGAAATTTCGGAGATGTATCGCCAATTTTTTTTGCAACTCTCATCAGCATCAATGGAAGAATAACAGTCCCCCAAAATAGAAAAAATAGTGCATTGATTATAAAACTATCTATCAAATATGTTTTTCATTATGTATAAACTATCAAACATGTATAAACTATCTATTTCATAACATAATCATCAATTTCTACAAATTTATACAAAAACACAAAAAAATCAAAAAATCAAAAACTTATAAATTGTGAGTTTACTTTAGTGTTAAATGAGCTCTTTGATGGTCTTGATGTTGATGGAAGAAGCTTTGAAGTTGGTTGAAAGATTTTGAGAGAATTTGAGTCGAGAGAGTTTGAGAAACTTGAGTGGTTTAGAGTTATTTTTTAGAAGTGAGGAAGGATAAAGGGTTATGGCACGATTTTGAACAAACAACTTCAGGAGAAACATCTCCGTAATATACATGGGGATGCATTTCTGTAATTTTTTTCCCATTGACTTAGGGCATGATTCAGAAATGTATTGAGTTGGGGTACGTTCGAAGATGCATCTTCGAAATCTGGAGGTATTATTATATTTTCAAGAGGTGTGATAGTAATCCATAGGGAGCATTAAGATATTCATTTTTTTAGGGATGGATGGATTATCCCTAACTACAATGCCAAGATGTTAGTGTTGATTCCCAAGGTCCTCAAAGTTGAGACTATTGATCAATATAGGCTCATTGCTCTTGAAAAAATCAAACAAAAGATTGTAACCAAGATAATCATTGACAGGTTGGCTAAGGTTCTACCTTCCATCATTTCTCCTGCGCAGAGGGCCTTCATCCAAGGCAAGCGTATTAAAGAATGCATTTGATTAACCTCTGAGGCATTCAACCTTTTTAACAAAAGGAGTCGTGTTGGAAACTTAGCAAAGAAGGTAGATATCTCAAAGGCTTTTGATACTATATAAGCTAGAGATTTATGGTCAAAGTTCTGAAGACTTTTGGATTATGTGACAAATTTGGCCAATGGATCATAACCATTTTGAACTCTGCCTCCATTTCAGTTTACATCGATGGAGTGAAAATAGTTTACTTCCATTGTAAGAGTGTTGTTAGACATGGGGGCCCACTCTCACCTCTTCTTTTTTTGCCTGGCAGAGGATTTTTTAAGTTGAGGAATCACTCAGCTAGTAGACAGTCATCAAATCAAGTTGATAATCTAACACCCCGTTTTTGGTAGATAATTTGCTTAATTTAATTATGCCTTTTGTGTAATTCATTTACTTGTTGTGTGGTTGTGTGGTAATTATCCATAAGGTGGGGGTATAGGGAGACAAAGTAAGAGGTTGGATAATTGTTTAGAATTAATTAGAATTTTAATTAATTAAAACTATATAAAGGTATTTGATTTGTATGTGGGGTTTGAGGATGTTACATTAGTGGTATCAGAGTAGGTCTGTCCGTCCGGACAGGTTTTTGTAATTTTGTTTGTTCCCTAGTATGTGACATGTGTGTGAAACATTGTTGATGCTTGGTTGTTTTTTCAACCGCTTGCTAGCAGGAGCGAGATTGAAACAAGTGGGTGAGACGTGACTACTTCTCTAAGATGTTTCAGGTGTGGAGAGTTGGTTCAATGTGTCGCTATTGCAAGGGTACATGTGTGGTTTGGAAGCTTGAGGGATAGATGAGAGAGTCATATCTGAATTTGTTCCTTAACAAAATTTTCGAGGGAGAAAAAAATTCTATAAGTGGGGGAGAGTTGTAACACCCCGTTTTTGATAGACAATTTTGTTTAATTTAATTATGTCTTTTCTGTGATTTATTTACTTGTTATATGGTTGTGGGGGTAAGTATCCTTGAGGTGGAGGTATAAGGAGAGAGAGGAATAGGTTGAATAATTGTTTAGAATTAGTTATATTTTAATTAATTAAAATTATATAAAGGTATTTTATTTGTATGTGGGATTTTAGGGTAATACAGGTAAAGGCCACTAGAAACTCTATAGTTTATTCATATGTCCTCTATGACAGAAGAAAGCGAGTTTTTTTGTAACTTCTGTATTTCATTAGAGTACTTTCTTGGTCTTTATACAGACTCAGAAACTTCAGCTATTCTAGGAAACATAATAATTAGTAAATACTATTAATTTGGCCACTGTCTCTTGACCTTCCAAATCTCTCCATTAACTTATTAATAAAACCCATTAACTATAACATTAAAGTTTATTCAACAAAATTCCTCTGTAAACTTAAATGTTTCTTCTATTCATCATGCCTATCAATTTCTTGCCTCTGTCGAAGATTTCTTTTGATAGTGGTTTTGTGAAAATGTCTGTTGCTTGGTCCTTACTTGCTACATGCTTCAATTCGACATTTCCTTCCTTCACGTGTTCTCGAATGAAGTGGAAGCGAACGTCAATGTGTTTGCTCCTTTCATGGTTTACTGGATTCTTTGCTAACTCAATTGCTGACCTGTTGTCAACTTGTATTATTGTTGCACCTTTCTGTTCTAGCTCCGTTTTACTCATCAATCTTCTGAGCCATATTGCATGACAAACGCACCAGGATGCTGCTACATATTCTGCTTCACATGTTGAAAGTGTTACTATCGGCTGCTTTTTAGAAAGCCAAGTAAATGCAGTATTTCCCATGAAAAACACATATCCAAAAGTGCTTTTTCGATCGTCTATATCTCCGCACCAATCACTGTCAGAGTAACCAACCAACTTGTATTTGTCTGAATTCGAGTAGAACATCCCAAGTGACACTGTTCCTTGGATGTACCTCAGAATTCGCTTCAATGCTTTCCAATGTGTGTAAACTGGCTCCTCCATGAATCGACTTACAATGCCTACACTTAATGAGATATTTGGTCTTGTACATGTGAGATAGCGAAGACTTCCTACCAAACTTCGATATTTTCCTGCTTCGACACGTTCTCCTCCACCAAATTTCGACAACTTTGTTCCTGGTTCCATTGGCGTCGAAGCCGGATTACAGCTTTCCATCTTATATCTTTTCAAGATTTCTTTTGCATATTTTTCTTGTGAGATGAAGATTCCTGTTTCTTCTTGTCGAACCTCCAGACCAAGAAAGAATCTCATCAAGCCTAAGTCTGTCATCTCGAATTCACGTGTCATTGTGCTTTTGAATTCTTCTATCATCTGATCATTACTGCCCAGAAAAATAAGATCATCGACATAGAGAGCAACAAGTAATACATTCCTTCCATTTTTCTTCACATAGAGGGCATGTTCGTACGGACATTGCTCGAACCCGTTCTCCTTGAAGTATGTGTCGATACGTGTGTTCCATGCCCGCGGTGCTTGCTTCAGCCCATATAGCGCTTTCTTCAATTTCAGTACCTTCTTCTCTTCTCCAGCTTTCATGTACCCGAGTGGTTGTTCAACATAGACTTCTTCTTCTAGTACACCATTCAGAAAAGCTGTTTTGACATCCATTTGAAATATTGGCCATTTGAATTGAGCAGCTTGAGATATGAGTAATCGAATTGTCTCCATTCTTGCAACAGGTGCAAATACTTCGTCATAATCAACTCCTGCTTTCTGTTTGTATCCCTTCGCAATAAGTCTCGCTTTGTATCGTTCTATTTCTCCTTGAGCGTTCATCTTTTTCTTGAATACCCACTTTACACCAATGGGTTGACTACCTTTTGGCAATTCAACTTGCTCCCAAGTGTTGTTGTGGATAATCGCCATCATCTCTTCGTCCATGGCACTTTTCCACTTCTTGTCTCGTACTGCTTCTTCAAAACTGATGTTTTCAGCATCTGCCAAGAGACATACAAGGTGCACTTCACTTGTCGAATCATACAGATCTTGCAAACTTCGCATTCTGGGTTGTGTAGGTTCATCTTCATTGTCAAAATCTTCAAGTTTTGTTGAAATGTTTGGTGGTACAGCGACAGATGATTCTTCAACTTCGACGATAGCTTCTGTCGAATTGTTCCAATCCCACTTACTTGCTTCGTTTATTCGAACGTCTCTACTCACTATCACCTTTTTTCTTATGGGATCAAATAGCTTGTACCCTTTTGTTTTCTCATCATACCCAATGAGTATGTATTTCTGACTTTTGTCTTCAAGTTTCATTCTTCGTTGATCTGGTACGTGTGCATAAGCCACACTTCCAAATACTTTGAGATGAGAAACTGTTGGCTTCTGCCCGCTCCACGCTTCTTGTGGTGTTTGATCTTCTAACTTCGAATGTGGACATCGATTCTGAACATAAATGGCACATTGTACAGCTTCTGCCCAAAATTCCTTTGGCATGTTCTTGCTTTTAAGCATTGAACGAACCATGTCAAGGACTGTTCGATTCTTCCTTTAAGCCACCCCATTTTGTTGAGGTGAGTATGTTGCAGTTAGAAATCTCCTTATACCCTGCTCTTCACAATACTTCATAAAGGCTGTCGAAGTATACTCACCACCTCTATCAGATCGAACTCCTTTAATGTGTCTGTCGGTTTCCTTCTCCACCATTACTTTGAACCTTTTGAACACCTCGAATGCTTCAGACTTTTCTTTCAAGAAATAAACCCATGTCTTCCGTGAGTAATCGTCAATAAAGGAAATAAAGTATCTTCTGCTACTGAAAGATTCTGGCATGATTGGCCCACATATGTCGGTGTGAATCAAATCAAGGATATGCTTAGCTTGATATTCTGCCTTCTTTTGAAATGAAGTTCTTGTTTGTTTGCTAAGCACACATTCTTCACAGAACTTTCTTTCATAATCCATATCTGGTAGTCCATGCACCATGTTCTTTTTCGCCAACCTTTTTAAACCAGCATGATGTAGATGACCAAAGCGTAAATGCCATATTGACGCTTTGTCTTCGACATTTACTTGTAAACATTTTTCTCGAACGTTTATCAGATTCAATTTGTACATTCGATTTCTCTCCATTTCGACATAAGCAATCAGATGTCCCAGCTTGTCCTTCAAATGCAGTATCCGTTCTTTCATAAGTATCGAATAACCTTTTTCTGTAAGTTGTCCCAAACTCAAGATGTTGGTCTTAAGATTTGGTACATAATAAACATCTTGAATTGATCCAATCAACCCATCCTTCTGCAAGTAACGGATCGTTCCCTTGCCTTCAACCTTCACTTTCGATGCATCTCCGAAAGACACATTTCCATCTTCAATCTTTCTCATTTCTTTAAACAAGTGTTTGTGACCACACATATGGTTACTTGCTCCTGAGTCAAGATACCAAACATTGTCATTTGAGTTGATCTCATTTTGAGCCATCAAGAGAAAACCTTCATTTGCTTCAACTTCCAAAGTTAGATTGGTTGTTTCTTCTACCTTCTTTTCGATTCGCCAGATGTCCCACTTTATCACAGTTATAGCATTTGAATGAGTTACAATCCTTCGCATAATGACCATACTTGCCACACTTGTAGCATTCAAAGTTGGAATGGTTCGACCTACCACCTCTTTGACCACGTCCTCTGCCACGCCAATTTTGTTGGCTCGACTGTCCTCTCTCGAAGTTGTTGCCTCTACCATTTCGACCACCGTCACGTCCTCCACGACCACGTCCTCTTCCTCAAAAAATTTGAGAAAAGAGTGTCTTTTCGTCTTTGATTTGCTCCTTGGTATGATTTGCATCCTCTACTCCTTCTTCCTTCTTTTTCATCTTACGTTGTTCGTATGCTTCGAGGGAACCAGCGAGCTCTTCGACTGAGAGCGTCGAAAGGTCCTTCGACTCTTCTATTGCACACACAATATTCTCAAATTTATCTGTTAAAGATCTCAAAATCTTTTCAATAACTCGTGCATCAGTTACTGTTTCTCCATTTCTGATGAGTTGGTTCACTACCTTTTGTACACGCGTGATGTAGTCAGATACGTTTTCTGACTCCTTCATTTGCATCCTCTCCAATTCGCCACGAAGAGTTTGGAGTCGAACTTGCTTTACTCGATCTGCTCCTTTGAACACTTTCTCTAGCGTGTCTCACGCTTCTTTCGACGTAGTCGAACCGGCAATCTTTTCGAAGCCTGGTTCATCAACAACCCTAAACAGCATGTATAGTGTTGTTTTATCTTTCGATCGCGTCTCTTTCAACGCCTTATTTTGAGCTGACGTATATCCCGCAATATCTGTTGGTTCTTCAAACCCATCTTTGGTCACCTCCCACGCGTCTAGAGATCCGAGAAAAGCTTTCATTTGGATACTCCAATTTTCGTAATTTAACTTTGTTAGCCGTGGCAACGGCATTTGATTCATCATGTTTGTCATTAGCTCTGATGCCAATTTGACAGAAGAAAACGAGTTTTTTTGTAACTTCTGTATTTCATTAAACTACTTTCTTGGTCTTTATACAGACTCAAAAACTTCAGTTATTCTAGGAAACATAATAATTAGTAAATACTATTAATTTGGCCATTGTCTCTTGACCTTCCAAATCTCTCCATTAACTTATTAATAAAACCCATTAACTATAACATTGAAGTTTATTCAACAAGAACCATAGATGAGATCAGTAAATTGTTCCTTAGGTATGCAAATTTATCTGGCCATCACATAAATCATGCCAAGTCAATCATATATGATGGCTTAATGACACACCAGAGACACCTTAACATTGCACACTACTTGGGTTTTGCTGTTGGAGTCACACCTTTCATTTATCTATGGGTTCCCATGTTTAAGGGAAGGCCTAAGCCCATATATTTTCGGTTCATAGAAGACATAAGTAGAGCCAAATTGTATTCTTGGAAAGCTATATTACTTTCAATTGCTGGAAGATTGCAGATGGTGAAGTCAGTTATATATAGTATGGTTCTACACTGCCTTCTTATCTATTCCAAGATTGTTCATGTCATGAAGAATATTTAGAAGTGGGTAAGGAACTTCATCTAGAGTGGTGAGCTGGAAAAGAGAAAATTCATCACAGTTGCATGGCATAGGTTCTACAAACCTATTGAGAAGGGAGGACTGGGTATTAGATTTATCATAACTTTGAATGAAGCCTCAAATTTAAAACAGTGTTAGGATATGATGAACTCTGAGGGAAAATGGGCTAGACTTATCAGAGACATAATCTTTAGGGATGGAAACCATATAAGGTCTCATATCTACTCTTCTCTTTGGAGTGGCATGAAAATCTCCTTTGAGGATGCGAAACTCAACACTAGATGGTTGATAGGAAATGGAAACAAAATAAAGTTCTCGTTAGATTGTTCCAATGACTTTCTGTTAACTGGCTCTTTGGGAATCACAAACCTGAACCATCAATTTCTCAAGATAAAGGCTAGCTCTTATATTGTTAACCATCAGGGGCATCTTCCCATGTCCATTCAGTTAGCCTTTCCCTCACTCCTTGCCACTCTTAACCAAACACACATTCCTTTAGAGGATATGGAAGATAAATGCATTTGGAATCAAACTGAGGATGGCGAGCTCACTCTCAAGTTGGCTTATGAATACAAAGTTGACTCTTCACATGTAGCGCACTGGGGAAATTAATTTGGAATTCTCACATTCCACCTTCAAGATCTTTGTTATTTTGGAGGCTTTTCTATAATAGGTTACCTACTGATGTGTGTCTTTCTACAAGGGGTCGTCTGCACTTTGCTTCCATGTGCAGTAACTGCTTATAGCAGTCAGAATCTTCTGAACATCTTTTTTTTCAGGTGCCCCTTTGCAAGTAAACATTGGAGGAATCTTGCTTCAGTTCTCATACATGACATTTTACCTTTGGGGGATATTTGGACTGAATTGAACAAATCATGGTTTGGCCAATGTAAGGTGGTTGTCCTATCTACTGTAATCAAAAAAATCAATGTTATTTTGCATGCCAAAAACAAGGTCAGGTTCAAGGGAGTGATAACTCATTGGAAATCAGCGGTCAATTATATTACCTTTAAGGTCTCCTTCACAGGAAATTCAACTCCCAAAACTTGTTCAAACTATATTCTGGATTTTAGGATCATGAAAAGATCCAATGTCAATCTCCATAAACCTAATAATTGTGTTACTAGAGAGTTTCTTTGGCATCCTCCGATCATAAACTGGGTCAAGTGTAACGTAGAAGGATCTTTTATTGGTCTGCCAGGTACTGCTGCATATGGAGGGATCTTCGGGGACCATAATGCTAAGCATTTAGGTAGGTTCTTAATGAACAATTGACCAGGGAATGCTCTCTACGCAGAAATCACATGAACCATCTTGGCAATAGAGATTGCTAAGGATAAAAATTGGTCTCATTATAGATGGAATATGATTCTAAATTAGTTGTTTTAGAATTTACAAAACCTTCCAAAGTTCCTTGGATACTAAGTAATAGATGGAAAAATGCCTTACATTACACTAGGTACATATAATTTATAGTCACTTTCATATTTAGGGATGGAAATCATTGTAAGGATAGATTAGGTAACATCGATTTACATGTATATGATTTTATTTGGTAGGATGTAATTCATATAGACATCCTTAATGGAATTTTCTCGAAACTTTATTGGGCTTCCTTGTTATAGAATTTTTCATTGAGGGATTTTGGTTTGGTTCCCTCAATTTTGTATCTATATAACTATTTTTTTTCTTTAATATATTTTTTTGGTGGGAATAGACCACCTTTTGCCAACAAAAAATATATATAAAAATCGCATACATAATTTACCTTTTTATCAATGGGTTACAGATAGGCTTAGTAATGTTTTATTTGAATTTTAATAATCTAATATCATTTTCAAAAGTTTATAAAAATAAAAATTCTTGAACATATAAGCTACTTTTCACAAAACATTGGAAGTGTTAAATCGATAATCATCAATCTCTTTTAGTTTGATTTGAGATATCTCTAAAAAAAAGTGATAACTTAACGTCGAAGTAACCTTAGTATTTATTGTCATCGTCTAATCTTCTCCTTCTCCTTCTTCAACCGTTGTGAATCACTCCGTCAACATCCCTTGGATTTGCCTGCAAACTTTAGGCCTGAAAAATTCCCTATGACACCCTTAATTACTAAACCTAAAGATAAAACCTTTTCCCGAATTACAAATAAAATATGTGATATTTCGATAAGAACAATCTTAGTAATGGTGATACTATTGCATGCCTTATCATTCTAGAAATTAATATAGAAGGTTCAAGTTATTTACTTGTGAAGGACAAAGCTAGTCCAAGTAAAGATAAGTATCCAACCTCAATCACCCCATCAAAAGGAATGAAAGATTCCATGAATAATCAAGATAATGCCTTAGGAAAATCACAGCAGATGTCAAAAGTTGAATCTACAAATGATTATGACTTTGTTGATGCTACAGAACAAGATATAACGGAGGAAGAAACATAAAAGAATAGAGATTTGGTAATGTACTCTCCTCTTGAGACAGTTATGAGTGAAGTGGAATGTTTAAAACGATCATGTACTAATATAGCTAAGCTATAAGGAAATCTGGAAATAGAGATGCATAAACATGATGAAATTGAGATCATTAACTCTCTTTTGTAGAAGGTAGTCTCTAAGTATCAAAATAATAAAAATAGGAAATTGGCCAAGCCAATTGGAAATCACAACATCAGAGCCAATATGATCTCTCAATATTGCCTTATGAAGTGTTTCTTCTAGAACATTAGAGGAATTTCCAAATCACCTAATTGACACTGAAAAAGTATGTACTACTCGCATATCTTACATTGTTTTGATAGTTGAACCTTGGATGGATTATAACAGCATCTGAAGACCTTGGCTCTGCAAGCTAAGTTACAATATTCTAGTAGTTAACAATAGGGGCTCTCTCCTTCCCATTTTGTAGTGCTTATGCAAAACTCACATTGACCCTCAAATAATCTCTAGTAATGATCATATGGTAAACTTTATTTTAAAAGAGGTTGGCCCGAGCTTTGGCATGTGTGTTAAATTATTATAAGAAGTCATTGGAACCATATGGATGATTTGCAAATTGATAATCTTATTCACTAATTCTATGTTGGATATTTCATCTATATATTTAAGATATAAGAAACATAATAAAGTGAGGTTTAAATTGGGTTTCAGATATGACAACTTTTTACCAAATCAATCACAAACCAATAACACGAACAACAAAAATAAAAGAACACAATGATTTTTATATTGGTTCACTGTTAAGTAGGTTAATCCAGTTCACTCGCTAGAGTGATTCCGCTTTCTCACAAGTAATTAATCCACTAATCAATCAAATTATAAATTCAAAGACCAACTCTCAATGACTTCCCAAGATTACTGACTAAACTTAATCCCTTAAGAAAAAACTCAAATACTAATTTTCAATGACTTCTTGCGGCTATAGATTAAACTTAGTCCCTTAAGGAAATACTCAAAGTTACAATACAAAGATATGTGTTTACAAGAATGCTTCTTTACAAGCAGATGCACACAATGAAATTCAGAATTTACACTTAAAAAATATACAAATGAAAAGCTCTAAGTGTAGTGAGTCTTGATTCTTTTTGTTGTTATATATCCCTTCAGTATTCCATATATTTTTTACAATTCCTTTGTCCTCTTTAAATAGGTGATGAATAATATTGTTGGAGGATATAATTGGAAACTTCTTCAATTCCACAAATGTAATAGTGGTATCAGGTTGAGCTGTAAAAGATGGAGTACCATTGGTAGTATATTCCTTAATAATTTCAACATATTTGTCTTTTAAGGAAACATTTGATTTTTCCTCTTGAATGTACGATTTTCAGAAATATTATTTCATTCATTGTTCTTTACATCATTGGTTTCATATTAAAGATGATTTGAAGCTTGATCAGAGTTCAGAACCTTGATGATTAGACTTAAGAGTCTAGTGAACATGAGTTTTGAATTTATAAGAGTAAGTCTGGATTGTTTATTTCATAAGTGTTGACTAGGATATCCAAAGGTTGACTTTTAGTTAAGATTTTTTTGTATTCTAACTTTGGTTTAGAATCTGATGGTATTCAGAGTTTAGAGTCAGATGAGGTCTAGAGTCAGATGATGTCTAGAATCCAGAGTCTGATAAAGTCCAGAGTCTAGAGTCTCTTTATCCTGAGTCCAGAGTTTGTTTTGTCCAACTTTGTTCCGCGTCTGGCTTGTTTAGAGTCTGCTTTATCCAGCATTTGGCTTGTTCAGATTTTTCTTTATCCAGTATCTAGCTTGTTCAAATTTTGCACACTAAATAACTATTAGATTATAAAATTATTCTTTATACTTTGTTATCATTAAAACTCAAGGATTGTAAATGTAGAACCAAATTTGTTTCAACAATCTCCCCCTTTTTATGATGACAAATGTTATAATTTTGATTAACAATTTTGATTGACGAATAATCAACTAAAAATCACAGTTAGATTTGTAAGCTCCCCCTGAGTTTTAGACCTTCAAAATTTTCTTATCTTGAGTTCACAGAGTGAGGTTTGCAAGCTCCACATGAGTTTAAGATTTATAAAAATATTGATTTTCAATCAGCACAAAAGTCTCATAATATATCCAATAAATTGCTAAAATGCTTGGGATTTATTTTGGGATAAAAATGAATCAAAACCTTATTGTTTCTCCCCCTTTATCATCAATCAAAAAGATACATATAAAACTGAATAATGATAAAGATGATTGAGAAGGAACGAAAATATTTCACTAAACGTTCTACATTACAAGATGTGAACTAGAGAAAATATAAATATATGAGAAAATATGGTTCAGGGAAGAATATGGTGGATACCAGAAGGAAAAATGACTAAGGAGCAGAGGGTCCAACTCCATAAGGGGTATTTCTGGACTTCTGCCTTTGACCATCAGTACTTTCAGGTTCATCAAGATTTAATCCCTAATGGGCTATACGAGCCTCAGTCATACCAGCTTGCTACACCTTTTTAACTATTCCTTCTTGAGAGAATAGTTATGAGAGAACTTGTCCATAAGGAATGAAGAAAGATGTCTCTCACGAGAGGCCATGATCTTTAACTTCATGAACTTAAAGACAGTGTGAGGAAGGCTAACTTTAACCCTTGTTAGGATGAAGTACATATGATGTTTGTCATCATAAGTAAGCAAGTCCAAATACTTTTCTCTTTGCAGGAAATTTGACACCAGTAGTTGATGCCATATTTTTGCTAAGGGAGAGAGATGATGCACTTACAGGCTTATCAAGTTTGGCAAAGATGTGATTAAGAATGATGAAGAGAAAGGGGTTTCTACTTTTGAACTGTTCAACATAAACACAATTATCTTCACACTTTATTTCCTTAGCAATAAGTGATGGAGTAATGATGATAAAGAGTCCAAAGACATCAGACTGGATTCCTAGAGCATTCTGGCTTATCTACTTTATGGAAGAATTTATCCATAATTCTTTGACAAGAACGGGATAAATGGGTCCATAGAGCATGTCAAAATACTTGTCCCACCACTGAGAAAAGACAACTTCTTGAAGATCAAACCCTTGATCCTTTATCTCTTCAAAAGAAATAAAGTTTTCATTTATAGTTGACAAGAGATTTTTGTCATCCATGAAATTTATATATGCCATTTTTTGTTTAGGTTTTAGATGAAGAAGAAAACTTCATACAAGGTTATGAAAAGACACAAGAGATTACGAGGAGTGAGAGGATGAATAGAGCATTTAAATAGAGTGAGAGGGGAAGTGGAAAAGACATTGAAAGGATTAGGGTTAAGAGTTGAAACAATTGGCAACTCAATTGTCACCTCGAAAACCCTCAGTAATAACTTCTACAACATGGCACGTTACTTGGCACGCTTGTTAGAAGAACTCATTACTATACTCAAAAAGGAAAAGATTTCATGACATAGAGGGAATTAGAGCATGATTTTATTTTACCCAAACAAATAATTCCCAAGGATCAATCAAGCATTTTTAATTACTGTAGGATGTAATTTCACAGTTGTCACACTTTGTAGCCACAAAAATAAAAGTACTTGATTTAAACCATTAATAAGCTCATACTCCAGAAGAAAGAAAATACCAGAGGGATTCTGACTTAGGACCTTCTGACCTAGAGAACCTTCTCACTTTAGAGGGCTAACTGGTTCAGAGTCATGTTTCCCATTATCACATTTTAACTATCCAGAGGCTCTACCTATTGAGATATTACTTTTAATCTAGACAATTTTCAAATTTCAAATTTCTTAAAATAACGACAAATTCATCTTCATCAAGGGGTTTGTAAAGATATCATCCCATTGATGATCTGTATCAATAAATTTTAAGTCTAAAATTCCCTTCTGAACATAGTCTCTGATGAAGTGATGGTATGTATCATCCCATGTGTTTAGCCCTAGAATGTAAAATGGGATTCTTGGATAAAAAAATAGTATAATTATTATCACAGAAGATAGGAATGTTAACCTCGTTTAGTTGATCATCTTTTAGTTGACTCTTCATCCAGAGAATTTGTGTGCTACAACCAGCTGCTATAATGTACTCAGCTTCTACTGTTGATAGTGCAATGGTCGATTGTCTTTTGTTGGACCATGATATTATATTTTTGCCTAGAAATGGACAACTTCCACTGGTGCTTTTTCTTTCAAGTATATCTCCAGCATAATCAACATCACAATAATCTACTAACTTGTAATCTTTTGATTTCTTATCAAATAAGCCAAGGTTATGAGTTCCTTTGAGATATCTAAAGATCTTGTTAACTTCTGAAGAAGATTGATATGGTTGATGACACAACTCTATTATGTAAATCATACAAAAATTATATTTCAATAGTTATGATTTATGTTGATGACATTATATTTGGTTATGCTAATGCTATTCTTTGCCCAAAATTCTCTAAGTTTATGCAGGCAGAATTTGAAATGAGCATGATGGGTGAATTAAAATACAGTTTAGGAATTCAGAGCAATCAAGGTCTAGAAGGAACGTACACTCATTAGAGAAAGCATATAAAATAACTTCTGAAGAAGATTGATATGAATGATAGCAAACCAGCCAAGACTCTAATGCATCAAACTTGCACTATGGGTAAGGATGAACAAAGTAAAAAGATAGAGAAAAAGGTATACAAAGGTATGATTGGTTCTCTCCTATACCTAACTTCTTCTAGACTTGATATCTTGTTCAGTCTATGTTTGTGTGTCAGATTCCAATACTTGCTCTAATGAGTGTACATTCCTTCTAGACCTTGATTGCTCTGAATTCCCAAAATGTATTTTAATTCACCCATCATGCTCATTTCAAATTTTGCCTGCATAGACTTAGAGAATTTTGGGCAAAGAATAACATTAGCATAACCAAATATAATGTCATCAACATAAAATCATAACTATTGAAATATTATTTTTGTATGATTTACATAATAGAGTTGTGTCAACCTTCCCTCTAGTAAAGCCATTTTTCAAAAGAAAGTTGTTAAGCCTTTCATACCAATATTTGGGATCTTATTTCAGACCATACAATGATTTCTTAAGCTTGTAGACAAAATTAGGATTTTTATGACTTTCAAACCCAGGGGTTGATGAACATACACTTCTTCTATTATATATCCATTAAGAAATGCACTTTTAACGTCCATTTGGTAGATAATAATATTAAAGATAACTACAAAGGATATTAAGAGACGAATAGATTCTAACCTGGTGTAAGACCCCAATTTTGTCCCTGAGATCCCTCATGGCATCATATCATATCATTGCATTTGCCTCAAGGATCATTAGACACCTTGCTTCCTTCCCTGTGGGTGGGTTATCTTTTGAGAGTGGTTCTTGACCACCAAGCATTCCTTGCATTTATATGTCATTGCTTTTCTTTTAATCACTAACCAAAAGTACAAAAATATGTCATCTAACCTTTGTCTTGCAGATGAAGCAATAACAGGTCAAGGCAATCAAAGGCATTCATTGAGCAATAGATGGTGGTCATTCTTGAGATTTGGACCCCACAGTCATTCACAAGAGTTCACATGAGTTGTGATGCCATTTTGAAGCAAAATCCCAAGTGTTAGAGGCTTGAATTTCCTCAGAACATTCTCAAGTCAACTGAAGACCTAGAAAGTCAACTGCAAAGTCAACTGTGGATTTGGAGGTGGGAAGTGATTAGAAATACTTCATTCATGTTCAAACAAGTCTCATTTGACATTTCAAACACTCACATTGAAGAATTTGAAGTCAGGTCAAGAATTTCCAAAAATAGCAAGTGACCTATAATTTGAACTTTCCAAAAATGGAAAGATTTTGAACCAACTTCAACTCAATATTACATCATCAAGAAGGCTTCAAATGAAATTTTGTTGAACATGAAAGTTGTAGATCTTTCTCTCCCATTTCCAAAATGTCCAAGATCATGAATTTCTAATGTGTGGTTGAGGAGATATGATCCAATCATGGCAAAGTGTGCTTGAAAATTCAAATGGGCATAACTTTTGAACCAAAGCTCCAAAATGAGTGGTTCTTTTTGCATTTTGTTCATCATGACTTGTAGTTTCCAAACATCTCATTACATGGCTTGAATTTCCCTTGCATGATCATGTGCTCACTCATGAAGATTTTTGAATGAAATTTCATAAAATCAATTTGGATGATTATATGCATGAAATACCAATCCCAAAGCTTGCATGGGCCTTGTTTAAGTGGTTTTGGATCAGAGTTGAGCATTGTTCACGTGGCTACCTCATGCATGGGGGTGAAAATCCAATTTGTGCATACACCTTAAAACTTGATTAATTTCAATTAGCTTTGGCTTAAACAGGTTTTCAGCATCATTAGCAAGTCGTATATAGTGTTAATCATAACTGCATTCATCATTAACATTCATTTTCAGATCTAGATTCAAAAATCATCCAAATTTTTCTCTCAAAAATGTTTTGCAATTCTTCACACAAGAGCCATTTCTACTGATTGATTCATGATCATGAAGCATTTTTTAGTGGAATTGGACGTGAATTCGAAGCAAATCGTGCCAGTTTGGACCATATTCAAAGCTTGAAGGTTCAATGGAGCTTGCAAATTGAGCTGGATTCGTGCATGCTGGAGCTTCCAATTCATCATCAATCACATCAACAAGCATTGTGGAAGAGATTTGAGGCATTGCTGAGCTTGGTAGCACACGATTTCAGTTTCTGCTCTTCAAAGAGATTAGGTTTCGAGTTCAATCATTTTGCAATTCATGATGATATTTGTGTAGATCTTGGCTTGGTGATGATTTTGATATAAAAATTGAGTGAAATGGCGCAATATTCATGAAGTTATGCTTGATTGAAAGTTTGATGTCAAAATTTTATTTCCTTCGATCTGCACTTGTTAGGATGTTTTCGCATGATTTGTTTGTGGATCTTTGATGTGCATGGAATGATGATTCGAATGGTGTAATTTTTGTTGGATTCTGGAATATTTTTGGATTTTCTGGAAATCTGCGTTTGAAGTTCATCTTCATCTTCATGAGGAAGATGAAGATCATGTCATTTTCCAGAATTAGCTACCATTGTTCATCGACTGCTACGATTTTGCTACGAAATTCCTCATTAGCTACGAATTCTGGAGCGCTAGGGTTTTACAGTCAAAACGGTGCCGTTTTAGGCTTAGCGCGCATTTTTTTAAAAAATCAACCAGGTTCGATCCTGGCGCGCACCGCTTTTCAAAATTGCCATGCTATTTTTCACTTTCCCTCCCATTTTGCCATGCTATGTCCATTTTGACTTCAATTATTTTCATGAACTTAGAAAAATCATAACAAATTGAAAACTCATCCAAATTCATCCCAATTTTTTGCAAAATGCTCCTCATTCTGTCTAGTTTTTTATGATCATGAATTTGCAAGTTGTGCATTTCTGGAAAAATAATTTGTCCTAGGTTGATTGATCATATGTCTAATTGTGACCTTGCCTTGCTTATCTCATTGTGAAATGCTTGTTTCTTATCCAATGAACCTGAAATTTTGCATGCTGATTCTAGACACATTGCTTGACATTTTGGTTTTGGGTTGGTATTTTTCCTTTGCTCCATTGCTGTTTTATACTTGTGCTAACTTGGTGTGACAATTTGTGTCACACCTTTGATTGTTCAACTTGTACCACTTGATTTCTATGCCAAATGATCTCTGATTCTTCTGATTTTTTTGTATGTTGATCATGTTAGATGTCTTGAATGTGCATGATTTTTTCCAGATTTATTTGAATCATTTCTGTTTTGATTTGAATTTTTCATTCATGTTGATCACATATGAGCTTTGAAATTGCCTTGAACTTCACTTGATCATGAAATGCTTTTGGTGATTGATTTTGATGTGAGCCTTTTTAGGATATGTCAATATGTGTTTGAAGTTACTTTGTGTTAAATTTAAGCCCCTGTTTTGGATTCTTTCTCCATCTTTGACCCTAGTCTTTGACCTAGTGGTTTGTTACTTACTTGTGAGCTTTGATTTCAGGTTTAAGCATCCAAGTTCCCTAGTTTATGATGCTTCATCTTGTGAATATTGACATTGGCTTTTAATTACTAATATTGTGTGTTTTGTAGGTTGATGCTAACTCACTTGAATTTGCCTTATAGCTTACACATTTTGTACATTGAGATCATCTGTTGCTTATTGACTGTTGTCTGTTTGTCTGAGTGTTGTACTGATTTGTTTAGTGTTTCCACAGGTACCTAAGTTGCTTTAAGTTCATTTGAACTTTGCTTTTTCTTGGTTGCTTAACCACTTAGGTATGATCCCTAATCTTCATGTAGTCTGGAAGACCTACTGTTATTGGTAGGCACCTGTCTGAAGCCCTCCTTAAGAGGCAATGCTTGTGTTTGTTTAATGTTGTGCCAAGCAGGTAAAGTCCTCTCATGAGGCAATTGGCAGATAAAAGAGATATGTAATCCATCTCCTGCTACTCAGTGTGTCATTCACTTTGCTCACACCATGTGTTGATGCATTGTGAATAAGAACCCAAGATCTTATAGAGTCAATCATTTGTGGAGAAGAGTTCCTACTTTCTGAACTCCCACACTTTCCATTGATCAAAGCTCTCCCTGACCAGGGATAAGAGCTATGAGGCACACCCCTCATCTCCTTTTCATCTGCTTCACCCTAACTCTCAATGTTAGGGTTAAGAGCTCAAAACACCCCATTCCAGTTGGCTGTAAAGCCTAACCTTCCTTGAGCCTAATTGATTGTATATAGTGTGTGCTAATTGACTTGTTTGTTTGCTTACTTGATTCATCTGTATATGTTTGCTTGAGTGTGCCTTTGTGCATGTATCTTCATCACTTGTATATCATTTCATAACATTGTTCATCACTTTGTAACATTTGGTTTTGTCCATGGAGGAGGCAAGCATAAGTCCATTGATTGGCATTTGCTTCCCATGATATGGTAGGAGACTAGTATAAGTCCATTGATTGGCATCTAGTATCCTTGTTTCTTTGTTTTGTGAGACTAGTATAAGTCCATTTATTGGCATTTGGTATCCATGTTTCTCTTTGCTTTAGGAGATTGGTGTAAGTCCATTTATTGGCATCTGGTATCCATGTTTCTCTTTGTTTTAGGAGATTGGTGTAAGTCCATTTATTGGCATCTGGTATCCATGTTTCTCTTTGCTTTAGGAGATTGGTGTAAGTCCATTTATTGGCATCTGGTATCCATGTTTCTCTTTGTTTTAGGAGATTGGTGTAAGTCCATTTATTGGCATCTGGTATCCATGTTTCTCTTTGCTTTAGGAGATTGGTGT
This sequence comes from Lathyrus oleraceus, assembly GCF_024323335.1. Lineage (NCBI taxonomy): Eukaryota > Viridiplantae > Streptophyta > Magnoliopsida > Fabales > Fabaceae > Lathyrus > Lathyrus oleraceus. The sequence continues at coordinate 400,523,677 of NC_066581.1, read as the reverse complement.
AAGTCCATTTATTGGCATCTGGTATCCATGTTTCTTTTTTTGTTTTGGGAGATTGGTATAAGTCCATTGATTGGCATCCGGTATCCATTTTGTTTTGTGAGATTGGAATAAGTCCATTGATTGGCATCCGGTATCCATTTGCTTTGTTCATCTGTTATTTGCTTGTTTCCTTTTCCAAAGGAATCACTTGAATCATCTACATATGATCTCAAGAGGTGAACACCTAAGAAGTTTTACTTCCTCACCCTCCCACCTTTTGTTTCTTTAAAACCTCCATTTGCATGTTAACCCAAAACCTGGAAACTATTGTGCAAACATTTTCATCTGTTTTTCAAATTAGAAACCTAGGCCCTAAGCCTTTGATTTTCAAACCCCATCTTCACAACACTTCTTTTGAATTGAATTCTAATCATACTTTGACTTCATATTTTGTGAATACTCATAACCAGTTAATTTCACTCACTCAATTACTTTTGTGGCCCAAGTCCACTTCTTAATCAAGTTTTCATACATTAGCCATAGGTTTCAATTATCTTAGTGGTTGATGTTAATCTCGCCTTTTATCCTTAGTGATCGAACTGTAAGACTTCCATACTAAAAATAGGGTTAACCCCTCTAGTATGTCGAAGCTATTCTCACATGGTGGACTTGTTGTTTGTATAAGGTTGAGTTTTTCTCCCGTGGATAATGAAAGACCTTAGGGCTTTTGTTTAAAATCAATCCACTCACTTACTTTTGGAAATCTTTTAGCCGAACTACGGCGTTTTGATCCTTACCTTCCATGGAAAGGTACGTAGGCAACGGGTTCATCCGTTCAAACACAAAAACAATAAAAATTGTATATTCTTTCTCTCATCCCTTCAATCCATGTTTGCACAATAAATATGTCATAAACAAATAACATTTCATACAACAAGTTGTGAAAAGAGGTTCCCTAGGAGTACCTAGGACGTTTTGGGTGCCTAACACCTTCCCATGCGTAATTAACCCCTTACCCAGATCTCTGACCTTTTCATTAGTTTTCTATGTGTAAAACTTCTTAGGCTTTTGTTCGCTTTTTAGCCATTCCTTTGGATAAATAAAAGTGCGGTGGCGACTCTACCTTTGTATGCTTTGCTTTTGATTTAATCAATAAATCATAAAATGACGAATACACCGCTACAGAAAAGTGGCGACTCTGCTGGGGAAACACGAAAGTTCCTTGGTGGTTTTGCCTACTTTTCACCCTTGTTGTATGAAATTTGTTTATCTGTTATATGACATATTTTTGTACAATTTGGGATTACTGTATTGATTGTAATGATTGAATTGTTTGATATACAATTGTTTGTTTGCTTGGTGATCTCTGCGAGATGAGTTCTATACCCGAACTCGAGTGCACCTTAGGATAGGAGAATGGCATAGTCTCGTCGACTTGTGTGGAGTATTCCTTAACAAGTTGACTTGCGAGTCCATTCTGTAGCACCTCAAATTTGCACCTGTCATTGTACATACATTCTCATATTAGGTCATAGCATATCATGGTCCACTGCATAGCATTGCATTGTCCCAGTTGCCTCAAGTGCAAGCCAGTCAAGATTTTAGGTCAAACTGATCAGGAGATCAGTCAACCAAGCAAGCAAGGGTGTTTCTCAAGGAGCCAAGGCCCTAGGGTTTGTCCAACAAGTTCACATGACTTGGAGGTCCATTTGAAGTGTTTAGGTCAAGGGTTGGATGTTCAGAAGTCATCAGTTCATGCACAGTCAGTCAAAAACCCTAGAGAAGTCAAAGTTGGTCGACTGTGGTTGATTTTATGGTTTTGATGGATGGATTTGGTTTGAGAGAGCTTATTCATGTCCCAATAGGCCTCATTTATCATGGCAAACAATATCATTGAAGAATTTGAAGCCGATTAGAAAATTTCCAAAAATAGAAAGTGGACCTGTAATTTTAACTGCCAAAAATGGAAACTTCTTGATCCCAAACTTACATCATGATACAAGCTTCAAATGAATTTTTGCCCAACATGAAAGTTGAAGATCTTGTTCTCCCATTTCCAAAAAGTCCAAGAACTCTCAATTCCCATACATGGTTGTCAAGATATGATCAAATCATTTTCACAAAATCTTGAACTTCAAAGGGCCATATCTCTCAAACCATTTGGCCAATTTTGGTGGGGTTTTTTCCTACAAACCACATTTCATCTCCTCTTTCCAAAAATATAAATTTCATGCACCAAAACCTTACCATGCAAAATGGCATTTTTGGACCTAACCTAATTAATTTCAAGTGTGGACCAAAGTTGACTTTTTGATTTAAGTATTTTCAGCACATTTGGCCAATTGGGAATTGTTTGGAAGGTTATTTGAAACATGTTTGAGGCCCAAAATTCGTGCACATGCTATCACATACCACCATTTGGTCAAAATTGCAAGATTAGCAATTGGGTTGATTTGAGCAAAGCATGATTACCATTCACTTAGCAAAGCTTAAACAGATCATATATAACCTATTTTCTGCAGAATTAGAAACCCTAGCAGCCATCTAAACACCAGAATTCTCTCATTTGCAAAAATCACCATTTTCACGATTTGCAATTTCTGAGCAAAACTCCCAAAACACTCGAGCCACTCTTGCTTCCTTCATCACCTAGCCAACATTTGGAATCATTTTGGAGCATCAATCCCCAACTGTGCTGCAGCCTCTTGTTCTGTTTTCTCCATGGCCCAATAATGGTGAATTTCAATGTGAAGGTTTCCAAGCATCACTGAGCTAAGCTTCCTCGAGTATTCATCATTTCCAACTATAATCTCCACCTGTTTGAGCTTGAAGCATCCAAAGAACCACTGTTTCTCCATTTGCTTCAAATCCAAGTAAGATTTTGATTATCCCTTTTCTCTAATCCATGCCATGTTTCTGGTAGATCTTGATTTGCTGGTTGTAATGCAACTTGAATCGTGTAAAATAGTTGAGAAATGCATGAAATATCTGGAAATGAAGTTTGGTGTTCATTGTTGATTTTACTCGATGCATGCTATTCATTGGGTTTCAATGCATTTGGTTGATAGATTTGTAATGTGTGATGCTTGCTGGTCGTGTTGGTATGTGTAATTTCATTTTCTGGGCACGCTTGTTCTTCACGATTTTGAAGAAGATGATGAATATACTGCAGAAACCTAGCACTTTTCCAGATTTTTTTTTCCCAATCGTGTCTGTTTGTTGCTGTATGATGTTGCATGAAGTTCACTATATCACTGCCATGCTGCTTGTGTGATGTTGTTTGAATTTCGTTTTGGATGTGGATGAGCATGAAGATGAAATGCTTTTGCTGTGCAGAAACCCTAACCATTTTCCAGAAAATCTGTTTTTCACGTGTATTATTGGTCCTCTGTTACTGTTTCATTGGTGATGGCCAATCAGAACATTTCGTTCTGCCTCCCCTGTACGCTGCGTTTTGCCTAATGAGTGTGGTATTCACAAAATTGCCATCGGTCAACCACCTTTGACTTGCTAAACCATGTTATGTGTTCATTTTGTTCCAAATTGTTGCTTAACTTCTAAAAATCATTTCTCCCTCATTTCAACTCCAAAAATCATGAAATTTTTTTCATCATGTTCATGAGAATGCCTACTTTTTTATCATGATTTTTAATATCTTTTTTGACTGGCTGGATTTTTAATGGCTTTAGGTTTCTTAACATGTATGCATATTTCATACCTTTTGCCAATCCTTTTGTGAAATGATGAGGATGTATCCAATGCCCCTGAAATTTTTTGTGGTTAATCTACACTCATTCATGTTTGTTTTGATGTAGAGTTCTTGAATTTATCATATGTGGTTTGTGAGATATGAATTTTTGAAGTAGGGTGTGACAATTTGTGTCACACCAATGTTATGCTATTTCATGATTTTTGTTGACATGCTTCCTGACCTCCAATTAATGTGAAATTTTGCATGAGCCCTCTCTCATATGTCTAGTTGATGTGTGAATTTTCCTGGAATTAATTATGCCATTTCTTAATTGTTTGAGATTTTTCTTCCCTGCCTAGTCAAATATTGACTTTGTGTGATACATCTTGCCATTCCATTTGGGAAATTCTCATACTTTACTGGATGATCATGAAATTTTACATGTGCATACTAGACATCTTAAGCTTTGCATTGGTGTTGATCCCATTCATTTCTCATCTGTTGTCATTGAGTTATGATTTTTTGAAGTTGATGTATGTTTGGTTGACTTCTTTGTGCATGCTTGAAATTGTTTTGATTTCCTGATTTTCATTGACTATCTTCCCATGATCCAATTGAGCTGAAATTTTATATGCATGTCATGTTATGGATTATGTTTGACCATGAATTATTTGATGATTTTTGGAATTGATTATGATTGGTTTTGAGCTAAGTCTTGCTGTTGACTTCTATGAGCTTTCATTTGCCATGCTTTGACTTCTTTTGCTTATGAAATCATGATGATGAATGATATTAATGTGGGACCAATTGAGTTTGCTTCTTAAATGTTTAAACTTGATTTTGGTTGACTATCCCTTGCTGTGTTGACTTTCTCATTCCTTTTTGACCCTAGGCTCGTCCTAGTGGTCCTGCTACTCACTGTTGAGCTTATGTTTTCAGGTTGAACACCAAATGACCATTGGGATCAATTTCTTTTGATTGAGCTTGCTTGAATATCATTGTCTAACCTCTTGGTTTTGTAGGTGGCTTGACTCATATGATTTGAGTCTTGTGCTTTGCACATTGGTCCCTTGTGTTGACTGTTGACTCTTTTCCTTTTGCTTTAACTGTTGAAATGTGTACTGATTGGTTTGACTATTTCAGGTACCATTAGTTGCTTAAGTTCTTTGAACTTGCTTTGCTTTGCTATTTAGCAACTTGCTTGAGGTATAATTCCTTTTTCTTCATGTAGTCTGGAAGACCTGGCCTGTTACTTGGCCAGGCAACTGTCTGAAGTCCTCCTTAAGAGGCAATGTTTGTGTATGTTTAAATCTTGTCCTTGTACATAGTCAAAGACCTCCTAAGTGAAGAGGCAATTGGCAGAACCAAGGGATAAGCAACCTATCCCCTGCTATTCAGTGTGTCTTCTGTTTTTGCTCACACCACTGTGTTGATGCATTACAGATAAAAACCCAAGATCTTGTGCAATTGCACAGTTGAGTCAGTATCAAATGTGTAGAAGGGTTCCCACTTTCTGAACCCACACATTCTTGTCAAATGCTCTCCTAGGCCAGGGATAGAAGCAATGAGGCACACCCCTCATCTCCTTTCATCTGCTTCACCTTAGCCCCTCAATGGCAAGGTTAAGAGCAACATTCACCCCATTCCAGAGGTTTGTTTGTTGAGGTTGATATGACCCCTCGACTAAAACCTAACCCTTGTGTGAGCCCCTTGTGTGTATATAGTGTGTGCTATCTGTGCTTGTATGTTTGTTTGACTTGCTTCCTGTGCAAGTTAGGTTTAGTTTAGACTAATCCTCGTTGCGATCCTTTCTCTCGCCCTCGTTGCGATCGAGCCTTTTCCTTTCTCTCGCCCTCGTTGCGATCGAGCCTTTTCCTTTCTCTCGCCCTCGTTGCGATCGAGCCTTTTCCTTTCTCTCGCCCTCGTTGCGATCGAGCCTTTTCCTTTCTCTCGCCCTCGTTGCGATCGAGACTTTCCCTTTCTCTTGCCCTAGTTGCAATCGAGACCTTTGTCCCTCCGTAGCCGAACTACGGCAACTCTGATTCTCATGTCCAGATGAGATACGTAGGCACGAGATGCGATGTCTTGTCGAGTTTGACTAACAACTAACACTAATTCTTTTCTCTCGCCCTCGTTGCGATTGAGACCTCCCCTTTCTCTTGCCCTAGTTGCAATCGAGACCCTTCTTGCTTCCTGTGCAAGTCGTGATTAGGATAGGCTTGCTTCCTGTGCAAGTTAGCTAGAAACCTTAACTTAGGGTTGACTTTGCATGACAACATCTAGGCTCGAGTCGTAGTCTCCCTAGTGTTGTGTCTCCCTCTGTTATCTGGTTAGGCTAGTCCTTCTTTTTTCCCTGCGTAGGGGAACTACATCGCCCTGATCCTCATACCAGATGAGGTACGTAGGCAGGAGATGAGCTGATCTCTCCGGGCGCCCTTTTTCTTTTTGTGTGTGTTGTTTGACAGTTGCTAGGCTCGAGTGCCTGACTCCTTAGCAATTTGTTGTCTGTTTGTTTGAGTGTGTGCTTGACAGTTATAGGCTCGAGTCCCCGACTCCCTATTAACTTGTTGTGTTGTTGTGTGCTTGGAAGCTGATGTAAGACCATCGAGTGGCATTCGGGTTCCAGTGTGTGTGTGTTTTGGTTCGGATGCTGATGTAAGTCCATCGATTGGCATTCAGGCTCCACGTTTGCCTTTGCCAGTGTTTGTTTGTGTGCGTGTCAGCCGAGCTACGAATGCTCTGATTCTTCTCTCGTCCGAGAAGATACGTATGCATAGGATGCGATATCCTAGCGAGCATGTGTCGTCTCCCCAGTCCGAACTACTTCGACTCTGATGTCTATGTCTGATAGACTAAGTAGGCCCAGGATACGATATCCTGCCGAGTCAGTTTCAGTCTTGTCTGTTTTCTTTTGTCTCTTTTCAGCCAGTGTGTGTGAGCAGCGTTTTTTTAGCAACCAATATTCCTTCCTATTGTGCGTGGATCCCGTAGAGTACTACGGATGCGTAGGGGTGCTAATACCTTCCCTTCGCATAACCGACTCCCGATCCCATTCTCTTTGGTCGCGAGACCATGTCTTTTCCCAGGTTTACTTCGAGCGTTTCCTTTCCCTCTTTTGGGATAAATAACGCACGGTGGAGGCTCTGTTGTTTCTTTCTTTTCCCGCCGGTTTTTCGCGTGATGCGACACATTCACTTGGTGGAGGTCATGTTGGATTAATAATGTCACACAAGTTATTTGTGGTTAGGCATTATTCTTTCAATCATGTGCCTTAGAAGCCAAGGACCTTAGTTTACCAAGCCCATCTTGGCCTATTTTTAGGACATAGTGCGGAATTCGTTCAGATGTAAGATCTGATGCGATTGTTACGCGATACTTCACTCATAATAGTCTCTCTTGAGAATATTTTTGGAATACGAGTATTCGTTCCTCCGATAATATTCGAAAGATGGGATGATGACTATGGGAACCTCTTGTAGAACATGTTTGGCAGGTTTAAACCCTAGTACACTCCCTTTGGGTGGTTCTCAACCGAGACTCCATGCTCGTGACTCTCAACAAACCCGTGATTCGTGGTTGAGTCGTTCAGACATCCTTAATATCAATGGAACTTGGGTGTCGATAAGGTGAAAATCATAATCCACCAAAATGGATGATTGATATTAAGGATGATTGAGCTGGTTCATGTATCGTTAATATCAATGGAACTTGGGTGTCGATAAGGTGAAAACCATAATCCACCAAAATGGATGATTGATATTAAGGATACTACGAGCTTTCCCATGACCTTTGTCTGGTGTGATTTGCTTGATCCTTGAGTGTGATTGTTGCATTCATGCATTCATGCATTCATCTGCATTCATGTCATCATAAAATCAGAAAATTTTTAAGGAACTTAAAGGGTTTATTTGCAAAATTTTCAGACATGGAAAGACCAAAAAGGCATACAAAGAAGTACAGCTTTAGACAACCCGATATGAAAGAGTTAAGGAATCTGACATCTTATGTATTAGATCCCTTGGGTTTCAAAGCTCGCTATGGGAAGCTTCTGCCTCAGTTGACTACTCAGGTTGATGAAGGGTTGATGAGTACTTTGGCACAATTCTATGATCCTCTGTATCACTGCTTCTCATTTCCGGACTTTCAGCTGTTGCCTACGCTCGAGGAGTATGCTCATCTTGTGGGTATTCCTATTCTGGATCAGGTGTCGTTCAGTGGCTTAGAGAGTATTCTGACTTCTCGAGAGATCGCAGACTTGTTGCACATAGATGAATCCCTGATTGAAGCGCATATGACCACCAAAGGTGGAATTCAGGGTCTTCCTTCTGATTTCCTCGTCGCTCAAGCTACCGCTTATGGGAAGGCCATGAGTGAGGATTCCTTTGAAGCCATATTCGTGCTGCTCATCTATGGTTTGGTATTGTTCCCCAACATCGACAAATTCGTGGATGTGAACGCCATTAGGATCTTTTCTGTTCTTAATCTCGTTCCTACTCTGTTGGGTGATGCCTATTTCTCTTTGCATCTGAGGAATGCAAAGGGTGGAGGAGTTATCGTGTGCTGTTTGCCTCTGTTGTATAAGTGGTTTATTTCTCACTTACCGCAGACGGTTGCTTTCAATGAGAACAAGGGATGTCTACGGTGGTCTACGAGACTTATGTCTCTCACTAATGATGATATCTCTTGGTATGATCGCGTGTATGATACAGTTCAGATCATTGATTATTGTGGTGAATTCCCTAATGTGCCTCTTCTTGGTACATGTGGTGGGATCAGCTACAACCCTATATTAGCACGTCGTCAGCTTGGGTTCCCCCTAAAGGATAAACCTCATAACATTCTGTTAGAAGGTGTGTTCTTTCAGGAGGGTAAAGATCCCCAAGGCCTGAAAGCCAGGATGGTCCACGCTTGGTGCAAGATTCACAAGAAAGGTAGAAGTGAGTTGGGTCCGAAGAACTGCATAGCTTTGGAGCCGTATACTTCTTGGGTCAGACAGAGAGCTTCTGAGTATCTTATGCTATATGATTATCCGAGACCTACACCTTTGGATGTGGTTGGGCCTTCAACCCTCCCTAACCAAGGCGTAGAGGAGTTGAGAGACGAAGACCTTTCACGTGCCTGGATCCGTGAAAGAGAAGAGTTGCTTCAACAGCTTAAAGAGAAGGACGCTCTAATCGAATTCCTCGAGCATCAGGTGATAGATGATCCGAATGATACCTGGACTTCTCTACTTCCTCAGTCTTCCAAATTCTGGAAGAGGAAGTATGATCGACTTGCTAAGGAGAAAGCGGATATGGAAGCAGCATATGAGAGAGAGATCAAGAAGCTTTGTGTATCTCGTCTTCCAGCATCTCGAGCTTCTAGGGATCCATAGGATGTTTATTTTCCTTTTCCCTTGTAATAATCAACAATGTTGTACTTCTTTGTCTCAAATATATTTGATGAGATATTTTCCATATGCGATTAAAATGCTTTAAGTTTCAAAATTTGCAAATGATACCCTAAAAGTTCCTTGAAATAAAAACAAAGCATATGCACGAGCATTGCATGCATCATTTGCATAAGCAGGTGTTGTTCTGGTCTTCTTGTCTGTGGCCTAACTCTGTGATCTTCATTTATTTTGAAGACAAGCTGACTCATCGGTACTACACCCGAGCTAATTCTGCAAGAGTGATGGATCAACTTGAACAAGAGAATCGTGAGCTGAAAGAAGAGGTCGCTAGACTGAGCGCTCTGATGGAGCAATTCTTGGCTGCTCAGAATCAACCGTCTCCGACTCCTGCAACTCCTCCCCAGAGGACTGTTATTTCTGAGGTTGCTTCGTCGACAGTGCCAGCTGCTAGTGCCCACTTTGTGCCGAATGCCATGCCGCCCGGGTTTCCTTGGGGTATGCCTCCTGGTTTTATGCCTGATATTCCAGCTCCTACCTTTGCTTCCATGCCGGCATCTAGCCCGGTCCTTGCAATGCCTCCTCTTGTCGTGTGTAACACCTCAAAATTTGCCCTCCTCTCTTGGGACTAGCTAATCATATTGCATATCATTTTTAGGTCATTAGGCATTGCATATTGCATATCATGTGGTTACATTGTGCAAGCCATCCTCACAAGTCTTGACCAGGAGATGAGGAAGTCAAAGTGCAAGCCTAGGGTTTACTGACTGATCATTGGCCATCTGAGGATTGGGCTGTGAATTAGGGCTTTGTGATTCTCCAAGGATATTTATCTTCATCTTGATCACAATGATACATCATCATCATCATGAGTTGGATACACTTCATTCGTGTTGGAACAAGTGTTGAATGACACTACAAAGCTTAAGAATGAAGAAAATCAAGTCAGGACAAAAACTGCCAAAAATAGAAAGCGACTTGTAATTGAAGTTTCCAAAAATGGAAAGTTTTGGACCTCAAAGCCACGTGCCCAAGGAAGCTTCAAATGAAAATTTGTTCAACATGAAAGTTGTATATCTTGTTCTCACCTTTCCAAAAAGTCCAAAAACTTGAAAATCCAATGTATGGTTTGAAAATTAGGGCTCAGTGAAATTCAGAAATTACCTGTAATCAGGAGGCCATAATTTCCACATGCTTTGTCCAAATTGCAAGTTCTTTATATGCACAAACTCCATTTAACATGTACTTTGAGGGTGCATAATTGGATTTTCCCAAAAATGGCCAAGGCAAAAAGTCACTTTTCAACTGGACAGCTGAATTGGACCAGGGGCAAAATTGTCCAACTTTCAAAATAATTGGAATTTTGAGATGGGACTTTTTGCTACACCTCATAATTGGCATTTTAAACTTGTTGGAAGCATCATTTCATGGCTAAGGCATGTAGTTTGGAATTTGGCTTGAAAAGTGGAATGGTTAAAAATGGACAAATGCATCCACATGGTGATTTGGAGATTTACACAACCAATGGGCATGAGGAAAGTTTCTACAGCCCACATGTGATAATTGAAAGGTGTATGTGCTGTCAAAACAGGTGGCATTGGCTGTTACATGGAAATTCCATTTTTGCCCTCTCTTACAAATAACCATTTACATTAACAAATCCATTTTTGCTAATTAACTTGATTAGAGTTGGATTAAGCTATCATATATAAACATAAACACTCTCTAATCATAACAGAAAATCACAGTTACCAAAGTTGGATCTCAAAACCTCTCATTCTCTCAAAATTTCATCAAGAACTCAACACCTTCAATTCCAAGATTCATCATCAATTCTACACCAAATCTCGAAATTCCTTTTGATCTGAACTCCTTGCATCATCCTCTAAAACTGTTTGTGGTATTTGGAGTGGAAGAGGCATTGAATCGCGACTGCATCTTCAAGAGTCATCAATGGTGAAAGTTGATTTGGAGCAATAGGAGCAAGATCAAGTGAATCCAAGCTTTGCCTCGCCTTTCCTCATGCTCGTGCTGTAGCTGTTTCACCAAATCGCGCGCCAACTCGTCCCGTTTCACTGCTGCCATTTCCAGGTTGGTGTAATTTCGATTTTCACCGAATGCTTCGTGCTTATGTGCGTTAGGAAGAGCATGTTATGTAGATCGTAGTGGTGCTTGTAGTTTAGCAAATGATGAACCATAGGAGGAGAAATCTAAGTTCGAAATTATGAACACAAACCCTAAGTGATTCGATCCGTTCGATTTAGGAACAATTAGGACAAATAGAGTGGATATTTGGATTGTGTGTGGAGAGACGAGTCCAACGGATATCTACTTGTTCGTTCTCATTGACTTTTCGTGTTCTTCGAATTTTTGAAAATCTGGAAAATGTTGGAGTGAGAACGATGACTGTAGCGTGTTTGATCCAAAAATGCATTTGAAAATTCAAATCCGGTGTTTCCCGCTGGCGCCACTTTTATTTACAGTTATGCCATTGTCATTTTTAATTAATTCATTTAATTATTAAAAAATTCATAAACACCTTAAAAAAAATTCATAAAAAATAGTAAAAATCAGAAAAATTGTGAAAATTTTTATGTTGACTTTGTTGACTTGTGTAGAATTTTTTTGACCTATTGGTCAAAGTTGTGCTTGGTAGAAATTCCATTTGACTTAGGGTTTTCTCACATGTGTCCATTTTTGCTACACTTTGCCAATTGATTCATGAAATGCTCATATCATAAAATAAATGTCTGAAAATTTTTGTGATGAATGTTGACTGGATGAGGTTTATTTCCATATAAATTTCATGCATTTTTGATACCTGGCCATGGAGTTATGAATTTTTGAACATAGGTGTGACAATGTGTGTCACACCTCATTATGCCAATTTGCTGGATTTAATTGATTGACCTATGCTTGTTGAAATAAGATGAAATTTTACATGAGTGTTGATTTACATGTTAGGAAGCTATGAGAATTTTTGTGGAATTTTTCATTGCATTTTCAAATTGATTGTGATTTTTCATTTCTGTTGACCAATTGTGCAAGCTTGTGTGACATAGGTTGGTAGATTGATTGGGAAATGCTCATATGGTACTGTATAATCATGAAATTTGGCATGCTTGTAGTAGACACATGTTAGGACCTCCCTGTTTTGGTCTCATCTTTTTTTTTATTGTTTTCATTGAGTTATGAATTTTTGAAGTGGAAGCATGTGTTGATGTTGTGATTTGGAGCCTATAATTGTGTCTGTTTTTGTTGATTTTCATTGACATAGTTACCTTTGCCCAATTAAGCTGAAATTTGGTGTGCCATACCTGGATTAGCCCCTGTTTAGGTGTATTTAATTTGAGAATTTTTGGATTTATTTTGATGTGGATTTGAATGCAATAGTTCTGTTTGTATGCTTGGTGCTTCATTTGAACTAGTTTGCCTTATTTTGTGCATAACATGAGCATAAGGAATGATATAAACATGAGACCAATGATGTTTGCTCTTGTTTGACTTTAATTTGAGATTGGTTTGTGAATGCCTTGCTGTTTAAGGATTTTTTCTTGTTTTGGACCCTAGGCTTAGCCTAGTGGTCTTGTTGCTAATATTTGCTTGATTTTTCAGGATCAAAAGCATAATGCACATGGAGAATGAATCAAGTTAAATTTAATTGATGTTGTTGATGTTTGTACACTAACATAACATTGTTTTGTAGGTGGTGAAGCTTAGGCTTGGGCTTTGAGCTTGCTTTATTGTGCATTGCTTTGTATAGTTTGATTGATTGAACACTTGCTGTTTGGTTTTGTCTGTCTGAGTACTAACTGTGTTGGATTGTTTCCAGGTACTTTAGTTGCTCAGTTCCTTGTGAACTTTTGCTTTGCGTTGCTTAAGCAACTCGCATTGAGGTAAGTCCTCTTGACTTCATGTAGTCTGGAGACCCGGCTGTTACCGGGCCGGGCAAATAAATGTCTGAAGTCCTCCTTAAGAGGCAATGATTGTGTATGTTTAATTTTAAGCCCAAGCAGGAAAAGTCCTTCAAGTAAGGCAATTGGTGGAAGGTAGGGACAAGCAGTCTGTCCCCCACTATTCAGTGAGTCTTCTCCTTGCTCCCATTACATGGTTGTAGCATTGAGATCAAAAGCCCAAGATCCTGTGCAGTGCACATTGAGTCAGAGTCATCGAGTATAGAAGGGTTCCCCTATTCTGGACCCATGCTCATTTGTCAGCTCTCCCTGGTTAGGGATAAGAGCTGTGAGGTCTGATCCTCACTTCATCCCATCATCTGCTTCACCTTAGCCTCGTAATGGCAAGGTTAAGAGCAAACACAGCCTGTACAGACGATTGCTTAGGCAGTCAAACCTGATTGATTGAGCCCCCTTGTTTGGCTATAGTGCGTGTTATGTGGATATCTGATTGACATGCTTGTTTGAGATACCTGTTCTCATTTGATGATATATGATTGTATGCTTGTGTGCTAGCTTCTTTCCTGGTTAGGTTAGTTTGCTTATGCAAGTAGGATAGAAAACCGAACTTAGGGTTAACGATGCATGACAACATTAGGCTCGAGTCTCAGCTCCCTAGTTGTGTATCTTTCCCCGGTTTCTGGTTAGCAATTTAGTCCCTTTCAGGGGAACTACATCGCCCTGATCCTTGTTCCAGACAAGGTATGTAGGCAGGGGGTCGTGCGAGACCTCTCCGGGCAACCTTTTTCTTTTTTGCGTGCGTTTACTTGTTATCTGACTGTGTGTTTGGTTCGGATGCCGACGTAAGCCCAGTGATTGGCAGTCGGGCTCCACGTTTGCCCTTTTGAGTGTGTTTTGGTTCGGATGCCGACGTAATTCCATCCAGTGGTTGTCGGGCTCCATGTTTGCCACCCTTGCTTGTTTGTATGTTTTGTGTTGTTTGGCGTGCGTAAGCCGAACTACAGTGGCTCTGATTCTTGTTCCAGACAAGATATGTAGGCATAAGGTGCGATACCTTATCGAGCTCCCTTCTCCTAACCCCACCTGCGTTCCCTTGTGTGTGTGTGTGATGTTTAGCAACCTTTTCTTTATTCTAGGACGTGGATCCCGTCGAGTACGACGGACGTGAGGGGTGCTAATACCTTCCCCTTGCGTAACCGACTCCCTTACCCTTTCTCTTTGGTCGCAAGACCATTTCCTTTCCAGGTTTCTCTGAGCGTTTCCTTTCCCTATCTTGGGATAAATAACGCGCAGTGGCGGCTCTGTGTGTGTTTTATTTTCGAGCTTCGCCGGTTGATTTTTCGCAGGATGCGACAGCTGGCGACTCTGCTGGGGACTGTCTACGATGTAGACCTGTGCTGGTCCATCGTCCCTAAGCGAGTCCTTCCTAGCGTTTTAGGATTAGTTTGGATTGCTTGTGATGTTTGATTTATTGCATTTATTATTCTAACCAGCGTGTATCTATATTTGCATTAATGTCTGCATGCATCATACTATCATGTTGTTGCCGTCCTCTGTACAGGTGGTTCCTCTGTTTTGGGGTGGGAGTTACTCGAGGTAAAAGGCCCAATACCCAGGCTATGAGTGAAATCTAGGAAACCTAGGAATAGAGTGATGCATGGGAAGCGGGTGGTATGGCGCCACTTAGCGGAACATTGACATCACGAGCAGTTCAGACCCTGGTGGGATATTATCGTTACATACTTCGGGTGTGTATATGATGGTATTCTGCGAAAGGTTATTTATGCTGCGTTTCTTCCGACTTTACCCTGGCCTAGATGACACCCGTGAGTGGGGAGGGAATGATCTTTATCACAGGTACAGATGGTGACGTTGATGGTGACTTTTTGTTCCGTGGATCAGAGTCATATTTATAAGTCGGATTTATGGCCGTTTATTTCCAAGACGCCGGAATGCTGTCCGAGTTGTTTATCAGTGGGGATCCGTTTATTTCAGGATTCCCCGGGCCGAGATATTTATCAGTGGGGATCCGTTTATTTCGGATTCCCCGGGCTGATTCAGATGGTTGGGAATGTCTGCTCAGAGACCAGTGATGATGATGATGTATCTGTCTTCCGTTTATTTCGGAACCAGTGGGTCAGAATTGTGATTGTTTGTTCCTCAGATGGTTATGATCTGTTCAGAGACCAGATTCAGTGCAGATGATCAGATGGCTTGGAGGATGGCAATGCATTGCATTCATTCATCAGCATCATTCCCCATTTTGCATTCATCTGCACCAAACGACGTCTAGCCATATGGGGAGTATTATAGATTGAGAATCTGGTTGAGAGACATCTTGAATTTCAGAATATGGATGTCAAAATGTTATCTGTCTCGATGAAACCGGAATCAAAGGACAGAATCTTCCTCATATGGACAGACGTTGCATTCATGCATACTAACCCATTTGCTGTTTTGTAGGTGTCAACCGGTGCGCCTAGCTCGTTTGCTCAGATATCCTGCTGGGGGCAACAAATCCAAACTGATGGATCCTCCCAACGCCGACATCCTCGAACTGAAAGAGATGGTGAGGGATTTGTTCAGGGTTGTGCAAGGGCTTGCCTTGGGGCAGAAAGTCATGGCCGAGAGATTAGAAAGGATTGAGGGCTGGATGATCAAGGAGAAAGTTCAGGGAAAAGTTCCGACATCCGAAGTAACAAATCCCTCTGGCTCTGTGGTGAAGAAATCCCTTGACAGTGGTCAGCCTAAGAAGAAGGTTGAATCAGGTGGTGCGCAGACTAAAAGAGAATGCGGTAAGGATCGTTATCACCCTTATGCTGCCACTGCAACCATTCCTGTTGGTGGTTCATCTGTACCACCGAGACATCCGTCACCTCGCCCGGGAGCACAGAGAGCTGGGAACCAGGTAAGAGGAAAGGGGGTTGATCGTCAATTTGATAGGCCACCCATACCGTATGCTCTTCTGTTGAGGAAGTTGAAAGATCTCGGAATGGTACAGTTGAGGACTTTGGCGCCTATGAGACCTGATCAGAGGCCAGCCAATTTTGATGAAAATGTCAAATGTGAATTCCATTCGGGTGCTCCCGGGCACAGTGTAGAGGACTGCAAAGCTTTTAAGCACGTAGTCCAAGATCTGGTAGACTCTCAGGCTATCAGTTTTGCGCCATCACCGAATGTTAATGCTAATCCCATGTCGGCGCATGGTCAGGTGATGAGGGGTGCAATTGCTGAAGATTCAGATCACGCCTATACGGTGGGGGGAGAGACTAACAGTGACTGGGGGACTGATCAATGGATAAGATCGTGCGTACCAGGAAGCTGGAAGGCTTAAAAAGGGATCAACACTGTCACTCGTCCTGAAGAGTAATGATTTCTGTTTTGATTTTATCTGCATGAAAGCCATACGTGTTGCCCGACACGCAATGGTCCATTGTAAGGGCCACCTCATGTTTAAATTTGCATTTTCTGCATCATTAATAAATGGATGTTTTTCAGTCAAAAAACGGTGTTCCCTGTTTTTCCTTTATTTTTGCAGTTTAAAAAAACAAATAAAAATGGCAATGTTTATTTTCATTTTTCATCTTTTTGATTTGTCTCGTCCCAAAATCGAAAAATAATTCTCCGGATCTCGTTGATAACAATTTGGTTACCCCTCATATGACTTCGACAAACCGAGCAATCATGCCGAAGAAGAAGGCGAAGAAGATTGTGATCTGCCGGAATTAGCCAGGTTGTCAAAACAAGAGGAGAAAGTGATTCAGCCGCTCGAGGGCGATGCGAGATTGTTATTCCCAGCACCGCCGAGGTCAGGAAGGAAATAGGAAATTGGAGCCGCTTCAGAGGCAAGTCGAGAGCAGAATGGTAGCCTTGATGAAAGAGCATGTGGACATCTTCACCTGGTCGTGTCAGGATATGCCAGGGCGGCTACCAATGTCGTTGTGTACAAGCTACCATGGAAAGGAGATTGTCCTCTAAAGAAGCGAAACGCCAGTGCTACTTATCAGAGAGCCATGGTGACTTTGTTTCATGATGTGACTCATCATGATATCGAATGCTATGACTTGATAGCAAAGTCCCAGACAAGAGAGGGGCATCCGGCAGACCGGGGCAAGTCGTTTGACCGGTTAAGACAATTCAAACTGAGGTTGAATTTAGATGAGTGCACTATCAGAGTGCGGTCCGGTGAGATGTTGGGGTTCATTGTAAGGGAGGAATCGAGGTTCATCCTGCTTTAAAAAAAAAAAAAAAAAAAAAAAAAGAACAATAACAGAAACGCCTGAACCGAGAACAGAAAAGGAGAGGTTCGTGGTTTCATAGATAGATTGAACTACATGTCATGGTTCACATCTCATCTAACAGCCACGTGCGAACCTATATTCAAGATGTTGAAAAAAAATCAAACGGTCAGTTGAAATAATGATTGCCAAGGGGCAGTGGAAAATAAAAAGAAAAGTTGCAGGAACCTCTGATTCTGATACTTCCTATGGAAGGAGCAATTATCAATTCTGTACTTGACGGCCTTCGAGGGGTCTACGAGGTGTATTGGGTCAGCATGACGCGTTTTGTCGAAAAGAGCATGCAATTTACCTTAGCAAAAAGTTTGTCGACTGTGAAACAATACATTCACTGTTCGAGAAAACTTGATGTACTTTGGCATAGGCTGCTCGCCGACTGAGACAGTATATGCTGATTCATGCCACTTTGTGGATTTCCGAGATGGATCCGATCGAGTATGTGTTTGAAAAGCCAGCATTGACCGGACGGGTTGCGAGAAGAGCAAAAGAATGTTGACTGATTTGTGACACTCTCAGAAAGCAATAAAGGGGTGTTGTCTGATTACATCTCTCTGCAACCCGTTGAGGTTATCAACCGATGAAGTTTGAAATTCCCTGATGAGGACATCTCGAGGTACTCTAATCAAAAGATTGAGAGTGACCGATCCCGGAGGAGGGGCCTGACCCCGAATCCGAACGGATTCTGATGTCTGATGGGGAGGTTAAGGTGAATGAGCTTTTGTTGCCCAGACAACGTTTGAATGCACCGACGGTGCGATTGTGCAGAAAAGGGTGGTAACCTACAGAGACTGGCATGAGATGTTGCCGTTTGTATCCTAGGTATTGACCTCGGTGCGCTTACTGGGGCAACTCTTTTCTCATTGGTATATGGGATGGAAGCGGTATTACCTGTTGAGGTTCAGATTCCCTCTTTGAGAGTCCTGATGGACGTGAAGTTGCAAGAGGCTGAATGGGTGAAGACCCGATATGAAGAGTTGAGCCTGATAGAGGAAAAGAGGCTAGCAGCCATTTATCATGGGCAGTTATATCAGCAGAGGATGAAGCGTGCTTTTGACAAGAAGGTGCGACCTCGGGTGTATCACGTAGGTGATATGGTGCTGAAAAGGATCCTTCCTCCTTAAAACGATTGAAGGGGCAAATGGACGCCGAATTATGAAGGTCCATTCGTGGTCAAGAAGGTTTTCTCTGGCGGAGCCTTGTTGTTGACGACCATGGATGGTGAGGATCTTCCATCCCCTGTGAATGCGGACGCAGTTAAAAAATACTTCGTATAATTGACCCACTGGACAAAAGGAATAAAATAGTCCAGGCAAAAAGGGGCATCCCGGCGAACCAAAAAACAGAAAGAAAGGTTCGGGCAAAAATTAGGGATATAAATGAAAAATGTACACCCGGCAAGTCGAAAACCTGAAAAGGCGACTTGGGCAAAAAAGGGTATCCCGGTGGACTGAAAACCCGAAAGGGCGGTCCAGGCAAAAGAGGGATTGAAACGAACAACTGCGTCTAGCATGATCGTTTGTGCTTTGGTTAAAGCATCATGGATAATACCCGGTGGGGATCAGTTGGAATCGTCTTGTTCAGAAGGCAGAAAGCATGGAGAGTCTGAGGACATATGGGGTGTAACCGAGTTGGAACTCGATGAGATCATGGGTTTCACATTGCCATTAGGATAGATTTTTCCTTTTGTGCGCAATTACCTCTTTTCAGGAATTGCTTCCTTTTGTACTGCTCATTTGGGCAACACTTTTCCAATCAATAAAATGCATATTCAGTCAAATAATTTTGTTTTTGTTTTTCATTACCGCTTTGATTGCAAAAACATCCAGATATTTTTGATAAAGAATTTTGCATTTTAAGACATACAGGTTCCTTCCAATGCATGTTTATAAGATTGAAAGCTTGAAATCTTATTCGGAAGGATTGAGTGACCCAAGTGTTGAAATCTTGACACGCCTGGGGCACGGTTTTATCTGACGATCTGTTTTGCAGGAACTGTTAGGTATTCTCACTCACTTGCAGGTTGTGGTGTGGAAGCTTTGTAACGGATACCCAGAGAGTTCGATCAGGAACGAATGAATGAAAAATGACGAAGGCGTTGAGACGTACGACGATCCTTGATGATAATCAAGAAGACTCTTCAAAATCGGAAGATTGGAGAGTATGTAATTCCCCGCAGAGTCTGATCAGGAACGAGTGCATGAAGAAAGGAACGGAGAGACGACGAGACGTCCGACGACCTTTGAAATTAACCAAGAAGACTCTTCAAAGTCGAAAAATTGGAATTTCTGTATAACTCCTAAGAGTACGTTTCCGTCGATCGCGGCGCGACTTGGAATACAAGATGATGGAGCAGAAAAGGTCCAGACGAGTCTGGGAGTTCTCAAAAGTGGAAAGCTGATACGAGATTGGGAGGTAGATGCCGTGGTTCGACGAGTCGATGGGTGTTCTATACCAACTTTTCTCATTTCCCAGCTAGGTCCCCAAGCAGAGTTATAGGACTAGCTCCCCAGCAGACTCAAGGTCTGTGAACTTCTCCAGCCGAGTCAAGATGGTTACCCGGCAGGTTTACAACGGTGTTTCCTCAGCAGCCAGGCCAGAAGGTTGTTATTCCCCGAGTGGAGCGGGTCCAACGAAATATATCTCCAGCAGTTCCCCGAGTGGAGCGGGTCTTTTTCAAATAAATATATCTCCAGCAGTGTTCATCCTACCAGTGGATTGAACAAAGTCCCGTAGCGGACGGATTTTTGCATCCCCAGCTGAGCTGATTCTACCTATGGATTGCATGGGTTGTCCCCAGCGGAGTAGTATGCATTCCCTAGCAGGGTCAAGATGGTTATCTCCAGCAGGTGATAGAGTGGTGTTTCCCCAGATGAGTCTGGAGATTGCTATTCCCCTAGCAGAGTCTCTGTGAGTGTTTCCCCAGTGAAGTCAACAGGTATCTGTGAGGGTTTTCCCAATGCAGAGTCAGGATTGATGTCCTCAACAAGTCAAAGACTGTTGTATCCCCACAGAGTGTTGGTGGTGTTTATCCCCAGCAGTTTCTCGAGCGGATGGGGTGCAAAGGAGGTTCTTCCCCAGCAAGGGTTGCCTATTTCCCAGCAGCAGTGTTATTCCCCAGCAGGGTGGAATTGGAGCGGTGACGAGTTCCTCAGCAGAGTGTCTCATGTTCCCTAGAAGAGTCCCTTGAGGGGGATGTTTTTATTTTTATGCATTCATCATGAAAAAATAACGTGGCATATTGCATAGAAAAATAAATAATCGCGTAGCATTTCCATAATTATGGAGCATTACGCAGAAAAAATCAATCATGCATCATTGCAAGCGTAAGTTGGTCTCAAGCTGTGGTTACCGTTTGAGAGGTGTTTTGCCAGAAAGTGAAGGTGTTACTCCAAGTAGTATAGCCTCATGATTTGATCAAAGGTATTGTCCCAGTGGCACCGCACTGGAGAAGAATTCTTCCGTCGAGCTGAGATGGGAAATGTTGGGCGTTCAGCGCAATTCAAGCCGTGGTTACCGCTTGGAGTTCTTATTTCGCCTGAGGGTGAAGGTGTTACTCTAAGGAGTCTAGCATCATGACGTCAGATCAGCAGTGTTCCCCAGTAGTGCGATATTGGAGGAAATGTTTCCGTCGGACAGAGATGGAGATGAAATCAGAAGACGTTACGCGATCAGCGCGGTTCCGGGGTTCAAATGGAGAAAAGGAGATACTGAGGTATTTTCTGGGGTTCAAATGAAGATGGAGTTGAAGATTACATCCGGGATGAGGTCCTTAGGATCGTCTTCTGTTCATGTGTCACCTTAGGCTTTGGCGGATGCCAGTGGAGGTCGTTATAGGTGTCTTCTGAGGAAGAGATACACATGCTACCTTCCGTTGTGAAGGGTTACCCTCTGACATGTCGCCCTCAGAGTGGTGTTTGGTGTTATTTCCGGCGTTGCCAGCGGAATTATCACGCGAGATTGGAGAACGGGGTTCAAATGGAGAAAAGGAAATGTGGAGACATTTTCTGGAGATGGGGTTCAAATGGAGAAAGGGAGATGTTGCGGCATTTTCTGGAGAACGGGGTTCATATTGGCGATCGCGAGTTATCGTCAGGCGACTGGGGTCCAAATCGGAGAATGGGGTCCATTTATTTTGGCAAACAGGAGAATGGGGTTCAAATGCAGAGATCTGAGGGTCGTTTGCGCAGAGAAAATTTCGGGGGTCAAGAAAATGAAGAAAAAGAGGAGAAAATTTCGGGGTTCAAGAAAAGCATGAAAAAGAAGAGAATAATAATCCCGCGTGGATGAGTGGTGATCAGGCCATAGTTATCCCTGAGTTACCATTTATTTTGGTATCCAGGTCGACGTTTTTCGAGTTTGTTTCTTCGCCGATGCTGACAGGCGCTGTTAATTATATCCCATCGGAGTGCAAATTGTTCGTCTGTTCTTGGTATTCAATCACTCTTCATCCTGATCATCCGAAAGCCGAGGCTATTTCGTATCGACAGGTTCACAGTGGATTGAATAGGGGCAGCTGTAACACCTCAAAATTTGCCCTTCTCTCTTGGGACTAGCTAATCATATTGCATATCATTTTTAGGTCATTAGGCATTGCATATTGCATATCATGTGGTTACATTGTGCAAGCCATCCTCACAAGTCTTGACCAGGAGATGAGGAAGTCAAAGTGCAAGCCTAGGGTTTACTGACTGATCATTGGCCATCTGAGGATTGGGCTGTGAATTAGGGCTTTGTGATTCTCCAAGGATATTGATCTTCATCTTGATTACAATGATACATCATCATCATCATGGTTGGATGTCATCAGGAGATTGAAGAAGATTCCTTGAGATTAGGGTTTTGACCACTGGTCAACCCTAATCAGTTGCATTGGGCCAATCAGGGCATAATCAGGAGATGGGGGTTTATGATGGTTATGGGGTTCATTCTATGATTATTTTGTGCTTATTGAGGCTAGGGTTTCACCCTTGAGCCATTTCAGTTGAAGATTGGAGCTCAGATTGATCAATGCTTGGCCAAATTCATCTGTCAGTTGAAAAGTCAACTGTGGTCAACTGTACATGATCTGATGGATGTGGAGGTGGAAATGAGTTGGATACACTTCATTCGTGTTGGAACAAGTGTTGAATGACACTGCAAAGCTTAAGAATGAAGAAAATCAAGTCAGGACAAAAACTGCCAAAATTAGAAAGTGACTTGTAATTGAAGTTTCCAAAAATGGAAAGTTTTGGACCTCAAAGCCACGTGCCCAAGGAAGCTTCAAATGAAAATTTTTTCAACATGAAAGTTGTAGATCTTGTTCTCACCTTTCCAAAAAGTCCAAGAACTTGAAAATCCAATGTATGGTTTGAAAATTAGGGCTCAGTGAAATTCAGAAATTACCTGTAATCAGGAGGCCATAATTTCCACATGCTTTGTCCAAATTGCAAGTTCTTTATATGCACAAACTCCATTTAACATGTACTTTGAGGGTGCATAATTGGATTTTCCCAAAAATGGCCAAGGCAAAAAGTCACTTTTCAACTGGACAGCTGAATTGGACCAGGGGCAAAATTGTCCAACTTTCAAAATAATTGGAATTTTGAGATGGGACTTTTTGCTACACCTCATAATTGGCATTTTAAACTTGTTGGAAGCATCATTTCATGGCTAAGGCATGTAGTTTGGAATTTGGCTTGAAAAGTGGAATGGTTAAAAATGGACAAATGCATCCACATGGTGATTTGGAGATTTACACAACCAATGGGCATGAGGAAAGTTTCTACAGCCCACATGTGATAATTGAAAGGTGTATGTGCTGTCAAAACAGGTGGCATTGGCTGTTACATGGAAATTCCATTTTTGCCCTCTCTTACAAATAACCATTTACATTAACAAATCCATTTTTGCTAATTAACTTGATTAGAGTTGGATTAAGCTATCATATATAAACATAAACACTCTCTAATCATAACAGAAAATCACAGTTACCAAAGTTGGATCTCAAAACCTCTCATTCTCTCAAAATTTCATCAAGAACTCAACACCTTCAATTCCAAGATTCATCATCAATTCTACACCAAATCTCGAAATTCCTTTTGATCTGAACTCCTTGCATCATCCTCTAAAACTGTTTGTGGTATTTGGAGTGGAAGAGGCATTGAATCGCGACTGCATCTTCAAGAGTCATCAATGGTGAAAGTTGATTTGGAGCAATAGGAGCAAGATCAAGTGAATCCAAGCTTTGCCTCGCCTTTCCTCATGCTCGTGCTGTAGCTGTTTCACCAAATCGCGCGCCAACTCGTCCCGTTTCACTGCTGCCATTTCCAGGTTGGTGTAATTTCGATTTTCACCGAATGCTTCGTGCTTATGTGCGTTAGGAAGAGCATGTTATGTAGATCGTAGTGGTGCTTGTAGTTTAGCAAATGATGAACCATAGGAGGAGAAATCTAAGTTCGAAATTATGAACACAAACCCTAAGTGATTCGATCCGTTCGATTTAGGAACAATTAGGACAAATAGAGTGGATATTTGGATTGTGTGTGGAGAGACGAGTCCAACGGATATCTACTTGTTCGTTCTCATTGACTTTTCGTGTTCTTCGAATTTTTGAAAATCTGGAAAATGTTGGAGTGAGAACGATGACTGTAGCGTGTTTGATCCAAAAATGCATTTGAAAATTCAAATCCGGTGTTTCCCGCTGGCGCCACTTTTATTTACAGTTATGCCATTGTCATTTTTAATTAATTCATTTAATTATTAAAAAATTCATAAACACCTTAAAAAAAAATTCATAAAAAATAGTAAAAATCAGAAAAATTGTGAAAATTTTTATGTTGACTTTGTTGACTTGTGTAGAATTTTTTTGACCTATTGGTCAAAGTTGTGCTTGGTAGAAATTCCATTTGACTTAGGGTTTTCTCACATGTGTCCATTTTTGCTACACTTTGCCAATTGATTCATGAAATGCTCATATCATAAAATAAATGTCTGAAAATTTTTGTGATGAATGTTGACTGGATGAGGTTTATTTCCATATAAATTTCATGCATTTTTGATACCTGGCCATGGAGTTATGAATTTTTGAACATAGGTGTGACAATGTGTGTCACACCTCATTATGCCAATTTGCTGGATTTAATTGATTGACCTATGCTTGTTGAAATAAGATGAAATTTTACATGAGTGTTGATTTACATGTTAGGAAGCTATGAGAATTTTTGTGGAATTTTTCATTGCATTTTCAAATTGATTGTGATTTTTCATTTCTGTTGACCAATTGTGCAAGCTTGTGTGACATAGGTTGGTAGATTGATTGGGAAATGCTCATATGGTACTGTATAATCATGAAATTTGGCATGCTTGTAGTAGACACATGTTAGGACCTCCCTGTTTTGGTCTCATCTTTTTTTTTATTGTTTTCATTGAGTTATGAATTTTTGAAGTGGAAGCATGTGTTGATGTTGTGATTTGGAGCCTATAATTGTGTCTGTTTTTGTTGATTTTCATTGACATAGTTACCTTTGCCCAATTAAGCTGAAATTTGGTGTGCCATACCTGGATTAGCCCCTGTTTAGGTGTATTTAATTTGAGAATTTTTGGATTTATTTTGATGTGGATTTGAATGCAATAGTTCTGTTTGTATGCTTGGTGCTTCATTTGAACTAGTTTGCCTTATTTTGTGCATAACATGAGCATAAGGAATGATATAAACATGAGACCAATGATGTTTGCTCTTGTTTGACTTTAATTTGAGATTGGTTTGTGAATGCCTTGCTGTTTAAGGATTTTTTCTTGTTTTGGACCCTAGGCTTAGCCTAGTGGTCTTGTTGCTAATATTTGCTTGATTTTTCAGGATCAAAAGCATAATGCACATGGAGAATGAATCAAGTTAAATTTAATTGATGTTGTTGATGTTTGTACACTAACATAACATTGTTTTGTAGGTGGTGAAGCTTAGGCTTGGGCTTTGAGCTTGCTTTATTGTGCATTGCTTTGTATAGTTTGATTGATTGAACACTTGCTGTTTGGTTTTGTCTGTCTGAGTACTAACTGTGTTGGATTGTTTCCAGGTACTTTAGTTGCTCAGTTCCTTGTGAACTTTTGCTTTGCGTTGCTTAAGCAACTCGCATTGAGGTAAGTCCTCTTGACTTCATGTAGTCTGGAGACCCGGCTGTTACCGGGCCGGGCAAATAAATGTCTGAAGTCCTCCTTAAGAGGCAATGATTGTGTATGTTTAATTTTAAGCCCAAGCAGGAAAAGTCCTTCAAGTAAGGCAATTGGTGGAAGGTAGGGACAAGCAGTCTGTCCCCCACTATTCAGTGAGTCTTCTCCTTGCTCCCATTACATGGTTGTAGCATTGAGATCAAAAGCCCAAGATCCTGTGCAGTGCACATTGAGTCAGAGTCATCGAGTATAGAAGGGTTCCCCTATTCTGGACCCATGCTCATTTGTCAGCTCTCCCTGGTTAGGGATAAGAGCTGTGAGGTCTGATCCTCACTTCATCCCATCATCTGCTTCACCTTAGCCTCGTAATGGCAAGGTTAAGAGCAAACACAGCCTGTACAGACGATTGCTTAGGCAGTCAAACCTGATTGATTGAGCCCCCTTGTTTGGCTATAGTGCGTGTTATGTGGATATCTGATTGACATGCTTGTTTGAGATACCTGTTCTCATTTGATGATATATGATTGTATGCTTGTGTGCTAGCTTCTTTCCTGGTTAGGTTAGTTTGCTTATGCAAGTAGGATAGAAAACCGAACTTAGGGTTAACGATGCATGACAACATTAGGCTCGAGTCTCAGCTCCCTAGTTGTGTATCTTTCCCCGGTTTCTGGTTAGCAATTTAGTCCCTTTCAGGGGAACTACATCGCCCTGATCCTTGTTCCAGACAAGGTATGTAGGCAGGGGGTCGTGCGAGACCTCTCCGGGCAACCTTTTTCTTTTTTGCGTGCGTTTACTTGTTATCTGACTGTGTGTTTGGTTCGGATGCCGACATAAGCCCAGTGATTGGCAGTCGGGCTCCACGTTTGCCCTTTTGAGTGTGTTTTGGTTCGGATGCCGACGTAATTCCATCCAGTGGTTGTCGGGCTCCATGTTTGCCACCCTTGCTTGTTTGTATGTTTTGTGTTGTTTGGCGTGCGTAAGCCGAACTACAGTGGCTCTGATTCTTGTTCCAGACAAGATATGTAGGCATAAGGTGCGATACCTTATCGAGCTCCCTTCTCCTAACCCCACCTGCGTTCCCTTGTGTGTGTGTGTGATGTTTAGCAACCTTTTCTTTATTCTAGGACGTGGATCCCGTCGAGTACGACGGACGTGAGGGGTGCTAATACCTTCCCCTTGCGTAACCGACTCCCTTACCCTTTCTCTTTGGTCGCAAGACCATTTCCTTTCCAGGTTTCTCTGAGCGTTTCCTTTCCCTATCTTGGGATAAATAACGCGCAGTGGCGGCTCTGTGTGTGTTTTATTTTCGAGCTTCGCCGGTTGATTTTTCGCAGGATGCGACATCGTGCATACCATTCCTAGGGTAGACGACACCATCTATCATTCTGAGCCGTCTGAGGGCCCAGATGTTAATGAAAAGATGGATGCCATGAATGACCAATTTCTTGAACTCCGCAAGGAATTGAAGACCCTTCGAGGGAAAGACTTGTTCGGTAAATCTGCTGCTGAACTCTGTTTGGTTCCCGGTGTTAAGATACCCGTTAAATTCAAAGTCCCTGACTTTGAGAAGTACAAGGGGAACACCTGCCCGCTCAGTCACCTGGTTATGTATGCCAGGAAAATATCTACTCAAACGGATAATGATCAGTTGCTGATTCATTACTTCCAGGATAGTTTGTCCGGTGCAGCTCTTCGGTGGTATATGAGCCTTGATAGTGCAAACATCCGTTCCTTCAACGATCTTGGCGAAGCCTTCGTCAAGCAGTACAAATATAATGTTGATATGGCTCCTGACCGCGATCAACTCAGAGCCATGTCTCAGAAGGACAAAGAGACATTCAAAGAGTACGCCCAGAGGTGGCGAGAGCTGGCAGCTCAGATTACTCCTCCACTGGAAGAGAAAGAAATGACTAAGATCTTTTTGAAGACTCTTAGTTCATTTTATTATGAGCGGATGATTGCGAGTGCTCCCTCTGATTTCACTGAAATGGTGAACATGGGGATGCGATTGGAGGAAGGAGTCCGGGAAGCACGTTTTTCTAGAGATGAAGGCTCTTCTAAACGATATAGGGCGTTTAAGAAGAAAGATGGGGAGGCACATGCTGTGCAATCCCATGTTAAACCCAGAAGACCCTCTGATAAGAGGAAGCCAGTGCGTCATCAGCACCAGGTGGCTAGTGTAGCACAAGGCATTGATACACCTATGGAGGAATCAGAGCAGGAAACATAAGTAGTTGTGTAAGAGCAACCTGCTCAAATAGAACAAGACCAACGTAGGTCAGGCAGGATACGTCACCTACCTGAGATATATGGATATCTGATCAAGGTGATGTATTACTCATGGATCAAGATGAGCCTGTGACCTACTCATGGAATCTTCGTTTTGATAAAACAGTAAAACTGTATGGATTCATCAAGAACGAAGATGAGACTTGTGTCTACAAGAAGGTTAGTGGGAGCATGATCGTATTCCTGATATTATATGTAGATGACATATTACTCATTGGAATCGATATCCCTACCCTGCAACAAGTAAAGTCTTGGTTGGGGAAATGCTTTTGTATGAAGGACCTGGGTGAAGCAGCCTATCAGAATCTATAGAGATAGATCATGAAATGCTTGGCCTAAGTCAGAAACATAGACAAAGTGCTGAGACGCTTTAATATGAATGATTCCAATCTGGTTATGTATTTTGCTTAAATGGTGGCACTGTGAGCTTGAAAAGTTCAACGCAAGATGCAGTTGCTGATTCTATAACTGAGGCCGAGTATATTGCTGCCTTAAGTGCAGCAAAGGAAGCTGTTTGGATCAATAAACTTGGCATAGTCCCTAGCATTGTGGATCCCATTGGTCTCTATTATGATAACAATGGTGTTATCGCACAAGCTAAGGAGCCTAGATCTCACCAACGATCCAAACACATACTTAGGCGTTGTGTGAAAATATGTAAAGTACCTACACTAGACAATATAGCTGACCCACTGGAAAAGCCTCTTGCGCAGCAGAAGCATGATGGCCATACTAGATCAATGGGCATACGGGGTATGTCTGATTGGCTCTAGTGCTAGTGGGAGATTGTTGGTGTAAGCCCTAGAGGCCAATACTTTTGGTACTAGTATCGAATTATATATTAATAATAAAAGGCATTTTCTTTATTATGGTTGATTAATAAAGTCCCTAGAATAGATAGTCCGTTTAATGTATTAAGTGTGACTTAATCATGAGAACACATTAAACATAAGGACACTATTCTTAAAGTATCTGTAGTCGAGCTTTAGTGTGAAGTGGGATAACATTAAAGCATTAAGACTATTATGTTTGTAGACTGATGATCACATCTCATGGATCATGGATAAAGAGTTATCAAGTCTTAAACATAGGTATGAATATTAGGAGTAATATTTATACCGGATTGACCCGCTATGAGAATACTATATAGAAAGTTATGCAAAGTGTCATAAGTTATTCTCATGGTGATAATAGTGTATACCACTCTTCGACCTGAAACCACTATGGATCCTAGATGTAGAGTTGAGTGCCTTATTACTGATCCAACGTTATCCGTAACTGGATGACCATAAAGACAGTTGATGAGTACTCCACAAAGCATGCTGAGGGACATGAGTGTCCTAGATGGAATTTGCCAATCCTGCGTAACAGGATAAATGTCTATGGGCCCAATATTGAACTGGACAAGGGTGACACGGTCTATACCTTGTGTTCAATATAGACATAAGGGCAAAGGGGTAATTATACACATAATTATTATCACAGAAGGTTTTGTCAGATCACATGACATTTTCGTGACTTGGGTAGCAGTGATGTGTTGCTAGATACCGCTCACTGTTTATTATGTTAAATGCGTGATTTAATATAATTGTCAACGTCGCGAAAACCTATAGGGTCACACACAAAGGACGGATTGATGAGAGATAGAATAATTAAGGAACATCGTAAGGTACGGTGTACTTAAGCAGAATACGAAA
Source organism: Lathyrus oleraceus (assembly GCF_024323335.1). NCBI lineage: Eukaryota > Viridiplantae > Streptophyta > Magnoliopsida > Fabales > Fabaceae > Lathyrus > Lathyrus oleraceus. Next base: position 400,494,275 of record NC_066581.1, on the reverse strand, counting down.
TATGGTAAGGTACCAAATACTTAAGTGATTTTGGCATATTATGAGATATAGGCCAAAATGCACTTAAGTGGGCTTTTTGGCTTGAAGCCCACACAAGTGGTTCTGTAAATAGAGCTCTTCTGCAGAAGCTTTGTATGGGAATACAACACAACTGAAGAGTTGGAATTTCGTATCTCTCTCTCACTCAAAGCCTTCATTCATAACAGCTAGCACTGCGATTGAAGGAATCTGTTCGTGTGGACTGAGTAGAGACGTTGTCATCGTTCAACGTTCGTGATCGCCCCGTGGATTTGTATCCAAGGTTTTGGTCGTTTCAAGAGATCTGCACCAAAGGTTTGAATCGCCACAAGAGGTAACGATTCTATCACTGATCATGCCCATTCGTAAGGATCACTAAATGGAGAAAATTTTAAATTCCGCTGCGCCTTGGATGGCAATTCTCCAACAGTGGTATCAGAGCCACTTACAAAACCATGAATCTGATATCTGTTTTTGTTATGTAATAATATGATTAAAACAGAATGAATCAAAGGTTAAATTGAGATCGATCAAGTTACATATATGTGATATATGTGATCCTAATGCAAAATACATTATATATGATATAGTGTTCTCGTTTCGTTCATTCAAACCCTCGATGATTGTTTTCCTTTGAGCGATCAATGGTCATTTGCTTCTTGATCCGACATTAGTATGGTGAAGCAATGACGTGTTGATCAATCATACTGAATTAACAATCGAGACGTGTTTGACGGTCTGAAATTGGTGCATCAGGGTTAGTGACGACACAAGGGTTGTGTTGTCAGAGAGTTATGCGATTGGGGTTTGAACGCACAAGAGTTGTGCTTCCTAAACACTTTTTGGAACAGTGTTAACCGGTTAACGCGTATGGTTAACCGGTTAACGCAATGCAAAATTAAAATTTTTAAGTTTTCAAACAGTGTTAACCGGTTAACGCATTTGGTTAACCGGTTAACGCAAGGCGGAAAACAGTTTTCCAAGAGATTTTCAAACAGTGTTAACCGGTTAACGCATTTGGTTAACCGGTTAACGCAAGGCAGAAAAGAATTTTCTAAAAGTTTTCAAACAGTGTTAACCGGTTAACGCAAGGAAATTTTCACCCATTCGACTAACTCAGTGCTTTAAAAGTGTCAAGTGTTGATACGAAAAGAGACATCGATTTTAAATGAATTGTTCATTAAAATGTGATGATCGGTCGTCGAAATTTAATTTGATTTTAATTAATTAAAGGAATTAATTATAATAATAATAAAGTGTTTATTATTGTCTTGTGGTGATCGGTTATGGCCTTAGTTTTCCTTTGTTTTGTTTTGGGTTTTTAAAATACGACCTGCGTGTCGTGCCTCTCTCTTAATCTCCCAAATGTAACCTCTTTTCTCATCTCACTCCCTCGTATGTAAAACGAGTTTCTTTCATGTAATGTTATGATATGAAGAAAGCAAAGAAGTCAGTGCCAAAGGAGGACAACCTTGAAGATCTTGCTTGGAGAAGCTTAGATCGTTGTAGGTTAGCTTAGGTTCTCTCATTGGCTTGGGAGAACAATTGCGCTAGGGGCCATAACTGTTTCATTATGTATGTATGTATGTTGATGCATGTGAATGTATGTTGATGCATGTGAGAGACGGTTTATATGATAAACAAGCCGGTGAGATCAGAAAAATTGCAATTCCCTCAAAATTAAATATTAAGTTTATGCTTTCCAAGTTTTAACACTCATCAAGACTAGTAATGGATAATGTAGGTTTCGCCTACGCGAGGTGCATGATCTATATATTGGTAAGGTGTGATGGGATAATTGTAATATCCAACTGTTAAAACAATGGGTTAAACTTAACTAAACAAATTATAATAATATTATATGTGTTTGCTTTCCAAGTTTTAGCACTCATCAAGACTGGTATCGGATATGTAGGTTTCGCCTACGCGAGGTGCATGTTCTGTATTAGTAGGGTGCGATGGGATAAATGTAATATCCAACTGCTAAGACAATGGGTCAAACTTAATTATAATAATATTATATATGTCTAGAAGCAAGAGTTGGGAATAATCCATATGATGGATTGGAATAAGGAGTTATTCACCCAACTGAAATTTTCGAGAGTTGTATGAGATACAATTGGAAGGAGTTCCTACCTAAAATAACCTAGTTTTGTGTAATCCGCCTACGCGGACTTAGAACGAAGTGAAATATGGATCTCGACCCACTAGAAAATCTTCCAACGGGATTTTCTGAATCAGATGATGAGGGTCATTTGTTTTGAGTAAAATAGTGGGAGCATATTTAATTAAAGGCCTAATTAAATATGTCAATGATACTTATATTTTCATAAATCCTTGTGTAGATTACCATGACAGCAAACACCTCTAACAACATCTTGCGATCAATCCTTGATAAGGAAAAATTGTCTGGAACAAATTTTCTGGATTGGTACCAAGACATGAGGATTGTCCTCAAACATGATAAAGGGAAAGGCAAGGAAGTTGCCAAACCCAAACCCACTAGTGCTGCCTTGAAGCCTAGTGGAAGCATAGAAAAGGAAGGCACCTGCTTCCATTGCGGTAAGACCGCACACTGGAAGAGGAACTGCCCAAAGTACCTGGAAGATAGGAAGAAAGGAGTAGAGACTCCAACTTCAGGTATTTTTGTTATTGAAATTAATTTATCTACTTCTGCATCATGGGTATTAGATACTGGATGCGGTTCTCACATTTGTACAAATGTGCAAGAACTAAAAAGGAGTAGAAAATTGGCAAAAGGTGAAGTCGATCTACGAGTTGGTAATGGAGCAAAGGTTGCTGCCTTAGCCGTGGGAACTTATGAATTGACTTTACCTAGTGGTTTGATAATTCAGTTAGAGAACTGTTATTATGTACCAGCAATTAGCAGGAATATTATTTCCGTTTCTTGTTTGGACAAGTTCGGTTTTTCATTCATAATAAAGAACAATTGTTGTTCAATTTATTTGAATGATATACTCTATGCAACTGCACAAATGAACAATGGACTATAGGTCATTGATCTTGAAATTCCTATTTATAACATTAATACTAAAAGGATGAGACCTAATGAGTTAAATCCAACTTACCTTTGGCATTGTCGATTAGGCCACATAAATGAGAAACGCATTTCCAAACTCCATAAAGATGGACTGTTGGACTCTTTTGATTATGAATCATATGAGACATGTAGATCTTGTTTAATTGGAAAGATGACAAAGTCTCCATTCACAGGAAAAGGTGAAAGAGCTAATGATCTTTTGGCCCTCATACATACTGATGTATGTGGTTCACTGAACATATCAGTCAAAGGAGGTTTTAAGTACTTCATCACATTCACTGATGATTTCAGTAGATATGGTTATGTGTATTTAATGAAACACAAATCAGAGTCCTTTGAAAAGTTCAAAGAATTCAAGAATGAAGTACAAAACCAACTAGGTAAGAATATTAAAATTCTTCGATCAGATCGAAATGATGAGTATTTAATCCTAGAGTTTGATGACCATCTGAAAGAGTGTGGGATCCTATCCCAACTTACTCCTCCTGGAACATCCCAATGGAAGGGTGTATCTAAGAGAAGAAATCGAACCCTGTTGGACATGGTCCGATCCATGATGAGTCACACCAATCTTCCAAACTCCTTTTGAGGACATACACCATTAACATCAGCTTACACACTTAACCGTGTTCTATCCAAAAGGTTGAAAAGACACCATATGGGATATGGAGTGGTAAGAGACCACATATGTCTTACATGAAGATTTGGGGTTGCGAAGTTTATGTGAAACGACAAATTTCAACTAAGCTTGAGCCCAAATCTGACAAATGCTTATTTGTGGGGTATCCTAAAGAAACAAGAGGATATTATTTCTACAATCCTTCTGAGGGCAAAGTGTTTGTCGCTCGAACTTGAGTTTTCCTGGAAAGGGATTTTATTTCCAAAGGAACCAGTGGGAGGAAAGTAGAGCTTGAAGAAATTCAAGAATCACAAGGCATTGATACACCTATGGAGGAATCAGAGCAGGAAACACAAGTAGTTGTGTAAGAGCAACCTGCTCAAATAGAACAAGACCAGCGTAGGTCAGGCAGGATACGTCACCTACCTGAGATATATGGATATCTGATCAAGGTAATGTATTACTCATGGATCAAGATGAGCCTGTGACCTACTCATGGAATCTTCGTTTTGATAAAACAGTAAAACTGTATGGATTCATCAAGAACGAAGATGAGACTTGTGTCTACAAGAAGGTTAGTGGGAGCATGATCGTATTCCTGATATTATATGTAGATGACATATTACTCATTGGAATCGATATCCCTACCCTGCAACAAGTAAAGTCTTGGTTGGGGAAATGCTTTTGTATGAAGGACCTGGGTGAAGCAGCCTATCAGAATCTATAGAGATAGATCATGAAATGCTTGGCCTAAGTCAAAGTACATAGACAAAGTGCTGAGACGCTTTAATATGAATGATTCCAATCTGGTTATGTGTTTTGCTTAAATGGTGGCACTGTGAGCTTGAAAAGTTCAACGCAAGATGCAGTTGCTGATTCTACAACTGAGGCCGAGTATATTGCTGCCTTAAGTGCAGCAAAGGAAGCTGTTTGGATCAATAAACTTGGCATAGTCCCTAGCATTGTGGATCCCATTGGTCTCTATTATGATAACAATGGTGTTATCGCACAAGCTAAGGAGCCTAGATCTCACCAACGATCCAAACACATACTTAGGCGTTGTGTGAAAATATGTAAAGTACCTACACTAGACAATATAGCTGACCCACTGACAAAGCCTCTTGCGCAGCAGAAGCATGATGGCCATACTAGATCAATGGGCATACGGGGTATGTCTGATTGGCTCTAGTGCTAGTGGGAGATTGTTGGTGTAAGCCCTAGAGGCCAATACTTTTGGTACTAGTATCGAATTATATATTAATAATAAAAGGCATTTTCTTTATTATGGTTGATTAATAAAGTCCCTAGAATAGATAGTCCGTTTAATGTATTAAGTGTGACTTAATCATGAGAACACATTAAACATAAGGACACTATTCTTAAAGTATCCGTAGTCGAGCTTTAGTGTGAAGTGGGATAACATTAAAGCATTAAGACTATTATGTTTGTAGACTGATGATCACATCTCATGGATCATGGATAAAGAGTTATCAAGTCTTAAACATAGGTATGAATATTAGGAGTAATATTTATACCGGATTGACCCGCTATGAGAATACTATATAGAAAGTTATGCAAAGTGTCATAAGTTATTCTCATGGTGATAATAGTGTATACCACTCTTCGACCTGAAACCACTATAGATCCTAGATGTAGAGTTGAGTGCCTTATTACTGATCCAACGTTATCCGTAACTGGATGACCATAAAGACAGTTGATGAGTACTCCACAAAGCATGCTGAGGGACATGAGTGTCCTAGATGGAATTTGCCAATCCTGCGTAACAGGATAAATGTCTATGGGCCCAATATTGAACTGACAAGGGTGACACGGTCTATACCTTGTGTTCAATATAGACATAAGGGCAAAGGGGTAATTATACACATAATTATTATCACAGGAGGTTTTGTCAGATCACATGACATTTTCGTGACTTGGGTAGCAGTGATGTGTTGCTAGATACCGCTCACTGTTTATTATGTTAAATGCGTGATTTAATATAATTGCCAACGTCGCGAAAACCTATAGGGTCACACACAAAGGACGGATTGATGAGAGATAGAATAATTAAGGAACATCGTAAGGTACGGTGTACTTAAGCAGAATATGAAATATGGTAAGGTACCAAATACTTAAGTGATTTTGGCATATTATGAGATATAGGCCAAAATGCACTTAAGTGGGCTTTTTGGCTTGAAGCCCACACAAGTGGTTCTATAAATAGAGCTCTTGTGCAGAAGCTTTGTATGGGAATACAACACAACTGAAGAGTTGGAATTTCGTATCTCTCTCTCACTCAAAGCCTTCATTCATAAGAGCTAGCACTGCGATTGAAGGAATCCATTCGTGTGGACTGAGTAGAGACGTTGTCATCGTTCAACGTTCGTGATCGCCCCGTGGATTTGTATCCAAGGTTTTGGTCGTTTCAAGAGATCTGCACCAAAGGTTTGAATCGCCACAAGAGGTAACGATTCTATCACTGATCATGCCCATTCGTAAGGATCACTAAATGGAGAAAATTTTAAATTCCGTTGCGCCTTGGATGGCAATTCTCCAACAGTTCTATAATTCACTTAAGGGCACCGTACCTTACGGTATTCCTTAGTTACTCTATCTCTCATCAATCCGTCCTTTGTGTGTGACCCTGTAGGTTTTTGCGGCGTTGGCAATTATATTAAATCACGTATTTAACATAATAAACAGTGAGCGGTATCTAGCAACACATCACTGCTACCCAAGACACGAAAATGTCATGTAACCTGACAATTCCTTCTGTGATAATGTGTATAATTACCCCTTTGCCCTTATGTCTATATTGAACACAAGGCATAGACCGTGTCATCCTTGTCCAGTTCAATATTCGGCCCATAGACATTTATCCTGTTATGCAGGATGGGCAAATTCCATCTAGGTCACTCATGTCCCTCAGCATGCTTCGTGGAGTACCCATCAACTGTCTTTATGGTTATCCAGTTACGGACAACGTTGGATCAGCAATAAAGCACTCGACTCTACATCTAGGATCCATAGTGGTTTCAGGTCGAAGAGTGGTATACACTATTATCACCATGAGAATAACTTATGACACTTTGCATAACTTTCTATATAGTATTCTCATAGCGGGTCAATCCGGTATAAATATTACTCCTAATATTCATACCTATGTTTAAGACTTGATAACTCTTTATTCATGATCCATGAGATGTGATCATCAGTCTACAAACATAATAGTCTTAATGCTTTAATGTTATCCCACTTCACACTAAAGCTCGACTACGGATACTTTAAGAATAGTGTCCTTATGTTTAATGTGTTCTCATGATTAAGTCACACTTAATACATTAAACGGACTATCTATTCTAGGGACTTTATTAATCAACCATAATAAAGAAAATGCCTTTTATTATTAATAAATAATTCGATACAAGTACCAAAAAGTATTGGCCTCTAGGGCTTACACCAACAATCTCCCACTAGCACTAGAGCCAATCAGGCATACCCCGTATGCCCATTGATCTAGTATGGCCATCATGCTTCTGCTGCGCAAGAGGCTTTGTCAGTGGGTCAGCTATATTGTCAAGTGTAGGTACTTTACATATTTTCACATCTCCTCTATCTATTATCTCTCGAATGAGATGATAATGCCTAAGTATGTGTTTGGATCGTCGGTGAGATCTAGGCTCCTTAGCTTGTGCGACAGCACCATTGTTATCATAATAGAGACCAACGGGATCCACAATGCTAGGGACTGTGCCAAGTTCACTAACGAACCTTTTTGATCCAAACAACTCCCATTTCTGCATTTGAGGCAGCAATATACTCGGCCTCGGTTGTAGAATCAACAACTGTATCTTGCTTTAAACTTTTCAAGCTCACAGCGTCACCATTTCAGCAAAACACATAACCATTGGAATCATTCATATTAAAGCGTCTCAGCACCTTGTCTATGTACTCTGACTTAGGCCAAGCATTTTATGATCTATCTCTATAGATTCTGATTCCTAATATATAGGCTGCTTCACCTAGGTCCTTCGTAGAAAAGCATTTCCCCGACCAAGACTTTACTTGTCGCAGGGTAGGGACATCGTTTCCAATGAGTAATATGTCATCTACATATAATACCAGGAATACGATCATGCTCCCACTAACCTTCTTGTAGACACAAGGCTCATCTTCGTTCTTGATGAATCCATATTGTTTTATTGTTTCATCAAAACAAAGATTCCATGATTAGGTCACAGGCTCATCTTGATCCATGAGTAATACATCACCTTGATCCATATATCTCAGGTAGGTGACGTATCCTGCCTGACCTACGCTGGTCTTGTTCTACTTGAGTAGGTTGCTCTTACACAACTGCTTGTGTTTCCTGCTCCAATTCCTCCATAGGTGTGTCGATGTTTTGTGATTCTTGAATTTCTTCAAGCTCTACTTTCCTCCCACTGGTTCCTTTGGAAATAAAATCCTTTTCTAGGAAAACTCCAGTTCGAGCGACAAACACTTTGCCCTCAGAAGGATTGTAGAAGTAATATCCTCTTGTTTCTTTAGGATACCCCACAAATAAGCATTTGTCAGATTTGGGCTCAAGCTTAGTTGAAATTTGTCGTTTCACATAAACCTCGCAACCCCAAACCTTTATGTAAGACATATGTGGTTTCTTACCACTCCATATCTCATATGGTGTCTTCTCAACCTTTTTGGATGGAACACGGTTAAGTGTGTAAGCTGCTGTCAATGTCCCCAAAAGGAGTTTGGAAGATCGGCGTGACTCATCATGGATCGTACCATGTCTAACAAGGTTCGATTTCTTCTCTCAGATACACCATTCCATTGGGGTGTTCCAGGAGGAGTAAGCTGGGATAGGATCCCACACTCTTTCAGATGGTCATCAAACTCTAGGCTTAAATACTCACCACCTCGATCTGATCGAAGAGTTTTAATATTCTTACCTAGTTGGTTTTAACTCGTTAGGTTTCACCCTTTTAGTATTAATGTTATTAATAGGCATTTCGAGATCAATGACATGTAGTCCATTGCTCATTTGTGCAGTAGCATAGAATATATCATTCAAATAAATTGAGCAACAATTGTTCTTTATTATAAATGAAAAACCAAACTTGTCCAAACAAGAAATGGAATTAATATTCCTGCTAATTGCAGGTACATAATAACAGTTCTCTAACTGAATTATAAAACCACTAGGTAAAGTCAATACAAAAGTTCCTACAGCTAAAGCAGCAACCTTTGCTCCATTGCCAACTCGTAGGTCAACTTCACCTTTTGCCAAATCTCTACTCATTTTCAGCCCCTGCACATTTGTACAAATGTGAGAAATGCATCCAGTATCTAATACCCATGATGCAGAAGTAGATAAGTTAATAACAAAAACACCTGAAGTTGAAGTCTCTACTCCATTCTTCGTATCTTCCAGGTACTTTGGGCAGTTTCTCTTCCAGTGTCCGGTCTTACCGCAATGGAAGCAGGTGCCTGCCTTTGCTATACCTCCACTAGGCTTCCAAGAAGCAACAGTGGGTTTGGGTTTGGCAACTTCCTTGCCTTTCCCTTTATCACCCTGCTTAGTGGGCCTTTTGTTCTGTCTCTTTCCATTTCCGATCATCAGAATGGACTTCCCTTTTGACTTCAGATTCTGCTCAGCAGTTCTTAACATGGCGAGCAGTTCAGGAAGAGATTTGTCCATATCAATCATATTGAAATTTAGGACAAATTGACTGAAACTATCTGGCAACGATTGCAAGATCAAATCAGTCGCAAGTTCCTTTTCGAGGGGAAAACCCAATCTCTCAAGGTTTTCCACATACCCAATCATCTTGAGCACATGGGGACCTACAGGGGCTCCCTCAACTAACTTTCTTTGAAAAGGGGCTTTTGAAACTTCAAACCTCTCATGCCTTGCTTGCTCTTGATAGAGCATCTTCAAGTGTTCGATCATATCGAACGCTGACATGTTCTCATGTTGCTTTTGCAATTCTGAGTTCATGGTAGCCAGCATGAGACAAGCAGTTTCATTGGCATCATCGACATGCTTCTTATAAGCATCTCTTTCTGCCTTAGGTGCAGAACTAGGAGGTTCCTCTTCAGGAACAGGTGTCTCCAAGACATACAGCTTTTTATCATGTTTGAGGACAATCCTCAAGTTTCGGTGCCAATCCAGAAAATTTGTCCCAGACAATTTTTCTTTATCAAGGATTGATCGCAAGATGTTGTTAGAGGTGTTTGTTGTCATGGTTATCTACATAAGGATTAAGAAAATATAAGTATCATTGACATATTTAATTAGGCCTTTAATCAAATATGCTCCCACTATTCTACTCAAAACAAATGACCCTCATCATTTGATTCGGAAAATCCCGTTGGAAGATTTTCTAGTGGGTCGAGATCCATATTTCACTTCGTTCTAAGTCCGCGTAGGCGTATTACACAAAACTAGGTTATTTAGGTAGGAACTTATTCCAATTGTATCTCTTACAACTCTCGAAAATTTCAGTTGGGTGAATAACTCCTTATTCCAATCCATCATATGGATTATTCCCAACTCTTGCTTCTAAACATATATAATAAAATTGTAATTAAGTTTGACTCATCGTTTTAGCAGTTGGATATTACAATTATCCCATCGCACCTTAACTAATACAAAACATGCACCTCGCGTAGGCGAAACCTACATTATTCGATACCAGTCTTGATGAGTGCTAAAACTTGGAAAGCAAACATATATAATATTATTATAATTTGTTTAGTTAAGTTTGACCCATTGTTTTAACAGTTGGATAATACAATTATGCCATCGCACCTTACTAATATATAGATCATGCACCTCGCGTAGGCGAAACCTACATTATCTGATACTAGTCTTGATGAGTGCTAAAACTTGGAAAGCATAAACTTAATATTTAGTTTGAGGGAATTGCAATTGTCCTGATCTCACCGGCTTATTTATCATATAAATCGTCTCTCACATGCATCAACATATATTCACATGCATCAACATACATACACATGCATCAACATACATACACAATGAAACAGTTATGGCCCCTAGCGCAATTGTTCTCCCAAGCCAATGAGAGAACCTAAGCTAACCTAATAACGATCTAAGCTTCTCCAAGAAAGATCTTCAAGGTTGTCCTCCTTTAATATTGAATTCTTCTCTAAGCTTCTCCAAGCAAGATCTTCAAGGTTGTCCTCCTTTGATCTTCAAGGTTGTTCTCCTTTGATATTGAAATCTTCTCTTTCTTCATAACATTGTCTTCTTCTCTTTCTTCATAACATTACATTCCAGAAGAAACTCGTTTTTCATACGAGGGTTTGAGATGAGAAAAGAAGTTACATTAAGAGATCAAGAGGAGAGGCACGACACGCAGGTCGTATTTAAAACCCAAAACAAAATGAAGGAAGACTAAAGCCATAACTGATCACAACAGGGCAATAATAACAAACACATTATTATTATTATTAATTTAAATTCCTTTAATTAATTAAAACAAAATTAAATTTCGGCGACCGATCATACTACGCAGAGTTAGCCGGGGGTTCCGCTGCCCGGTCAGCGGACGGTGGTTCATTTGAAATGGACATTGTTTTGCATCAACACAACCCTTGCGTAGTCACAAAAAAGAAACCCCAAAATTTTGACTTTGTGAGTGTGACGACCGTCACAGGCATGTTACGACCGTCACAGGCCATGTGAGTGTGACGACCGTCACAAAACACGTTACGACCGTCACAGGCCATGTGAGTGTGACGACCGTCACAGGGCACGTTACGACCGTCACAGCCAGTTTGTTACGCTCGTCACAAGCTCGTGACAAACGTCACACGGCCAAAATAATGGAACTTTGAAACAGTCTACAGACCTCTTCCAAAAGCCCTAAATTCACAACTCCTTGACGGTACAACCCTTGCGCCGTCACCAACCCTAATGCGCCAATTTCAGACCGTCAAACACACCTCGATTGTTGATTCAGTATGATTGATCAACAGGTCATTGCTTCACCATACTAATGTCGGATTCCGAAGGAAATGACCATTGATCGCTCAAAGGAAAACAACCATTTAGTGTTTGAATGAACGAAACAGAAATAGTATATCACATATACCGTACTTTGCATTAGGATTACTTATATCATATATAAGTTGATCGGTCTCAATTGGGTAACCTATGGACGATCGATGTATCGCTGCTTCACCATACTAATGTCGGTACCGAAGCATAGTCAACATCAATCATCCAACTCGTACACTCATGATGCCAAATTTAATTACCCGTTTAATTAATTGATTCATTCTGTCTTTTAATCATATTAATACAGAAATTAAACAGCTATCCGATTCATGGTTTCGTAAGTGGCTCTGATACCACTGAAGGAGAATTGCGGTCCAAACGCAGCGGAAATTAAAATTTTCTCCTTTAGAGATCCTTACGAATGGTCATGATCAGTGATAGAATATTTACCTCTGATGACGATTGAAACCTTTGGTGCAGATCTCTTGTGACGATCAAAACCTTTGATGCAGATCCACGAAGCGATCACGAACGTTGAACGATGACAACGTCTCTACTCAGTCCACACGAACGGATTCCTTCAATCTCAGTGCTAGCTGGTACGAATGAAGGCTTTAAGTGAGAGAGAGAGAGTGAGAGAGAAAACAAAAATAATGCAACCGCAATGAATGCTTTTGCACAAGGGTTCTATTTATAGAACAACTTGTGTGGGCTTCAAGCTAAAAGCCCACTTAAGTGTATTTTGGCCCATATCTTATAATATGCCCAAAATCACTTAAGCCCATGGTACCTTACCATATTTCATATTCTACTCTAGTACACCGTACCTTACGATGTTCTATAATTCACTTAAGAGCACCGTACCTTACGGTATTCCTTAGTTACTCTATCTCTCATCAATCCGTCCTTTGTGTGTGACCCTGTAGGTTTTCGCGGCATTGGAAATTATATTAAATCACGTATTTAACATAATAAACAGTGAGCGGTATCTAGCAACACATCACTGCTACCCAAGACACGAAAATATCATGTGACCTGACAATTCCTTCTGTGATAATACTTATGTGTATAATTACCCCTTTGCCCTTATGTCTATATTGAACACAAGGCATAGACCGTGTCATCCTTGTCCAGTTCAATATTGGATCCATAGACATTTATCCTGTTATGCAGGATGGGCAAATTCCATCTAGGTCACTCATGTCCCTCAGCATGCTTCGTGGAGTACACATCAACTGTCTTTATGGTTATCCAGTTACGGACAACGTTGGATCAGCAATAAAGCACTCGACTCTACATCTAGGATCCATAGTGGTTTTAGGTCGAAGAGTGGTATACACTATTATCACCATGAGAATAACTTATGACACTTTGCATAACTTTCTATATAGTATTCTCATAGCGGGTCAATCCGGTATAAATATTACTCCTAATATTCATACCTATCTTTAAGAGTCGATAACTCTTTATCCATGATCCATGAGATGTGATCATCAGTCTACAAACATAATAGTCTTAATGCTTTAATGTTATCCCACTTCACACTAAAGCTCGACTACGGATACTTTAAGAATATTGTCCTTATGTTTAATGTGTTCTCATGATTAAGTCACACTTAATACATTAAACGGACTATCTATTCCAGGGACTTTATTAATCAACCATAATAAAGAAAATGCCTTTTATTATTAATAAATAATTCGATACAAGTACCAAAAAGTATTGGCCTCTAGGGCTTACACCAACAAGCATCGCCCTCAGCAGCAGGCTTACCAGCCTCGCAGTAGTAATCCAGCTGGTCAAAGTTATGAGAGGAAGAAGATCACTTTCTATCCGATTCCGGTATCATATGCAGAGATGTATCCCTCTTTAATAGAGCAGAAGCTGATTACTCCTAGGGATCCTCCGGCTATACCTGTCAACCCTCAGTGGTGGTATAAGCCTGATTTGCACTGTGTCTATCATTCTGGCGCTCCGGGCCACGATGTAGAGAACTGCTTTCAGTTGAAGACTAAGGTTCAGGACCTTATGAGATGCGGCATTCTGAGCTTTGAGGACTCAGGCCCCAATGTTAAGAAGAACCCATTGCCCGAGCATGGGAAGTCAGTCAACATGGTCTAGGGTTGCCCTAGCAAGTACAAGGTCAAATATGTAAGCCATATTCGACAGTCATTGGTCGAGTTGCATCGATTGCTGTGTGATTATAGTCATTTAGAGCACGACCATGACAAATGTCGTATCTGCTCTGTCAATCGTTTGGGTTGCCGCCAAGTGCGAAAGGATCTCCAAGAGTTGCTAAATGATGGGACTATTGAGATTCTGCAGAATAGAAACGTTGATGAAGATGAACCAGAGGTGAATGTGATTTCTCCTGTGTTCAAGATCCCAGAGCCTGTTGTCATCCGATATGATGGTAGCAAACAGAAGGTCTCTCCTTCTCTGGTCATCAAGCCTGCAGGCCCTGTGCCTTATTCTTCTGAGAAAGCGATTCCCTTTCGTTACAGTGTTGTTGCTGTTGAAGATGGGAAAGAAGTGTCGTTGCCTTCAACCTCTGTGGTAAATATTGCTGATGTGAGCGGGTTGACCCGTAGTGGTCGTGTGTTTTCGGCACCCCCAAAGACTCATGTTGTTTCTGATTCCGCTGAGCGTCCGGTTGGGACTGCAGTGAATGTTCCGAAACCGGCACCTGTTGCCAAACCCTCCTCTGTACAAAAGACTCCTACTTCTTCTGTTGGCCCTAGTGGCATTGTGAATGAAGAGTGTGATGAGATGCTGAAGCTCATCAAGAAGACTGAGTACAATGTTGTAGATCAGCTTCTACAAACGTCGTCCAAGATCTTTGTGCTATCTTTGCTTCTGAATTCAGAACCTCATAGGGAGGCTCTGCAGAAAGTGTTGGACCTGGCTTATGTTGATCATGATGTCACGATTGAGCAGTTTGACAGCATAGTTGCAAAGATTACTGCTTGCAACACTTTAAGTTTCTGCGAAGCTGATCTTCCTGAGGAGGGAAGAGACCACAACTTGGCTTTACATATTTCTATGAACTGCAAGAACGAAGCCATGTCCAACGTGCTGGTGGACACTGGGTCATCTCTAAATGTATTGCCGAAGACCACTCTTTCGAGATTGTCATATCAGGGGCCTCCCATGAGGCAGAGTGGTGTCGTTGTGAAAGCTTTCGATGGGTCGCGCAAGACCGTGATTGGGGAAGCTGATCTCCCAATCAAGATTGGACCAAGCGATTTCCAGATCACCTTTCAGGTTATGGATATCCACCCATCTTATAGATGTCTCCTTGGTAGACCATGGATTCACGAGGCTGGCGCCGTGACATCCACCCTACACCAGAAGCTGAAATTCGTCAAGAATAAGAAACTGGTTGTGGTAGGGGGAGAAAAGGCTCTCCTGGTTAGCCACTTGTCTTATTTCTCATATATTGATGTTGAGGATAAAGTTGGAACGCCTTTCCAAGTTTTGTCTATTGCTGAGCCGATTGAGAAGAAGTCTCCTTCATTTGCTTCCTATCGTGATGCGAAACTGGACATCGAATGTGGTGCAGTTGCTGGTTTAGGGAAGATGATTGAGCTTGAAGACAACAAGTCCCGGGCTGGCATTGGCTATTCTTCTGGGGCATTCAACGAGCAAGGGCTGTTCAAGAGTGGAGGTTTCATCCACGCCAATCAGACTGAAGAAACTGCTGCTATTCTGGAAGAGGATGCAGAGGATTTGAGCAACTTTGTCATCCCTGGTGGTGCCTGCCACAATTGGGTCGCTGTGGATGTTCCTACGGTCATTCATAAGTCAGCGTAATTTGTTCACTTTGTTCAAAAACCCTTCTCCCATGCCAAAAGGAGAAGTGATGACATTCTTGGCATCATATATACAATGATATTTTCATTCAATTAATGCATTGTTAAACATTTGTCTTTCCATTTGTTTTCACTTTTTGCTTTTTGCATGAAATCAGTGATCACAAAAAACCCCTAAAAAAAGAAGAATAAAAGCAATCTTTTCATCTGCATAATGATTTGTTTGTTTAAATTCTAAAGCTTTTTATTATCCAAAATCATTATGCAGGTTGATTCTAAAACCCATTGAACATAATGATCCAACGCCATCTCCCAATTTTGAATTCCCTGTATTTGAAGCAGAGGAAGATGACGTTGAAGGGATTCCTGATGAGATTTCCCGTCTCCTTGAGCACGAAGAGAAGATCATTCAGCCACATCTCGAGAATCTGGAAACAGTCAACTTGGGGTCTGAAGATTGTGTTCGTATGGTGAAGATTGGGGCACTCCTTGAAGAGTCTGTCAAGAAGGGGTTGATCAGTTTGCTACGAGAATATTCCGATATCTTTGCTTGGTCGTATGAAGACATGCCAGGTCTAGATACAGATATTGTGCAATATTTCCTGGCTTTGAAGCCTGAGTGCGTGCCAGTGAAGCAGAAGCTCAGAAGAACTCATCCAGATATGGCAGTGAAGATCAAAGAAGACGTTCAGAAGCAAATTGATGCGGGGTTTCTGGTGACTTCTACATATCCTCTATGGGTGGCCAACATTGTGCCTGTGCCTAAGAAAGACGGAAAAGTCCGTATGTGTGTTGATTACAGAGATTTGAATAAAGATAGTCCGAAAGATGATTTTCCTCTATCACACATTGACATGTTGGTAGACAATACAGCTAAATTCAAAGTCTTCTCGTTTATGGACGGATTTTCCGGTTATAATCAAATCAAGATGGCACCCGAGGATATGGAGAAGACAACATTCATCACACCTTGGGGAACATTATGTTATCGAGTGATGCCCTTCGGTTTGAAGAACGCCGGAGCCACGTATCAACGTGCTATGACTACCTTGTTTCATGATATGATGCACAAGGAGATAGAGGTCTATGTCGACGACATGATTGCTAAGTCCCGAACAGAAGTTGAACATGTTGAACATTTGTTGAAGCTTTTTCAGCATTTGAGGAGGTACAAGCTTCGTCTGAATCCGAACAAATGTACATTTGGAGTCCGTTCTGGCAAGTTGTTGGGCTTTATTGTCAGCGAGAGAGGTATTGAAGTTGATCCTGCAAAGGTCAAAGCAATACAAGAGATGCCTGCGCCCAAAACTGAGAAGCAAGTCCGAGGTTTTCTTGGTCGCTTGAACTATATTTCCAGATTTATATCCCACATGACTGCCACATGTGCGCCGATATTCAAGCTTCTTCGGAAAGATAAGTCTCTTGATTGGACCGAGGATTGCCAGAACGCTTTCGACAATATCAAAGAGTATCTGTCTGAACCTCCGATCTTGTCTCCGCCTGTAGAAGGAAGACCTCTGATCATGTATTTGACTGTTCTTGAAGATTCGATGGGTTGTGTACTCGGTCAACAAGACGAATCGGGAAAGAAAGAATCTGCTATTTACTACCTCAGTAAGAAGTTTACTGATTGTGAGTCTCGATACTCTATGCTTGAGAAGACGTGTTGTGACTTGGCTTGGGCTGCTAAGCGTCTACGCCAGTACATGATAAATCATCCAACTTGGTTGATATCCCGATGGATTCAATCAAGTATATTTTCGAGAAGCCTGTTTTAACCGGGAGGATTGCCCGTTGGCAGATGTTGTTGTCTGAGTATGATATCGAGTATCAAGCTCAGAAAGCTATTAAAGGTAGTATCTTGGCTGACCATTTGGCACATCAGCCGATTGAAGATCATCAGTCTGTTCAGTACGACTTCCCAGACGAGGAGATTCTATATTTGAAAATGAAAGATTGTGACGAGCCTACACTTGATGAAGGTCCGGAACCTGGTTCCAGATGGACGATGGTGTTTGATGGCGCTGTGAATCAGTACGGAAATGGAATTGGGGCAGTAATCATCACTCCTCATGGCACACATATTCCTTTTACAGCAAGGCTAACTTTCAAATGCACGAATAATATGGCTGAGTATGAAGCCTGTATTATGGGACTGGAAGAATGTATTGATTTGAGAATCAAGCATCTTGATGTGTATGGTGATTCGGCCTTGGCTGTCAATCAGATCAAGGGTGAATGGGAGACGAATCAACCTGGTCTCATCCCGTATAGAGATTATGCGAGGAGGATTTCAACGTTCTTTACAGAAGTTGACTTTCATCATATTCCTCGAGAAGATAATCGGATGGCAGATGCGCTTGCTACGCTTGCTTCAATGATTGTAGTCAAGTATTGGAATGAAGTTCCCAATATCACCGTGATGCGCTTGGATAGACCAGCTCACGTGTTTGCAGTTGAAGAAGTCAAAGATGATAAGCCTTGGTATTTTGATATCAAGAACTTCCTTCAGAACCAGGTTTACCCGCCTGGGGCATCTGCGAAAGACAGGAAAACTCTGAGAAGGTTGTCAGGCAGTTTCTACCTCAGCGGTGAAGTGCTTTATAAGAGAAATTTTGACATGGTTCTGCTCAGATGTGTGGATAGACACAAAGCAAACCTGTTGATGACTGAGGTCCATGAGGGTTCATTTGGTACTCATTCCAATGGACATGCCATGGCTAGAAAGATGTTAAGAGCAGGCTACTATTGGCTGACAATGGAGTCTGACTGCTGCAAATATGTGAAGAGATGCCACAAGTGTCAAATTTATGCGGATAAGATTCATATTCCTTTGACACTTCTGAATGTGATTTCATCACCATGGCCTTTCTCTATGTGGGGAATTGACATGATTGGCATGATTGAACCGAAAGCGTCCAACGGACACCGGTTTATTCTCGTAGCAATTGATTACTTCACCAAGTGGGTTGAAGCCGCATCATATGCGAATGTGACCAGGCAGGTGGTCGTGAAGTTTATCAGGAATCAACTTATTTGTCGTTATGGTGTGCCAGATAAGATCATTACTGATAATGGATCTAATCTGAATAATAAGATGATGGAAGAGTTGTGCGTTGAATTCAAGATTGCACACCATAACTCCTCTCCCTACAGACCTAAGATGAATGGGGTTGTTGAAGCTGCTAACAAGAATATCAAGAAGATTATCCAGAAGATGGTTGTCACGTACAAAGATTGGCATGAGATGCTGCCATTTGCTTTGCATGGATATCGTACATCTGTCCGCACTTCAACAGGGGCAACCCTTTTCTCTCTTGTTTACGGCATGGAGGCTGTTCTCCCAGTAGAGGTGGAGATCCCATCAATGAGAGTCTTGATGGAAGCCAAGTTGACTGATGCTGAATGGATTCAGAGTCGTTACGACCAACTGAATTTAATTGAAGAGAAGCGATTGACTGCCATGTGCCATGGTCAGTTATATCAGCAGAGAATGAAGAAAGCATTCGATAAGAAGGTCAAGCCTCGTGTGTTCCGAGAAGGTGACCTCGTGCTCAAGAAAGTCTTGTCTTTCGCGCCCGATTCCAGGGGCAAGTGGACTCCAAACTACGAGGGTTCATATGTTGTCAAGAGAGCCTTTTCAGGCGGAGCTTTGATGCTCACAACTATGGATGGGGAGGATTTCACTCGTCCTGTGAATTCAGATGCAGTCAAGAAATACTTTGCCTAAAAAAATATAAAAAAAAGAGAGCATATGAAAAAACAGAATAGCTCGCTAAGTTGAAAACCCGAAGGGGCGGCTTAGGCAAAAATGAGCGTCTCGTTGGAAAACCCGAAAGGGCGATCCAGGCAAAAATTAGAGACATGAAAAAAATGAATTTGCATCCCGCTAGATTGAGTACCTCACCCTAGGGCAATCTAGGCAAAAATTAGGGATTTGGCAAGTAACTGCATCCTGACAAGACTTTCTGTTTCGCAACTGTCTTTTCGTCAGAGACTCTCGATTCGTCGCCGACTGAAGCTTCGGATACATCGAAATTCAAATTGGTAGAGAAAGGATCATTATGTTCAATGTAGCCCTCTTCCAATATATATCACTGATTTCAAACTTGTATAGATCTATGGAGTCTTGCCATTCGCAGACTACCATTCCATCAAATCAATTTGAGCTTTTATCCAATTATTTACACTCTTGTTTGTTTCAATTCAACAAATGTTTTGTATGTTTTAATTGATAAAATGTCATTGTTTTAAACAAACAAATTTTTCATAAAAATTGTTTTTAAACAAAGTGAACATTCACAATGATGAAAGGATACTTAAGAATTTCCCAGTGCTCTCCCAAGGGTGGCATGATTTCCAATAGGGTAAGACATTCGTTCATTATTCCTGGCATGTTTGTATCCTCTTTCTCCAGATCGTTGTTGGGGTTGCTCCCCAAACAGAGCTTCTGTTGAGTTTGTCTGTGTTCCCAGAGCAGAGTGCTTGTTGGAAACTTCAGTTTTCCTCTCTTGCAGCATTCTCTCCCCAGCACGGTTGATTTCCTTTTGGAAGATTCAGTAGTTGGTGGGTTGACACCCCGTTACTTTGTCTTTTTCCCCGGTGAAGTCTCCAGAGGAGCTGTTGATATGATATTTCATCTGTGATATCTTCCCATCAGAGTGCTTGTCGAGGTTTTCACCTCCCCTCCCTTCAGCAGAGCAGTGAGGTCTTTCCTCCTCAGCAGTTGTGGTATTTTATGAAGGTTCAGCATTTGGTGGTCGATCCCCGGTTCTCCTTCTATTTTCTCAGGTAAATCTCCAGTAGATTGGTTGCATGGTTGATTGTATCTGTGTTGATTTCTCCCCTGCAGAGAGTGGGTGATTTCCTGATGTTTTGATCCCCAGTAGAGTGGCTTGTATGGCAGAATCTACTTGTGTGATTTTTTTTTCTCCCTCAGTGGGTTGTTCCCCAATGGAGTCGCTGACAGTATCCCCAGTAGAGTTGCCTGTGCGGCTAGATTCTACTTGTGTGTTCTGTTCTCTTCAGCAGTTCTTGCCTGTGCAGCGAACACCTTTTTCTCAGATGAGAATGATAATCTCTTGCAGAAGTCTCATGATTTCTCTATATCCCCAACAGAGTTGCTTTCGTGGCAGTTTCTGCCTGCTTTGAACTTCTGTTCCCCAGTCGGGTTGGTTATTGATCCATCATTCAGAGATTTTGTGATTTCTTTGATATCTCTGATCTCTTGCTTCCTCGCAGATCTTTGCTTTTCAGCATGCAGATCTCCAGCAGATTGGCTTTCCATTGGATTTCTTGGGTTTTCCTCTGGAAGTGTAGTACCGGGCGGTTGTTCCCTGGGCCTGTTTGTGTTAGAAATGTCTGTTTTGTCAACATTCATCAAACATAAATCACGCATATTCATGCATAATCATAAACATACAGATATTCATGTTGCATTTTTTGCCATATATCTTTTGTTTGTTGTCTCCTGCTAATGGTGATACAGATCTCTCCAGCAGATCTCCCCAAGCAGATGTCGGGTGTCTAATCTCTCAATATAGAGTCAGCCCTTTAAGCAGAAAGTGTCTATCCTTTCCTGCCATTTCCCCACTGAGATACATCCTCATGGATGATGGTTGTTTTCGTTCCCTCCCAACACACATAATGGGATGGGTTTTCCCTTTTGAGTTCTATCCTCATTAGGACGAGTCTTGATTCAAGTTCGCCTTTTTGGTTTGATCCTAAATTGGCCTTTTTTCAACTGTCTCTTGTGCTTCCCTGTGGTATAAATGAATAGTTGCTTACTAACCGGCGCTCATTCATCTTATCCTCAGTGGAACTTTTGGCTTTCTTCCTACAAACCGGCAGTAGTAAGTCCTATCTGTGTGGTTTATTACTTACTACCCGGTAGTTATAAACCCTATTTTCTCCTCTAGCAGAGTTAACTTTGTTGTTCATCCATACCAATGACAGTTACTCTTATGTGGTTTTCTACCCAGTATTTGGTAGATGTAATCCCCTCTTTGTGGTTATCTTCATCCAGTATTCGATGATTGATTTTCCCTCTCTCTTCTGGGTAATTGCTCTGAGTAAGCAATTTTATCCCCAGCGGGTCCTTTCACCGTTTGCCAGTGATTGTGTTCCCCGGATCATTGATTTTCATCAATGTATTCCCAGCGAGCCTTCTTTCGTTTACCTGTTTGTTGGTAATGTTTGTTGCTCCTTCGATTGGTCATCATTATATACCTAATTTGGTATCCCGATGCCTTTCTTTTCGGATGATTTACCCTTTAACAACCTACAACCCGGTTATGGATAATCTTCCATGCGAGTATATTATCTATGTTTTGACGGCTATAGATAATATATCTCATGCACTCTTCGGTTGAAGCCTTTCGTGTTTCCCCAGGCGAGTAAGATTCGTTGTCCCTTTGTGGAACCGAATACTCACCCCTTCTCCTGGATAATTGCCGGATGCTTGCAATTTATCCTCAGTGAGTCATCTTTCGTCTACCCTGTTGTCGTTGGTAACGATTGTTTCTCTTTTCGGTTGATTCATCCTTTAACAACCTACAACCCGGTTATGGATAATCTTCCATGCGAGGTTATTATTTATGTTTTGACGGCTATAGATAATATATCTCATGCACTCATTGGTTCAATCTTTCGATTGTTTTCTCCAGCAGAGTAAGATTCGTATTCCTTGCGAAATCGAATGTCCATCCTATAAACAAGTCTACTTTTCTAGCTTTCTTCAGGATGATGAGTGTTTTGGAACACAAACCAATTCACGATTTCGGTCGATTTATCCTTTAACAACCTACAACCCGGTTATGGATAATCTTCCATGCGAGTATATTATCTACGTTTTGACGGCTATAGATAATACATCTCATGCACTCTTTGGTTGAATCCTTTGTTTGTTTCCCCAACTGAGTAAGATTCGCATTCTTTACAGAATCGAATGTCCATCCTATAAACAAGTCTGCTTTTCTAGCTTTCTTCAGGATGATGAGTGTTTTGGAACACACACCAATTCACGCCTTGGTCGGTCACCTGTTATATACCTACAACCCGGTATCCTTGGTGTTCCTTCCTGTCTGCTCCCTATTGCGATCTTGGTCCCCTGTGGAGTCAGATTTCCCTGAGTTGAAGTATACCTTTTTTCAGGTTTTCCTCAGATGATTTGGTCGACTGATATCTCTCACCCGTACACAGGTCTTAGATATTCATTCTTCCCGAGCATGTTACTCACTAACCGGTAACATCTCATCCTTTGGTTTCCCCTGGAAAGTCTTTTGTTAGATTTCCCCAGCGAAGTTGTGGATAGTTTGAGTCAGCTTGAGTCTTTCCAATGGATGTGTTTTCCTTTGGAGTTCTTTACTCCCCGGTAAGGTCTCCAGTCCAGTCGTGTCCTGCTCACGCAGCGTCAGTTTCTCCTAATTCCGAGTCGTGTCCTGCTCATGCATTTTTTTCTCTTATCCCCATGAGAGTCCTGTTAGAGTCTCTGTTCCTGGTGAGTGTATCACTCCGATGGATCGTCTTTTCTTCTTTGTGGACTCGTATTCCCCACAAAGATAGTTTGTTTTGCATTCATACATTTGCATCATGAGGTCTCTCAGGGACCAAAAATTCGTCTCATTATTGTTATTTAAGCCCATTCTACCGCATCGAGATAAAGACTTTAACCTTCACTTCTCCGGCTAGAATGACCTTAAATAGGGGCATCTGTAAGACCCCAATTTTGTCCCTGAGATCCCTCATGGCATCATATCGTATCATTGCATTTGCCTCAAGGATCATTAGACACCTTGCTTCCTTCCCTGTGGGTGGGTTATCTTTTGAGAGTGGTTCTTGATCACCAAGCATTCCTTGCATTTATATGTCATTGCTTTTCTTTTAATCACTAACCAAAAGTACAAAAATATGTCATCTAACCTTTGTCTTGCAGATGAAGCAATAACAGGTCAAGGCAATCAAAGGCATTCATTGAGCAATAGATGGTGGTCATTCTTGAGATTTGGACCCCACAGTCATTCACAAGAGTTCACATGAGTTGTGATGCCATTTTGAAGCAAAATCCCAAGTGTTAGAGGCTTGAATTTCCTCAGAACATTCTCAAGTCAACTGAAGACCTAGAAAGTCAACTGCAAAGTCAACTGTGGATTTGGAGGTGGGAAGTGATTAGAAATACTTCATTCATGTTCAAACAAGTCTCATTTGACATTTCAAACACTCACATTGAAGAATTTGAAGTCAAGTCAAGAATTTCCAAAAATAGCAAGTGACCTATAATTTGAACTTTCCAAAAATGGAAAGATTTTGAACCAACTTCAACTCAATATTACATCATCAAGAAGGCTTCAAATGAAATTTTGTTGAACATGAAAGTTGTAGATCTTTCCCTCCCATTTCCAAAATGTCCAAGATCATGAATTTCTAATGTGTGGTTGAGGAGATATGATCCAATCATGGCAAAGTGTGCTTGAAAATTCAAATGGGCATAACTTTTGAACCAAAGCTCCAAAATGAGTGGTTCTTTTTGCATTTTGTTCATCATGACTTGTAGTTTCCAAACATCTCATTACATGGCTTGAATTTCCCTTGCATGATCATGTGCTCACTCATGAAGATTTTTGAATGAAATTTCATAAAATCAATTTGGATGATTATATGCATGAAATACCAATCCCAAAGCTTGCATGGGCCTTGTTTAAGTGGTTTTGGATCAGAGTTGAGCACTGTTCACGTGGCTACCTCATGCATGGGGGTGAAAATCCAATTTGTGCATACACCTTAAAACTTGATTAATTTCAATTAGCTTTGGCTTAAACAGGTTTTCAGCATCATTAGCAAGTTGTATATAGTGTTAATCATAACTGCATTCATCATTAACATTCATTTTTAGATCTAGATTCAAAAATCATCCAAATTTTTCTCTCAAAAATGTTTTGCAATTCTTCACACAAGAGCCATTTCTACTGATTGATTCATGATCATGAAGCATTTTTGAGTGGAATTGGACGTGAATTCGAAGCAAATCGTGCCAGTTTGGACCATATTCAAAGCTTGAAGGTTCAATGGAGCTTGCAAATTGAGCTGGATTCGTGCATGCTGGAGCTTCTAATTCATCATCAATCACATCAACAAGCATTGTGGAAGAGATTTGAGGCATTGCTGAGCTTGGTAGCACACGATTCAGTTTCTGCTCTTCAAAGAGGTTAGGTTTCGAGTTCAATCATTTTGCAATTCATGATGATATTTGTGTAGATCTTGGCTTGGTGATGATTTTGATATGAAAATTGAGTGAAATGGCGCAATATTCATGAAGTTATGCTTGATTGAAAGTTTGATGTCAAAATTGTATTTCCTTCGATCTGCACTTGTTAGGATGTTTTTGCATGATTTGTTTGTGGATCTTTGATGTGCATGGAATGATGATTCGAATGGTGTAATTTTTGTTGGATTCTGGAATGTTTTTGGATTTTTTGGAAATCTGCGTTTGAAGTTCATCTTCATCTTCATGAGGAAGATGAAGATCATATCATTTTCCAGAATTAGCTACCATTGTTCATCGACTGCTACGATTTTGCTACGAAATTCCTCATTAGCTACGAATTCTGGAGCGCTAGGGTTTTACAGTCAAAACGGTGCCGTTTTAGGCTTAGCGCGCATTTTTTTTAAAAATCAACCAGGTTCGATCCTGGCGCGCACCGCTTTTCAAAATTGCCATGCTATTTTTCACTTTCCCTCCCATTTTGCCATGCTATGTCCATTTTGACTTCAATTATTTTCATGAACTTAGAAAAATCATAACAAATTGAAAACTCATCCAAATTCATCCCAATTTTTTGCAAAATGCTCCTCACTCTGTCTAGTTTTTTATGATCATGAATTTGCAAGTTGTGCATTGCTGGAAAAATAATTTGTCCTAGGTTGATTGATCATATGTCTAATTGTGACCTTGCCTTGCTTATCTCGTTGTGAAATACTTGTTTCTTATCCAATGAACCTGAAATTTTGCATGCTGATTCTAGACACATTGCTTGACATTTTGGTTTTGGGTTGGTATTTTTCCTTTGCTCCATTGTTGTTTTATACTTGTGCTAAATTGGTGTGACAATTTGTGTCACACCTTTGATTGTTCAACTTGTACCACTTGATTTCTATGCCAAATGATCTCTGATTCTTCTGATTTTTTGTATGTTGATCATGTTAGATGTCTTGAATGTGCATGATTTTTTCCAGATTTATTTGAATCATTTCTGTTTTGATTTGAAGTTTTCATTCATGTTGATCACATATGAGCTTTGAAATTGCCTTGAACTTCACTTGATCATGAAATGCTTTTGGTGATTGATTTTGATGTGAGCCTTTTTAGGATATGTCAATATGTGTTTGAAGTTACTTTGTGTTAAATTTCAGCCCCTGTTTTGGATTCTTTCTCCATCTTTGACCCTAGGTTTTGACCTAGTGGTTTGTTGCTTACTTGTGAGCTTTGATTTCAGGTTTAAGCATCCAAGTTCCCTAGTTGATGATGCTTCATCTTGTGAATATTGACATTTTCTTTTGATTACTAATATTGTGTGTTTTGTAGGTTGATGCTAACTCACTTGAATTTGCCTTATAGCTTACACATTTTGTACATTGAGATCATCTGTTGCTTATTGACTGTTGTCTGTTTGTCTGAGTGTTGTACTGATTTGTTTAGTGTTTCCACAGGTACCTAAGTTGCTTTAAGTTCATTTGAACTTTGCTTTTGCTTGGTTGCTTAACCACTTAGGTATGATCCCTAATCTTCATGTAGTCTGGAAGACCTACTGTTATTGGTAGGCACCTGTCTGAAGCCCTCCTTAAGAGGCAATGCTTGTGTTTGTTTAATGTTGTGCCAAGCAGGTAAAGTCCTCTCATGAGGCAATTGGCAGATAAAAGAGATGTGTAATCCATCTCCTGCTACTCAGTGTGTCATTCACTTTGCTCACACCATGTGTTGATGCATTGTGAATAAGAACCCAAGATCTTATAGAGTCAATCATTTGTGGAGAAGAGTTCCTACTTTCTGAACTCCCACACTTTCCATTGATCAAAGCTCTCCCTGACCAGGGATAAGAGCTATGAGGCACACCCCTCATCTCCTTTTCATCTGCTTCACCCTAACTCTCAATGTTAGGGTTAAGAGCTCAAAACACCCCATTCCAGTTGGCTGTAAAGCCTAACCTTGCTTGACCCTAATTGATTGTATATAGTGTGTGCTAATTGACTTGTTTGTTTGCTTACTTGATTCATCTGTATATGTTTGCTTGAGTGTGCCTTTGTGCATGTATCTTCATCACTTGTATATCATTTCATAACATTGTTCATCACTTTGTAACATTTGGTTTTGTCCATGGAGGAGGCAAGCATAAGTCCATTGATTGGCATTTGCTTCCCATGATATGGTAGGAGACTAGTATAAGTCCATTGATAGGCATCTGGTATCCTTGTTTCTTTGTTTTGTGAGACTAGTATAAGTCCATTTATTGGCATCTGGTATCCATGTTTCTCTTTGCTTTAGGAGATTGGTGTAAGTCCATTTATTGGCATCTGGTATCCATGTTTCTCTTTGTTTTAGGAGATTGGTGTAAGTCCATTTATTGGCATCTGGTATCCATGTTTCTCTTTACTTTAGGAGATTGGTGTAAGTCCATTTATTGGCATCTGGTATCCATGTTTCTCTTTGTTTTAGGAGATTGGTGTAAGTCCATTTATTGGCATCTGGTATCCATGTTTCTCTTTGCTTTAAGAGATTGGTGTAAGTCCATTTATTGGCATCTGGTATCCATGTTTCTTTTTTTGTTTTGGGAGATTGGTATAAGTCCATTGATTGGCATCCGGTATCCATTTTGTTTTGTGAGATTGGAATAAGTCCATTGATTGGCATCCGGTATCCATTTGCTTTGTTCATCTGTTATTTGCTTGTTGCCTTTTCCAAAGGAATCACTTGAATCATCTACATATGATCTCAAGAGGTGAACACCTAAGAAGTTTTACTTCCTCACCCTCCCACCTTTTGTTTCTTTAAAACCTCCATTTGCATGTTAACCCAAAACCTGAAAACTATTGTGCAAACATTTTCATCTGTTTTTCAAATTAGAAACCTAGGCCCTAAGCCTTTGATTTTCAAACCCCATCTTCACAACACTTCTTTTGAATTGAATTCTAATCATACTTTGACTTCATATTTTGTGAATACTCATAACCAGTTAATTTCACTCACTCAATTACTTTTGTGGCCCAAGTCCACTTCTTAATCAAGTTTTCATACATTAGCCATAGGTTTCAATTATCTTAGTGGTTGATGTTAATCTCGCCTTTTGTCCTTAGTGATCGAACTGTAAGACTTCCATACTGAAAACAGGGTTAACCCCTCTAGTATGTCGAAGCTATTCTCACATGGTGGACTTGTTGTTTGTATAAGGTTGAGTTTTTCTCCCGTGGATAATGAAAGACCTTAGGGCTTTTATTTAAAATCAATCCACTCACTTACTTTTGGAAATCTTTTAGCCGAACTACGGCGTTTTGATCCTTACCTTCCATGGAAAGGTACGTAGGCAACGGGTTCATCCGTTCAAACACAAAAACAATAAAAATTGTATATTCTTTCTCTCATCCCTTTAATCCATGTTTGCACAATAAATATGTCATAAACAAATAACATTTCATACAACAAGTTGTGAAAAGAGGTTCCCTAGGAGTACCTAGGACGTTTTGGGTGCCTAACACCTTCCCATTGCGTAATTAACCCCTTACCCAGATCTCTGACCTTTTCATTAGTTTTCTATGTGTAAAACTTCTTAGGCTTTTGTTCGCTTTTTAGCCATTCCTTTGGATAAATAAAAGTGCGGTGGCGACTCTACCTTTGTATGCTTTACTTTTGATTTAATCAATAAATCATAAAGTGACGAATACACCGCTACACCTGGCAAATGGTGAAAAGTTTTTAGTATAGTCAATTCCTTCTTGTTGACTATGGCCTTGTGTAACCTGTCTGGCTTTGTTTCTTACCACTTCTTCTTTCTCATTTAACTTGTTTCTGAACACCCATTTTGTTCCAATAACATGTTTCCCTTGGGGTCTTGGTACTAGATCCCACACGTCCTTTCTAGTGAACTTATTTAGTTCTTCTTGCATAAACAATATCCATTATGAGTCTAGCAGAGATTCATCAATGGATGTTGGTTCTGTGACAGATACCGGACCCAGAAGCATTGTATGAATGATCATCTAGTTCATATAGGATTTGTCTTGTCACCCATAATCAAATCTTCAGAATAAGGGAAATTTTGCTTGTACTTTCTCTGAGGTGCTGGTGTGTTAGAAGATTGTAGTTATGATTATTCAATTTCATGTTGAGCACTTCCAGGGTCTTTTACCTCAGAGGCCTTTCCTTCAGAGTTTGAGTAGATGATTTCCAAATCTGCAAACTTTTCAACTTGCTTTGACTTTTTTAGAGTCAATCTTATCGTCGAACTTAACATGAATTGATTCCTCAACAATATTAGTTCCAGTGTTATATACTTTATAGCCTTTTGAGCGTTTAGAATATCCTAACATGATATTCTTTTAAGCTTTATAATCAAACTTGTTCAGATTGTCTTTAGTATTGAGCATAAAACAAATACATTTAAATGGATGAAAATAAGAAATGTTGGGCTTTCTGTTCTTTCATAATTCATAAGGAGTCTTACCCATAATAGGTCTTATATAGATCATGTTTTAAATGTAAAATGCAGTATTCATTGCTTCTACCTAGAAGTGCTTTGCAATATTTGTCTCATTGATCATGTTTCTGGTCATTTCTTGCAAAATACGATTTTTCCTCTCTACAACTTCATTATGTTGAGGACTTCTAGGATAGGATAAATCATGAGAGATGTCATTATCTTCAAAAAGTTTTTCAAAATCTTTATTTTTAAATTCACAATCATGATCACTTTTGACTCTAGCAATTGTTAAGCTTTTTTCATTTTGCACTTGTGAGCAGAAGGTAGTAAACACATATTGTGACTCGTCCTTGTGTATTAATAACTTTACCCATGTCCATCTGTTGTAGCCATCTACAATGAATAATCCATACTTCTTGCCTATTATTGAAACTATTTTAACTGGACCAAACAGATCAACGTGCAAGAGTTCCATAGACCTAGAAGTGGAAACAACATTATTTGCTTTAAAGGAAGTTTTAGAAAACTTTCCTTTCTGACATGCCTCAAAAAGAGCATATAAAGAAAACTTCAGATTTGAAAGGCCTCTGACTAAGTTGAGCTTGTTGAGATTAGATATTCTTCTTGTGCTAACATGACCCAACCGTATATGTCAAGTCCATTGCTCTTTGTTCACTGACATAAGGCATTTTACATTTTGTTTTTCTAAATCAGAAAGTTTAATTTTATAAAAAAAAAATTCCTCTCGCCACTGAAGAGTACAAATTCATCCTTTTGACTCAGAGCTTTGCAGGACCTTTAATTGAAGAAAATATCATAACCAGTGTCACTTAATTGACTTATGGATAACAGATTATGCATTAGACCTTTAACTAATAAAACATTGATAATAGTGAAGGAGAAGAGCGATCCAAAATGCAGCGGAATTTAAAAATTTCTCCTTTAGTGATCCTTACGGATGGGCATGATAAGTGATAGAATCGTTACCTCTTGTGGCGATTGTAACCTTTGATACAGATCTACGGAGCGATCACGAACGTTAAACGATGACAACTCCTCTACTCAGTCCACACGAACGGATTCCTTCAATCTCAGTGCTAGCTGCTACGAATGAAGGATTTGAGTGCTAGCTGCACAAGGGTTCTATTTATAGAACCACTTGTGTGGGCTACAAGCTAAAAATCCCACTTAAGTGTATGTGGCCCATATCTTATAATATGCAAAAATCACTTAAGCATGTGGTACCTTACCATATTTCATATTATACTTAAGTACATTGTACCTTACGATGTTCTACAATTCACTTAAGTGCACTGTACCTTACGGTGTTCCTTAGTTACTCTACCTCTCATCAATCCGTCCTTTTGTTTGTGACCCTGTAAGTTTTCGCGGCATTGGCAATTATATTAAATTACGTATTTAACATAATAAACAGTGAGTGGTATCTAGCAACACATCACTGCTACCCAAGAAACGAAAATGTCATGTGATCTGACAAATCCTTTTGTGATAATACTTATGTGTACAATTATCCTTTTGCCCTTATGTCTATATTGAACACAAGGCATAGACCGTGTCATCCTTGTCCAGTTCAATATTGGGCCCATATACATTTATCCTGTTACGCAGGATGGGCAAATTCCATCTAGGTCACTCATGTCCCTCAGCATGCTTCGTGGAGTACCCATCAATTGTCTTTATGGTCATCCAATTACGGACAATATTTGATCAGCAATAAGGCACTCGACTCTACATCTAGGGTCCATAGTGGTTTCAGGTCGAAGGGTGGTATACACCATTTACACCATGAGAATAACTTATAACACTTTGCATAACATTCTATATAGTATTCTCATAGCGGGTCAATCCAGTATGAACATTACTCTTAATATTCATACCTATGTTTAAGACTTGATAACTCCTTATCCATGATCCATGAGATGTGATCATCAGTCTATATACATAATAGTCTTAATGCTTTAATGTTATCCCACTTCACAATAAAGCTCGACTACAGATACTTTAAGAATAGTGTCCTTATGTTTAATGTGATCTCATGATTAAGTCACACTTGATACATTAAACGAACTAGCTATTCTAGGGACTTTATTAAACAAACATAATAAAGAAAAAGCTTTTTATTATTAATAAATATTTCGATACAAGTACCAAAAGTATTGGCCTCTAGGGCTTACACTAACAATCTCCCACTAGCACTAGAGCCAATCAGGCATACCCCTAATGGCCATAGATCTAGTATGGCCATCATGCTTCTGCTGAGCAAGAGGCTTTGTCAGTGGGTCAGTAATATTGTCAAGTGTAGGTACTCTGCATATTTTCACATCTCCTCTATCTATTATCTCTCGAATGAGGTGATAACGCCTAAGTATATGTTTGGATCGTTGGTGAGATCTAGGCTCCTTAGCTTGTGCGATAGCACCATTGTTATCACAATAGATACCAATGGGATCCACAATGCTAGGAACTATGCCAAGTTCACTAATGAACTTTTTGATCCAAACAGCTTCCTTTGCTGCACTTGAGGCATCAATATACTCAGCCTCGGTTGTAGAATCAGCAATTGTATCTTGCTTTGAACTTTTCCAGCTCACAGCGCCACCGTTTAAGCAAAACATATAACCAGATTGCGATCTAAAGTCATCCTTATATGTATGGAAGTTAGCATTCGTGTATCCAATTACAGCAAGCTCTCCCTGACCTCCATATATCAAGAATGAGTCATTAGTCCTTCTCAAATACTTAAGGATATTTTCGACAGCTACCCAATGAGCATCACCGGGATCAGATTAGTACCTACTCGTTGCACTTAAAGCATATGAGACATTTGGTCGAGTACATAACATGGCATGCATGATAGATCCTATTGCAGATGCATATGGAATCTTATTCATGTGATCCCTTTCTTCCTTAGTTTAAGGGGGTTGTGTTTTTGATAGACACAAGCCATGTTGCATAGGTATGAATCCTTTCTTGGAATCATGCATATTAAAGTGTCTCAGCACTTTGTCTATGTATGTACTCTGACTTAGGCCAAGCAGTTTTTGTGATCTATCTCTATAGATCTTGATTCCTAATATATAGGTTGCTTCACCCAGGTCCTTCATAGAAAAGCATTTCCCTAACCAATACTTTACTTGTTGTAGGGTAGGGACATCATTTCCAATGAGTAATATGTCATATACATATAATACCCGGAAAATGATCATGCTCCCACTAACCTTCTTGTAGACACAAGGCTCATCTTCGTTCTTGATGAATCCAGATTGTTTTACTATTTCATCAAAATGAAGATTCCAGCTTCTGGAAGCTTGCTTCAATCCATAGATTGATCTTCATAACTTACATATCTTTTGGGCTTCTTCTAGTATGTCAAATCCTTCAGGTTGTGTCATGTACACATCCTCAAGAAGATTCCCATTAAGGAAAGCAGTTTTGACATCCATCTGCCATATTTCATAATCATGATATGTAGCGATAGCAAGTAAAATCCAAACAGATTTAAGCATTGCAACTGGTGAAAAGGTTTCATCATAGTCAACCCCATGAATTTGTTTATATCCTTTTGCAACCAGTCTTGCCTTATAGGTATGTACCTTACCATCCATGTCAGACTTCTTTTTAGAGACCCACTTGCATCCTATAAGGTTAACTCCTACAGGAGGCTCTACAAAGGTCCAAACTTGGTTTGTGTACATGGAATCCATTTCAGATTTCATGGCTTCTAGCCACTTCTCAAACTCGGGACCAGTTATGGCCTCTTGGTAGGTCACAGGAACATCTTGATCCATGAGTAATACATCACCTTGATCAGTTATGAGATATCCATATCTCTCAGGTAGGTGACGTATCCTGCTTGACCTACACTGGTCTTGTTCTACTTGAGCAGGTTGTTGTTCCACAACTACTTGTGTTTCCTGCTCTAATTCCTCCATAGGTGTATCAATGCTTTGTGATTCTTGAATTTCTTCAAGCTCTACTTTCCTCCCACTTATTCCTTTGGAAATAAAATCCTTTTTTAGGAAAACTCCAGTTCGAGCGACAAACACTTTTCCCTCAGAAGGATTGTAGAAGTAATACCCTCTTGTTTCTTTAGGATACCCCACAAATAAGCATTTGTCAGATCTGGGCTCAAGCTTAGTTGAAATTTGTCGTTTCACATAAACTTAACAACCCCAAATCTTCATGTAAGACATATGTGGTTTCTTACCACTCCATATCTCATATGGTGTCTTCTCAACCTTTTTGGATGGAACACGGTTAAGTGTGTAAGTTGTTGTCAATAGTGCATGTCCCCAAAAGGAGTTTGCAAGATCAGCGTGACTTATCATGGATCGTACCATGTCTAACAAAGTTCGATTTCTTCTCTCAGATACACCATTCCATTGAGGTGTTCCAGGAGGAGTAAGTTGGGATAGGATCCCACACTCTTTCAGGTGGTCATCAATCTCTAGGCTTAAATAGTCACCACCTCGATCTGATCGAAGAGTTTTAATATTCTTACCTAGTTGGTTTTGTATTTCATTCTTGAATTCCTTGAATTTTTCAAAGGACTCTAATTTGTGTTTCATTAAATACACATAACCATATCTACTAAAATCATTATTAAATATGATGAAGTACTGAGAACCTCCTCTGGCTGGTATGTTCAGTGGTCCACATACATTAGTATGTATGAGGGCCAAAAGATCATTAGCTCTTTCACTTTTTCCTGTGAATGGAGACTTTGTCATCTTTCAAATTAAACAAGATCTGCATGTCTCATATGATTCATAATCAAAAGAGTCCAAGAGTCCATCTTTATGGAGTTTGGAAATGCGTTTCTCATTTATGTGGCCTAATCGACAATGCCAAAGGTAAGTTGGATTTAACTCATTAGGTTTCATCCTTTTAGTATTAATGTTATAAATAGGCATTTCAAGATCAAGGACATATAATCCATTGTTCATTTGTGCAGTAGCATAGAATATATCATTCAAATAAATTGAGCAACAATTGTTCTTTATTATAAATGAAAAACCAAACTTGTCCAAACAAGAAACAGAAATAATATTCCTGCTAATTGCAGGTACATAATAACAGTTCTCTAACTGAATTGTTAAACCACTAGGTAAAGTCAATACATAAGTTCCTACGGCTAAAGCAGCAACCTTTGCTCCATTTCCAACTCGTAGGTCAACTTCACCTTTTGCCAAATCTCTACTCCTTTTTAGCCCCTGCACATTGGTACAAATGTGAGAACCGTATCCAGTATCTAATACCCATGATGCAGAAGTAGATAAATTAATTTCAATAACAAAAATACCTGAAGTTGAAGTCTCTACTCCATTCTTCTTATCTTCCAGGTACTTTAGGTAGTTTCTCTTCCAGTGTTTGGTCTTACCGCAATGGAAGCAGGTGCCGTCCTTTGTTATTCCTCCACTAGGCTTCAAAGCAGCGGTAGTGGGTTTGGGTTTGGAAACTTCCTTGCCTTTCCCTTTATCACCCTGCTTGGTGGGTCTTTTGTTCTGTCTCTTTCCATTTCCGATCATCAGAATGGACTTCCCTTTTGACTTCAGATTCTGCTCAGCAGTTCAGGAAGAGATTTGTCCATATCATTCATATTGATATTAAGGACAAATTGATTGAATCTATCTAGAAATGATTGCAAGATCAAATCAGTCGCAAGTTTCTTTCCGAGGGGAAAACCCAACCTCTCAAGGTTTTCCACATACCCAATCATCTTGAGCACATGGGGACCTACAGGGGTTCCCTCAGCTAACTTGCCTTGAAAAAGGGCTTTTGAAACTTCAAACCTTTCATGCCTTGCTTGCTCTTGATAGAGAATCTTCAGTTGTTCGATCATATCAAACGCTGTCATATTCTCATGTTGCTTTTGCAACTCTGAGTTCATGGTAGCTAGCATGAGGCAAGCAGTTTCATTGGCATCATCTACATGCTTCTTATAAGCATCTCTTTCTGCCTTAGGTGTAGAACTAGGAGGTTCCTCTTTAGGAACAGGTTTCTTCAAGACATACAGTTTTCTATCATGTTTGAGGACAATCCTCGGATTTCGGTGCCAATCTAGAAAGTTTGTCCCAGACAATTTTTCCTTGTCAAGGATTGATCGCAAAATGTTGTTAGAGGTGTTTGTTGTCATGGTAATCTACATGAAAATAATGAAAACATAAGTATCAATAACATATTAATTAGATCTTTAATTAAATATGCTCCCACTATTTTACTCAAAACAAATGACCCTTACCATTTGATTCGGAAAATCATGTTGGAAGATTTTCTAGTGGGTAGAGATCCATATTTCACTTTGTTTTAAGTCCGCGTAGGCGG
Organism: Lathyrus oleraceus; assembly: GCF_024323335.1. Taxonomy (NCBI): domain Eukaryota; kingdom Viridiplantae; phylum Streptophyta; class Magnoliopsida; order Fabales; family Fabaceae; genus Lathyrus; species Lathyrus oleraceus. The sequence continues at coordinate 400,458,712 of NC_066581.1, read as the reverse complement.
ATTACACAAAACTAGGTTATTTAGGTAGGAACTCCTTCCAATTGTATCTAATATAACTCTCGAACATTTTAGTTGGATGAATAACTCCTTATTTCAATCCATCACATGGATCATTTCCAACTCTTGCTTCTAAACATATATAATCTTATTATAATTTGTTTAGTTAAGTTTGACCCATTGTTTTATCAATTGGATATTACAATTATCCCATTGCATCTTACTAATATAGAACATGCACCTCGCGTAGGCGAAACCTACATTATCTGATACTAGTCTTAATGAGTGCTAAAACTTGGAAAGCATAAACTTAATATTTAATTTGAGGGAATTTGCAATTATTCTAATCTCACCTGCTTATTTATCATATAAATTGTGTCTCACATGTATCAACATACATTCACATGCATCAACATACATAATGAAACAGTTATGGCCCCTAGCACAATTGTTCTCCCAAGCCAATGAGAGAACATAAGCTAACCTAATAACGACCTAAGCTTCTCCAAGCAAGATCTTCAAGGTTATCCTCCTTTGATATTGTATTCTTCTCTTTTTTCATAAAATTACATTACATAAAAGAAACTCGTTTTACATACGAGGGAGTGAGATGAAAAAACAAGTTACATTAAGAGATTAAAAGAGAGGCACGACATGCAGGTCATATTTTAAAATCCCAAACCAAAATAAAGGAAAACTAAGACCATAACCGATCACCACAAGACAATAATAATAAACACATTATTATTATTAATTTAAATTCTGTTAATTAATTAAAACCAAATTAAATTTCAATGACCGATCACACTATGCAGAGTTAGTCGGGGGTTCCGCTGCCCGGTCAGCGGACAGGGGTTCCGTTGCCCGGTCAAGAAGCAAATGCACCAATTTCAGACCGTCAAACACACCTCAATTGTTAATTCAGTATGATTGATCAACACGTCATTGCTTCACCATACTAATGTCGGATCAAGAAGCAAATGACCATTGGTTGTAACAGCCCATTTTTTTTAGTATTTAATTATTATACTATTATTATTATATTTTAATTTAATTATGTGGAGTGGTAATTAAATAATTGAATTAATTAATTAAATTAGTGTGCATAGTGAGTGGATAATTATTGGAATTTAAATATTAGGTATTTTGGGCCTAGTGATTAAATTAGATGATTTAAGCCAACTAGAATACCATTATAAATAGTAAGAGTGAAGGGAGTGAGAATCATAATTCACTTGAGCACTGAAGGCAATAGAGAAAGAGGAGAGGGAACGTAAAGAGGAGTTAAGGTTTCCATCAGAGTTACAAGGTAAGGGGGGAAATCCTTATCATTGTGGGTTAGCATGATTGGGTCAATGGGTAGGAACATGATTTAGGTTGAAATCCTTAATTGGCATGAATTGGAATTATTAGGTTTTGATAAATACCCTTGACTTGTGATGAATAAATTATGTTAAAACTGTGAATGAATCTATATTTGGATGAGTCATAATTTTATGAACGTGTAGCTTTTTACGGAATCGAAATCGGAGGTCCGGAAGTCCTCCAACGGTGAAAAATGCGGGTAATTCTGCATTCTGTTCGTTGTTAGCGCAGGAACAGCTTTCTGTTTTGCGTTAACCGGTTAACCCAGGGCGTTAACCGGTTAACACTGTTATGATAATTAAAAAAATTAATTTTTGTCTTGCGTTAACCGGTTAACCCAGGGCGTTAACCGGTTAACACTGTTATAATTTGCCAAAAACGCATTCTGTTTTGCGTTAACTGATTAACCCAGGGCGTTAACCGGTTAACACTGTTTGAAAAGTGAAAAATTGATATTTAAATATTGTGTACGTTTTGGAATGGAATTATGTGTACATATTTGATGATTGACCTATATTGGTGAATAATATATTGCATGAATGTGTATGTATGCCATCATTGAATTGTGAAAGGTTTATGATTATGAATGTGTATATGTACCAATTGTGAGTTATGGTGATATGTGGGACGTTAAGACGGTATAGGAGGTCTTAATTGCATATGTGTTGGTATGTGTGCATTCATTCATAGCATGGTCAAGCGGTGATCCTTTATTGGAAACAGACGTAGCAGACGTTGATTCTTGATTGGAATCAGGCGTAGTATTAAGCGGTGATCCTTAATTGGAAACAGACGTAGCAGACTTTAATCCTTGATTGGGATTAGGCGTAGTATTAAGCGGTGATCCTTCATTGGAAACAGACGTAGGCTTTGGTCTTGTCCGGATCTGAAGCGTGGCTTGGATTCTAGATATTGAATCGGAAAGCGGTGAAACTTTGAGTTCACATTGCGGTACCACATGCATAGAGTCACATTGTCTTGCATTGAGTCGTCTATAGTTATGTGATCATTGAATGTGTGTATTGATGTGAGTGTGATGTATGTTTGAAATATGTGGAATGATTGTCTGTTAATATCTTTGATATAATTTTACAAAGTGTGATGAATTCTCGAATTGTGTTTTAATTCATTGTACCTTATTATGCTATTTCGTAATGATTTGGAATTCTCACCCTTTCTGTTTGAATGTTACCTTTACATGGGTATCGTGCAGATACTACAGAGTAGTATTGCTGGAGTAGGTGGACGGTAGCTCGCTCAAGATTAGCTGAAGAGTTTCCGTATTTAGTTTGAATTGGTAATGAGTCAATGCTCTGGTCATGTAACACTGGGTAGATTAGCGATGTTGAACTCGTATCTTATTTTGATATGCTTTATGTCATAAATTGTTTTATTTAATTTGAAGTAGTGACCATGGTATGGGACATGGATCATTTTATGAAATGCATGAGTATTCCTTATTTTCCGCTGCGAACGCATATGTTTGAATATTCATGATGATTGGGATGTGTTACTTTAATTGGCCAGGTGTATTGTTGGTTTTTGAAAAGTTTTAAGTTTCTAAAACGTCGATGTGACGCCCTTTTCTTATATGCATGTTTATTTACTCTGTTTATATGTTAATTAATTTGGGTAGAAAAAGGGGTGTTACATTAGTGGTATCAGAGCATGGTCGACCAGTGGTCAATAGTAGTAGGTTTTCCGTGGTATTTGATTTGTGTATCTGACACGATCGATACTGTTTGTTTGATGTGTCGGGTTGTTCAGGACAATGGTTGCAGGCAGGAATGACGATGCCATTGCTGAGGCGCTGAGGATGCTGGCGGAATCCATGGGTCAGATCCATCAAGCGAATGTTCATCAAGCGAATGTCCATCAAGAGAATGTGAATGCCAGTAACCAAAAGGGAGAAGATGAAGAGTTTCGTGCTTTGGGGAGATTCCAGCGGAACAATCCTCCTATCTTTGAGGGTGAGCATGCACCTGAGAAAGCTCAAGCTTGGCTGAAAGCAATTGAGAAGATCTTCAGAGTCATGAACTGTACTGATGCTCAGAAAGTACAGTTTGGTACCCATATGCTTGAGAATGAAGCTGAAGATTGGTGGAATAACACTCTTCAGAGGTTTGAAGAAGACAGCATTGAAGTTACTTGGACTCTTTTCCGTGATACCTTCTTGGAGAACTATTTCCCGGAAGATTGTCGTGGGAAAAAAGAGGTGGAGTTCCTTGAATTGAAGCAGGGAAATGGTACCGTTGCTGATTATGCTGCTAAATTTCAGGAGCTTATCAAGTATTGTCCTCATTACAATACTGCTAATGCTGAGAGGTCTAAATGTTTGAAGTTTGTGAATGGCTTGAGACATGATATCAAGAAGGCCATTGGTTACCAACAGATTACTCGTTTCACAGAGTTGGTTAACAAAAGTCGGATTTATGATGAGGATAGTAGGGAGAGTGCTTCTGTCTACAAGAGTCTGAAGGGGAAAAACCAAGATCGTGGGAAACCGTATGATGACAAGAGGAGACAATCTAGTGTTGGCAAGAAACCAAGTGGGGGAGTATCCTCTATCCCACTTAAGTGTTTCAAATGTGGTGTAGAAGGTCATCGTGCTACGGAGTGTAGTAGAGATTCTGGGAAGTGTTTCAATTGTGGCAGGATGGGTCACAGAACAAACCAGTGTAGATTTGGTTCGAACATAACTTGTTTCAACTGTGGTGAGAAAGGTCACATTAGTACTAGATGTGATAAGCCGAAGAAGGAGCAAGTGAAGGGAAAGGTGTTTGCATTGTCTGGTGCGGAGACCACTACCGATGGTAGACTAATCCAAGGTACGTGCTTTATTAATGGTACACCTTTGATTGCCATTACTGATACTGGTGCAACACATTCTTTCATTTCTTTGGATTGTGCTAAGAGGTTGAATCTCATATTGTCTGATATGCGTAGAAGTATGATTATTGATACACCTGCTATGGGTTCTGTTTCTACTACCTATGTGTGTTTGAATTGTCCGTTGAGTATATTTGGTAGGGATTTTGGAATTGATTTAGTTTGTCTTCCGTTAGAGCAACTCGACTTAATTTTGGGTATGAATTGGTTAAAAGTTAATCGGGTGTATATCAACTGTTTCGAGAAGACGGTTATTTTTCCTGAGATTGATGCTAAGGAAGATTGGTGTGTGTCTGCTAAGCAAGTTGATGAATCGGTGCAAGATGGTGCCGAGTTGTTTATGTTGTTGGCAACTTTGGATATTCGGGAGAAGAGGACGATCGAAGAGCTGCCAATAGTTTGTGAATTTGCGGAGGTATTTCCGGAAGATATAAGTGATTTACCGCCGGAACGAGAGGTCGAGTTTTCGATTGATTTAGTTCCTGGAACTAGTCCTGTATCAATGGCTCCCTATCGAATGTTGTAACACCTCAAAATTTGCCCTCCTCTCTTGGGACTAGCTTAACATATTGCATTGCATTTTTTAGGTCATTAGGCATTGCATATTGCATATCATGTGGTTACATTGTGCAAGTTATCCTCCTAAGTCTTGGTCAGAAGATAGGAGGTTGAGGTTCAAGCTGAGGGCTTTCATTGGACTGATCATTAGCCATCTGAGGATTATGCTACAAATTAGGGTTTCTTGATTCTCAAGGAGATTGATCTTCATATTGGTTGAAGTGATACATCATCATCATGGTCTTGTTATCATCCAGAAGATTCAAGAGGTTGATCAGATATCTTGAGATTAGGGTTTTGACCACTGGTCAACCCTAATCAGTTGCATTGGGCCAATTAGGGCTTGGCAAGAAGATGGGGTCTATAATGGATATGGGGATCATTTCATGATTATATTGAGCTTATGGAGGCTAGGGTTTCATCACTGAGCCATTTCATCAGGAGTTTGAAGCTCAGCTTGATCAGTGCACAGCCAAATTCATTTATCAATCAGAAAAGTCGACTGTGGTCAACTGTGCTTGATTTTATGGATTTGGAGGTGGGAGAGAGTTGGATACACTTCATTCATGTTGAAACAAGTTTCATTTGACATTTCAAACATCAAGAATGAAGAAAATAAAGTTAGGAGAAAAGTTGCCAAAAATAGAAAGTGACTGGTAACGAAAGTTTCCAAAAATGGAAAGTTTTTCACTACAAAATTACATGTCCAAAAATGATTCAAATGAAATTTTGCTCAACATGAAAGTTGTATATCTTGCTCTCACCTTTCCAAAAAGTCCAAGAACTTGAAATTCTCATGTGTGGTTGACAAGATATGGTCCATTCATTTTCCAAAAATGCCTAAAATCAAAGTGGCATAACTTTCACATGGAATGTCCAATTTGGGTGATCTTTCTTTGAGCAAACCCCATTTCACATGTACTTTCATGTTGCATAATCAAAATTCATCAAAAATAGTCATGGCAAAAAGTCATTTTTCAAGTGGCCTCTTTTGAATTTTTGGTGTGAGATAGTGAATTTGAGATTTACAAGGCCTATGCACATGAGACCACTTCCAACACTTCACAAATGCCAAATGAAAGTTGCTCCAGCTGGTTTTTGCTGTCACATTGCTCAATTTGGAAAGATCATTTTTGTCCTTGCACTTAAAGTGGCATTAACACTAATCCAATCAAATTTGGTAATTGTGATTAAGGAAGGGGATTAGGAGATGGTATATATCACTAATCATAACAGAAATTGTAAACCACATTTCATTCTCCAAGATTTGTAACTGAATTTCCCTCCAAAACCTCAAATTCTCTCAAAGCTTCTTCAACTTTTTTTCAACATTTCTCCATCAAATCTTCATCAATCTTGCTCGTGCTTCTTGGATTCATCTTCTATAAGGCTTGTTGAAGAACTGTTTTGCCAAATCCATGCCAAAATCTTCAAGAAACTGGACTGTCCAAAGCAAGGTTATCAATGGCAAAGTGAAGATTCAAGCATCTGGAGCATCATCGAGTTAAGCTAGCTTATCCATTCACCTTCCTCATCAACAAACTACGTCTGTTTTGCATAATTGGAGCCAGAAACATCAAGATCAAGATCTGCAATCTCCACAAGGTGATTTTTCGAATTTCACCATTGCATGAATCATGATATGCGTTTTGTAGGTCTTTCAATGTAGATTAACATGCTGTTTGTGGTTTGTGATTTGGTTAAGTGTTGGATGAGAAATCGTGAGTTGAAGTTTGATGATCATTTCTTCTTTTGCTCGATCCCGTTGCTATGGTTAGAATTAGGTTAAAATAATTACATATCCATGATGTACATGATGAGACGGTTCTTTTGATATAGAGTTTGTAGATTTTGGTTGAGATTTGTTGTTCTTCAATTTCTGGAATTTTCTGGATGTTCTTGTTCAAGAGCGCTTCCAAGAACGCGCTTAGATCTTCAGTTCGCCTGGCCTTGGTTTGAATTCTGTTTCCCGCTACCTCCAGCCTCTCACAGCGTGCCAACGCATTAATGAGAAGCGACGCCGTTTTGGTCGCGTACTGGATAATTACGAACGTGCCATTTTCCAATTATATTCAATTCATTTCTTATTTCTTTTTCATTTTTAATTTCATTTTGATGCATGATCTTGTAAAATCCATAACTAGTTCATTTCTTGTCCAATTTTTGTGAGGTTTTTTTCACCATGCTCCTTGTAGTGTGTAGAATTTAATGGTGATTTTTGTGATTTTTGTGCACGGGTAAAAAATTAAAATGCCTAGGGTTTGCTTGGTAGTGTCACATTTGCACATGCTTTGCCATATCTTTCATAAAATGATGATGCTTTCAAAGAAATGGATGAAATTTTTTGTGCATATTCTGGACACTTTGATGGTGATTTTGATTTAGAGTTTGTGGTTTTTAGATACCTGGTTGTTGAGATATGAATTTTTGAATAGAGGTGTGACAATTTGTGTCACACCAAGCATTGTGAACTTCATGATTTTATTTGATGTGCTTAGGGATGTTAGATTGAGCCAACTTTTTGCATGATTGAGCATATATATGTTGAGATGACATGTGAATTTTTCTGGATTTATTGATGGCATTTCCTATTTGATTGGAATTTTTCCTTCTGTTTGGTCATTTTGTTGATTCCATGTGACACATGTTACCATTTGCTTTGTGAAATTCTGATCATTGATTGTATTAGTGTGAAATTTGGTATGAGCATTATAGACACATTATAGGTCATTGTGGTTTTGATCCCATTCATTTATCATGTATTTTCACTGATTTATGATTTTTGGAAGTTGATAATTGTTTGGATGCCTTGTGTTGGCTTGTTTGAACTTGTCTGAACTTCTTGATTTTCATTGACCTACTTCCTTTTGTCCAATTGAGCTGAAATTTGACATGCTATCCATTGAATGTGTTCTGTTTAGACTTGAATTTTTGTGGAATTAATTGAATTGTTTTGATATGCTTTTGGTTGAGATAGTTCTGTTTGGTCTTTTGAAGTTGCAAATTGCATGTTTGATACTATTTTGTGCATAAAATGATAATGGTGATTGATTTGAGCATGGGACCAATTGCATTTGCTTTTAAATTGTTTGATTGTGGTTTTGGATAATTTTCACTTGCTGTTTTGGATTTTTCATCTCCTTTGGACCCTAGGCTTGGCCTAGTGGTCTTGTTTCTCATGTTTGGTTTGGATTTTCAGGTTGAGATGCAAAAGGCTTAAGGAGAAAAAAATTCAAGTTAATTAAATTGAGTTTGTTTGATGTTGTAAACTAACTTGTTTTGTGTTGTAGGGTTTGATGCTTGAGTTTGAGCTCATGGCTTGCACTTGTGTGCATTAACTTGTGTTTGACTGTACAGATTAACTGTTTGACTTTTGTTGTTTACTGTTGGTTTGTCTGGTATACTGACTGTACTTGATTGATTCCAGGTACCATAGTCGCTTTAGTTCTTTAAGAACTTGCTGTGTTGTTGCTTGGTTGTATAAACCAGTTGAGGTAGACTCTCTTGTCTCCATGTAGTCTGGAAGACCTGGCTTGTTATTTAGCCAGGCAACTATCTGAAGTCCTCCTTAAGAGGTGATGTTTGTGATTGTTTAATTTTGTCCCTAAGCAGGTAAAGACCTCTATGAGGCAATTGGCGGAACCCAAGGGATATGCAATCTATCCCCCGCTATTCTTGTTGAGTCGTCCCTCTGCTCACACCACTGTGTTGATGCATTGGGACATTAACCCAAGATCTTGTGTTGTTGCACAGTTGAGTCAGAGTCTTGAGTGTAGAAGGGTTCCTCCTTTCTGAACCCACGCTCCTTTGTCTGAAGCTCTCCCTGGCCAGGGATAAGAGCTGTGAAGTCTAATCTTCACTCACCTTTCATCTGCTTCACCCTGACTCTCAATGTCAGGGTTAAGAGCGAACACTACCCTGTACAGTTGACTTGCTTCGGCAGTCCACCCTTGTTTGAGCCTCACTTGACTGGATATAGTGTGTGCTATGTGAAATGTTTGTTTTATTTTGATTGATGCTCGCATGCTTGCTTTCTTCCTGGATAGGATTAGCTTATTGTTGTGCAAGTAGGTAGAAACCATAACATAGGGCAATGATGCATGATAACACTAGGCTCGAGTACAGCTCCCTAGTAGTGTGTCTCCCTTAGTTTCTGGCTAGAATCTTTTTCCCGTTCAGGGGAACTACGTCGCCCTGATCCTCATACCAGATGAGGTACGTAGGCAGGAGACCGTGCGAGGTCTCTCCGGGCACCTTTTTTTCTTTTTTGTGTGTGTTTGCTTGACAGCTGCTAGGCTCGAGTTCCCGACTCCCTAGTAGCTTGTTGTTTGTTCCCTCTTGTGTGTCAGGATATGGATGTAAGCCCAGCGATTGGCTGTCCGTATCCTGATTGTGTTTGTTTGGTTCGGAAGCCGATGTAAGTCCAGCGATTGGCGTTCGGGTTCCAGGTTTGCCTGTGTTTGTGTGTGTCTTGTTTGAAGTACGTGAGCCGAACTACGGCAGCTCTGATTCTCGTTCCAGACGAGATACGTAGGCATAGGACGCGATGTCCTAGCGAGCCCTCGCGATGTCCTAGCGAGCCCTCTCCTTTTTTACCCCACCTGTGTTGTCTTCGGTGTGTGTGTGTGATGTTTGTTTAGCAACCCTTTTCTTTCTTTTAGAGCGTGGATCCCGTCGAGTACGACGAACGTGAGGGGTGCTAATACCTTCCCCTTGCGTAACCGACTCCCGTACCCTTTCTCTTTGGTCGCGAGACCATGCTTTTCCCAGGTTTACTCTGAGCGTTTCCTTTCCCTCTTTTGGGATAAATAACGCACGGTGGCGGCTCTGTGTTGTTTTTGTTTCAGCCCGCCGGTTGTTTTCGCGGATGCGACAGCTGGCGACTCTGCTGGGGACTAACAAGATGTTGACCTGTGCTGGTCCATCTTCCCTAAGCGAGTCTCTTCTAGCGTTCTAGGATAGTTTAGGTTGCTTGTGTGCTCTATTTATTGCATTTATTATTTTGTTGTGTATATATTTGCATAAATATTTGCATGCATCATACTATCATTATGTTGTCCTCTATGCAGGTGGTTCCTTGTTTGGGGTGGGTGTTCTGAGTGGGGCTAAAACCCAGGCCCGAGTATACACCTAGGATTAGTGTGGTCTCGCGTTCCTCATTTGCTTTATCAGCATATTGTTGCAACGTGACATACCACAAGCCGGACGAGGTTCATTTGATAGTGCCCTTCCTCTGTGGAGTATCCACTTTGGTTGTGTCACTTCATCTGAACTATTGACTCTGGTGACCGATCATTTCCCGGATCTTTGGTTTAGACGATCTCAGGAGAGCTACAATGGCACACCCGAAAGGGCAAACCCATTGAGTATCTCTGCCCGATTGTCGAGACCATTATCCGCCTTAGGATGACCTGATTAGAATTTACCTGTGAGGGGAGGGTGATTCTTACAGATGCATGTTCAGATGGTGAGTTTGATGGTGACTATTGGTTCCGTTGATCAGAGTCCTATTTATAAGTCGGATTTATGGCCATTTATTTCTGAGACGCCGGAGTGCTGTCCGCGTTATTTATCAGTGGGGATCCGTTTATTTCAGGATTCCCCGGGCCGATTCAGAGGATTGTGGTCATCTGCTCAGAGTTTGTCTGGTGATGATGATGGTGATGTACCTTTCAGTTCCGTTTATTTCGGAACCTTTGAGTTGGATTTGTGGTTACATATTCCCTCAGATGGTTGTGATCGGTTCAGAAGTCAGGGTTGTGACTCAGAGCTACAGATGATCAGAGGACTTGGAGGATGGCAATGCATTGCATTCATACATCTGCATCATTCTCATTTTGCATTCATCTGCATCGAACCTATGTCTAGCCATATGGGGAGTATTATTGATTGAGAATCTGGTTGAGAGACATCTTGAATTTCAGAATGTGGATGTCAAAATATTATCTGTCTCGATGAAGCCAGAATCAAAGGACAGAGTCTTCCTCATATGGATAGATGGTGCATGCGTGAGTCATACTAACCCATTTGCTGTTTTGTAGGTGTCAACCGGTGCGCATAGCTTGTTTGCTCAGATATCCTGCTAGGGGCAACAAATCCAAACTGATGGATTCTCCCAACGCCGACATCCTCGAACTGAAAGAGATGGTGAGGGATTTGTTCAGTGTTGTGCAAGGGCTTGCCTTGGGGCAGAAAGCCATGGCCGAGAGATTGGAAAGGATTGAGGGCTGGATGATCAAGGAGAAAGTTCAGGGAAAGGCTCCGTCATCCGAAGTAACAAATCCCTCTGGCTCTGTAGCAAAGAAGCCCCCTGACAATGGTCAGCTCAAGAAGGACATTGAACCAGGTGATGTGCAAGCAAAAAGAGAACACGGTAAGGATCGTTACCACCCTTATGTTGCCACTGTAACCATTCCTGTTGGTAATTCACCTGCACCGCAGCGACATCAGCCACCTCAACAGAGAGCACAGAGAGCTAGGAAGCAAGTGAGAAGAAAGGGGGTTGATCGTCAATTTGATAGGCCACCCATGATGTATGCTCTTCTGTTGAAGAGGTTGAAGGATCTTGGGTTGGTTCAGCCAAGGACGATGGTTCCGTTAAGATCAGACCAGAGGCCTCCCAACTATGATGAGAACGCCCAGTGTGAATTCCATTCTGGTACACCAGGGCATAACATTAAGGGATGTAGAGCTTTTAAGCATGTTGTCCAGGATCTGGTAGACTCCAAGGCCATCAATTTTGCACCATCACCGAATGTTAATGCTAATCCCATGCCGGCACATGGTCAGGCGATGGTGGGTGCAATTGCTGAAGATTCGGATCACGCCTGTGCGGTAGGTGAAGAGACTGACAGTGACTGGGAGATTGATCAATGGATAAAATCGTGCGTACCAAGAAGCTGGAAGGCTGAAAGGATCATCATTGTCACTCTACTGGAAAAGTAATAATTTCTGTTTTTCAGTTTTATTTGCATGAAAGCCATATGTTTTGCCCGAAACGTATTGGTCCATTGTAAGGGCCACCTCATGTTTCATTTTGCAACATTTTGCATCATAAATAAATGGATGTTTTTCAATTAAAAGCGGTGTTCCTTGTTTTTCATTTATTTTTGCAGTTTAAAAACAAATAAAAATGGCAATGTTTGTTTTCATTTTTCTTTTTTGATTTATCTCATTCCGACTTCGAAAAGTAATTCTCCGGATCTCATTGATAACAATTTGGTTACACCTCATATGACTTTGACAATCCGATCTATCATGCCGAAGAAGAAGGCAAAGAAGATTGTGATCTGCTGGAAGATTAGCCAGGTTGTTGAAACAAGAGGAGAGGGTGATTCAGTCGCATGAGGAGCGGATTAAAATTGTTATTACAAGCACCGCCGTGGTCAGGAAGGAAGTGAAATTGAGGCCGCTTCAGAGGCGAGTCGAGAGCAGAATGGTAGCCCTGCTGAAAGAGCATGTGGATACCTTCGCCTGGTCATGTCAGGATATGCCAGGGTCGGATACCGGTGTCGCTGTGCACAAACTACCACGGAAAGGAGACTGTCCTCTAGAGAAGCAGAACGCCGGTGCTACTTATCAGAGAGCCAGGGTGACTTTGTTTCATGATATGATTTCTCATGAAATTGAATGCTATGTTGATGACATGATAGCAAAGTCCCCAAACAGAAGAGGGGCATCTGGCGGATCTGGCCAAGCTGAATGGACCGGTTGAGATAATTCAGACTGAGGTTGAATTCAAATAAGTGCACTATCAGAGTGCGGTCCGGTAAGCTGCTGGGGTTCATTGTAAGAGAGGAATCGAGGTTGATCCTGCTTAAAAAAAAAAGAAAAAAAGAAATGCCTGAACCGAGAATAGAAAAAGAGGTTCGTGGTCTATTGGGTAGATTGAACTACATGTCATGGTTCACATCTCCTCTAATAGCCACGTGTAAACTTATACCCAAGCTGTTGGAAAAAAAAAAGATCAAACGGTCAGGTGAAATAATGATTGCCAAGGGGCATTGAAAAAATGAAAGAATGAGTTGCAGGAACCTCTGATTCTAGAAAGAGACTGTTAATCTGCACGTGATGGTCCTCGAGGGGTCTACGAGGTGTATTAGGTCAGCATGACGAGTCTTGTCGAAAAGAGCATGCAATTTACCTTAGCAAAAAGTTTACCGACTATGAAGCAATACATTCACTGCTCGAGAAAACTTGTTGTACTTTGGCATAGGCTGCTCGCCGACTGAGACAGTGTATGCTGGTTCATACCACCTTGTGGATTTCGAGATGGATCTGATCAGGTAGATTGTTGAAGAGCCAGCAATGACCGGACGGGTTGCAAGAGGGCAAATGATTTTGATTGAATGCGATATTCAGTACACCGCTCAAAAAACAATCAAGGGGAGTGTATTGTCTGATTACCTCGCCCAGCAACCCGTGGAGGATTATCAACCGAGGAAGTTTGAGTTCCCTGATGAGGACATCTCGAGGTGCTCAGATCGAAAGATTGAGAGTAACTGATCCCGGAGGAGGGGCTTGACCCCAAATCCGAACGGATTCTGATGTCTGATGGGGGAGGTTAAGGTGAATGAGCTTTTGTGGCCCGGATAACATTTGAATGCACCAACAAGGGTGATTGAGTATGAAGCTGGTATCCTAGGTATCGAACATCGGTGCGTACATCTATTGGGGCAACGCCTTTCTCGTTGGTATATGGAATGGAAGCGGTGCTACCGGTTGAGGTCCAGATTCCCTCTTTGAGAGTCCTGATGGACGTGAAATTGCAAGAGGCGGAATGGGTAAAGACCCGGTACGAAGAGTTGAGCCTGATTGAGGAAAAGAGGCTGGCAGCCATCTGTCATGGGCAGTTGTACCAGCAAAGGATGAAGCGTGCTTTTAACAGAAAGGTACGACCTCGGGTATATCACGTGGGTGATATGGTGCTGAAAAGGATCCTTCCTCCTCAAAATGATCGAAGGGGCAAATGGACACCGAATTATGAAGGTCCATTCGTGGTCAAGAAGGTTTTCTCTGGCGGAGCCTTGTTGCTGACGACCATGGATGGTGAGGATTTTCCATCCCCTGTGAATGCGGACGCAGTTAAAAAATACTTCGTAAAAATTGACCCGCTGGACGAAAAGAGTAAAATAGTCCAGGCAAAAAAGGGCATCCCGACGAACCAAAAAATGGAAAGAAAAGGTTCGGGCAAAAATTAGGGATAAAAAGAAAAACTGTACACCCGGCAAGTCGAAAACCTGAAAAGACGACTTGGGCAAAAAAGGGTATCCCGGTGGACTGAAAACCCGAAAGGGCGGTCCAGGCAAAAGAGGGATTGAAACGAACAACTGCGTCTGGCATGATCGTTTGCGCTTTGGTTAAGGCATCATGGATAATACCCGGTAGGGATCAGTTGGAATTGTCTTGTTCAGAAGGCAGAAAGCACGGAGAGTCTGAGGACATATGGGGTGTAACCAAGTTGGAACTCGATGAGATCACGGGTTTCACATTGCCATTAGGATAGATTTTTCCTTTTGTGCGCAATTACCTCTTTTCAGGAATTGCTTCCTTTGTATTGCTCAAATTTTGAGCCACACTTTTTTCAGTCAATAAAATGCACATTCAGTCAAATAATTTTGTTTTTGTTTTTCATTACCGCTTTGATTGCAAAAACATCCGATTATTTTTTATAAAGAATCTTGCATTTTTAGACATACAGGTCCCTTCCAATGCATGTTTATAAGATTGAAAGCTTGAAATCTTATTCGGAAGGTGGAGTGACCCAAGTGTTGAAATCTTGACACGCCTGGGGCACGGTTTTATCTAACGGTCTCTTTTGCAGGAACTGTTAGATATTTTCACTCACTTGCAGGTTGTGATGTGGAAGCTTTTGACGAAGCAATCCCCACGGAGTCCAGTCAGGGACGAATGGATGGAAAAATGGTGAAAAGGGACGGCGAAGGACGTACGACGATCCTGGATATTAATCAAGAAGACTCTTCAAAGTCTGAAGATTGAAAAGTTTGTGTAAGTCCCAGGAGTTCGCTCTTCGTCGAGTACGGAGCGGTTGGGAATACAAGATGATGGAGCAGAAAAGTCCAGACGAGTCTGGGAGTTCTCAAAATTGGAAAGCCGACATGGGAGTTGGATATGAATGCCACAGGTTCGACGGGTCGACGAGTGTTCAGTATCAGACTGTCCTCCTACCCAAGCAGAGTTGTGAGGACCCACCCCCCAGCAGATTCAAGGTCTGTGGTTTCCCTAGCAGGGTCAGGATGGTTATCCCCAGCAGGTTTCAGATCGATGCTTCCCGAGTCGCCAGGCCTGAAGGTTGCAATTTCCCCAGCGGAAGTATCTGTGTGCGATGGTTCTTCAAGCAGAGTCGGGATTGATATCCCCAGCAAGTCAAAGACAGTTGTATCCCCATAGAGTGCATTGGTGGATCCTTCCCCAGCAATTCCCCAAGCGGATCGGGTGCACAGGAGGCTATTCCCCAGCAAGGTTTGCTTATCCCCAGCAGCAGTACTATTCCCCGGCAGGGTGGAGATCGGAGTATTGGCGAGTTCCTCAGCAGAGTGTCTCGAGCTGCTCAGAAGAGTCCCTTGAGGGGGATACTTTTTATGCATTCATCATGTAGAATAAGCATAGCATACTGCATATAATAAATCGCGTAGCATTTCCATAATTATGGAGCATTACGCAGAAAAATCAATCATGCATCATTGCAAGCATGAGCTAGTCTCAGACTGTGGTCATCGTTTGAGAGGTGGTTTTGCCCAAAGGTGAAGATGCTACTCCGAGGAGTTTGGTATCGTGACAACAATATTCCCCAGTAGCGCGATACTGGAGGAGACTTTTCCGTCGGACCGAGATGGGAATGTTACGCGATCGGCGCGACTCAAGCCGTGGTTGCCATCCAATAATGGGTTTTGCCGGTCAGTGAAGATGATACTCCGAGGAGTTCGGCATTGTGACGTTGGGTCAATGGTATTCCCCCCAGTAGCACGATATTGGAGGAATATTTCTGTCGTGCGAGACGGAAGTTTGAAGATGATACTCCGAGGAGTTCAGCATTGTGACGTTAGGTCAGTGGTATTCCCTAGTAGTGCGATACTGGAGGAAGATTTCTATCGTGCAAGATGGAAGATTGGAAGATGTTACTCTGAGGAGTTCAGCATCGTGATTTTGGAGCAACAGTATTTCCCAGTCATCAGTTAATGTCTGGTCGAGTCTTGTTTGATGCCTGTAAACATCATTGTTTGATGCCTGTAAACATCATTGTTTGATGCCTGTAAACATCATTGTTTGATGCCTGTAAACATCATTGGTTGATGCCTGTAAACATCATTGTTTGATGCCTGTAAACATCATTGTTTGATGCCTGTAAACATCATTGTTCGATGTCTAGTAAACATCATTGTTTGATGCCTGTAAACATCATTGTTTGATGCCTGTAAACATCATTGTTTGATGCCTGTAAACATCACTGTTCGATGTCTAGTAAACATCCTTGTTTGATGCCTGTAAACATCATTGTTTGATGCCTGTAAACATCATTGTTCGATGTCTAGTAAACATCCTTGTTCGATGTCCTGTAAACATCATTGTTTGATGCCTGTAAACATCATTGTTTGATGCCTGTAAACATCATTGTTCTATGTCCTATAAACATCATTGTTCGATGTCCAGTAAACATCATTGATTGATGTCCAGTAAACATCCTTGTTTGATGTCCAGTCAACATCATTGATTCGATGTCCAGTAAACGTCGAGTTCCTTCCCAGTCATCAGTTAATGTCTGGTCGAAGGTGTACCCTCTGACATGTCGCCATCGGAGTGGTGTTTGGTGTTATTTTCGATGTTGCCAGCGGAATTATCACGAGAAATTGGAGAACGGGGTTCAAATGGAGAAAAGGAGACACGAGGTGTTTTCTGGAGAGCGGGGTTCACAATGGCGATCGCAAGTTATCGTCAGGCGACTGAGGTTCAAATGGAGAATGGGGTTCATTATTTTGGCAAACAAGGGGTCGGGGTTCAAATGCAATGATCCGGGATCATGTGCGCGAAAGAAAATTTCGGGGTTCAAGAAAAGCAAAAAATAATAATCCCCAGCGGATGTGGTGTTCAGGCCATGGTTATCCCTGCGTTACCATTTATTTTGGTATCCAGGTCGACGTTGTTGTTTCAGTGATCAAGCCGACTTTCTCCGTACCGGACGGATTTTTCTTCAGAGATTGTGTTCTTTGTCGGTTCTGACAGGCATTGTTAATTATTTCTCATCAGAGTGCAAATTGTTCGTCTGTTCTTGGTATTCAATCACTCTTCATCCTGATCATCTGAAAGTCGAGGCTATTCATATCGACAGGTTCACAGTGGATTGAATAGGGGCAGCTGTAACACCTCAAAATTTGCCCTCCTCTCTTGGGACTAGCTTAACATATTGCATTGCATTTTTTAGGTCATTAGGCATTGAATATTGCATATCATGTGGTTACATTGTGCAAGTTATCCTCTTAAGTCTTGGTCAGAAGATAAGAGGTTGAGATTCAAGTTGAGGGCTTTCATTGGACTGATCATTAGCCATCTGAGGATTATGCTACAAATTAGGGTTTCTTGATTCTCAAGGAGATTGATCTTCATCTTGGTTGAAGTGATACATCATCATCATGGTCTTGTTATCATCCAGAAGATTCAAGAGGTTGATCAGATATCTTGAGATTAGGGTTTTGACCACTGGTCAACCCTAATCAGTTGCATTGGGCCAATTAGGGCTTGGCAAGAAGATGGGGTCTATAATGGATATGGGGATCATTTCATGATTATATTGAGCTTATGGAGGCTAGGGTTTCATCACTGAGCCATTTCATCAGGAGT